>NC_136926.1:4056864-4656864 GCF_949752795.1 Hyperoodon ampullatus | reverse complement strand
TTCTGATGGATAGGCTGTCAGAGGAAGTCGAATGTGACCAGCTGCTTGCTCAGAAATGGAAAGAAAATTAGTCACTACGTAGAACCTGACGTCACCTCTGGGGAATGTCATCACCTCTGGGGATATCGACAGCTTCCTCTGGGTTCACGTGCAGTGTCTACACAAGAGGTGAGTGGTGGGGCTGGAGTTTGAACCCAGGCACGGGGGGTCCTACCCTTCATGCTCATAACCACACTCTATTTTGCCTTGAATACAGAAAAGTGAGGCTTCTCTCTTGGCCAGTGACTCCATGACCCTCAGCAAGTCAATTCAACTCTAGGAATCTCAGCTTTTCCTCTTAACAGAAAAGGTAAGCTCGGTCTATCTCCCAAGCCCCGTTGTTCTATGAATATGATATAATATCGTTATCTATCAGTCGGTCAATCAACAAGGGTCCATGCTTCCAGGTGCTTCTTGAGGCATAATGGGCAAAGCAGTGAGTGAGACATTTCGTATAATTGACAATTTGTAAAATGCAAATCATGAAGCAGGTGTGTTGTTATCACCATCATCATTATTATTTTTTTTTTTTTTTTTTTTTTTTTTTTTTATTTATTTATTTTTTTTTTTTGTGGTACGCGGGCCTCTCACTGTTGTGGCCTCTCCCGTTGCGGAGCACAGGCTCCGGATGCGCAGGCTCAGCAGCCATGGCTCACGGGCCCAGCCGCTCCGCGGCATATGGGATCCTCCCAGACCGGGGCACGAACCCGTATCCCCTGCATCGGCAGGCGGACTCTCAACCACTGCGCCACCAGGGAGGCCCATCATTATTATTATTATTATCAACAGCAGCAGCATTTCTGCTCCTGAAAATAACTCAGGGGGCTCCCTGGTTATGTCTCTGGGATGTTCAAAACCTAAACTAGAGACCACCGTCCAGGTGTGTTGAGGACAGAAGGGGCCGTAGCTTAGCTACATTCAGCCCTTATTGGACTCCTTTTACTAAACTTTAAAAGATGCTAATAGTCACAGCATTAAAGCTGTCCAATGCTCCCTCTGTAACCTTTGTTCTAACACAAAGTGCTGCAGACTGTCCTACAGTCACTTGGTTCCAACCTCTCAGACTCCCCTTAGCCGTGGCACTTAAAGCTGCCCGCCCTTGACCGCACCTGCTGCGTGGAGCTTAGCTCTACCTCGTGGCTCCATCTCAGAAAGCTGATCTTTCCGTAACACACTTCAGCAGTGGAGTGCTTGCAAAGGAGAGAGTGGGGTGCGTCTAAGGATGTGTGCAGGCAACTCAAGTTTTCCTGCCTGAGGAATCCCCGCTAGTGGGCATTGAACAAAGCAGTGGCCTGGCCCTTTGCCTGGTGTAGCCGAGATGAGTGGGCAGCTCCCGGGCAGGTGGCCTGAGGACCACGGGGCACATTTGTACTCATTCTACGTTCCAGGAGGGACCTGATCCCTCTTTCGCTCTGCTTGCTACCGGGAGTCCAGGAGACTTTTATATGTACTCCTACTGCCCTTGGAACCTCTTTTTGATTCTTAAATCAGGTTGTGTAAACTTTCAGTCTATTCCCCATAGTCCATCCGCTACCTCTCCCCCTGGCCTTTCTATTTCTTCCTTAGTTCTGTGCCCCTATTTTAATCTCGCCATCAAATACTCCATTCCTTTCTATTTTATATTGGTGATAATGCATTTCCAACAGTCTTTAGAACTGCGGTTATATGTGGGTAGATACCCTGCATAGATGTCTATGCAGCACAGTGCAGAGTCTGGAGCCACATGACATAGATTCAAATCCTGGTTCTACCACACTTTCCGTGACCTTGGGCTAGTTGTTTCATCTGTCCAAGCCTTGGTTTCTTTCTCTTTTATTTATTTTTAATTTATTTTTTTAATTTTTGGCTGCACTGGGTCTTCGTTGCTGCGTGCAGGCTTTCTCTAGTTGGGGCGAGCGGGGGCTACTCTTCGTTGCAGTGCGCGGGCTTCTCATTGCAGTGGCTTCTCTTGTTGCGGAGCACGGGCTCTAGGTGCATGGGCTTCAGTAGTTGTGGCTCACAGGCTCAGTGGTTGTGGCTCACGGGCTCCAGAGCACAGGCTCAGCAGTTGTGGTGCATGGGCTTAGTTGCTCCACAGCATGTGGGATCTTCCCGGACCAGGGCTCAAACCCATGTACCCTGCATTGGCAGGCGGATTGTTAACCACTGCACCACCAGGGAAGTCCTCTCTCTTTTTTTTTATTTTTATTTTATATTGCAGTATAGTTGATTTACAATGTTGTGTTAGTTTCAGGTGTACAGCAAAGTGATTCAGTTATACATATATATCTATTCTTTTTCAGATTCTTTTCCCATATAGATTATTACAGAATATTGAGTGAGTGTGTGTGTGTGTATATATATGGCCCTGTGCTATGCTGTAGGTCCTTGCCTTGGTTTCTTAATCTTTTCAAAATACTCATTCTATGCAATGGAAGGGTCCTTTGGTTTGTTTTAGGGCCAATATGCGATTTTTCTAAAGTTCCCAAGTTTTTTCAGATCATCTTCTTTTTACAGCAACCAGGAAGGTAGAGAATGGAGAATTGAATTTGCTGAATGATTTTCAAGCACCCGGTTTTTAAAGTGATGGATACAGCAATCCTCTAGGATATAACTGATTTTTTCTCCATTTCACAGTAAGAGACCAAGGCTCTGGAAGTTTACATGCCAAGATCATTCATGAACTAAACAAGTAAAATGAGGTTTGAGTCCATTCATCCGACTCCAGGGTCTGTGCTTTGTCAGCTATGACAAAGCATGATGATAAGCATTAAAGAAACACTTAACGAACTCCATGGATGTTTTCATTGGCTGCTGCGTTAGTGGGACGACAGCCTGAATCATGACTGAACACCCATTTCTTCATGAATGCTGAAAGGTTAAAGTGAACGTACTAAGATCAATCAGAGGCTTTGACCCTCTGGGGAAGCGTTTGGAAGCAAACACTTCTGCATGGAACCAGATGGATGTTAAGCATCTCATTTCACTGTGTGCAGAAGATGAAATGAATAGCAAAATGAAACAACACAAAGACAAAATGAAATGGGAAACGTTTAGAGGGGGGCTTTCTCTATAAAGAAGGCATCGCTTGAGGTTGAATCAATACAAGGCTACTCAAATTCTTTTTGTTTTTTTTGTTTTGTTTTGTTTTGCGGTATGCGGGCCTCTCACTGTTGTGGCCTCTCCCATTGCGGAGCACAGGCTCTGGACGCGCAGGGTCAGCAGCCATGGCTCATGGGCCCAGCCACTCTGCGGCATGTGGAATCTTCCCAGACCGGGGCATGGACCCGTGTCCCCTGCATCGGCAGACGGACTCTCAACCACTGCGCCACCAGGGAAGCCCCAAGGCTACTCATATTCTGCGTTGTACATGGGTTCATTAAAAAATCAGTGGCCTCACCAATCGATAAAGCTTTGGGGAGACACAGGCCTGACAGCACAGAGGCTGCAAATTGCAGAAAAGTGGATGTCTACTCTCCAGGAAGAAGGAGTTCTTTCAAGTCAAATCAATAGGCCCACATCTCCAGCCTACATAAACCATGGAACGTTGATGGAGTTGTTTAAAAAACCAAGGCTAATAAGCCCTATTTTTATTTGTTTAACTTCAAAGATCAAGATCGTGGGGTAACCTTGCCTGAAGAGAGCAAAATTAAGAAGGGAAGAAAAGTGTTTTTCACCTGCCTGCCAGGGAAGGCCATGAACAAATAGAAATCAATTACTTTAACATGAAGATGCCCCCTTTGTAGGATGCATGTTTCAGAGGTTGACTTGCGGATGTTACTTGGTAGGTTTGCTTCGCAGGGTGGAGCGTAGCCTGCTGCCTCAGGGCGTGGCCTTCCCAAGTTCCAGGCATAAATGCACCAGCTAGAATCCTTGTTTTAAGCCTTGAGTTCTTACTAATTCAGGGCTTCTCAGCCCTGCCATTTGCAGTCTGATAATCTTTTGTTGTGAGGGTCCATCCTGTACATTGTACTGTGTTTATCAGCATCCCTATAGCCTCTACCCACTAGATGGCAGAGACAACCACTTGCCTGAGTTGTAACAACCAAAAGTATCTCCAGACCTTGCTAAATGTCCCCTGGAACGTCTTTTACCCTCAGGGTAAAATTGTCCCTGGGTGAGAACTGAATTCTACTTGCAGAAAGAAAGGTGGAAAGGAGGATAATATCTTAGATCTCATAAAATCTCATAAACTAATCTTTAGAAGGTGGGGGCTTCAGGATGATTGGAACCAGAGATGAAACCGTGACTGGACCCTTGCTCCTGTTTCTTGTTTCTATGCATCCCTTTTATTTCTCCAGATAAGCTTCTTCACACAATAGGGACCATGACTGCCAGTGGATTGAAGCTCATATCTGTGCAACTCTGTGATAAGGATGGAAAAGAATCTTTTCCAACCAAGTTCAGTCCAAAAGCTCCTAAGAAGGGCTCTAGTCCAGCTTAGGTAACATAACTTACTGCAAGTCAGTTCTGGACCTGTCTGTGTTGGGAGGCAACTGAAGGACTCCAGATGGCTCATACAATCTCCTGTTGGGCAGGGGTTTCCTGCTAAGGAGAAAGGAAGAAGCTTTTTCCATGCATTCATTCATTCATCCCTCCGTCAATCAGTCATATAATTTGTTCCATTCACTGTCTTGAGCACTGAGGATATGAAGATGAAAGCTCACCTCTGTCCTGACTCTCAAAGGTTTTCAGTGTGGCTTATTAGATATGCAGCTAAATTGGGACAAAGTGCTAGGTCATCTCAGCAGATGGTGATAAGAAACTCTATTTCATGATTTGGGAAATGATTGAAAAGGGTCTGGACGTAGATATAGGAGGTATGAGGGAGCAGACAGAATTTGATTAGGAAGACAATGAAAAGTAAGGCGTTCTCATAGTTGAAAAAGCCTTGGCTGTTTTTTAATAAATGCTCAATGTGCTTGGGAAAATAAGGGAGGTATCAATTGTCTCAAAGCTCCGATTGTAGGGCAAGTGTTGGAGATGATGTCGAAGGACAAGTGTTACCAAGGCTGTCCCCCCAGGATCATACCCCTGCCCCTCCCTTTAATAGAAACCAATTCTCTTATCTAAGTGTCAGGAGGAAGCTGCAAAGGGAAAAAACAAGAACCAGTTAGAACCAATGATGTCCAAGATGGCAAAGAGTTGACTTCCAGTGGACCTTGAGCCTCCTTATAGGCTTATTGTAGTCCATTAGCTAAATGACACACCCACAGGTGCCATGACAGTTGACAATTGCCATAACAACAACCAGAAAGCTCAAACAAGGACTAAAAAGGAGAGTTGCATCAATTCCTAGTCCAAACCATGCCCTTGTTCTTGGGTAACTCATGAATATTCTTCCCACTCTTTCCAAATCCCTCCCTTTTACCTTGACCCTCTTCTATATATGGTGTCTGCCTGAATTGGCTTGAGGAGTTAATTTGTGAACTAGGTTCCTGCTTCTCCATTCTTTGGCCATTGAATAAAGCCTGTGCTGTTCCAGTCTCAACGTCGGTTTTGTTATTTTGAATCAGATCGGAAAAAGAACCTCTCTGGCTGAGACAGGGGGTCTCCACCCAGGCTAGGACCCCGGTGTATGTCTGGTTGACAAATTTGTTAATAGAAGCATGAAGAGCATGCCAGCTGAGCCAAGGAGTTTGGGGTTTACTCTTTGATCAGAGAAGGGTCATTTTAGACAATGGTCAATGGGTGAGAATTTTTGAAAATTAGCTTTGAAACTAATGAAATTGACAACAATGTAGCATGTGGATAGGATAGAGGAAAGGTTACTTCTAAAGTTCTCTTCCAAAGATCCAAACATTCTACTGGAATTCTTGTTTCCTTTATAGCATTTACCCCTGGCTGGAACTTTTCTTTAACTTGTTTATTTGCTTTGTTCTGTCTTTTGCCCACAATAGAACGTGATCTCTATGGGTTCTCACAAGTCTCTGGGGTTCACTTCTGTATCTACGTCCAGCACAGCATCTGGTATATACAGGGTGTTCAGTAAATATTCCCTGAGCTTGTTCATTCATCCATCTATTTTTCATTTATTCAGTCATGCATATATCCAGTCATCTGTTCAATGCAGCACTTAATGAATACCTACTCCAGTAGGTTCATTAAAAAAGAACATTCTTGGTGAATATGGGGGTATTTGGAAGAAAATAATACCCAGGTTGAAAAACAGAAACTGAGATGTTTCCACTGGTGCTTCTGTGTCTCCGTTTATTTATTTTTTAAAGATTTTTTTATGTGGACCATTTTTAAAGTCTTTATTGAATTTGTTACAGTATTGCTTCTGTTTTATGTTTTGGTTTTTTGGCCCTGAGGCATGTGGGAACTTAGGTCCCTGACCAGGGATCGAACCTACACTCCTTGCATAGGAAGACGAAGTCTTAACCACTGGACCTCCAGGGAAGTCCCTGTGTCTCAGTTTAGATTCTGCAAGTGGTTCCTTATGTAAAATAGGGCATCCTCCCCAGTGGAGAATTTTTCCTCTTGATGGACAACCCAAGGAAAGACCTTTCCAAAATGTTTGTTGATGGATGGGTAGAGAAGTCTGGAATGTAACAGTTCATAGCTTCTGTGGAGAGTTTATTCTCAAAATCATGGCTGTCAAGGATTTAGAAATTGGAATACCCATACTGGTGGGAATGTAAAATGAAGCAGCTGCTTTGGGAAACAGTCTGGCAGTTTCTCAAAATATTAAACATGGATTTCTCATATGACCCAGAATTCTCACTCCTAGGTATACATCCAAGAGAAATAAAAATATATGTCAACACAAAAACTTGTACATGAATCTTCATAGCAACGTTATTCGTAATGTCAAAAAAATCCACAAATGTCCATTTTCTGCATAATTGGATAAACACATATGGTCTATCCATACAATGGACTATTATCCAGCCATTTAGAGGAATTACACACTGTTAGATGCTACCACATGGATGAGCTTTGAAAACCTGCTCAGTGCAAGAAGCCAGTCGTGAAAAGCCATAGATTGTATAATTCCATTTATATGAAATGTCCAGAATAGAAAAGTCCATGGAAACAGAAGGTAGATTTGTGGTTGTCAGGGGCTGTAGGCGGGGAAGCAGAAATGAGCAGTGACTGCTAATGAGTAGGATGTTTCCTTTGGGGGTGATGAAAATATCCTAAAATTAGTTAGTAGTGACTGTTACACAACTGTGAACCTAAAAAGCCACTAATTTGTACACTTTACAAGGTGAATTTTATGATATGTGAATTTTACCTTAATCTTAAAAAATCACAACTCAGTTCTCAGGGGCATGTAACCAGGTTATATGGGAGAAGGACTCAGAGAGACTCTCAACCCTAGGAACCCCGTGAGTCCATAGGGGAAGACAGTTTGTGCAAAGAACCATGTGGGGCAAGAGTACAAAGCGTTATTACCACAAAGCATTATTACCTTAAAAGAAAGATAGTGGGGGACCTACTGTATAGCACAGGGAACTCTACTCAATACTCTGTAGTGACCTATATGAGGATAGATCCTAAAAAAGAGTATATATATATATATATATATATATATATATATATATATATATATATATATATATACTGATTCACTTGGCTGTAGAGCAGAAAGTAACACGACATTGTAAATCAACTATACTCCAATAAAAATTAATTTAAAAAAACTTAAAATTGTCAAAAAAAATAAAGAGTGGAATTTAGGGAGAAATAAGGATACTAAATCCTTTGTTAAACAACACTGCTTTTGTGATGTTTGACTTTCGGGCGATAGAGATGAAGATACCAATCATGGCTACTGAGAAAACATCTTGAATACTTGGTTGTTAGTTGGATTTGAAGACCTTCAGGACCTGTCACGGAATTTAAACTTGAATTTATAGTAAACATGGCTGAGGCAAAACAAGCAGGCCACAGCTCCCTAGCACCTGTGCAAGGAAGACATCACTAATTGACCCCCGAGAGTGTCTTCCTAGAATCAATTCCTTCTCAGGACAGGGCTCCCCCAGGAGCCTGTGTGAGTTAATTTACATTCACAAATGTGATGAATCCTTTAGTATTTATGTTAAAGTCTGTGGGAGCAGGAAAAATATTCAATAAAGATTGGAGCATGATGTCAAAGAGGTGCACTTTTGTGCCAGATGGTTTTTTATACATTGAAAATAAATACATTAATTAACCCACCTCAGTTTTTTTCTCCAGCCCTCAAAACCACACTGTCAAGGAAAGCATTATACCAAAGACCCTAAAACGGCAGCTCTGGAGGCAGATACAGTCCCAAGACTTGTTCTGTTTGGCCAACATCATGCTTTATTGTTTTCCTGGTGTTGATCAACGTTGAAATGTGATTGATTTCACCCCAAACCTAGTTTTTCTTTTTCTCTTGAAAAATCAGATGCTCTAGAAAGACACCACCAGCCTCTGCACAAAGAAACAACCAGTTCTGGCTGTAGTGGCTGCCCCTCTTGAGTGAACTATGTTCATTCAAGTTTGGTCCTCAGTGTCCCCAATTATATTACACCAGACCTGATGCCATATTGTCTCTCTGAGCCGTGTGGGGTTTTTTGGTTTGTTTGTTTGTTTGTTTGCTTTCGTCGTCTGAATATCACCTCTTGAACTACATTCGTGTCCAGGAGCACTGAAAATTGATGGGTAAATTAACTTTTTGTGAATTGAATTACATTACGGTGGTACAAGATGAGATGATGATAAGTTTGTTCTATTGTGCTAGTGTCAATCTAGGTTTTCCATGAAGTAATAAACTGGGATCATTTCACCATGGCAGTACGGGTGCGAGGCAAGGGGCGGGCATTGTAGATGCAGGCTATGTCTCACACTGCCTAACTGAGTCATTTCCACCGGTTCTAAAATATGACACAAGTGAACATATCTAGGAAACAGACACAGACTCACAGACATAGAAAACAGATTTGTGGTTGCCAAGGGGGAAGGAGTTGGGGGAGGGATGGAGAGGAAGGTTGGAGTTAGCAGATGTAAGCTTTTATATATAGGATGGATAAACAACAAGGTCCTACTATAGAGCACAGGGAACTCTATTCAATATCCTGTGATAAACCATCATGGAAAATGATATTTTATAAATGTATATATATATATGTTTAATTGAATCACTTTGCTATACAGCAGAAATTAACACAACATAGTAAATCAACTCTACTTCAATAAAAATTAAATAAAGAGTTCTTTCTATTGGTGAGTTCAGCGCTTGCAGACAGAATTTTCTAGGCAGCTCAGAAAGGTCTCTTAAAGGCAAGGATTTCATTTACCTCTATTCATGGTAGGAAGAACAAAAACTCCACCCACTGTAACACGTTTTATAATGTGGAGCCCATTGCTTGTGCACCAAGAATTTCCTCATGAAGATCTAGGGTTTGGCTGGATTCTGAATTCCTGGGTCTCCTGAGAAATACTTACCCTGAGGCTTTGAGTTTGAAAGTCCAGCCTTCTGTTGGCAGCAGGGACCACGTCTGTGCCGGCCAGGTACCACCAGCTTGGGTCGTCCTGAGCCCCTCTTTTTTACTTTCTGTTTGTGGAATAGGTGGTTGAGAGGCAACGTTTGTATTTCCTTATTTCCCTTTCCCTGGAATCACAGAAGTAAACTGTCAGTTATTGAGGAAAAAATGCACAACCTAAAAGTTGAGAATTATGTTTTATTTGGTGAGCTGTCTGAGGACTCAAGTTCAGGAGACAGCCTCTCTGAGAGCTCTGAGGGACCCCTCCAAAGTGGTAAGGGCGGAGCCAGGATATATAGGGGTTTTTGCAACAAACCCAGAACATCAAAAGATTACTGCTCATTAAAGGAAAAAACAAACAAGTCAATGAATTTAGTGCTTTCTATGTATGGGAAGATGCAAAAGTCTGGGCTCATTGAAATGATTTTGATAGGGACAGAGTAAAGGGCCAAAGTAGGTGATTAAATAGTTAATCCCACTAGAGGATTGTAAGTAGAAAAAGTATGGGAGACCCCTGTAAGTTAATGATGACTCAAGAAAGCAGGTTTGCTTAAGCACAAAGCCAAGCAGGCTTGCTTAGCAACAAGACCATGCAACAGAAGCACGAGACATGCCCCGAAACAATAAAACAATGGTGGCATGAGACCCACATCCTGCCCAGTGAGCGCAATACGTTAATGATCCCTAGGACATGCTCTCTGCACACATTAAAAACAATAACTTGAGGCTTCCCTGGTGGCGCAATGGTTGAGAGTCCGCCTGCCGATGCAGGGGACACGGGTTCGTGCCCCGGTCCGGGAAGATCCCACATGCCGCGGAGCGGCTGGGCCCGTGAGCCATGGCCGCTGAGCCTGTGCATCCGGAGCCTGTGCTCCGCAACGGGAGAGGCCACGACAGTGAGAGACCCACGTACCGCAAAAAAAAACAAAAAACAAAAAAAGCCTGTAATCTTCATATTATTTTAGTGGGTCTGAGTCTCAAAGGACATACCAGAGTAAAGAAGCAGAAAGTAAAGGGATTGGGGCAGCCCAGTCTCTGATCCTGACAGAGCAAACAAAGGTATAGGACTCACAGATGGGTGCTGTGGGTAGGTGCCTTCATCAGACCATCGCCAGGTCTTGGTTAAGTAGGAAAATGCGAATACCTGGGATTAGCGCTGAAATAAGAGAGGAAAATACACAAAGGGAGCATCTGAATGGACCACCTACTCTGTTTTCTCACCAGTGTTCTTGTGTCTGCTATATTCCATCTTCTGACAATCATTTTCTTCTGTATCTTTCCTTAAAACTCATTATTCAGTAAACATTTGTGAAGCACCTACTAGGTGCTAGGCATTTTTTGTCGTGCCTGGGATACACCAGTGATCAAAACAGACAAACTGCATAGTCTAGGGAATATGGTGGACCTTACGTGTCTGTTAAAGGTTTCGAGAGCTTTAAAGAGATTTGGAATAATGGTAGGTTCATGGCAACAGGGAACCCTGTGAACAGCCCAAATCTGACATTGTCTCCAAATGTAGTTGGGTATCTGGATCCAGCCTTGTCATGCTGCTGGGCCTCCATTTCTGTTTTTGAAAAATGAGGTTGGGGGACCCATTTTTGCTTGTGATTCTGAGGAGAACTTTTCTTGGATCTGGCATCTTTTTCATAGGAAGTTATAATTGTTCATGCTTCTCCTCCATCCTTGAGGGCCTAGGAAAGAAAGTCATAAAGTGTGGTGTTTGTTCAACAAGAAGATGTGAAGTAAAACAGGACCTTACTTATTTCATTCTTAACTTGCTAAGTAGATGGGTCTCAGAAGGCTGAAGACAAAGGCCGTAATGAAAATGTTATCCATCACTTTCATTCTGCAAAATTACAGTTTCAAGGAGTTAAAAATACCTACACTCTTTTTTTCAAAGCCTTTACTGAGCACTTCACCCAGTAGAATTTCAATCTGTCACAAAACTCTACTGTTTAAATTTGTTAAAAGATCCTGTTTGTGGTTGGCATAAAACTATTTCTTAGTTCCATATGGTCAACACTTAGGAATTGTCAGAAATGGCCCAAGCATAAAATGTGAATGCACCCGAGATTTACTTTATGGAGGACTGAGTACATCTGGTAAGGAACACATACACACAGACACAGACACATACACACAAACACACACGCATACACACACATACACATGCATACACATACGCACACATATATACACACATGCACACACATAGAGGCAAAAGAGATTAAGTACTTCCATTAAGTGAGGCCTACAGTTTTGTGAGTCATGATTGATAAGGACAACACGCCCTTTCTGGAATGTGTTTCTCATCATTTGTCACTAACTAGTCCATGAGAACATGTTAGACACAAGTCTGCTTCTCCAACTGTCTTGATGTCCAGTAAATCAGAGCCGTCGTAGTTTCATGAACCATCATTGCTGTGGATTTTTGCTTGTGTTTTCTGTTTGTTTTGTTTCTGTGGACACATCTCAAGATCTCCTCCTTTCCTAAGGCTGTGATTCCATTTTTGTGATGGGAAGGAGATGAAAAGCACAGTGGACATGACTGTGAACTTCACCCGCCAGTTAGAAGTCACCATGTGGGCACCTAGACTCCCCCTGCAGGTTGAGATCTCAGACATGGAGCTGAGCCAGATCACAGGGTGGAGGATCCCGGGGCCCTCGGACAGAAGGTGAGGAACCAGAGAGAGGATGGTGGGACCCATCTTCTGTGGGCCCAGGACGCTTTGTAAAGGTGGGACCCAGGCCCCAGAGAAGCAGCATCCGCAGGGGGTGACAGCAGCCTGGGCTTGGGGTCCGATGGCTCTGATGTGCCACCCACTGCATGGCGAGAGAAGCCCAGAACGTGGTCGTGACGACCTGGACCAGGAGCCAGGCCCTGCCGACCACTAGCAAATTGACTCAAGAATATTATTTAACTCCTCTGGGTTAAGTTTTAATATCTGAAGATAGGAGCTGCCATAGCACTGGCTTCATAGGGTGGTTACTACCATTAAATAAACAACACATGTAAAGCATTAGTGCAGGTGTGGCATTGGGGGCAGCTTCATAGTTCCATACATTCATTCCCTGTGGCCCCACTGGCCCTTTCTTCTATCGTTTTCCTTTTCCTACTTGTAAAAGTCAGCACACACTTACTGACGGTGGTGTAACTGGGAAGAGGTGGTGCTGGAGCTGGACTGCTGGGCGCTCGTCCTGCTTCTGCCCCTTAGAGCCCAGCGACCCTAGACAAGTACTTAACCCGCCTATTCCTCACTTTCCTCGTGTGCAACTGGAAATGATAACACGGCTGCATATTCTTGTTCTAATAATCCAGTCACTAAATGTATATGTATATACACATATATATGCTACATATATAGTGCATTTATGTGATGCATATGTGCATATAAATATAAAATATTTATATTGTATATACATGAAATACACAATAATCCATTAAACATACTTACAAATTATATATATAACATAAATATTTACATAAAATGCTTATATAATGCCTATAAATATGAAATACTTATATATTACATGCATAGAAGATATATATGAACTGCACTATAATCCATTAAACATACATAAAATGTATGCATATTACTATATAGTATATTATCTATCTACAATATACATTATTCTATATTATATATCATTACTATATACATATATATATATATATATATATATATATATACACTACACATACATACCACATATACTTTTGACCCTTGAACAACACGGGTTTGGACTGCGAGGGTCCACTCATTCATGGATTTTTTTTCAATAAATATGCTGGAAAATTTTTCAGAGATTTGTGACAATTTGGAAAAGCTTGCAGACAAAACATGTAGTCCAGAAATATAGAGAAAATTAAGAAAAAGGCATGTCATGAATGGATAAAATATATGTAGATACTAGTCTGTTCTTATGTAGGCATAAAAGTGAGTGATACTTAACATAGAACTAATAGTGTGTTGGCTTTCTTACTGTTGTGTAACTTTGCTTTCAAAGAATTACATTACCGTACAGTATGCCTCTCTCTCTTATAATTGGAGAAACTACCTATCAGCCTATTATCACGGGTTAAGTGGTTTATTAAAAAATGTAACAAAGTTTCCAATACTGTATTATGAATATGACTGTAATATGTATGCCATAAAAATTTTGTAATGATTTATTTATTGGGGTAGAGGCTAGCCGACCATAAAGCAATCATATTACTGCTTCTTTGCTATCGGTGTATGAATCCTTATACATGTAAATAAGTATGGATTTCTTTTTCACATTATCTTTTCATTTTTGCTGTCTAGTGTTAGTAATACATGTAACATCTATAGCGTTTTGTATCATATAAGAAAATATTTATGTAGGTACTGACAAATATTTCATCTTCTAAACAGAGGGCATGAACTTACAATGCTGCTAAATCCAGTACAGTGCTGTAAGTGTATTTTCTCTTCCTTATGATTTTCTTAATAACATTTTGTTTCTCTAGCTTACTTTATTGGAAGAATACTGTATATATACATATAACATACAAAATATGTGTTCATCAACTGTTTCTTATCAGTAAAGCTTCCAGTCAACAGTAGGTTATTTAGTAGTTAAGTTTTGGAGAAGTCAACAGTAGGCTCTTTAGTAGTTAAGTTTTGGAGAAGTCAAAAGTTAGACGCGGATTTTGGGCTGCACGGGGGTAGGTGCTCCAGCCCCCTTGTTGGTCAAGGTTCAACTGCATATGTGTATATACTACATAACACAATGCTCAGTACAATCTGATGAAACAAATGCATAACAGCTCCAACAGAGTAGGTATATTTCTCACTCACACGGCTCTCCCTGGTGGGTACTGGTGTTTGACAGTTGACTCTTGTTCATTTAGTAGTTCAGGGACCCAGAATCTCTCTGTTGGCTGCTGGATGGGAAAAGTGAGTATGGAGACGCATGTACACTTTTTTTAAACCTTGCCCTAGAAATGGCTTCTCTTTTTTCTCAAATTCTATTGGTGAGAATAGTCACTTGGCCATGCCTGGATGGAAGGGTGTCTGTGAAAGGCGACCCCCAACTAGAGAGCTTGCCTGCAGTTACCAGGGCCTATGGATGGCAGGGAAACCTACAGTCTCTGCTGCATTTTTTCTAATAGTACTACAAGCTGTAAAGTTCTGTGGGCTCTGTTTCCCCAGTTTGCTGGCTTGCATTGAATCATTAGGGGATAAAAAGTTCGCTGAGGTCATGTCCAAGGACATGTGAGCTATGAACTCCCCAAGCACCTCTGAGCACTGCCCTTTGTTTCTGCCCAGACTATGGTCTTCTTTTTTTTTTTCCTTTTAATTAATTAATTAATTAATGTTTGGCTGCATTGGGTCTTCGTTGCTGCGCGCAGGCTTTCTCTAGTTGCAGCGAGCGGGGGCTACTCTTCGTTGCGGTGCGCGGGCTTCTCATTGCGGTGGCTTCTCTTGTTGCAGAGCACGGGCTCTAGATGTGCTGGCTTCAGTAGTTGTAGCATGCAGGCTCAGTAGCTGTGGCGCACGGGCTTAGTTGCTCCACGGCATGGGGGATCTTCCCGGACCAGGGTTCAAACCCGTGTCCCCTGCATTGGCAGGTGGATTCTAAACCACTGTGCCACCAGGGAAGTCCCTGTGGTCTTTGTAATCAATCATTCTTTAGGCCACAAACAGAACCAGAAGCACCGAATCACACCTGCACAGACACAAGGAAACACAGCAGTGTCCTTTGCAGCCGAGTATCAGTGTGGACCAGTGGTAAAGAATTTCCCAGTTTTGGGGAAAAATAAGGTACAACACAAATTCTAGAATAATGTGTCACCACTGCTGAAAAATAGGAGTGAGCTGCTTTCTTAGAAAATGTTCTCTTGGGTTTACTTCATTCAAAAACTTCATCAAGAAACAAGGTGGCCCAGATTAGAGCAGCAGGGGTAACATTTCCTCCTGCCCTTTTGGGTTCTTCTGGCTGCCCTAAAAATTAAATGGACCTGAGACAGAGAAAATCAAATTTAAATTTTGTTCGGACAGGAGTTCATAGAAATATGAGGCTCAAAGAAGTATCCAGAGCAGGTAGCTTTCATACTTTTTAGACAGAGAAACAACACATTTGTGAAGAATTGACAAGACAAAGAAATTTGGGCTTGGGGTAGTAATTAGGGAAGAAGTAACAGGGTTTGTTTATACAACCCTGGTTTCCCCCTCTTTGTTGATAAGGATGTCTTTCTATCTCCTGGTAAAGGGAAGGTACCTTTCATGTGGGAGATTTATTTCCTGCTTTCAGAGAGACAGAAGAAAGGGTCAGAGCATCCTTCTTGCACCAGCTGTTTCTCAAGTAACTTTATTTCAAAATAATCAATATGCCACTTTGACACATTTTGGAACAGCCTACCCTGAGCCCTTTCCGTAACATTGTCACAAAACAAATTACAGCGACATAAATTTGCTTTTATAATATTTCTTTTCTACAGTGGGTGTTGCAGAGTCTATAAAGAGACATATAGTATAAACACCCTGAGGGGGAGAAAAAGAAGAAGGAAACTTTCCCCAATACCATCATAAATAAGTGATTTTTGTTGTTATTGTTTTGCTTTGACTTTCAAAATAGTTATCAGCTCCGAGAATCAAGAAGTTTGGAGGCAATGAATTCCCCAGCATGGGAGCATCATGAGAGTGCTGATAACTGCCTGTGGCTGGATATCTGATTCTGAGGCAGAGGAGAGACTGAAACAAGAAGATAAAGCGCCCATCCTGTTGCATAAACAGAAAGTAAATTAAAGAGAAGGACAGTTATGTTCATGGAATCTAACAGCCTCCTAAGTGGACGCTGTTACTGAAGAAGACAGGCTTCTGGGGAAGGGTCTCCATGCTCACCTCGTTGCTGGGCAGATGCACAGATTTAGAAAGATAGAAGGATGCTTCCATGTCCTGGCTAGTGTGAATAGCACTGCAGTGAACACTGGGGTGCATGTCTCTTTTCGGCTTATGGTCTTCTGCAGATATAAGCCCAAGAGTGGGATTGCTGGGTCATATGGTAACTCTATTTTTAGTTTTTTAAGGAACCTCCGTACTGTTCTCCACAGTGGCTGTTATCAATTTACATTCCCACCAACAGTTCAAGAGGGTTCCCTTTTCTCCACACCCTCTCCAGCATTATTATTCATAGACTTTTTAATGATGGCCATTCTGACTGGTGTAAGGAGGGACTTCACTGTGGTTCTGATTTGCATTTCTCTAATAATTAGTGATGTTGAGCATCTTTTCATATGCTTCTTCTACTCAATACTCTGTAATGACCTATATGGGAATAGAATCTAAAAAAGAGTGGATATATGTATATGCATAACTGATTCACTCTGCTGTACAGCAGAAACTAACACAACATTGTAAATCAATTATACTCCAATAAACATCAATTAAAAATAAATAAATAAACAGATAGAAGAGAACAGAGTTCTGCTTGGTGACGGAGGGTTGTCAAGGCTGTGGGTGCTAGTGGGGGTCCCGATGCCCTCTGTGAGACAGAGGGCAACCGGAAATAGCCCCAAGATTAGAAATCAGGTCTATGTAGGACATAATGACAATGATGTAGCAGGGAATATTCCCCCCAAGAGCTGATGACATGTTACAGGCTGTGTGTGACATCATGATTTATAATAAATAGATATTTTAGTTGTCATCCATTGCTCTGGCTCCCATCTCCCCAGACTCGTAGAATTTAAGCCATAAGAGCCATGGGAGCATCTTTTGTTGTAATCTTTGGTCTTTTGTCCTCAGTTCAGAGCCATGGAGGTGACACGGGGGTTTTGTCATTGCTAACAAGCCCTTCACCCTCAACTGTTTCCCTAAGGTCCTGTGAGTCATCCTTTCTCTGTGTCCCACAGAGTCTGTGCTGAACCCCGTGAAATCTCTCCTTGCATCCTTAATAACCATCATTCTGAAATTCTGTTGAGGGCTATGTGCTGGTCTCAGGCCAAACACACTGCACATGTTATTTTGTATTCTCCTCAGTGCTACAAAAGCCACGTGAGAATTGGGCATGCCTCGATTTTACATGAATATTGGGTGCTCATGCCTTTTGTCTGAGTCAGGGTGGATCCGACCATGGAACTGGGTTTGTTTCATTCTGGAGCTCAAACCAGTGGCTCCCAAGGTTTATTACACACTGGCAACACCAGGGGCTCTTTAAATTTATTTATTTAATTTATTTATTTTTGGCTGCGTTGGGTCTTCATTGCTGTGCGCGGGCTTTCTCTAGTTGCAGCGAGCGGGGGCTACTCTTTGGCAGCGCACAGGCTTCTCATCGCGGTGGCTTCTCTTGTTGTGGAGCGTGGGCTCTAGGCACGTGGGCTCAGGAGTTGTGGCCAAATACCACGTTATGGCAGGTTATCTGTGAGAGGGAAACTGCCTCAGACCACAACCAAAGGCTCACACGTCTTCCTTTTTCTAAAATAAGTAATAATTGATACTTGAAAACCCTATTTCTGCTATTTAAACAAGTATGGCTAACAGGCACCAAATATCTGTTGGCTGATATTAATTAGAGCCAACTTGAAGCCTCCGCTCCACGGTTAAGCTTGTAGCAAATCCATTTCAATTATACCAAGGTCACTGCGTCTTTCAAGCACACCTGTCCCCATAATACAATACATCTTTTCTCAGATGCTTCAAATGAGCCTGTCTTCCTGATAAAGGATGCTTGAAGTGGTAGTATCTCGAGCAGTAGCCTGATGAGCTGTGCCCAAAAGTGATTCAGAGGCATCACGTGATCTTTTCAACTCTTCTTGGAAGATTCAAAGTCAAATTCTGCTTTATGACATTCAGTTAGTTCATATACACAGGACTGCATTCATGAACGTATACAAATTTGTTCCTGATACCCGAGGGGTTATATCACATGATTTATGCCAGGATAATGGATGAAGTTTATGAAATGGAAATACAGACACAGAAGATTCGCCGTGAGTGAGCAAGGCGACATCCCGCATTCCCACGACTGGGTCTGGCTGGGGAACGACGTGGAGCTTTTGGAGAATCCGGCGGACGTGACCCTCCCGTCGGAGGAGTGCACGACCATGATCGACAGGGGGCTGCAGTGCAAGGAGAGGAACTTCCTTCTGAATGGCGGTTCCCAGAAGACTTTCCCTAGTCAGCTGCTCAGACCTTCTGACTTTGTCTATGAGAAAGACGTGAAAAGCAAATCTCTGAGTTCGTCCGGCCCAAAGAGGAAGAGGGTCAAGTTTACGGCCTACACCACCATCCTCCCGGAGGACGGCGGTCCGTACACCAACTCCATCCCGTTTGACCGTGATGACGGCAACCAGTGGGTCTGCCCGGACATGGGGCTGGGGGCGTCCCAGGGCTTCAGAGAGTACATGGAGAGGCTGCAGGACCAGATGTAAACTCCTTTCTCATGTCTGTATTCACCTTTATGCCTTCTGTTTTTTGAATGGTGGAGCCGTGAGTCTGATCAGCAATAGGGGATGAGTTAACAAAGCTTCGTTTGTGGAGGTCTGGCGGGATCCCCTTCGAAGCAGGCATCAGGGAGCGCAAAGGCAGCTGGGTTTGAAGCCAGGATGTGCCCCCAGATAAGCTACAAGGGGGTCCTGGGAACCTCATAGGACAATGTTTTTGCACACTTCCTGGGACCAGCTCAGTGCTAATCCAATGAACCAAGAATTCATGGATGTTACTCATTATCTCTGGGTGAACAGCCTTGGATTTGAGAGTTGATTTTTCAATTCTGACTCCTTTGTAAAGTTCAGTGGTCGACACTTGTTTGTGGCCTGAGAGTAGACATGTGTAAAAGATAACAGAATGTAGCCACCCTTATTAACAGTGAGCTTTGCTCTTTTAAAAAATATCTATTTATTTTTATTGAAGGATAGTTGATTTACAATCTTGTGTTAGTTTCAGGTGTACAGCAAAGTGATTCAGTTATACATCTGTATATATTCTTTTTCAGATTCTTTTCCATTATAGTTTATTACAAGATATTGAATATAGTTCCCTGTGCTATACAGTAGGTCTTTGTTGGTTATCTATTTTATATATAGTAATGTGTATCTGTTAATCCTAAACTCCTAATTTATCCCTCCCCACCTTTTCCTCTTTGGTAACCAAAAGTCTGTTCTCTATGTCTGTGAGTCTGTTTCTGTTTTGTAAATAAGTCCATTTGTATCATTTTTTTCAGATTCCACATATGATTGATATATGATATTTGTCTTTCTCTGTCTGACTTACTTCACTTAGTATGATCATCTCTAGGTCCATCCATGTTGCTGCAAATGGCATTATTTCATTCTCTTTTTTATGGCTGAGTAATATTCCATTGTGTACATGTACCACATCTTCTTTACCCATTCCTCTGTCGATGGACATTTAGGTTGTTTCCATGTCTTGGCTATTGTAAATAGCACTGCTGCGAACATAGAGGTGCATGTATCTTTTCGAATTTAGGTTTTCTCCAGATATAGGCTCAGGAGTGGGATTGCTGGATCCTATGGTAGTTCTATTTTTGGTTTTTTAAGGAACCTCCATACTGTTCTCCATAGTGGCTGCACCAATTTACATTCCCACCAACAGTGTAGGGGGGTTCCCTTTTCTCCACACCCTCTCCAGCATTTTTTATTTGTAGACTCTTTGATCATGGCCATTCTGACCGGTGTGAGGTGGGATCTCACTGTAGTGAACTCTGCTCTTGCTTTGATTCACTTACGCAAAGGGCTGGGGCTGAGGTCCATCTGGATGCCAGGGGCGTGCACTGCACAACACTGAGAGTGGGGTCCTCATTAAATTTTGTGCCCTCAGTTCCTCATGCCACCCCACCAGTCTCTGTGTTGTGTGTGCATCAAAAGCTAGTTTCTTTGGCTTCTGGATTGTTTTAGAAACATGAGCGAGGGTGGGGGGATCAGTCTTTTCTTCAAGGTCTGTTTGATTGGCGTGTAAGTTTAATTCTCTGGGATTTGGCATGTTGTGTCTTTTACTGGGAATCCATGCTGGATGTTGGTTTTCCCCATTTTCCTCACTTCATTGTTCAGGGGTGGTACCTTTACTCTTATCCCTACTTTATCTTTCCTATTTTTCCCTTATTGAAATATCTCATATCTGAATTGGACAAGGGGTTTTATTTAATAAATGAGTGTCAGTAAAAGAGGGCTATTTAACAAATAAGTTTTACATGCAGCTTTTTTTATCGTGAATTTTGGGGAAATGTAGAGAACCATAAACGTGTTTATTTTTTCCCACTGGCAGCGCTAACTCCTTGGGGAACAAATGGGGTTCATTTCTGAGGGTCGAAACTCTCAGTTAAACTACTTTTAGCTCTATTTATACAAGCATTGTGTGGGCATCATTCTTTTACATCCAATCAGAAATCTAAAAAAAGTATTGGTATGCACAGAAAAGAAATTGCCTAGGAAACAGCCTCAGTGGAGGCTTGCCATATGCCTGAATAAAAGTAAAAAGAAGAAATAGAATAATATTTCCATCTAACAGTATGTACACTTTCATCTATATGATGACCAGTAAAATATTCACAGCAGTTTTTCTGGCAGAGACAAAACATTCACAGGATGAGCACAGAGAGAGGTACACAACACACACACACACACACAGACACACACATCATAAGAGGAAACAGCTACTCCAAGATCAAGAAGTCGTTATTAGGAAAAACACGGGGACTGGAAATCAGTGGCAAAGAAGAAAGAAATTGCATATTGCGTGAATCTTGGATAACTTATAAAATATAAAATGCTACTAGATGAACTACAGGAATGGTGTGAAGCAAAGCAAGAATTCGAGAGTAGGCAGATTTGAAACAATTTTTATTTATTCAGATGGAATCTGGGGACTTCCCTGGTGGTCCCAATGCACTTACTCTGCACTCCCAATGCAGGGGGCCCGTGTACGATCCCTGGTCAGGGAACTAGATCCCAGATGCCGCAACTAAGAGTCTGCGTGCCACAACTAAAAGATGCTGCATGCTGCGACGAAGATTCCGCATGCTGCATAAGACCCGGCACAGCCAAAATAAATTAATTAATTTAAAAAAATAAATCTTAAAAAAAAAGATGGAATCTACTGAGATGGATATTGGGCTAGAAAGGCCCATCATGGTCTCTGTCGAACCATTTCATCTCTAAGAAATAAACTTTTTTGAAGGTATAATAAAAATTTTTATTTTTCTTATTCTTAACTGATCTAACAGATAACAGTCTGTTCAAAATAATAGCAGCAACAATGTATTCGATTATGTATGCTTAAATATAAGTAATATGAATGACACAAGTGATCAAGGGACAGGAGAGAGGAATTAAGATTTTTAAGCTTTTTAATTTTTAAGCTGAATCAGTAATGCTTTATTTATTGAAAAGAGAACTTAAGCAAAAATGCAAAACTAACATCTTAAATTTCTGTGGTCTGTACATTGGCCTCTTATTATTATTCTGTAATATCAAATCATTTTATAATACAAATATTAATATGAAAGGTAGAGTTTAGGAGAGCACCCAGTATAACATGACTACTCCAAAAATGTTAGCTATTATTATTCTAACACTGCCTTTCAGATGCAACACTCTTTTTTAAATTGAAGTATAGTTGATTTTTCAGTAAGTTGTATTAGTTTCAGGTGTACAACAACGTCATTCAGTTATATATATATTACTTTTCAGATTATTTTCCCTTATAGGTTATTACAAGATATTGAATATAGTTTCCTGTGCTATACAATGGGTCCCTGTTGGTTATCTATTTTATATATAGTAGGGTGTGTATGTTAATCCCAAACTCCTAATTTATCCTCCCACACCCTTACCCTTTTGGTAACCATAAGTTTGATTTCTATGTCTGTGGGTCTATTTCTATTTTGTAAATAAGTTCATCTGTATCACTTTTTTTTAGATTCCACATATGAGTGATATCATATGATATTTGTCTTTGTCTGACTTACTTCACTTAGTGTGATAATCTCTAGGTCCATCCATGTTGCTGCAAATGGCATTATTTCATTCTTTTTATGGCTGAGTAATATTCCATTGTATATACGTACCACAGCTTCTTTACCCATTCATCTGTTGATAGACACTTGGGTTGCTTCCATGTCTTGACTCTTGTGAATAGTGCTGCTATAACCAGTGGGGTGCATGTAACTTTTTGGATTAGACTTTTCTCCAGGTATATGCCCAGGAGTGGCATGTCCTATGGTAGTTCTATTTGTAGTTTTGAAGGAATCTCCATACTGTTCTCCACAGTGGCTGCACAAATGTACATTCCCACCAACAGTACAACAGACAGCCCTCTTATCTTAACAATGGTTCTCCCTCCTGCCTTGGCTCTCTTATTAGGGGGATGTCTTATTCTATGTGAGTCAGTTTATGGAACCTTTTGTCCAGCCTGTGCTCACAGCTAGCTCACATAACCTCAAGGGTAGAACTTGCATATCTGACGACCCAATCTAAGAAATGGAATTTTAAGGAGCAGAGGTTGGAAGGGAGGTCCTACAATAGTCATCCAAGGCTCAATGGCTGATGACCCAGGGATTCACAACAGGGCACCATCATCCTCTTCTAGGCATTGTCCATGGGTGGGAATGTTGAAGCCAGCTTCCAGTACACTCTTCCTGTATCTCTTGTCCGTGTGTGTGTGTGTGTGTGTGTGTGAGAGAGAGAGAGAGAGAGAGAGAGAAGACAGGGTACAAATCACCTCTTGTGAGTGTTATAATTGGGGTGGAAAAGTGAGGCTGGTGAAGCTTGATTTTTAAAACAATTTAACTGGAAAATGAAGCCACCAGACCCAAATCATTTGATGTAAAAATAAAAGACATCGCAGTGGGTACATAGAATCAAGTCTTCCTATAAGAGCCTCTAAGACATTACCCTGAATATGTGGGCATGGTGACCTAGAGGGAAAAAAAACTCATTTACCCTTGATTTTTTCTGCTATGAAAGAGAAGGAAATTTATGTTATCTTTTAAAAGCCATTACCTCTCACATACATACACTAATATGTATAAAATAGATAACTAATTTTTTAAAAAGCTAAAAAAAAACCAAATAAAAGCCACTACCTCTCATCTATGCTGCACTTGGCCTAATGGGGCCCAATGAGAAAGGAAGGAGTGCCTTATGTTACTGGAGAAATCACCAGTGATTGTGCAAAGCCACTATGGACATGACAGCTGTAATATACGTGAGCAAGTCCAAATGTGGACTTGCGTCGTGAGCAAGTCCAAATGTGGGTATTTCACAGGATGCTTCAACTATCCACACCTGGACCCAAATTGGGGTTCATTCCAAAGTCCTGGATCGTTTGCAATATCCATCTGTCTTAACCAATCATGTTCATGATTGTAAAGGAAATGGGTATTTATCGTGAAATATCTAGAAAATGCATGCATATATAAAGAATAAGTGAAAATGGCCAGAAATCACCACTAAAAACAACAACAGCAAAGGTTATTTAAAAAGATGGCTAGCGCTTGTAGGAAGAGCTCTTGTGTTAGCCGGGGGATGATTCCATGGCTCTCCACAGTGACCAGTGGGGAGGTGGCCCCGCGTCGCGTCGTAGAGAGAAGTCCGTGCTAATGCAACATAATTATTCAAATGAAGCCCGTCCCTTCTCAGAGGTACTTTCAATGTTCTCTCCATTTGTATGCTTGACATTTGGCCCAGGCATAATGGGAATTCATTTCTGAATAGAAGCATCTAAATTCAATTACAGGATGAGTCATAGTCAGCCAGCCATCTCCCTCTGGAAAGGAAGACTTTATAGAGTTGGGGGGGTCAAGGGGGCTTGCATTGGGGGTGGGAAGCAAGGGATATCCCACTAGTGATGAGGAGCCTGTTGAAAGCAGCTTGCAAATGACAACAGTTCCCACGGGATGCGTGCTTGGCTTGGTGCAAGAAGCACACTAAGAATGAAAACATGGAAGAGCTTCCCATCAGCGATGAGACGTACCCCACCTCCCTAAAGAAGGCATAGTAAGGAGAGAGGACAGAGAAGATCAGCAAGATACCGTCACCCCTATGCAGTCACGCTGCGGTTTTGATTTGCATTTCCCTGATGATTAGCGATGTTGAGCATCTTTCCATGCACCTGTGGGCCATCTGGATACCTTCTTTGGAGAAACGTCTCTCAGTTCCTCTGCCCATGTCTTAAGTGAATTCTCCATTTTTTTGATACTGAGTTGTGTGATTTCTTTAATCATTTGGATTATTCTTCTAATAATTTGGATATTAACCCCTTATCAGTACCTTATTTGCAGATATTTTCTCCCATTCCCTTTTTGTTTGGTTGATGGTTCCCTCTGCTGTGCAAAAGCTTTTTTAATTTGCATGTACCTGTGTGCATGCGTGCCTGCATGTACCTGTGTGCTCCTAGGTATATGCATTTGTGGGAGGGGCAGGAGATTATATAGGTCCAAGATCGCCAGGGCGTTGATACTGCGGACCAGGCAGAGCTTTAGAGACACGAGAAAACCTAAAACCACTGGAAATTCTAGCTGGATCTGAAGATTTCTGTAGGTGTTTCTGCAGACAGGTGAGTGCCTTTACTAAGAGCCCTCCAGACTCTGTTAGCTGCGCACCCACTTTCAAAACTGCAAGCATCACCTTGGCCGTTTCGGCAAATAGCACATTTTGCTTTCAGGATGAAAAGCAAACTCTCCTTGGAAATCCAGGGTTTGAATAGCTTGCTTTGTCTTAATAATCCCCCCTAAACCAAGCCTTGTCTTTCTCCAAGCCCCACAGGAGCCTGTGAATAAATGGACAGTATGGTAGAGGTCTTTGTGAAGCTGCGTGTGTGAAGCAGCAACGTGATTTCCTGCTTCAAAAGAGTTGGCAGAATATGAATCGAAATGCTCTCTCTGGTTTCCAAGTCCATTCTTCCCCATCAGCATTATTTCGGAAATATATCTTTCACTAATAACTTCATCTAGTTATTTTTCTAATGGAAGACAGGAGGACGGAGCCACTGGCCACCAGGCCTTCCTCCCAAGATCTCAGCTTGTCTATATAACTGTTAGTCTAATTGGATTCAAAAATAGAAGGAACAGAGAAAGTTTAAAATGAGGTCCCTAAAAGAAAAAACGGTTTTTATTTAGAAGTTTATGTGCAAAGTGCAAATACTGCACTTAAGTTTTTTTTGGTTTTGTTTTTGGCTCAAAGTTCTTTAGCACCTACTGAAGAGGTCTTCCTGCATTTATACAATTTATATGCGTTATGGTGGGGTTGCTGTGTGTTTTTAGAAAACTTAAAATGTATCGGCAAGTGCAGAGAAGAGGTGAATATAAACTCTTCCCTCGCTGGAGACCCGTGGAACACTATTACTTTGTAGATGGAAAATTACCCTCCAAGGGCATTAAAATCCACTAGGGAGATTTTCCTCTTACTCTAAGAAGCCTGGAATATTATCAATAGATAAAACCAGCCAATCTTCGTGTTTTAGGAGAATTATGAAAATGAGTCTGGCTTTAATTGTTGGTCTGGGTCACTTGCTTAGATGAACTGTGTTTATTTTATTTTAGGTTGAGCATGGTCTCAAAATACTGCAGAGGCTGAGAGAGTAGAGGCCACCTTTTTACTCACTGGGATAAAGCACTTTACAGTGACATGGGGGTTGTTTTGAAATCTGGGGTCTGTGTGTGGCTGACTTTTCTACCCATTTAAAAATATTTTACCAGGTTAAATGGCCAAGGTTATTCTTGACCTATCGCTGTTCCCTTTATTTCTTTGGCCTGAGATTATGTAAAAAACAAACAAACAAACAGGGAGTTGCTCACAGCTTTGGTATTTTATCACAAGTTTATTTATTGTTTAAATATTTATTTATTTATTTTGGCTGTGCCAGGTCTTAGTTGCAACATGTGGGATCTTTTAATTGCAGCATGTGGACTTCTTAGTTGAGGCATGCATGCAGGATCTAGTTCCCCTACCAGGGATCAAACCCAGGACCCCTGCATTGGGTGCGTGGAGTCTTACCCACTGGACCACCAGGGAAGTCCCTTATTGCAAGTTTAGAATTAAACAACCCATTAAGTTTATGATAAAATCTGACCCAATGAATGAAATGACAAACAATGACAGGTGTAGACACTGGCCTCCTCCATCCCACCTCTTAGGAGCAGTTCCTCAGAGGTCTTTGAGAGGCTGTCTCCCAGCCTATCATCCTCTGTATGGTCCTCAAATAAAACTGAAACTCACAGCTCTCTTGTGCATTTTTTATTTCAGTCAACAACTTCTAGAAGTGCCATCATCACTGTAAAGTGCATCTCGAATGATAAAAACAGATGAAAAGATCAACACTCATTCTGGGTGCTGTTCTAAGCGAGCCTCCACACACCATCCGAGGTTTAGGTAAACTCTGAGACCCAGCAAGGGCAGGCATTGGGAGTGGAGAATCAAATCACAAAGAAATGGTCAAACCCAGGGGAAAAGAAAGGCTTATAAATCAATGCGAAAGACACACATCCACCCATTACTTAATATTTTACCGATGATCCATGCTCTTGGAGGAAAAGGTTGTTTATGCAACCAGTGGCAAAGTATTGTCAACAACATTGCTTATCTATGACATGTGTTTGAACAACACATTATCTTATCACATACAAATGTGTATGCCAGCCATTAGCCCCCAGCCCCAGACTGCTGTCTCAGAGTAATGGATTAATTCTGGGCTCCTGGGACCAGACATGGGCTTATGTACATACGTAGGTATGTGTGTATGTATTTAATCTTATTGAAGTACAGTTGATGTACAATGTCATGTTAGTTTCAGGTTACAGCAAAGTGATTCAGTTATAATATAGAGAGACATATATATATATATATATATATATATATATATATATATATATATATATATATTTTTTTTTTCTTTTTCAGATTCTTTTCCCATACAGGTTATTACAAAATACAGAATATAGCTCCCTGTGCTACACAGTAGGTCGTTGTTGTTTATTGATCCTTGTTTTTTATTTATCCCTTCCTCCCGCCTTTCCCCTTTGGTAACCGTAAGTTTGTTTTCTACGTCTGTGAGTCTATTTCTGTTTAGTAAATAAATTCATTTGTATCATATTCTTAGAGTCCACATATAAGTGAGATCGTATGATATTTGTCTTTCTCTGGTGAGTTTGAGGGAGAATCAGGGTGAAGTCCTCCAGGGGACTGACGAGGGATCCGTGTGAACGCAGCATCCATCAGGGGGAGAGTTAGGCAGAGCTTTCTACAGCTACCGAAGGAGAGCCAGTGGCCTGCTGGATGGCTGATGCGCTTTTCTCGGTCATGGAAGCTGCAGGACAGGTGAGCCTTACAGAGAATTTCCGAAGGGACCAACGACGTGGCATCAACGTGTACTGGGTCCAGAGACCATGAAGCTCTTCCACTCAATTAACAGTTCAAGTAAGACTTTTCCTGACCCTTAAGCTCTTCTCAGGATCCCCTGCTCAGAACCTTGGGGGTCACAAAATCACTCAGAGGCTGAGAATTGGCCAAAGGAGAAGACAGGAAGCAAAAGCATCTCACCATAAGCTTCCTGCAGAAGGAGACCCAAGCTACGGGAAGGGAGAAGTTGGCAGATAAATCAAGAACATGGTTTTGATCTGTACCGTGGATGGGATATTTTAATGAAGGAAGTGAGTTTGTGTTCATTACCTCAGCTGGCTATGGATGGTCGTACAGAAGGAAGCAAAGAGGGAAAAGTCCCCATGAGACATTTCTGATACTAGCTGTGTTTGGGGGTCTCTGAAAACCACTCCCAGCTTTAATAATGTACTAGAATAAGTTCACAGAACTCAGGAAAGTGCAATACTTAGGGTTGTAATTTTTATTATACCTAAAGGGTACAATTGGGACCAGTCAAAAGAAGGGATGCCGGGGGAGGGATCCAACGGACCTTTCCCTGCGGAATCCTGGACAGCATTGCTTCCTCCCATCTGTGATGTGTGACATCATGCACAAAGCATTGCCTTATAGGAAGCTCATCTGAGCTTCTTTATTGGAGCTTCATCACATAGGTATGAGTGATTGAACCATGCCAATATAGCTTTTTTTAAATTAATTTTATTGAAGTATAGTTGATTTACAATGTTGTGTTAATTTCTGCTGTACAGCAAAGTGACTCAGTTATACGTAGATACATATTCTTTTTCATATTCTTTTCCATGATGGTTTATCACAGGATATTGGGTCTAGTTCCCTGTGCTCTACAGCAGGACCTTGTTTTTTATCTTATATGTAATAGTTTGCATCTGCTCATCCCAAACTCCCAATCCGTGTCTCCCCCCACCCCTCTTGGCATCCCCACGTCTGTTCTCTACGTCTGTGAGTCTGCTTCTGTTTTGTAGATAAGTTAATCTGCACATGCTGACATAGGTGACCTCAGTTTCCAGCCCCCTCCCCTCACTAAGGGTTGGGTTGGCATCACCTGGCTCCAATCCCCAAACCCTGAAGCACCTAATTGGTCATACTGGCCTGGTCACCCCTGGCACTGGGTCACTTAATTGGCATAAACTCCCAGAAGTGGTCTGAGCAGCCATAACAAAGACACGGTAATCACTAGGGAAATTACAAACCTCCTTTTGAATAAAGTTGAGTCTTTAGTAGCCAAGGGTGTATTGTTTAAACATGAGCAGAAAAACATGTTGCAACAGGAAAACAAAAACATGTTGGAGCAGGAAAATGTTGTCTCCCTTGAGCAAATTTGAAAGGGACAGTGGGACAAAAAAATTTGTGTTCCAGTCCCACGTCGCCTGCAATGCATTCTCGTCAGGCAGACGTGGACTTGGGGGGGATTAGAGTCGAGATTGTGTTGCAGACTGTGTCACAGCTATGACCACGTGATCTGTGTTTTCTTCTCTCATCCCTTGTGACCCCAGGGAGGTCAGTCACCAGGTGGGGTTTGACATCTATCTTCATGGGGTGACATCCTGGTCCTGGGGGCTACGGCCCTAAAGAGGAGGACATGGTCAGAGGCAGAGGTTGTCAACTTCCAGGTGCTTCCTCTCTTGTGAAAAGCTTTCCTACAGTCTCTTTATTTTATCTGGTCAAGAACCTTGGAGGCAGGGAGGTCAGAATATTAGTATTTCGTTTGATGGATGAACTGGCCCCAGCCGTTAGACCTCGCCCACCAGCCCAGCGAGCTGGTGTAGGAATTGGAACTAAGATCCAAGCCTTCTTCTGGATCCATGGCTCATTCTAACAGTCCTGAGTTGAAAGTCCAACACTGCCCTTAGGACATGGAGAGGGAGGCTGCTACGACTCAGAAATTGAGCACAAGAGACCATCAACCTCTCTCTCTGCACCATCCACCTTGTGCTCTGGCTGGAAGAAGGGCTGTAAAGTCAAGCAAATTGTACAGTCAGTCCCTTGAGCTGAGAAATGTTTAGTGTAGCACCGGAAGCTTATGCCAGCATCGTGCTTTATACCCCCTCAAAGATGGATGAGTTGGGAAGGTGAGTAGGGAATTGAATTATACTAGCAGGTCCCGAGACTCGGAATCCAACAACGATCCGGTACGAATAAATATTCATCTGGCAGTATGTCCGGTTGCGGTCCATTTAGCATGAAGTTGTGAGCTGGAAGACAAAAACCCAAGAGCTCATTATCATGTGTCGACTTGGAAAAGTTTGGAGCAAGTTCTAAAGTAATTAAGAATGCATTTGAATAATGGAATGAACATGCTTATTTCTTTATTGTTGAGTGGCTCCGAGGCACTCAACACCCTTCTCTCCTGTGGAATGCCTGGCAGCAGCGGGACAACTGATCATCATTTGGAGGAAGAATTAGGAGTGTTATTTTTAACTCCCCATTATTAGAGGAAACACACATCTGGAGCCTTGTAAGGAGTGATTATTAGCTGTTCAGCTGAGAAATAGCCTGGTGTCTACAATGCATCGTTTTCCAATTATTTTGATATTTTTCAATGCCTTAAATGCTAGAGGCATATAAAATTCAGCTCATTTAATCTCTCTAAATTATAGTTTCTCCATCTGTCATGGTTTTACAGTTTAATAAAATCATTACTTTTTATAAACCCAGTAAAATCCTGGAAACTATTGGAGGGAGCTCAGCTTCAGCTGGATTTTTTTTTTTTTTTAGGAAGAATAAATATATCTGAACTGGAAAATAATTTTCATATTTTCAGTCTGCTAAGAGAGTTTGGTGATTTTTACTGGGTCACTCATCAAGCTGACAAAAAGAAATGTACTTTTATATTTGTCTTATGAGATATTTCCAAAGAGTGTGGTATCAGAAAGTAGTGCTTTTTGCTGAAATAAAAAGAAATAAGCCAGACTCCCTGACCCCCATAACTCAATTCCATATCCCTATGGTTTTGACTGCATTTAGCAATCTTTCTTTATTGAAACTCACATATCCAGGTCAGATCTCTGAAATGTGGAATAGAGGGGTGGAAGGGTCTGTATGCTTTGCTGAATGTATGCCATGAACTAAACCAATAGCAACATACACATGAAAAAGTGAAATTTGCACTGTCAAAGAAAGGGTAGTTGTGCTAAGGTCAGTTTCATGCTAAAGCAATAGGAAACATTCTTCATTTTTAGAACCTCTGGGAAAACTGCATGGGAGCCCAGAATATATTCTTCACTGGTGCATTATATTTTGGGGGATTTGACAATTAGAAACTCAGTTTCATTGGGAATCCTCCAATGCACCTTTGTATCAGTGCCCACTAACAAATACTCAAGTAGATGGATTTATAAAATAGGGTTTTATTATTTCATACAACACAGGTCTAAAGCTGAGTGACCACATAGTTGGTTCAGAAGCTTGTAGATATCTTTAAACACCCAGGATTTTTCCATCTTTCTGCTCCAGTTTCTTCAGTCTATTAGCTTGGTCCTTATGTTCACCATCTCATGACACCAAAATAGCTGCCAGCGCTCCAGGCATCACACACTCATCCAATCATAGTTAAAAGCAGGACAAAGTCAGGGGTCTCTTTAATTAATAAAAAATACCTTTATAGAACTGCTCAATCAGATTTTCCCATAGGTAACTTTGACAAGGATTTGGTCACATACTGTTGATAAAGGAGATCAGAAAGACCCTAAGATAGTGAATTGTAACAGCAAAAGTGAGAAGTAGAATAGCTGGGGATAGGCAACAGAGAGCTTTCCATGTATCTCTAGACATAATTAAGGCATCCTTTGCTCTGACAAAAACACTTTATGACCTATAAACCTCATTAATTCAAATGCTCCTCATTTGAGATTCATGGCAACTTGGTCAAGGAAAAGTTATAAACTAAGAAAATATCTGGTAAGCAAAGAAAAGGTGTCTAAAATAATAGTTCAAAATGACAAAAGTATGGAAATACCACACCCTCTTCTAAGGGCTAAACAAGCCCACATTTATAGCTACCTAATAAGATAGAGTCAGTGTAGTGTTTCTTCTAATTATCTCACTGTTTTTCTGTTTTATATCACTGTTACAAATGGAAATTAAATAGAAAAATATTATGCAGATAAAAATGTGACCCACTCTCCTCATTGCCCAACCAAAGCCCTTTCTCCTCTTTCTCTGCCAACTGATCCCAATTTTGTAGTGAGTGATCCCATATCCCACCACCAGTCCCAGGAATGAAGCCTGATTCATTCTAAGGAGACCAAGCCTCCTTGCCTGCGATTGGTCTAAGGATGAGCATGTGACCCAGTAGTGGCCAGAAAGTCAGAAAGGGCAGTCAAAAGTAGAGCTTGTGGGAAAATAAAATAAAGAGACAAACCAAAATATGGGGAAAAAAAATACTTTCCAAGAAGAAAAAGAGTCTTTCAAAGACTTTTGTTGCTCTTGTTCATCTCTTTGCTGCTTGGGAGGCTAATGTGTAAGCATTTCATGTTTGAAGCCCAGGTAACAATATGTGTCCAGGTAAGAAAAACAAACAAACACATGTACAAGCACAGACTGAGATCTCTGGGAACTGCTTTCCTCCAGACTGCTGGTTGTGCAAGCCAATTCATCATCTACTCTGCCCCCTTCAGATGTTAATCGTAGCTAAACATTCTAACTGGTCTAAAGAAATGCCACCTGATTCTTGCCAAAGCTACTGGCTGTGATGGTCATTGCTGTCTCTGATGAAAAGGAAAACCAGTAAGGGCTGGAGATGTCAAAGACATCCCACCCTCAAAATGAGGCTTTCTCCTCCATATCATGTGGAAGGTTGAAAGAGAATTGAAATAAAAAGTGAAAATGAAATAAAATGTCTCATGATGGGACCCTATGTTGTTAAATGCTCTCTGAGCATCACTTAAAGTCATTTTTTACATCACCAATGGGACTGTCTACTGGCTGGAAAACATTGTTAAAATATGTACTAACCAGAATCAATATATTTATGCCTCTGAACCTATTTTAAATATATAGCAAGAAGCAGATTCTTCTGGGTGAGAAATATTGATATTATCCACCATGCTTTTTAAAATAGCTTTTGTTTGTGTGAACCAGAATAAAGAAACACTATTTAAAACACCGTGTGTATGTGTGTGTAGATGTGTGTGTTATACATGCACATATATCAGTTCATGTATTCTTCTGTCATTTTAGTTCCAAATTTCATAACAAGAAATCAGTAGACGGTTAGTAATGACCTGGAACATAGCAAGCTGTTTTCAGAAATAATAAGAATTTTTATTGTTGTTAGTGGCAAAATGCCATTGTTGGCTCAAGTGAATTTTGAAACACAATATTTTGATGTTTAAATCTACAACAATTTGTGTGTTTGGAGATTTATTGTGGTGGGGTGAGATGCTGTCAGAAGGAAGAAATATATATTTTGCCTTAGAACTTAATCTAGAGGCAGATTTCATTTTTTCCTTAGGGGTCTTGTTGCCTTGCACGCCTATTTCTCTCCCAAACCTTCTCTTCTACTATTGTTTAATCGGCATTTTCCAATTTCAGATTTTTGTTGAAATGTTCTTACAACTTTTCCCACCATTACAATAATATTTGTACTATTATCCACATAATATTTACTTTAAAATTCTTATTTTACTTAAATAAATGTATTTTAAAGGAAATTTTAAAAACAGGAAACTGCATAAATACTATGAATGGAAAACCATTATCATGTGTCAAAAATAGCAGATAATTATGGAAATAAAACAAATACAGAACATCATGACCTAGATGCTGCTACTTGCCTTAGGCTTTGAGCCTGAGTTCTGCTTCCTTTATGTCAGAAAGGAAGCTTCCAGAGTATCAGAAAGGATTCAGAGATATATAGGCATCAAACAAACAAATTCCTCATGACGCAGGCAGAAGGTTCCAAAGGGTTATAGAAAGGGAATCACTTAGTCACCTTGAGTTGTAATGTAATTTCACCTCCACCTGTCTATCACCCAGAATCATGCCTGACCCCCAGGTGTAGAGATCCTCCGTTTTGTGACTGACCAGGTTGGGAGCCCACAGTGATGGGCAACATTAGCCCCAACCCTATCCCAGGGGATGTTTCATGATTGGTCTAATCTAATCAGGTAATCCCATTCCCCTGTCAGTAATTGGGCCAGAGATGGGGCATGTGACCATGTTATGGCCAATCATACATTAGGAGATGTCTTCTGGTTCCTTCTAGGAAACATTTTCCTTTTTGGTAGCAATTATAATAGGAGAAAGCTCCTATTGGCCCCTGTTCTTGTTGGCTGAGTTTTGTATGCTTCACACCGGAACACATTTACAATGTATACACAGGTCCTTTGTTCATACCTGTTTATGCCATGGTTATTCCCAGGGTCTGACCTTGTTTTTCCTGTGCTCTCTGCTAGTATAATCTTCCTCTCATTAACCTATACAAATCCCAATCATCTTTTTATCTTCAAAAAGCAGGTGCTAGGAAGACTTCGGTGAGATAAAATATTTTGGGAGGAGATGCCAAGAAGATAAAAATATTACACAACAAAAGCAAAAAAATCCTTTAGGATTTTGTATCAGTCTGGATAGTATATCTGTCTGTATCAAGTATTGGGGGTTTAATAGATTTACTACTGGAATTAGACTGTGGGCAGACCTGGGAGAGGGAAGGTCTGGAGGCTGCAGCTGGAGGATCAGAGGGAAAGTCACAGTGATTTCAGCCTGAAGCAGTGGAGCTCATAGGAAGTCTGATAAGCTGCTCTGAGCTTGTCCAGAGTGCTGTGAAGCCGTCACATCTATCTACCATGGACTCGGGGTGATAATGGCTTTTGCTTCATTTTTGCCTTCCCAATCTCATTTGATTTCCTCTTAGTGGAAGAGATTTCTGGAAAGTGGTCCCCAGGCTTAGAAGGGAGTAGTGGTGGGGTTAAATTGGCAAAAAATAATCCAATACAGATTTGTATGTACCAAGGGAAGAGAAAAAACAAATTTGGAACCCTCTTTCCTCCTTTCTATTTTTCTTTCTTTCTTTCTTTCTTTCTTTCTTTCTTTCTTTCTTTCTTTCACAGAATATTGGATAATCATCTACTACATACCAGTACTGTCCTATACTTGGGGTGACAGTGCTAGGGTCTGAATGTTTTGTCCCCTCAAAATTCATATGCTGAAGCCCTAGTCCCCAAATGTGATGGTATTTAGAGTTGGGACCTTTGGGAGGTAATTAGGTTTAAATGAGGTCATAGGTTTAGTGCCAGTATAAGAAGAGATGCCAGAGCGCTCCCTCTCTCTCTCGCTCTCGCTCCTTCTCTCTCTCTCTCTCACTCGCTCTCACTCTCTTGCTCTCCCCCTGCCCTGCCATGTCTTCGTCTCTGTCTGTCTCTCTCTCCCTGCGATGTGAGCACACAAAATGAAGTCAGCTGTCTTCAAGTCGAGCAAAGTCTCACCAGAAACTGAATTGGCTACAATCTTGATCTTGGACAGCTAGCCTACAGAACTGTGAGAAATACATTTCTGTTCCTTAAGCCACCCATTCTATGGCATTTTTGATGGCAGTCCTAGCCGAGTAAGACAACAGTGAATAAAGGAGACACAATCCTTGTTCATGATTGTTTTTACAGTTAGATGATGATGATGGTGTCTCATTGCTGTCATTGCACCTGGTACAGGTTTATAGCTACTTTTTTTATTTCCCTGGGGAATAAACTGCATGATCCTTTTGTAGGTGTCCCCTGTTCAGAAAGCTGTTTTTGGACCATCTAAATGCAAAACTCTGATCCCTAGTTAGGTGGGGGCTTGGAAGGGGTGAGATGTTTTTTCAAAAGGAAAATAACAGAAACAAAACAGCATATATCCCTTTTTATTTTTTCTTCCTTATTTTTTCCCTAGAAATTAGATTTTTGTGGCATCACTTTCTCCCTGAATTCAAGAAATCCTCAACAGGATGGTAAGAGGTGCATGTTAGTGAGCGACAACTTTAATCTTTATGGATTAAGTGATGGACTTTGGCGATATCACCTAATCTGAATTGTTCTCCTTCTTTACAGGTGGGTTTCCATTGGCAGTGACCTTGCCGTGTTGAGATAACTCAGGATGCAGGCTTGACTGGTTATTAGCCAAGACAAAGTGCACAGTCTTTTCAAGAAGAAAGGTAGTAATGAGACTCAGGCATTACTTCCAGTGTTACAGGAGAAGAAAATCAAACACAATTTTCAAGCAGGGTTTCCAAGATTCCTTTGACGGTTTTCCATTTTCACATTAGTGACCCCTGCAGCAAATACCTGTACATGGGTTCAGATTAAATCCATAGAAGGGAGATGACTACAGCCCACCATTCCTGTGCTGTAATGAAGGCCATATCCTAATGAATTTCAGGTTCTTTAAGGCTTTTTACCTTAGTGGCACCACGAAACCAATCATTGAGGATTAAACACATTGGAGGAGAAACACATCCCAAATGAGAATTGCTGAGGCTAGGAGGCTCCTATCATTTATTGGATTAGTTATAAAACTTTACACAAGACTGTAATATTTGTTTCGCTGCTGTGGTGTGACTGGTGAAATGAAAAGGTATAGGAGGTGAGTGCTCAGCAGACGTTCTCTTATTTCCTCCATCGTTTTCATAGAGCTAGGAGGAATCTGTCACTCAGGAATTAACACCACATCATATAATATGAGGAACAAAAGTAAGATATGAGATGGAGACATTGTGGCCTCAGAACAATAACCCCATCGATTGAGTTAAATGTGTTTGACTCAGGCATTCACCTGTGTGAAATCATCATGGCTCCTGGCAGCCAATAGGAGCACATGGACCAGTTCAACTAGTGGGAGAGAGGCTGGTAAACCAGATGTCTTGAGCGGGAGAGAGACTGGTAAACCAGATGTCCCGAGTGGGAGAGAGGCTGATAAATCAGATGTCCCAAGCTCCCGTGTCTGTGTGTTTTACATGTCCCAGAATTACTTGTGGGTATTGACAGATTGAAATTCATAGGTATCTCCAGCACAGAGCTATTGTGGGATATTTCCAAATTCCCCAAGTTAATTTATAACTGAAGATAGAATTTCAGTCACTTCCTTTGTATGGATGGAAAGCCAGCTCATGAGCCCATATGTGTTTCTGGGGGGCATTTTGATGACATTTGCTGAGAATTACAAATACTTCCAATAATACTTCTCTCTGCATCTAGAATAGCACCATGAGGAGGCATCTGGGATTGAACCATCTCACATCTGTCCAACAATATTCACACAAACGCTATGGGCCCACTGCCTTCAGACATGACTGCATCACTCCAGGTTGAATTTCAATCAGTATTTTGCCTAAAAGAGAGATGAAGAAGAAACTGCACACAGGTAATTGACTCGAGTAATGCATTCTGTATCCCAAAGAGTAGAGCTTGAGACCTGTAAACTGAAGAAAAATGGAAAACAGGCCATGCTGACTGCATTCATACGACAGAGGGGGTTCCCTTCCTCCCCACCAGCAGGGCAACCCCACTCCCTCCCCTCCCTGTATCTAGTCTCTCATGTGCTCATATGGGTTTGGGGTTTATTGTTTGTTTGTTTATCTAGCAGTTGCTTCTAAGAGAAGAGTATACGAGTATATTCAGAGTACATAGAAAAGTGAAAGAATATTTTCTTGAGTCACGTAATAAATGCTCTCATGATCTTTTATTGATAAAAAGAAAGGTAACAAGTTTTTAGCTTTCTCCCTCCTTTTAGACTGGCTACTTCCTTCTCACATGTACCAAATTATCCCCTACATAAAATGGAGATTCTCCTACACTTTAGAACCAGGTAGCTTAAGACCCCACCTATAAGATAGGAGCTGAAGAGGCACAGGGAACCAGCACGTATGATGTGGTTGGTTGATGGGAGCCAGACGGTGAAGGGTCTTCTGAGTTATTGCTAAACTATTGTTCTTTATTCAGTGGATCCTGGGAGCTATAGAGGGTTTTCAAGCAGACGAGTGATAAACACATTCATGGTTGGAAAGACATCCATTATGGCTTGTGGAGTGAGGATGAAGGAGCATCTGGGAACACAGAGCAGTGCCGCCATCCCTCCAGCCCAGGCTGGGCAGCAAAGACACGTGGTCATAGAACTGTAGACCCTGTGACCATGAGGTCAGGATCTCATCTAGGTCCTGACCCCTGTCAACTGTACCAGCCCATGCTTCCCACTCTCCAATCCTTTGTGTACAACCCACCAGGGTTTGAACAGATGAATATCTTCTTGTTACTTTTATTTTTAATTTTCACTTTTCTTTTAAACGTTTTGTAAGTTTATAGAGAACATGGGGAGAGCTTGAACTTTACAAACTCCAGACACCCAGATAAAAATCCAGAACATCACCAGGGCTCCAGAAAACCCACTCACATCCCCTTCCCGTCCCTACTGCCCCCCCAAGAGTAACAACCACCCTCACTTCTGACCCTCTAAACTCAGTAGGAAAAACGAGTCCATGCCTTGAACAGGCACCTCACTGAAGAGGCTAAGTGGCCACGAAACCTAGGAAAGGCTCCCAAGGGAAATCTAATGCACTACCCCTATACACTCACCAAGATGGCTCAGATGAAAAAGAAATTTGCAAAGTCTTGGCAAGAATGGGGGGGGTGACCAGAATGCTGATATTCTCTGCTGATGGAGAGTGAATTGGTACCAGCCCTTTGATGAATTCTCAGGCACTATCTCCCAAAGCTGTGCACATGCATTCCTTCTGATTCCTGTGTGTGCACGCACCCTGGAAATGCACATGCAATCCCCCAAGAGACACACCCAGAATGTCTGTGGCAGCTCTGCTTGTCACAGCCCCAAATAGGGAAGTATCCAAAAGCACACCCCACAGTAGAATGGATGGCTAAATCATGGTCTATTCACTCACTGGAGTACTATGCAGCACTGAGAATGATGAGACTGTCATATGCAATAATAGATGGATCACATGATCCTATGGAATGAAGAAAGTTGAGCTCCAAAGAAAACATGATATAGGATTGTATGTGTGTATGTATGTACGAATGAATGCATGTATTTATGGTTGAACCTCAAACAGTGCAGCCGTTAGGAGCACCCACCCTCCGTGCCATTGAAAATTCTTGTATAATTTATAGTGAAGTCCTCCCTATACACAGTTCTTCTGCATCTGTAATTCCACACGTATGGATTCAACCAACTACAGATGGTGTAGCACTGTACTGTTTACTATTTTTTAAGCTTTATCTTTAAGCAGGTTTAGGTTTATAACAAAACTGAGATTTCTCTTCTACCCCCCGTCATCACACGTGCATAGTCTCCCCCATTATCAATAGCACTCACCAGAATGGTGTATTTTCTACCAAGGATGAACCTATATGGACATATTAGAAAAATGAAATTCCATACTTTTAGGGTTCACTCTTGGTATTGTACATTCTGTGTACTATTTACTATTTTTTAAAAATCCCCATATAAGTAGACCCATGAAATTCAAACCCATGTTGTTCAAGGGTCAACTGTATGTAGATTTATTTGTATCTATTGTCTATCTATCTATCTATCTTTCTATCAACCATCTATCATTTATCTATTTATCTGTCATCTATTACCTATCAGTGTATTATGTCTATCTATCTATGCATCATCTATCTATCTAGTATTTCTCTCTCTCTCTCCCTCCCTCTCTTTCTCCCTCTCTCTCTTTATCTATCTTTTCCCTTTCCCAGGCACTAGTGTGCAGCTCTTAAGTGAAAAACAGGTCTGTACTGAAGAAATGTCTTTATTCCCAAATACCTGGGTGTCATGAAATACACACACTGATAAAGTCAGGACTGACCCCTTGCTGTTCATCAAGTTTAAAAATATTTTATGGGAATGACTAAGGCAATGACTTTTCAAAATGTCATGCTGTGGAAGACTGAGAATAGGCAAACCCATTTTGAAAGAGATACATTTTAAGAAAAAAAAAGCTTTTTAAGAAATTTTAGTTATAATGTTTAACTCTGCTATCAATTTTAAAAATTAAAAAAATATTTTTACCTTTGACTCCCTTGATTGTATTTAAATGAATATATTTATAAAGGAAAATTTATGTCTCTACCAGAAATGGAAATATGTATCACTCATGACCAAAAAAAAAAGAAAGAAAAAAACACTTCCTCCAAATATGAAATGGATGCAAAATAATGTTACTAAATCCCAGTAGATTCAGCTGACTGACAAAGGCTCTGATCTGAGGTTAGCTTTCTCTTCATTAAAAAAGATGATTTGCTGGTATTAGAGAGGTGTTTGGCATGTATTAGCATCAAAGAGAATCTGTAATAAAAAAAAAAAAACTCCCTACAAACAAAAGTCCAGGACCAGTTGGTTTCACAGGTGAATTCTACCAAACACACAAAGAGGAACTTACACCCATTCTTCAAAAAGACTGAAGAGGAGGGAACACTCCCAAAGACATTCTATGAAGCCACCATTCCCTGATACCAAAACCAGACAAAGACACCATCAAAAAAGAAAATTACAGGCCAATATCTTTGATGAATATAGACGCAAAATTTCTCAACACAGTATTAGCAAACCGAATCCAACAACACATAAAAAAGATCATACAGCATGACCAAGTGGGATTCATCCCGAGTTCACAAGGAAGGTTCAACATTCACAAATCCATCAGTGTGATACACCACATTAACAAAAACCACATGATCATCTCAACAGATGCAGAAAAAGCATTTGACAAACTTCAGCATCCATTCATAATAAAAACTCTTGCAAAACTGAGAATTTATTTTAATAAAATGAAGGGAATGGAAATATAACTGGAAAGCAAATGAACAATGTGATTCTTTTTTAAAGGGAACTTTACTTTTATTTATTTATTTATTTATTTATTTATTTATTTATTTATTTATTTATGGCTGCCTTGGGTCTTTGTTGCTGTGCGCAGGCTTTCTCTAGTTGTGCTGAGCGGCGTCTGCTCTTTGTTGCGGTGCACGGGCTTCTCATAGCGGTAGCTTCTCTTGTTGAAGAGTGCCGGCTGTAGGCGCACGGGCTTCAGTAGTTGTGGTGCGTGGGCTCAGTAGTTGTGGCTCACGGGCTCAGTAGTTGTGGCTCGTGGGCTCTAGAGCGCAGGCTCAGTAGTTGTGGCGCACGGGCTTAGTTGCTCCGCGGCATGTGGGATCTTCCCGGACCAGGGCTTGAATCCATGTCCCCTGCACTGGCAGGTAGATTCTTAACTACTGCACCACCCGGGAAGCCCAATGTGGTTCTTTTTTAAGCCTTGGGCTGTGACAGCAGCTGAAACCCTCTCCCTTCCACCAGTGGTGTGAGCCCCATTCTAAGGAGCATAGCACTTGGGTTCCCTTACCTTCTGGGGAAAAAAAGTGATGGAACCGAGGTCCTCTCTCCCCTAAGGATGGATATTCCGACAAAAGGCCAATGCGGCGATTTCAAGTGTTCAAGAAGGATTTTCTACCATCACATAACACCCCCATAGACCATTATTTCTGAAAAAGCAGAAATTAACAAGGCCTTTTCAAAGCCGTAAAGTCTTGCCTCTGAATAATGTAAGGGTATGAAGGTCACATTTGATGCTACCCAAAGCTTCTTTCTGACATTTAATTTTCCCATCAACTTTGTCCTAAAATGAGAACTCTTGATCAAATATGGAACCCGATGCCTGGGAGCTGCAGAGGCTTATACGACATGGTCAAGGGCCCCAGGTGTCTGGTGAGGGATGAGGGTGTAGTCACATTTGCAACTTTTGTCCTTTTTTTTTCTCTTGAGCAGTTTTTTTTTCTTCTTTAATTTTTTTTATTGAAGTATAGTTGATGTATCATATTGTGTAAGTTACAGGTGTACACTATAGTGTTTCAAAATTTTTAAAGGTTATACTCCATTTATAGATATTATAAAATATTGGCTGCGTTCCCTGTGTTGTGCACTATATCCTTATAGCTTGCTTTATACCTCTTGCTCCTCTCCCCCTATCTGGCCCCTCCCTCTTACCTCTCCCCACTGGTAACCACTGGTTTGTGCTCTAGATCTGTGAGTCTGCTTTTCTTTCGTGAGTCTGTTTCTCACTAGCTTGTTGTATTCGCAACTTTTTTCCTTTCTTATAGCTGCTCTGACGTGTTAGTGTTTCCTCATACTGCTCGTAAAATGGAAAATTAATAATATTAATCAGACTCTAACCCTTTCTCTTTCATTCCTCAGATTATCTTTTTCCTTTCTTGGACTGCTTTCCCCATGTTTGGACCCTAGAATAAGCTTGGGGAAATTTAAAAAGTTCAGTTGGATGGCATTTCTAAAAATGAAGCTTTTAAAACTCTTCTTTGATCAAACTACAGCAAGTTACACAACTTCTGCCTCCTAGTTAAACCCCAGTTCGAGGTAGGGTTGTGGAATCTCCTCTTGGGGGTGCCCTTTTACGTGTTATATTGAGATTTGATCATAGGATGAGGAATTTAAAGGGGATAATTTTCAGCTTAAGTGACAAAGCAAAGAGTAACCTTCATTTTAACACAACATGCTATGAATATATAATTTTGTAGAGGTAGCCATAACCCACTCAAACATCAAACATCAACCCACAGACAAACAGACTTGGCTCCACTATTTAAAATCATTAAAATTATCATTAATCATTTCGTTATTCTGCCTTTCCGTTGCTACACTGAATTGTTCCAATGGGATCCCTTTTTCAGTGTGATATTCCTAACTTTCCTAAAATTTTACCCCCTCCCACCAATCACACTCTTCCTTCCTCTTCCCCGCTGTACTATTATCAGCAGCCTCAGAGGTACTGTATAGTTCACAAATATGCCTGTTTATTTTCTATCTTCCCCACTGGAATGAGAGTCCCACGAGAGAGGGGATTTCCATCTGCCCTTTTTTCATGTTTTATACCCAAGCCCCAGGCAGTCCTCGACACACAGCAGCTGCTCAGTGAAGAGTTATTGTCTTCTTAATTAATGTAGCTCTCAACTTCAGGCCAGACAATCCTGCAACACTGAGAGAGGAGGTGGGTTTGTTTTTTTTTTCACTTTTAGGTTATTTATTTTATTAAGTTATCCTTCATGTATCATACACAAAGGCAATTTAAAATAAAGCATACTTATACTCCATACACTCTATTTTATTTTTTACATCTATATTGGAGTGGAGCCTTATTCCCCCTAAGAAATCCATCCTCCCTCCTCGAAAAGGCTCCCTGGTCAACCATTGTACGTCCTTTATTACATCCAGACACCGGCCAAATGACCATTTTGTCACCCCCTAGTCATCATGGTGTCTGCATTTGGAGGCGGCTCGTCTTAAATTTCACCCACATTCCCATCAGCAGCAGGATTTCTCTGCATTAGGTACTCCAAGATCATGGCCAATGCAAATGGTAACTTGTGAAATGTGTGCCTGGAGTGACATTTCTTCAATTTCTGGACAGCCAGTGGGCGATTCGAATATCCTAGAGTAATAAACTGTGTGTCCATTAAAGACTCAAGTGAGGGGCCTCCACAAATATGATGACAGTGACAGCCCAGCCGTGGCTGATACATGTAAATTGTGCCTGATGCCCAGGTGGGGATTGGGGAGGTCTGTGCACCAATCGGCCAATGCTGTCACAAGCCTGGGTGGCAGGGGGTGGAGGAAAAGAAGGCTGACTCCTCTTCCTAATGGGGAATCCCATGGGAACCACCTGGGGCACCCAGATGTACCTTATCCTGCACAAGAGTTTATCTCACTGCACCTTGGGGCTATCAGTGGCTAGTCTCTTAGACCCTGTCCCTGGAGCTGAATGCAACTTGTCCTGTCTCTCTCTGCATTCCTGCTCCATTTCCAAAGAGTCTCAGTTTCCTCATTTGTAAAATAAGGATAACAGCATCTGTTATTATTAGCATCACTATTAAATGTCTTAATGCCTCGCACTTAGATTAGGGTGTGGCTTATAGTTAAGTATCTAAGTCTAGGCTGTTATCTTTATGATTTATTTCTAGCTTCCCTCTCTGTTGGCCTTTTCCTTCATCTCCTCTGATATCTCTCCTTGCCGTGGCTTTGAGGTCTCACGCATCATCTCGGACCCCACGTCTACCTGATTTTGGACCTCAGTTCCCTACAGCTGACCAATGTGGGGATTCCTAAGGAGAAGAAATCTGCTCATCCACTCTTACATCCCAGCTGAAACTGAAATGAGATTCATCTTAGTAATCAGCCATGTATATTTTAGATAAAATGTAGGTAGGCATGGCAGTTGTAACGCCATTTATTTACAGTCATCCAGACTTTTTTTAAATTAATTAATTAATTATTTTTTGGCTGCGTTGGGTCTTTGTTGCTGCACACGGGCTTTCTCTGGTGGCAGTGAGCGGGGCCACCCTTCGTTGCAGTGCGCGGGCTTCTCTTTGTGGTGGCTTCTCTTGTTGTGGAGCACGGGCTCTAGGCACACAGGCTTCAGTAACTGCGGCACTCGGGCTCAGTAGTTGTGGCTCACGGGCTTAGCTGCTCCGCGGCATGTGGGATCTTCCCGGACCAGGGCTCAAACCCATGTCCCCTGCATTGGCAGCGGATTCTTAACTACTGCACCACCAGGGAAGTCCCCACTCATCCAGACTTTTAACCACCAGGAAGATCAGATAGACAGGCTGGTTTTGCGCGTCCACTGGAAGGTCAGTCCTGGTCCAGGAGACCGGCTGTAGAGCTGGCCACACACCTGTGACACCTGCATTAGCAGCCCGATCCCCCGCCGTGGAGCCCTAGGTAGTGGCCTGACTGCCCACTAGTGTTCCAGCTCATGGAGGACAGTGATGCTCTCCTTGTCACAGGGATGGTGGAAACCATAACCCTCCAAATATCTGTTAAATGAGTGAGGGAATCAGTGACTGAAATCCACTTCTTCAAAAAAGACCCATCAAGTAAGCAAGCCCTGCTAAGGAGTGGACATAGACCCTTTACAGAGATATTTTGTAGCTGCCATGGAAATGTGCCATCTGGATTTCAACAGGGTGCAGCTTTGCTGCAAGTGGTCCCCTTAGTAGGCACGCTCCACCTGTTGCTTTCTGGATCTGCCTCGGTTTTCCCTTTTCCCAGTCAGGCAGCCAATTACTGAGCAAATAACAGCAGGGATGCAGGGTCTGGTTAATTCTGTCCAGTTCAGGACTCCTCCAGTGGGGAAACTCTGCCTCTGGACCTCCCCACTGTGTTGGCTGAAACTTTATCAGATCCATTTCCCAAGTCCTCTCTGCTCAATTCTGCTTCTTCCTCTTTAATCTTCTATGTGGGCATTGACTCCCAAACTGTGTGTGCTCCTAATTCTCCCAGCATCTGCTTCCCAGACTAAAACTAACAAAATGGTCTTTCCCATGGATACATTGGAGATTCCAAACTATTCAGGAAGTTTTGAAAAATTGAAATATTTGACAACACATAAAAAATGAAGACAAGAAGATGCAGCCTACTGGCAGCCCTCGGTGTGCTTGGCTGTGCACTCTGGCCACGTGCCCACCGCTGCCTGCAGCCCCCAAAGTGTAGCCAGTGCCCTGCTTTCCCTCATTTCTTCCTTCCTTTCTTTCTTCTTTCTCTCTTTGATCCTTTGAATTGGACAAGCCAAGTATCCTGCAAGACAGCCGCTGGGAAGTGGGGAGCATGATGGACAGAGAAACAGACCAGCCAGCATGGATCGAGAGTGACCTGGCATCCCCAAGTTCTGCCTACAGCTTTCTGAGGACACACCTGGAGAGCCTGGATTAGAAATCCACATCTTCACTTGGATACTGATCAGTATTGTGAGCAAAGAAAACTTTGTGTTGGACTCTGGGTCTTCTGTCTTTGCTTATAGTGGCTCATATAGTACCAACAATAGATGTGAGGTAGGCATTATCACCCCCACTTGACAGATAAACAAAGTGAAGCCCAGAGACTCCAAGCACGTGGCTTCAGATCACGCAGCAGCAAAAAAGAAAGGCCCTCCTCACTCAGTTTGTGTGGGTCCAGATCCCATGATCTTTGCCACTGCCCTGAGCTGCCTCTTCTAGGAGACTGGGTTTTGAATATAAAATTCAGACTCTTAGCATCAAAAAGCCTGTTCGAATGAATTAAAAGAAGTATAGGGACTGGTGCATTTTAGATGTCTACTCTGAACTTGCATGAAGATTTAACGATGACGTCCAAGGTGAAGACTTTACGATGCTTTTCGGGAGAGAAAGATGAGCAGAACCACTTGCTTTTGTAGTTATTATTATTGTGACTATCATTTATAAGCAGATATGATGCCACTTCAAAAAGTGCTTCCATCTTAATTAATTAATTATTTTTTTGTGTGTGTGGTATGCGGGCCTCTCATTGATGTGGCCTCTCCCGTTGCGGAGCACAGGCTCCGGACATGCAGGCTCAGCGGCCATGACTCACGGGCCCAGCTGGTCCGTGGCATGTGGGATCTTCCCAGACCGGGGCACAAACCCGTGTCCCCTGCATCGGCAGGCGGACTCCCAACCACTGCGCCACCAGGGAAGCCCCCATCTTAATTTAAATAGCCACGATCCTCTTTATTTCCTGGCTCACCAAACCTTTTCATCTTAGACAAGACAAAGGTTTTGTTGATCCCCAGTTAAATTAATTGTTCCCAGTTTTTGCATCAATAATGGAATCCTAATTAATGGAGCTTTATGGACTTTGAAAAATAACAAATGATGACTGTTGGCTTGAAGTGTGGCTTGTAGGCATATGGATGATTTGGAACACTTGCAAAGGACTTTGTAAATATTTTAAAAATATTTTACTGCTCCTGGCTATAAAGAGCCCTTTTGCTATTACGTTCAAATCTATTTCAATTAATGCTTAGTTACGCTGGAACTGCTTGCATGATTTAATGTAAAGCTGAATTTTTACTATGTGACTAAATCTCTTTAAGAGTCTAGCCTTAATCTTATCTCTTCTCCCCTCAACAATTTCAGCACCTAACTCAGAGGTAACCTGATGTTGGTTGGTTTGGGGTGAATCATTCCTTACTTTTATGGGACATTTTCATTCATATAGATGTCACTGTGTGTGCTCTTTGTGGCTGGTTTTTGTTTTTGTTTTTGTTTTTGGCGGCACTGCACGGCTTGTGGGATCTTAGTTCCCCGACTAGGGATCAAACCCGGGCCCTCAGCAGTAGAGCGCTGAGCCCTAACCACTGGACTGCCAGGGAGTTCCCTGTGGCTAGTTTTTTTTTAACTTTTTATTTTATATTGGAGTAGACTTCATGAACAATGTCGTGTTAGTTTCAGGTTTACAGCACAGTGATTCAGTTATACATACACACATATCTATTCTTTTTCAGCTTCTTTTTCCATTTAGATTGTTACACATTATTGAGCAGAGTTTCCTGGCTAGTTTGGATAGAGTACAAGAATGCCTTTGTTTGCACTGCTTTCTACCAGGCTAAGAGATTTCGTCAAGAACTAAACCAGCATTCTCATCAAATGCTTATTATCCTCCTTAATCATTTACCTTTCCCAGCTCTGCCTTATTTTTTTTTTCCTTTGAGAACCTGAACACAGTCTCTGACTTCCTTCTCCACTCCCATCTTTATCCCAGGAGAAGGAGAAGGGGGTCTCTGGAGCGTAAGGGAGGAGGTAGTGTCTGCAGATCCCCTCCCAGATGCTCAGCTCCTGCCTGGAGACCTTCCCCACTTAATCACTTATTCATCACCCTCCTCTTCCGAAGGGGCTGGAGTTATGCTAAGTCTGAGTGATGTCCTGGATGAAATATCCAAAATTTCAGTTCAGTTTCTCCTCCCATCACCAAGAAGGTTGCCATTCGGCTCATACAGTTGAAATTGACCTTTCATAGCATTTCACCAGCTAATTCCTGTGATGCCAAGGTGTCATCCCTGAATTTATCTTCAGTAAAAGCTTGCTTGGATTCAAGGAACAGAGGGAACTTTGGCTTTCGGGTGGCTTGAGGAGGGAGGGCAAAGGCCACCTTCCCTATTTGCCACTCTGTATATCTAACAAATAACTAAGCAAATGTGCTGGAAACCATTCTTTGAGTTTTAAAAGGAAAGTAGCATCTTGGCACACAGATCTTTGTTCTGTGCTTGAAAAAGCAATGAAGAATGATCCTTTCCCACTCATGTTGCCCCATTTCTGGACAAGCAGGAACTCTGGGAAATTCAGCTTTTCAGGCCACTTGTGCTGTGGGTACCACACACCTGGCTGATTCCTCACTGTCATCAAAGCATCTGGGCTAAATAAGTGTGCACCAAGCCAATGAGAATTTGGGGCGGTTTCTTTCCACACAAGATTTAGGGACATCAGCTTCTTTTTATTTTTTTCCACAGTTTGATTATATTCTACTCTTCTCAGTTGAATTCAAATAATTCCTTTAAAATGATTAATTAACAACAGCCCCATGCCTGGCTGGAGCCCCACAGTGCAGGTGAAGAGACAGCCGTGTCGAGAGGGAAGTCCCTCAAACTTGCAAAATCCACTCTGTTTGCAATTGTCACTGGCTTTTCACTTCACTGGGATGAGTTTCCCTGAAGTTGTCCCATATTTCTAGTAATTTCTCTTTGGAGGCTCCATCAGTGAAGACTAAAGTTCTAATAAATTAACCAGCCTTGGTGTGACGAGATGTCCTCAAATGACAGTAGACTGTCAACCAACAGAACCATTGTCATTGGCTTTTCTTGACCATTTGTCACTGTCTGTAATTAATTACAGCTCTTTAAGCCCAGGCATCCATTATCGAGATAATGCATAATAGAAGCCTTTTATGTTGGATTCTCTATTTATTTTATTGTGAATTTCCTTCCCTTCCCTTCCACCAGAGAGTTCCTGAAAATGGTCTTTGTGTGCAAATTGTAATTATCATTCTTAGGTCTTGCAAGCCACTTTTCCCTCCTGCGTGGGGACATTTTTTCTATTTCTTGATTATTGTCTATTATTCCAACACAAAAGGAGACAATTAGGTGAACACCGACCTTGGCATGGGCAGACCATTGATTATCATTGGGATAAATGCCAGAGTGCCTACAGTTGCCATCAAAGAAACAGATGTTTTACTTTCAAGTGCAAAGTTGGGTATAAAAAATGCAAGGAAGAAAGAAGAAGGTCCTTACTCTTCAATCACGTAGCTGGAACAGGGCCAGTTCTGGGGAATGGCTTTCTTAACAGGGGGTTCTCCTAATGACTGATTCTTTCTCTTTTTATTGAAGTATAGTTGATTTAAAATGTTGTGCTAATTTCTGCTGTACAGCAAAGTGATTCAGTTATACATACATATATATATATATATATATATATATATATACATTCTTTTTAATATTATTTTCCATGACAGTTTATCACAGGATATTGAATATAGTTCCCTGTGCTATATAGTAGGACCTTGTTTATCCATTCATCTGCTAATCCCAAACTCCTAATCCATCCCTCCCCCATCCCCCTCCCCCTTGGCAACCACAAGTCTGTTCTCTACATCTGTGAGTCTGTTTCTCTTTTGTAGATAAATTCATTTGTGTCATAGTTTAGATTCCACCCATAAGTGATATCATATGATATTTGTCTTCCTCTGTCTGACTTACTTCACTTAGTATGATAATCTCTAGGTCTATCCATGTTGCTGCAAATGGCATTATTTCATTCTTTTTTTATGGCTGAGTAATATTCCATTGTATATATGTACCACATTTTCTTCATCCATTCATCTGTCGATGGACATTTAGGTTGTTTCCATGTCTTGGCTATTGTAAATAGTGCTGCTGTGAACATTAGGGTGCATGTATCTCTAACTTTCTTGTGAATTGTAGTTTTGATGCAACAGCAAATTTATGTGAAGGTGGTTGCTCTTGAATAGTCACTGTTTATGATATTTGAAGAGAATCACACAGGATACTAAATAAAATAAAACAATTGATATGAGTAAATGTAGTTCTTACTGCAACAGAGATGAAATTCTGAGTAAGTTTTTGCTTTTCTTCTCTCAACTTCATCTTCCCTCCTCTGTAAAGTGAGGGGGCTGGATAAGATCCAGGCAGGTCTCCCAAGAGTTTAGTAGGAAACATGCAGGACAAGAGTCCTAGGTCGCATCAAAGCTCTTCCACAGTCAACACTGGGAGACCATGCAAATTGTATCCCTGTCTTGGAGTTTCAGCAGGCATAATAAAATAGTAGTGATTCTGCAGGGACATAGAGAATAGACTGGTGGTTACCAAGGGGGAGGAAGGGTGGGAGAGGGTAGGAGTGGGAGTTTGGGATTAGCAGATGCAGACTGGTATATGTAGGATGGATAAACAGCAAGGTCCTACTGTACAGCACAGGGAACAATATTCAATATCCTGTGTTAAATCATCATGGAAAAGAATATGAAAAGAATGTATGTATATATATATGTATATATATATACATATATATATATAACTGAGTTACTTTGCTGTACAGCAGAAATTAACACAACATTGTAATTCAACTATATTTCAATAAATAAATTAAAAAAAAAATATTGGATTGGCCAAAAAGTTCGTTCGGGTTTTCTGTAACATCTTATGGAAAAACCCGAACAAACCTTTTGGCCAACCCAATAGCAATGATTCTGAAAAGTCCTACAATAAAGAGACCTTTTTACATTTGCCTGAGTTTTCCATCCATTCATCCACTTCTTTCTCAAATGTTTGCCAGGATGCCTCATATGAAAAAGTAGGAGGGTGAATGGAATACATGCCTAAAATATTCAATTAAATTAGACACATGAGCATCTCAAGCTTACCTGCACAAAGTGTCACAACTTTGGAGTAGCCCTTATCACCCAGGCTAATTCTAAAACCTGGTCTTGACTCAGATGGTGGTCACAAATGGAGTTGAGTGGCTAGGACTGGAAACAGAGAGACATTCTTTCTGCAGAAATTACCAGAAGGCTTTTAATCCATGAATAACTCAATCACCCAAAATGGGATGAAAGAGCCACTCTTATTTGCTAGAGAATACATAAGACACTATTTTTCTAATAATTACTATTCACTTAAGTGAATTAAAAATTTGGGGGGAAAATCCATAAAAACTTGGAGCCAAATCTGATAAATTAAAATTATTTTAAAAAATCCTCTCTCAGGTAACAGCCTTTCACTCATTTTGTCCATCTTTGGGATCTGAAAAAATGTGTCTTCATTCCATGCTGGGCTTTTAGTGGCCATGTTCTTTTAAGATGACATTCTAATTTTAGATGTCTCCTGAATGATGGAGCATCCTGTTAACTTCCAAATTGCACTACATGTGAATTGAAGTCTCTCTTCTGTCTTCATGGATCTTCTCTTTCATTCATCTCTTGGGCACATATGTGTGTGAACCCCTCAGGAATGATTTAGGGGGTTGTACTCTACAAAATATTGGAGCTCTGGGCTTTGTACTATTTCTTTTCCAGGTATCATAATATCTAGAAAAAAATAATACCAAAACTGTCCCTAGAATATCAGGTTCTAGAAGACCTCACAGAGATTCTGACTGAGTGGCCAAGATGCAATGTAGCTATCATTTACCCAGGAGACGTGCATAGATCTATTCCGTGCTCAGCTATTAATGTTGAATTTATGTTGCTGAACATAAAGTCATAAAAAGTCCCAGTTGTGCCGTTTTATCAAAGAGGTGTTTCTTTATTGGTCTCTCATGAGTGATTTGAACTTCAAATTGGCATCAATTCGTGGCATAAGTGGGATGGAGCACAGTAACTGGAACTTAATTGTATCATTTGGTCCATTAGATGGCATTATCTGAAATGATTTCCTGGATCCATCTAAAGCGTGTATCAAGAGGCAACTCTAGGGCTTCCCTGGTGGCGCAGTGGTTGAGAGTCCACCTGCTGATGCAGGGGACATGGGTTCGTGCCCTGGTCCGGGAAGATCCCACATGCCACGGAGCGGCTAGGCCTGTGAGCCATGGCCGCTGAGCCTGCACGTCTGGAGCCTGTGCTCCGCAACGGGAGAGGCCACAACAGTGAGAGGACCATGTACCGCAAAAAAAAAAAAGCAAAAAAAAAAACAAAACGAGGCAACTCTACAGTCGTACATTTGGGAAACGATTTAAACAACTCTAAATGCCTCTAGATCTTTCTTGTCAGTTGGAAAATCAGTAAAGTGTGTCCTGCAGTGAAGCTGCTGTTCTTCTTGTTCTGGCATTAAGAAGTCACTTGCAAAGGATGACTGTTCCCTTAGGACGTGAGAGGTTCTTTTGTGGACATCTCCTGGAAGGGCTGCCATGGACAGTGGTTCAGGTTGTACACTGAGTAAGAGTATCCAGGTGACAAGGCAATGGAGGGCTGAGATTTAGTCCTCATTTCATATGACCACTTAAGCATGGTTTCAAATTCCTTCCCACTCCTCCTATTGAGAGGTGGAGTCTATGGCCCCTCATCTTAAATCTTCGCTGAATGCATCTTTGACCAGTAAGTTATAGAAGTGACTCTATCAGTTTCCTGTCCTAGGGATGAAGACACTGCCTAGTAGTTAAAGAGGATTTTCAACTATTTCTTGCTTGAAACACTTGCTCTTGCTGATTGAGGGAGGGCTGCTTGCAGGGGTGTTAGTGCCCCAGCACAGACTACTTGATCTAGGGCATGAGTCAGCGAACATTTTCTCTAAAGGGCCAGATAGTATATATTTTAGACTTTCTGGGCCAAATACGGTTTTTGTTGCTTCTTCTCCTCCCCCTTCTCCCCCTCCCACTTCTTCTTCTCTTCTTTATTCTTTTCTTTTTCCTTCTTTATTCTCTTCTTTCTCCTTCTTTATTCTCTAAGCATTTAAAAATATAAATAATAATAATGATAAACTTTCTTACCTTACAGCCTGTACAAAATCAGACTGCTGGTTGGATTAGCACACTTCTCCAGAATAAATACTTCTCCGCCAGAGAAGTCCTTGCGCTAGAAAGCCATCTGTATATATTAAAATGATGATGCAAAGGACATGCGGGCAAAAATTGTTTCCTGGTCTCTTTTCTTAGTGGATGGACTTCCATTGTCTCACCAGTGACAGCCTTCTTTCTTCCTCCCTTATTTCACTGGAACAATTGATAAATTCCCCCTTTATTCTATACAGAAACGTTCCACTCATTCAAGACCAGGATAGTTAGTTTCTATGTGGAAACTCCCTAATGAGGGCAGCACTGACTGGGTCCTGAAGCATGTGTAAGAGTTTTTCAGGAAGAAAAAAATGTCTCTTTCTCCAGTCCTCTGATTCTCTCAAAGTTCACACCCTGAGGATTAGATACCAGTCATTACATCAACCTTTTTTTTTTTTTTTTTTTTTTTTGGCGGTACGCGGACCTCTCACTGTTGTGGCCTCTCCCATTGCAGAGCACAGGCTCCGGACGCGCAGGCTCAGTGGCCATGGCTCACGGGCCCAGCCGCTCCGCAGCATGTGGGATCTTCCCAGACCGGGGCACAAACCCATGTCCCCTGCATAGGCAGGCGGACTCTCAACCACTGCGCCAGCAGGGAAGCCCTACATCAACCTTTTAAGAGAGAGCAAAGAGCCTTTGAAGGTCTCTGGTTCAACTTTGCCTTCTTGTGGAGGAGGGGCTTTAGACTGGGGACCAGCCAAAGATGCAGTCTCCTCTGGAGTTTGATTTCAGGGTTACCACAAAATTCCTTTATCCCTCAATGCTTGACGTGCTATCATCCATGGTGATTCATGCTCTTTTGGGTACCAAGTCAATGATCATATAGAAAAGCAAATTCTCCTGGGATGTGAGCATATTAACAAATCTTTAAAAGTTTAGAGTCCATGAAATCTTTTCCACATGATATTTAGCTGAAGACAGGATTTATTGATCTCTGTGAAATGGAAGGAAAGGAAACATCAGAAGACGGACTTTGAGGGGAATTTTGGGAGGAAGAGCCTTGTGAAAGGACAGGGACACAGAGGTGAAACCCCCTTCCCACATCGCCAACCCCTCTTCAGGGACAGGGTAACACTTAGGCACCTTTGCATTACTCCCAGTCATTGGTACACAGCAGAGATTCAAAATAGCATTTACAGAAGGGATAAGAAAGGAAATCTACAACAAAATACTGCCATTTGCAGCAACATGGATGCAACTAGAGATGATCATACTAAGTGAAGTCAGTCAGACAGAGAAAGACAAATTGATATCATATGACATCACTCATATGTGGAATCTAAAATATGGCACAAAGGAACCTATCTACAAAACGGAAACAGACTCACAGACAGAGAACAGACTGGTGCTTGCCAAGTGGGGAGGGGGTTTGGGGGAGGGATGAAGTGGGAGGTTGGGGTCAGCAGATGCCAACTATTCTATAGAGAATGGATAAAAAACCAGGTCCTACTGTAGAGCACAGGGAACTATTCAATCTCCTGTGATAAACCATCATGGAAAAGAATATTTAAAAATGCATGTATATCTATGTAAAACTGAATCACTTAGCTGTACAGCAGAAATTAACACAACAGTGTAAATCAACTCTACTTCAATAAAAAAAATATTTTAAAAAAGAAAGGAAATCTACAACAGGAAAGTTAAAGTGCTCAAAGAATGATTTCCCATGCAGATTCACACAGCTGGAGAGGTTTCAATGCACAAGGATATCCGAAAGCCATTTCTTGCCAGACAATGACAAAACTACCACTATTAACCATTTGGTATATTATGATACAAATACTCTACCTCATGCTTCATGTGTTTCATCTCACTGAGACCACCTGGCAGCCCTATGGAGTAAAGTATTATTATTATTACCATTTTGTAGATGAGAAAACTCAGGCTTAGAGAGGGGAAGTGAATTCCCCAAGGTCTTAGAGCACCTAAGTGATGGATCCAGGATGGATAGCCCCCTCGTCAAAATCCAAAGCTTGTTAAACTTGGATATCAACTAAAATGAGTCCCAAATGCCACTTTTCTCCTTGCACCACCAGACACACAGAATGAGGAAGTAGAAGGTTAAAGCCTTTCACCTCTAGGGGGTTTTTGGATTGTGTTTGATCGCAGTTTAGAAAATGTTATTACCAACTGGATGGGAGACACTTATATGGTTTTTCAAACTCCAATGATAATTCTTGGTGCATGAGAGGTAGTCAGTGATTAGTATTTGGAGATCATTAGAGAGAACCATTGAACTGACAGTTTCAATTGGGAAGAGGGTCAATTATTAAGAGCTGGAGATTGTAGGAGAGAAACATTTTAGTATTCACACATTCCGTGCTAATGCGACTGATGATTTGCTCTTTACAGCTTAACAGAGAGTAAAATAAATTTCCATAAATGCAAAGAAAACATTTTCCCTAACAAGAAATGTGTTGAATATGCAAACATTTAAATACATAATAGGGCTGACATTAAAATGAGTTTGGTGCATTCCCTTGAAGGAGGGTATATAAGGCTTTTATAGGAATTTTGACAGGTGTGTGGGGTTTTTTTAAGAGAAATTCCTTTTTATTTCCACTGTAGAGTGATAATCATTATTAACTATTTGGTATACATCCTTCTTGATAATTTTTTCCATACGAAGTTTCTGCTTTTGCATCAATGAGATCACATTTACTGTTTGATATCTGTTTCCTTTTTTTTTTTTTAACATACAATGAACATCATTCCAGGTTAGTACAGATCTAATTCACCCTTTTTAAAATTAATTTTTATTGGAGTATAGTTGATTTACAATCTTGTGTTAGTTTCTGCTGTACAGCAAAGTGACTCAGTTATACATATACATATATCCACTCTTTTTTAGATTCTTTTCCCTTATAGGTCATTACAGAGTATTGAGTAGGGTTCCCTGTGCTATATAGTAGGTCCTTATTAGTTCTCTATTTTATGTATAGTGTGTATATGTCAATCCCAATCTCCCAATTTGTCCCTCCCCCCTCTTTTCCCCTTGGTAACCATAAGTGGTTTATTTTTTGTTTTGTTTTGTTTTTATAAATTTATTTATTTATTTATTTTTGGCTGTGTTGGGTCTTCGTTGCTGCGTGCAGGCTTTCTATAGTTGTGGTGAGCAGGGGCTACTCTTTGTTGCGGTGACTTCTGTTGTGGAGCATGGGCTCTAGGCGTGTGGGCTTCAGTAGTTGTGGCACTCGGGCTCAGTAGTTGTGATTCGACGGCTCTTCTTCCTTTTTTTTCTTTAATACATTTTTTTAACATCTTTATTGGAGTATAATTGCTTTACAATGTTATGTTAGTTTCTGCTGTATAACAAAGTGAATCAGCTATATGTAGGAAGGAAGGGGCTTGTTTGTCCTGGTCACCTGGTACCTAGCACACGGCTGTGCCATAGCAACGGCTCATTCAATATTGTCTCACGAGACAGTGAAGTTATAGCAGTCACGATAAAGCAGGAGGAAATCATTCATAGAATCCAAAGGCCTTCCATTTTCCTAAAGCATGTGAACATAAACACACAGACTCAGTGGGTCTATGATGCCTTACAAGAAGCTTTAAAAAATAAAACCTAATGTTGGCTGTGTCATTCGTGAATGCACTAGTGCATGTCAGAGATTCGTATCCATTCATTTTGGGAAATTCTTCAGCCATCTCTCCTAGACGGGCCTTCTTCTAGACGGGTCTTTGTTGATTAACCTTTGGGAAATCTCCATCATGCATATCAATTGGGCTTTGCTGTGTGGCCATGATGCCGAGAAACACTGCACGTGTGTATTCTGACCACGTGGCTTCTCACATACTTGGGTCTACAGCGCATGCTTGGTTACCTGTCTTTTCCAGAAATTCTAGGAGTGTGCTCAGCCTCCCCTGAAGCTGTTTGCACGCATTCAACTCTTGAAATGAACAGGTCCTTTCATTGGTCAGTGGCTGATGCAGGTGTGAGGGCTGCAGTGTATTTAAGAGTCATTGGGGTCTTTTTTCTTTATCCTAGGCATCATTTCTTCCAGAAATAAAGGACTCACAACAGGAGGAAGTTGGCAGAGCATTTTGTTCACTTGTTTCAATGTGTTGGATGATGACTCTTCCATATGACATGTTGTATTAGGGAAAGTAGACCCAGGTAATCAGCAGCCAGAGTGCAGTGATAAAACCCTAGAGGATGGCAAGGTGCATTGCTCAAAGGCTCTTTTTCAAATAGTTTTGCCTGATGAAATTCTAAGGATTTATTTTCCTCAACATAATTGTGCAACCTTCAGAAATCTCCTGAAACTGACCGAATGACCCCTTGCCCGCCCTGAAGCCTTTGCCTTTGAAAATGTATTGGGAGTATTTGAATCGCTTTTATCTGAAGGAGAGTGCTAGTAATAAGTGTTTCTGACTACTGAGTTCTCCCAAAGTCTGTGACTTTATTTACATCCTCTAAGATATTCGCTTGAGACATTTGAAAATATAAAATACTTCGTCGGAATACCAGGCTGTTAATATTACCTCCTTATAAATTCTGTTTTCCCAAACTGGCATTTATTAAATAACTGAAATCTAATTTTACATGGCAGTTTGGATTATGCATAAGCTTCATGTTTGATTTATTTTTCTTTGAGATTAAAGGTGACAGATGACAGTGATGAGAGGGTGTTTTTAAAATATCTCCCCTTTGCATCTCATTCACTGTAGATTGACAACTCAGAGAAGGAAGAAAAACATAAAGTCAAAAGGGTTGATTATGCAGATGCTGTACACACACTTCACAGAATATCAGGCAGGAGAGACTTGCGGTTCTGGGGGAGGTATCTGGGAAGAGGATGCAGGCAAAGGAAAGAAATGATTTAAATACTAGGCAAATACAGGGAATTTCAGATATGTCAGGATTGTAAGCTAGCCCTGTGAAAGATTAGGAAGGAAAATAATGATTTTTTAAAGGTAGGGGACAAAGAAGATAAAGTTAAGAGCTAATGCTCATATTTTATTATTGAATTACTGCGGCAGCTATGCCTTCCCTGATACATTTTTAGTCTGGTTTTAAGATCGTGCAGTCGTGTCTGGACATATGATGTCTACTTGGGCTGAATAAATGCCAGGATGCTGCAGGGTCGGGGTCGGGGGAGAACATAGGATCTCAGGGATATGGTCCCACCTCAGCCACTTCCAGCTGTGTGACTGCCCCTGGAAAGGGGATTAATGACCCCAGCTTTGGGAACCTTACAGGAAAACTGAGACACAATGAGTTAATAGATGAAAGTAGAAATAGTGAAGAGTAATAGTTCATTGTAAAAATGGCTTAAAATATTGAAGTGTTGTATCCAGGGAAGGGAGCGCTATTATTAAGGTCAGATCTGACTTTTCTCAAAGCTCTTTTGTCTTCTCCATAGCTCCTAGCAAATATCCAGTACATATTTGCTGGGTAAATAAATATAAATACATATTTGTATGTGTGTAGACAGATGGATAAATAGATCATCAGACTTTCCTCATCCTGTGGAATACCGAAATGTCCTCTGTGGTGTGTGTGTGTGTGTGTGTGTGTGTGTGTGTGTGTAATGAATGAGGACCCCTATTTTTACAAAGCTTAAAAAACATATAGTCCCCCAAACATTTCCTTTCTAGGTTACAAAATTACTTCTTCTTGAGAATGCCAAATACCATAGGATATCACTTATATGTGGAATCTAAAGTATGACACAAATGAACTTATCTACAAAACAGCACAGACTCACGGACGTAGAGAAGATACTGGTGGTCACCAAAGAGAAGGGGGTTGGGGGAGGGATGGACTGGGAGGTTGGGGTCAGGAGATGTAAGCTTTAAAAAAAATGGAGAAACAACAAGGTCCTACTGTACAGCACAGGGAACTATATTCAATATCCTGTGATAAACCATAATGGAAAAGAATATTAAAAAAAGAATATGTATATATATAATATATGTATATATCACTTTGCTGTACAGCAGAAATTAACACAACATTTTAAATCAACTATACTTAAATTTAAAAAAATCAAAAAAACCCCCCAGGAAACCAAAATTACTTCTTTTTCTTCTTCACCGAAACGTTCACAGTCCATATCCGGTCTCTGAATATACAGAACATTCCCATTAAGCAGTTGATTGTGTTTCTGATTTATAAAATTTTTGGTATTTATTATAATTACTTTTTAAAATGAAAGTATATAGTCATGGTAAACAATCATTGGGGAGAGAAGTTCTTGAGGATTTTGATGAAAACTTTCCCATAAGATACCAAGCCACATTCCAGGCAACTAACTGGTACTCAAGAGTTATATTTATTAAATTAAAATTTTTTTTAATTAAATGTATAATGTTGGTTGGGACTTTTCACTATGTGGCATGAATACAAGGGATTCACAGAGTTGGAAATAAGCAGGGAACATTGGATGAGGCATGTGCATGGCTGCCTCGGAGGCTGCAACCTCGATAGAGATCCCATTCTAGGAACCATCTAGAATATGAACAGTCTTATCCATGGAATGGAATGGAATGATGTTCACCTGTTTTGTTCCTGTCCTAAAGGAGAATCTCACTGGGTAACGGACACAGATGAGTATCAGCACCATGAAAGTTTCACTGACAACACCCATTGTAATTTCCAGCATAAGACATTGAGGGGCTATTAGAAAAGAGAATTTATACTGAGAAAGGAAAAAAAGGAGCAAACTCCTCACAGCATTACCTTTTTGTACCCTCAACTCAAAGCACAGAGCCCCCTCGGGGATCAGCATTATTTGCATAACAAGACTCTTATCAACCATCAGGGTACAACATGACAAAGGAATCTAGCCTCTCTGAGCTAATTTGCTATTTAATATGGGCATCACTCATCATTATGTAAACAAACTGCACCCTCACAATGTTAGTTCAAAGGAGGAAAACAGCTAATTTGCCAATACGATTGACTTGCAATTTGTTGTTATGTTTCATGAATTAAAGCAGAAGCCTATCAGTAGATAACTAATCAGAACCCACTGTATAGCACAGAGAACTCTACTCAATACCCTGTAATGGCCTATATGGGAAAAGAATCTTAAAAAGAGTGGATATATGTATATGCATAACTGAATCGCTTTGCTATACACCTGAAGCTAGCACAACATTGTAAATCAACTGTACTCCAATAAAAATTTTTTTAAAAAGCAGAAGCCTATCAGATGACAGTAATTACTAGTAAGAATGAAAAGTGTTGGTTGGCAGCTGGACCTCCGTGCTCTGACCTCACAGCCCTGACCTGAGGACACCAAGCTTCCGGGGCAGGTGGAGATGGAGTGCCCAGTCCCTGTGGTGGCAGAGTGAGAAGCACCTGCTGGGCACCTGCCCATGAACGTAGGTCATGGAGAGCCATTGACAGAGACCTGCCGGCCCGTATTTTTGCACTGAATCCTGTGTTATATGTCAATCTGAAACCATTACATACTGTGAGCCCCATTTTAATCACAAGGAGACCAGTCTCTGTCATGGTAACAATGACCATATGGAAATAAACAACTGAATACAGCAGCCTGAAAATTGAAGTAATAGGCATTTAGTATGGTTTAAGGAGAGATGCTTGGAAAATTAGCTACTAAGCGCTGGTGTCGCCTTTAGGTTTTTAAAAAGGATATTATTTTCTGAATATTTTGGAAAACAACCCAATTGTTTCCGAATATAAAAAGCATTTAAAAAGTTTGGAGTTGCTGGATTCAAATATTGCCGAGAAAACATTTTCTGTCTCTGGGTTACTGAAAAATGGTGTTTCTCCAAACGAAAAAGCCAAGCAGTTCACATTCTGTTTTCTAAAGAATACTGCGCTTTACTTTCATGTGTTTTCCGAAGGAAATGCTGCAAACGTTCTCTGAAAATTGAGTGTTTTCCTCTGAGCTCTTGACAGCCAAATACTGTATTTACACGAAACTTCAAAAAAGTTCAGCGCCCCCTAGTGGGATAACTTCCGCCATCACGGATTCATCTCGTGTTCGTGCATCTCTACTGCAGATGGTTTGAGGGACCAGCCCATATTAACCCCAAAGATGCGCCAACAAACTTCGACCATAATAACCAAATACCCAGGGCTTCCAATTCATTTTCCTGGGTGTGAAATACATTTAAAATGTTCACCAAAATGTTGTTATTGCATGAGGCTCGTGCTGCCAGAAATCAAACTAATGCATTTTTTGCTGAATTAAGAAATATAAATTCCACTTGCAGCTTTCCGTGACTCCGCTTTTAGTGATTCATTTCTCTATAATATCTTTAATGCTTTTATCATAGTAAAAGTGTTTCTGGCAATGTTCCATCACTGAGGAACAGTAGACGAAGTTAGGATTATCAAAATGGGTAATTAGAGGCAAATTCATTTTTATGTGTTTGGCAAACCTTGCCATTTGATAGAAGTAAACACCTTGTCACATCTGAAATCGATAATTATAAATGATGGAGTATTTGCAAGAAGGCAACACAAAAGTAGCTACTAGGCCTGCTTCCAAACTTAGAATAAACGCATTAACAATTTAATATTGACCAATTATACATGAATTCTGTTCAGTGTGTCAGTACTTCTGGTGGCATGTGATTTATTAGACTAAGTAATGTAAAATAGAATGAAATAGATTGTCTTTTTTATGAAATAATGGTACCCATTAGATCAGGTACTCTAAGTCAAAGTGGGAATTTTCCTCTTTGTAGACACTCTCTGAGTTGTGGATGGTGTGTTGAAACTCTCATGCTGCAGACAGCCCTAAGCCTCAAATTAAAACAGCCAATAAGAATGATAAAACAGATTTGAAAAAGCAGTTATCTCCAGGTAGAGAGAGAGAGTTTGGGAAGTTTGGGAAAGGTCCTTAGGTGTCTGCAAAGGTAGTATAATTTCTAACGCTGGTGTGTAAGTGTGGGTCCTCTGAGAGTGGAGACTAAGATGGGATTAGATAAGCAAGAGCTTGATTAGGGTAAACAATTTTGAGGAACATTTGGCAGGAAGCCAGGGGAGGTGGGAAAAGCCTTCAAACCTGCAAATCCAGTTGTTTGTGGGGAAAAAAAAAGGAAGGAAGGGTGGGTGGGTGGAGTCTAGAATTACAGGAAATTTGGAACATATGTAAGGGTCCACTGGGAACTGTCAAGCCAAAGTCACTATCACAGAAGCTTTAGTGTCCTGGACAGCCTGCCTTGAGCAGGAAAGAGAACTATTTGCCTCTCACCTTAAGCCAAGTGAGAGATAGGGTTCTGAAATTTTGCCCTGGAAGTTGTAGGGGCACAAAGCCTAACACCAGAACCACTCCTGAAAATACCTGCAGGGGCAATGCCTTGCTAGAACAGCCCAGTGGGCATCAGAGCAGACAGGTGTCCACATAAGGAAGTAACTGCATCCTCATAGCTCAGAGCCAGTGGTCCAATATTCACCTGCAGGGTGAAGAAACCCCAGTAAGAGGGGAGCTAAATGCCTTGGGACTGGGTGGGGACCGGGGGTCAGCATAAGAGGCACAGCCAGCATTGAGGATGTCCAGGTAGAAAAAGGCAATGGGGAATTTTCTCAGTGTTGGAAAACTGTAGATGTTCAATAAATGTTTGCAGTGGCAAATTTGTCTTGTTATGCTGTGTCAGTCAAGAAAGCAGAAAGCACAGGTATTGCAAACAGAGGGAATTTAACTCAGGGAACTCATTACAGTGGTGATGGCAGACCTTAAAATCTTCCCAGAGATTAACAACTAACAGTAGAGAGACAAAGGGAGATGGTAATATTATTACAGCTGGGAGCCTGGGTCTTAGAATTAAATCTTGAATCATAGCAGGCCCGACGGGTTGGGGGGATGGGGAAAGGATCCACAAGAGACACTCCGCTGCTATCTGAGATGCTGCCCATGGCAGAGAGAGGGTGTGGGAAAACGCCTGGCTTCTCCCTGCCTTCCACCCTGCAATCTCCTGCGAGGGTCTGTATTGGGCACATCTAGGCAGCAGCAAGAGAGTCTAGGAAATGCAGTTCCCTGTAATTTGGGGCAAAGCAGAAGGTCAACAATGGATCTGAGATCAAGCAGGCTGGTGAGCAATCCACATGTCCTCTTAACAACCACATGTGTCAGGAGACTTGTAGGAAAAAAAAAATCAGGTGACAGTGACACAGACTGCAGTTGGCAGCTAGCAGAAGGATGCCATTCTCCATAGAGCAGGAGTTCTATGGCCTCATTTAGACCAGGATCCTAGAAAACTAGACCCTTTTTGATTTGGAACTTTTATAACAGTTCTGCATATGAGAGATTTTGCATAATGACAAGGATTATTGCCAAGGGGCGGGGAGGGGGGGCAGTTTTCCTTTTTGTTTAGTTGGCACATAATTAAAACTCTTACACTAGTGACAGTTTTCAAATTTGGCAAATCTATTAATATCAGAAAAGCTTTGAGGTGCTGCTCTCTGGGAATTATGTAAACTTAAAAAAGCAAATAAAGCCTGGGTTTTACAGAGTCCCAAAGCAATACTAGAGAGGAGAATATTATTATGTTCTTTATAGAGACACTGGCTTAGGACCAAAAAAATGAGCTCCAGAAATGTCTCTAAATTCTTCCAGTGCATTTCCTTACCTTTGGAACTTTCTGTGGAAGGAAATGATTTCCTGCATCACACAATAGGCACCAAGATAGCAAGTGTTCTCGATTGGCCAACAATTTGATAATACTTGAAGTCAATATTTAAAAACAAAAAGAAATGGAAAAGTATTTAAAAGAAAGGCAGAGTAATCTGTGGGCGGTAGAGTGGATAAAAGACAACCATTGTTCTCTTTTCCTTGTATTGCCCTGAGCAATTCAGCTCTGCCCCCAATTTGCATATTAAATTCAACAACAAAAACATCAGCAACAGCAACAGCGCTTGTGGCAAATCAGAAACACCCTCTTGGAAGATGTCCGTGGACACTGCTACTTCTCTACAGCTCTCTTGCTAAAAGGGAATTCAGTAAAGAACCCTTCCCAGGTGCCCTGACATTTTCAGTTCCCATTAAGTGTGGGCCCCTAGCAGTGCCCTGATGGAGATCATAAGCAGGTCTTGCTCCAGCAGATGGGGAAGTGTGGGTCAGTGATGGAAATTAATCAAAGGAGGAAGCTGAAAGGCAGGGCTTATGTTCAGGGAAGGGGCTGTGAACAAAGAGAAGAAGAGGGGACTCTTAAGTCAGGGCGTTTGGGGAAATGGGAAGGCGACATTTCAGACAGGAGCCTGGGAGATGTAAAAATGAACCTAAGGATCTCCTGCTAGTTATTTTAGAGGAACCACTGACTGAAACTGCCCGCCCTGGCCAGACCTGATAGTAGCCACTTGCCTGAGTTATCTTATGACAGGAGGTCCTGGTAAGGAACACGGAACTAACAAGCTACCACGAACCGGAAGAATTCGGGAAAGGTCAAGAGGAGAGAGGATACAGACACCAGTCCGTATGTCCTACCAACCTCCCAGAATCCTCTTCGCTGGAATCCACCTTGGCTGAGCGATGCGTGCACCACCAGGAAGGACCCTGAGTCAGAACAATCGGCCAGAGACCACCTGGAAACTGACCCCATCACCGTAAAACCCGAGACTGCGAGCCACATGGCAGAGCGGTTCTCCTGGGTTCCCTTACCCTGCTGCCCTCCGCCCCGGTGCCCCTTCCCAGTCAAGTCTCTTGCTTTGTCAGCACATGTGTCTCCTTGGACAATTCATTTCCGAGTGTTAGAAAGAGCCCACTCTCGGGCCCTGGAAGGGTTCCCCCTTCCTGCAACAGTTAGAGGGGGTGGTGAGGGTGGGAGGGAGGAATCTAGAAGCCAGTGGGAAAATGGAACAAACTGGTGAAAGCAGTACTGGGGACAGGAGTGGCTGGACACCCTTTTCCTGAGCATCTTATTACGATTTTATTACCGACTCTCTCAAAGAGGAAAGAAACTTCCTGATAACGCTTGAACACTCACCACCTAGAGTCTACTTTCCAAAGTCAATTTCAGACATTAGTTCACTCCCTCCCCCAAAACTTCTGCACTTGTATCAGTAAAGACAGTGTAACATTATTCGTAGATTACCATTAGAGGTAACATGTAAAACAATGACCCACACAAATCTCACGGGTAACGTTCCATAGATTTTAACAAATGCATATGTCCATGTAAGCATGCTCTTATCTGGATGCAGAAGTTTGCTGTTCCCCCGGGAAGTTCCCTCAGGCCCTCTGAAGCAGCTACGGGGTGGAGCAGGTGGGTGCTGATGTAGAGGAAGCTTGGTCACGTGCTGTGTGCTTAGGGATGGGGGGAGGCCAGGGTGTCAGGGTGGACCATGGCCAGGGAGGCACCTGTGTAATGGGCGTGGCTGGGAGTGGGGTGACCAGTCAGGCAGTGGCTCTCAGAGGCTTCAGGACACTGGGGCAACAGGAGGGACCACTGTGGGGTCTTCAGGGGGCAGTTGAATCTCTGAGGAGCCTGTCTGGACAGGTGGATGTATCAGGACGTGGCCTCTAAGAAAGATGAAAGTCGGGGCAACAAGGATGCTGGAGGGACCACTGGATCTCAGATTGCAAGCCAGAGACTGTCCCCAGCCAGATCCAAGCCAGACTGGGGTGCCAGGTAAGGCTTAGGGGTGGGAGGTGAGAAGCAGGAAAGGACAGGGAGAGTGCAGGTGGGAAGAGGGGGAGAGTGAGGATGAGGGAGACAGGGAGAGGGTCCCATGGGGTTTAGTGGATTTTACTAGATTTTCCATGTCATTAATGTCACATCTGCAAAGAGTGACAGCTTTTCTTGTGTTTGCCGATATTTATCCTTCTGTGTTCTTCAGTCTCTCTTGTTTTGCTTTGTTTACTTACTGCACTGGTTAGGACGGCTCGCAAAATGTTGAATATTATTAGTGACAGAGGAGATTGTCTAAGGTTTTTTCTAGTTTTCTGATGGATACTCTGAGTGAAGAAATTGATATAATTCCTAGCTCATTGAGGATATATGACTTGTCTGTGTTTTATTTTTGGTTTTCTTTGTTTGGAGGGAATGTATAGAATTTAAACAAACACATTTTGGTAATCTATTGACATGATTTTGTGCTTTTTCTCCTGTTCCTCTATTTTACATCAATAGATTTGACTGAGGTTGTTACATCCTTGCATCTCTGAGAGAAGTCACCTTTGGTTCCAAGGAATAACTTTAAATACACTAAAGGGTTTGGATTTTCTGAAAGGAGTTCACCCTTGTTACCTGTTTTATAGATAAAAAGGCTAACTCCCTCAAATTCTTTTCAGATCATTGATTTTCCACACTTTGTTGAGTGCGCTTTGTAATCTGTGTTGACCCGGGAAACCCCTCAGTATCTTCCTTTCTGAGATAATCCCTTCTCTTGTTTGACATTGACTTTCCTCAGGGGAATCCTTCTCCCCAGAGGACACAGTTTTCTCTGAAGCCTTTAGGTCATGGCTGACTTACCTCCTGCATCGGTTCACTCATCAGCTTGCTGGCAAGGTGATGTCCTGGTTCTCCTCAATGATTCTTCCAGAACAATGTTTCCATCCCTCCTAAAATGCTCCAGCTTTAAAACTCGAGGTATACCACCCTTTCCCCTTCCTTGTTGCAGACACCTGTAAACCCTGGTTCATTCTTCTGCAGTTGTTAAAGTTCTCTGACTCACTGTCATGGTCTTTGACTCATTCCTTCATCATCGAGATTTAAAGCATGCACCTCTTCAAGGAGCCGTTCTCATTGTAGTTGGTGTATGGAGGAAGGTAGGATTCTAAATTCGTGGAGAGATAGCCAAACTTTATCAAGTTGCTACTATTTTCCAATTAAGTCCCATGGCTGACACTATCAAATATCAAGTTCTCATACATGTCTGGGCAGTTCCATTACTCCATTGGTGAATTTGGCTACTCTTGTCCCCATACCACAATCCTAATGACTTCAAAGAGGTAATACATCCTGATAATTGGCAGAAAGTCCCTCTTTTTCATTGTTTTCTTTATAATAGTGATCTCAGTTTTACTGGGCTTGGCACGGTCAATTCCTGGGCTCAGTCTTTATTCCAAGATAACATTATTGAAGCTAGTTTCTGTGAGTGTTAGAATCTCTGAAAAGCACGACAGTCTCCTAGCAGAGGCATGCCATGTGGTTGGGTACCAGCCAAGACTTTGGGGTCAGTCCCAGCCCTGCATCTCATCAGCAGGAAAATGCTGAACCTGTGAAAATAAGTCTAATGATAGAATCAACCATATCTATTACTTTGAAGCATAAGAAAATGTCTGTTAAATTGCCCATGGAACATAGTAGATATTTAATAAGTGATAGCTGATTTACAAAATTCTGCTAATCTTAGTAGTACTACATAGGAATATTAATTAGGATTAAAAGAGCTAATATAAATAAAGACCCAGTATAAAGTAACACCTGTCAAATATTACTTTTAGATAACTCACACAGGTTAATTTCTGTCACTAATTCTCTTCTCTGTTCTCTTTTTTTCTTCTGCTTCTTTCTCTTTGCAAATCCACGTCATAGAAATAAGATAGAATTTGGGGAAGAAAAGTATTCAAAATGAACTTATACTGCTCTTTGAGCAAAAAAGGTAAATACATTTTTGGATAGCAGTGATCTTCCCCAAACTTTAAGTGATCAAATTCCTGGGAGAAAAGTTATTGTAAATAATGTTGGCAGTTAACAGTATTCTGTATGGAAGTTTAAGACAAGTCAGTTTTATTCTGATAAAGAAGAGAAACATAGTCTGTTTATTCTGATAAAGAAGAAAAAAGCACATACACAAAACCCAGAGCTACTCATCTGGAAAAAAATAAATGAAGGCTGTGACTTCTCTTTGGTAATATTTTCTGATCTTTCTTTCTACTAAACTTGAAAAATAAAAACCTCTCCTTGAATTAGCATCTACCACTAAATATGACAGCCAGTTCAAAGCAACATTACTAAAAATATTTTAAAAATTAAAATGCCGCAAATAGGGATAGATCAATATCTTGAAATTTCCTCATTGCTCTCTGTAATTGATACTCCATTTTAGAGTTTCAAAAGTCCCACAAACATTGAACAAAACTTTAAGAGGAAAAATGGATCAATGGGAACAACATGCTTGGCGTATTTTATAACAAATATAGAGTAGCTACAAGTTGGTTACATGGTGCTGCATGTTATAAAAGCCTCGTCAATATCTCTGTCTATATACAATTATAAGACAGGATGATAGAATGGGGAATGCTTGACAAATCTATATGGTAAATGTTGCATACAACACATGCCCATATAAATGAGATTGTGCAGGTTTATAGTCCTGTACAAGAAGATCACTTTCCTGAAAGAGAGAGAATGCAACTTGTGTGAAACTAATTGGGGGAAACTTAAACCTCAAGCTGAGCTCCAGATGCCTTCCCTGATATAAATGAGTTGACTTTCATGTACTGATGATATTCAGGGTTGGGTTGATTGCCAGGAAAGTTAACCATGACTAAATAGGATAGCAGTTTGCCACACAAACTGTGGATGTACTTTAAGTAGTGAACGTGGGGTCCTGCGACCCTGTGATTTCTATAATTTGCTTTGATTTTGTGTACTTCATAAGAGGAAATTTATTTTAAAAGTTAGATTTACATTTTTATTAAGAGATTAAGTTTAGTTTTATTACTAGATTAAAAAGAATGTCTGTTTCTGGCCAAGATGAAATAACAGGGTCTGAATTGACCTTCCTGGTTTAGACAACTTAAATAAATGGAAATATATATATATATATGAAACAAGAGTTTCGGACATAGGGCATCAGACAATTCAGGGCAGTGATCACTGAGAGAGGAGAAATAATAAAGGACTTGGATCCAGAATATACAAAAATTCCCCCCTAGTAATACAGTCAGATATCCTAATAAAAAAATTAAAAGGATATGAAATAAAATTTTGTAATGATGCTAAACATCATTATCCACAAGCGAAATGCAAATTAAAACCACAGTGAGACACACTATACTCCTATGAGAATAGTCGAAATTAAAAAGATCGACTGCAAATTATTGGTGAGGCTGCAGAGCAACTGGAATTTTCATACATTCCTAGTGGTGACGTAAAAATGTCTTTCTACAGGATACTTTGGAAGCTGTTTGGCAGTTTCTTAAAAGTTAAGACTTAACTGTTACACCTCAAAGTATTTACCCAAGAGGAATGAATGCACATGTCAATACAACACATTTTGTGTGAATGTTTATAGAAGATTTATTTGCAACGGCCAAAAACTGTGAATATCTGTGAACATCTCTGAACATCTCAAATGTCCATCAACAGGTAAACAGATAAATTGCAGTATATCCATACAATGGACTACTACTCAGCAGTAAAAAGGAATAAAAAATTGCTACACCCAACAATGAATGGGTATCCAAACAGATATGCTGAGTGAAAGACCAGGCATACTGTTGGGTTCCATTTATGTAAAATTATGCAAATGTAAATGAATCTGTAGTGACAGAAAGCCAGTCAGTGCTTGCCAGGAGCGAGAGGTAAGAATTACAAAGGGACATAAAGAAACTTCGGGGAATAATGGACATGTTCATTTTCTTGATTGTGATAATGTTTTATGGGTATGAACATATGTCAAAAATTTTCAAATTGTATACTTTAAGTATATATAGTTTATTTTATGTGAATTATAAATCAACAATGTTATAAAAGAGGCAATTTGGAAGGATGATAAATCATCATTTAGATGGGAGAAAATAGTCTATATAAAATCACGTGTAATTAGGTAACTAAATTGCTTATCTGCCATGCAAAAGTGACAAAACATGTGAAATTAAAAGTACTGCTTTCCTTAAGCAATTCACTTAGTACCCTATCAGATTCAATTTTTGATAGTCTGCATGTTGCTTAAAGGAAAACAAAGTAAGGATTAATCATGCAATTTTTAGCTTAGGGTGGAGCTGATGAGTTTAATTTCCCAATTTATTTTTTGGAAACATGATTTGCCTATATGAATACATAAGCAGTTGTATTCTTAATATTGCCTTTAGTGTTATTTATACAGAGATAATATAATAAGAGAAACGTTATTCGTTTATTCTAATGTACCCTTCAGTCTCTGGGTGATAACAGTTCTGATGCCTGGTGATATTGGTGGTATAAATATTACATGTTAGACTCAGGGTGGTGAGAATTTTTTGATAGAAGGAGAGTCTCATTATTGGCTTTGTATGTATTCTGTCACATGGAGGTTTTCTGTGAAACAAAAATGATTTAGGTTTACTTTTACAACATCAATAAAGATGCTTAATCACTATTGTCTTTCCACGGGGCAGTAACATACGTGGTAAGCACACCACGTTTACCCCTCTTACATCCATAACAGACATTAATAGTCAGTTATGATACTCTGACCCAAAGCTTTGCTCTCTGAATCCCTCTCATCACATTCCCTAAAACAAACACTAACTTCGGGGAAAGTGTGCACGGAATCTGAGCCCAGTTTGCCACTTCAACTCTAGAGAATTCTGCAGACATCAACGGCTCTGCTCTTGTGTAGCTTGGTATAAAACGTGTACTATCTGCCCAATATCAGGACACTTATTAAGAATAACAATGACAATGCCTTTCCTTTCATATAAATTCCTTTTCTTTTGTACAAATGTAGTACACGCTCACTAGAGAAAATTTGGAAAACACTAAAAATTACCGAGAAAAATAATTATTGTACATAATCCTACCACGAAGAATAAAACAATTAGTGCGATTTTCAAGTGACTTTTTGTTGAGATACATATATTTCATTTGTGGAGGTTGATTTGGGTCTTCTTTCCACACCTCTACTTAAGTGCACATTTTCCAGTACCTTCTTGGACATTTGGAGTGTATTTATAATAGCTATTTTAATATCGTTGCTCTATTTCTATCACTTGTGTCATTCCTGTATCTATTTCTATTGATCAATTTTCTCCTCCTTATGGATCATGTTTTCCCATTTCTTTGTATGATGGGAAACATGAGTGTGGCCAGTTGTCAGCTGACCATGAATGCACGAGTGATACAAGCCCAGCCACATGAAGTGCAGACCAGTTGTCCCAGATGAACTTGGCCCAAATTGCCAGCCTATAGAATTGTGAGCAAGCTGATGATTGTGTTTTTAAGCAACTAAGGATTTGGTTGGTTATCGAAAGCTAATTGTTGCACCAGGTAAATATTTATGAAAATGATGAATAAATATTTCATAATATCTCAGAACTGTGAGGGACAAATTAGGGTAGGGGATTAACAGATACAAACTACTATATATATTATAAAATAGATATGCCACAAGGTATACTGTATAGCACAGGGAATGATACCCATTATCTTGGAATAACCTGTAATGGAATATAATCTGCAAAAATACAGAATCACTATGCTCTACACCTGAAACTAATATACTATTGTAAATCAACTCTACTTCAATAAAGCATCATAAAAATAAATATTTCAGTTAATAAAGAAGAATAAAAGGACATTAATCCAAATGATTTGAAAAAATAATGTGTGACTAAGTTCCCTGACAGATCCAAAATGGGTGTTATTTTCCACAAATCTGGAACGTACCCTGCTTCCCAGGTTCCCTCTGTGTCTCTTGCATGTGTCTCCCTGAGTCTCTCTTCATGGTTTCTGTTTGTTTGCTGATGAATGTCCCCTCTCTGACTCAATTCACAGGGAGAGCAGGATGAGACCACTCAGTTCATTTCTCTGCTTTTGCAGCTGGAGTAACTCCAGTCTCCTGGGGTAGAGCCCAGATGAGACATACTGGGGGTTCATGATTCCCACCTACTCTTGTCTGTCTGTCCACTTTTCTTTGAGCTGTTTTCATCTCCTCACTCTCATCCTTAACTGACCATAATATTGACTGAAATAAAAGATTGCATTATTTATCATTATTGAACAGTTTCATATTTCTTGTCCATATATTATAAAGATATAAACAGATGAGTAGAATATTTTCTATTTCTCTGAGACTACTACTCTAAATGAATTTGCTTTTTCCTTATGAGACCTAGCATTTTCCTCTCTCAGAGTTAAGGCTCCTAGAAGAATTGGGAAAACATAGGTTTTGTATGTCAGCATTAAGTGTTCCATCCAGATACTTTCTTGCAAAAATTACAGTTACTGTTACCACTAATCATTATATAAGAATTAACAAGTTAGGGCTTCCCTGGTGGTGCAGTGGTTGAGAGTCCACCTGCCGATGCAGGGGACACGGGTTCGTGCCCCGGTCCGGGAAGATCCCACATGCCGCAGAGCGGCTGGGCCCGTGAGCCATGGCCGCTGAGCCTGCGCGTCCGGAGCCTGTGCTCAGCAACGGGAGAGGCCACAGCAGTGAGAGGCCCGCGTACTGCAAAAAAAAAAAAAAAAAAAAGAACAAGTTAAACATGATAGCTCTCTGGGAAGTTTATACGGAGATCTAGGGACCGAGTTCCTTTGTCTCCCCAAACAGGATACACAGTGGATTTTATCACATATTTACTTACTTAATTTAGATCAATGCATGCAATTTGGCTTCTCTGAACCACTTATTTGAGGAAAATGTCGCCGCTTCCAGCTGAACTTTACTAGTGCAATTTGCAAGTAATGATTGAATGCTGCAAATTGTCATAAGGCAATTTAGTCAAGATTGGCGATGGAGTGGGAATATTAGAGCTGCAGAAATTAGCTGCTGTGAAAAACATCACTATTTTAAAAAGTACTTTCATCAACTCGGAAAAATGAATAAGAATTCCATTTTTTGATTATTGAGATGGAAGATGTTAAAATACAAAATGAGTCTAAGGCACTTAAGCTCCAATAAAAACTTTCCTCCTAGAATTTATCCTAAACTGATAGCTCAATTTTCCTTGATACAAAACACTAGAGATTTGAGCTAATGTGTCATAAAAATGTGTGCGTGAGACTGCTGTCTGTAACCTGTTTGAAATGGAAAACATTTAGAGCACAGTGGTTAAGCAGGCACAGGGTTTGAGACCAGAGTAAGTAGTGGTGCACTTTTGGGTATTTATTTAACCTCCCTCAGCTTCTACTTCCCAGTCTGTAAAATGGGACTGACAGGTACCTTCCTTGTGGGAATGTCATATAGATTAAATGAAAGCATGACATAAGCCTTTATAAGTATAATGCCTGACACTTAAGAAAGAAATATTTTGTAATATAAATGCTGCTATTGTTATTATTTAAGGGAACAATGAAAAAAATCAATGTTTATATGCTATAAAAAAACATGATAATGTCCATGGTAAAAATAAACAGTACAGGGGCTTCCCTGGTGGCGCAGTGGTTGGGAGTCCGCCTGCCGATGCAGGGGACATGGACCTACAAAGACCAGATAAGGAAAGGCATCCCTACTCCTAAGACCCTAATAGAAATAATGGGGGATATTTTAAATCACACAGTTGTGAAATGTACTTCATGTTTCAGTGCAACTGGGAAAGTCAGTTACCTTTCTGAGATCTCATGCTGCTTACTAGAGCTAAGGTTATAATTCCTGAAAGGCAGCTGGATATAGTTAATTTGTTGTCTATAGTGAATTTCTCAATCTACTAATCATATAATTTAGCTCTTTTTTTTAACATCTTTATTGGAGTATAATTGCTTTACAATGGTGTGTTAATTTCTGCTTTATAACAAAGTGAATCAGCTATACATATACATATATCCCCATATCTCCTCCCTTGGCGTCTCCCTCCCACCTTCCCTATCCCACCCCGCTAGGTGGTCACAAAGCACGGAGCTGATCTCCCTGTGCTATGCAGTTGCTTCCCACTAGCTATCTATTTTATATTTGGTGTGTATATATGTCAATGCTACTCTCTCACTTCGTTCCAGCTTACCCTTCCCCCTCCCCATGTCCTCAAGTCCACTCTCTATGTCTGTGTCTTGATTCCTGTCCTGCCCCTAGGTTCATCAGGACCTTTTTTTTTTTTTTTAGATTCCATATACATGTGTTAGCATGGTGTTAGTTTTTCTCTTTCTGACTTACTTCACTCTGCATGACAGACTCTAGGTCCATCCACCTCCCTACAAATAACTCAATTTTGTTTCTTTTTATGGCTGAGTAATATTCCAGTGTATATGTGTGCCACATCTTCTTTATCCATTCATCTGTTGATGGACACTTAGGTTGCTTCCATGTCCTGGCTATTGTAAATAGAGCTGCAGTGAACATTGTGGTCCCTGACTCTTTTTGAATTATGGTTTTCTCAGGGTATATGCCCAGTAGTGGGATTGCTGGGTCATATGGTAGTTCTATTTTTAGTTTTTAAAGGAACTTCCATACTGTTCCCCATAGTGGGTGTATCAATTTACATTCCCACCAACAGTGCAAGAAGGTTCCCTTTTCTCCACATAACTTGCTCTTTGTATATATTTTAGACCCAGTGAATAATAAATCTGGCAAAATATCTTCTGACCTTAACATTCAAACTTTGTTGTAATACAGCAACTGACAAAGTTATTTTATTTTTTAAATTAGTTTTTATTGGTGTATAGTTGATTTACAATGGTGTGTTAGTTTCTGCTGTACAGCAAAGTGCATCAGTTAAGCATATACCTATATCCACTCTTTTTTAGATTTTTTTCCCATATAGGTCATTACAGAGTACTGAGTAGAGTTCCCTGTGCTATATAGTAGGTCCTTATTAGTTATCTATTTTATATATAGTGTGTATACATACATATAGTGTGTATGTGTCAATCCCAATCTCCCAATTTATCCCTCCCCCCGCTTTTCCCCTTGGTAACCATAAGTTTATTTTCTACATCTGTGACTCTATTTCTGTTTTGTAAATAGGTTCATCTGTACCACTCTTTTAGATTTCACATATAAGCAATATCATGTGGTATTTCTCTTTGTCTGATTTACTTCACTCAGTATGACAATCTCTAAGTCCATCCATGTTGCTGCAAATGGCATTATTTCATTCTTTGTGATGGCTGAGTAGTATTCCACTGTATAAGAGAAACTTGTTTTCAACCAGCTCTATATATGCCCTTAACTGCCTTTATCAATCCATGGGTGATTACAGGTCTTGATTTCAGACAATGGGGTCTCTGAATTTGGGCCTGACCAAGGCAAGTGGCACTTGTTTTCACTTCACACCATACATTCCTCCTAAACCACACACTTGAGATGGAAGTTTCCACTTTGTTTGCATTCTATCCTCTCCTTCAGAGTCTGGCCAACATATAATTAAATAGAAAAATCTTTCTTAACATATGAGACAGTGGCATTTACTATTTTCTATCACTCAAATCTATCCACACTTAGGAAAACACTAAACTAATATATAGGTTTGTTGTCTTATTAGGGCTACTCCAGGATTTAACTCACGTGGTTATTTAGCAGATGTTTTTTTCTTGGGCCTTTTTGAAACTTAGATTCACCGTAAATAAAATGGGAATAAGCCCATCATAAGGATAATATTACAGCTCAATGATATAAGACATGTAAAGATGCTTATCATCTTTACTGCTTTACCATATAATAAGGTATCAATAAATATCCAGCTTGTATAATGAGGATCTGCATGTGCATTAGGAGATGGCTTCCCCCAGTATTTCTGGGGGTAGCTCTCTTGTGGGTGGTGACTTGAAGCCTGATGTTGATGCCTGCCTTCTTCACTGCCCATGGTGACTGTCTGCTGTTCTGTGTTCCAAGGACTGACCTCTCCAAACTCTTTGCCTCTTACATCCAGTTGGGTTCAGTGGACCTGGGAATTATTGAGATAATAAGTTGAATCAAGTTTCTGTTATTCATCAGAAGCTTATTTAACGGTGATCACAAAGAATTTTCTTTCAACCAAATTCAGAAAAGAAAGGAAAAGGGAAGAGAAACTGGAATTTGGGGAACACCTCCTATGAACCAGACGCTCTCCCTATAACTTGTCTCCTTTAATCCTCAACTTACCCTGTGAACATTTTTTTCTTTCATTTTTAAAATGAGGAAACTAACATTCAGAGAAGATAAGACATTTGTTTAAGTGTACAAAGATTATCAGTGGAGGGCCAAGACCAAATCCAGTTGTGTTTGACTCTAAATGCCATGACTGAAAGGTCATATGTGCCAAATTTCAGTAATCTTAGTGGTAAAGTAGTTAGAAGTTTGTCAACTAAATTGTCAGTGGTGAGAATTTGAGAATTAGAGAACTGCCTAAGAAGGGAATGAATCAAGCAGAATTTTACCTGTCACTTATGTTGGCAGTATCTATTTTTTGAAATATGTTTTTGTTGGTAATGATGGTGATGGTGATGATGATGATGATGGTGGTGATGATGGCGGTGGTGGTGATGATGTTGATGATGATTATGATTATGGTGATGATGGTGATGGTGATGATGATAATGATGGTGATGATGATGATGGTGGTGATGGTGGTGATGATGGTGATGATGATGATGGTGATCATGGTGATGATGATGGTGGCGATGATGGTGGTGATGATGATGGTGATGGTGGTGATGATGGTGATGATGATGATGGTGATCATGGTGATGATGATGGTGGCGATGATGGTGGTGATGGTGGTGGTGATGATGATGATGATGATGGTGATGATGATGATGATGGTGGTGATGGTGGTGATGATGATGATACATGTTGGGTACCACTTTGTGCATCCTGCAAGGGCTACTATCTTAAATCCTCATAATAACTATATATGTGCACACTACCAGTCTCTATTTTATGAGAGGACTGAAGAAGCGAAAGTTTATTACTTCATCCAAGGTCAACAAACAGTGAGACTCAAACCCAGTTCTACATTATTCCAGAATTGCCCTGTTTAATATAATTTAATTATGCTTCCCACCAGGGATGAATGGCTGCAAAATTCTCTGAAATTTCTTCCATTCAGTTATTCTCATAGCTCTGGCCCACTTGTAAATGGGTCCTTTACAAGGACAGAGTGGCATTTGGGGGCATAAATTTTCAATTTCTAAAAAGAAGAAGCACTGTGACTTAATGCCATGTCATGGCCTACTGCAATTTTTAATGTAATTAAAATTCACATTTAAAATATGTGTGATTCCCAAGATGATTGGAAACAAACTCGTCTGAAAGTAAAGAGAAAAAGATGGACTGAACACTTCAATTCTACCTGCATTGGCCAAAAGGAAGAAAGAGATTGGTCTTTCTCTGTCATTCTCTTATCATCATATTGGTCATCTCTAGCTATATCCTTGCTTTGCATTTAACAAATGCAAACCCTGAAAATCCCAGGGCTTCAGTTTGCTCACTTGTAAATGAATGTACCTGTTTAATCTACTTCACAAGATTATTAGGAGAGTAGGACCTAAATAAGAGATATGAATGATCTCATTGGTTAAGAAAAAAAGCTGGATAGTAAAATTCACATACAAAATTGTATTATGCTCTGACACATGCAGAGAAAAATGAATGTGTAGCTTCCATAGATGCTCAGTGGGACCCGGAAACAGTTTCCCAGTGCTTGGATGACAGGAAAAGGCAACAGAACCAGTTTCCACTTGGTGCAAGTTGCTTATTCTACTTCGCTCAAATCAGACTCCCCATATGTACAGAGATGGGTAATAGAAAGGAATAAATTTTGGAGTCAGGCCAGAATTTAAATCCTACCTCTGACATAAAGAACATCTGCTTGTTCATATGACTTGAGGACCAGATGTCTTAGCACAATGTAGATTTCTAATCCTTAGACACCGACTCAGAAAAGGGGAAGGCAGCCCTGGATGGACTGAGATGGACTTCCTGCCATCCTTGAAGAATGGGGACTCAGGAGGGAAAAAAAGGTGAGATGTAGAAGAAAAGTGATTATTTTGGAAAATTCTCCCAAACCTGCGTTTGTAAACTGAGATCCAAACCCATCCACAAGTGAGATCTTGAAATAGTATCCCTGATCCTGATGTGCTTTTTTTTTTAAACTAAAGTAGAGTTGACTTACTTTTTATTTATTTTCTAATTTTTATATTTATTTTTATTGTTTATTATTATTATTATTAATGTGTTTTTAAGATCCTAATTTCTTTAAGTATCTGAAATAACCCTCCCTTATTACTGTGCTATTAACTAACACCTCAAGCTTTGGGAGAAATGGGGGAGCTTATTATTTGTTTGCAGGAGGTAAAATTGTGACCGTCAACAAAATAAAAAAGAAACTCTGCGTGGAACTAAATCCTTCCTTTCATGGCCTCCTTTCTTTATATCTGCTGGGCCATTTAGTAGGAATCTTGTTGAATGCCTTAAGCCCTAATCTCCCAACACTTCTTTGTAAAACACACTCCAAGGTAGGGTTAAGTGAAGCCGATATAATTGCATTTTTATTATTGTTATGATTGCTGCTTCCATAAAGCCAGCCTAAGTACCCCGTTTGTTATGATTATAGTCTAGTAATAAAAGAGCATCTTAAGTGAGGCAAACCCTGTCACCCATCTAAGCTCACATGGAATTTTATGTTAGAAATGAACATCTCCAACCTTTATCTCCAGTTGAGCTGGAAGAGAGCCAAACCTTCAAGGACCAAACCCTAGCATTAATCAAGGTCGACTTCTTTGTTTTCTTTCTGAAAATACATTTACTTTCTTCTCACCACTGCAATAAGGCTCCAAATTCTCACTAAAACAGTCCTCTCAAAAGCCATTGTAGGTGAGAAAGTAACAGCCAAATCCAGTGGTTCAGTGTCTCTACAATCATCAAAGTTTTCTAGACATTTTCACTTGCATCTTCCCACACCAGGGTTATGAGGATTAGAATGTGAATGGCCAGCAGTGAACAGAGGGAACCAAGAGTAAAGTGTATTCCCTTGACTCTGCCCCTATTTTCATATTAATTTAGTTACACCTTTTCAGGAATAAAGAAATATACTACTACAATTAATGATATTAACCTTTTATATAGTAGCATTACTGTATCCCTGAAAAGCTGCTACCAGTGATATATTTACTTTCTATCACCTTTTCTGCACTTGAGAATCCTGGAAATGATGTAACATTGAGTATCAACAATGGACCAGACACAGGTGATGGTTCTCAACCATCCAACAATCCCTGGATGCCGTATATTATCTGCATTTTCTAGATGAAGATTCGGAGGCCAAGAGATGTGAATTAACTTTTTCAGACTCAAACATCTGATGTGTCTTGGAGGCAAAGGCATCAAGGGGCTTAGAGAGTGACTCACAGTCTAACTTTTGGGACAATTATTTTACACCTGAGATTCATGTGTGACCTTTGTTCTACTTCATGGATTCCCCTGACCCATGTGTCCTGAGACAGGTCTTACAGTGGCAGAATCAGTGAGCCCCGAAGTTCTGGAAGTGTCTCTTCGGAAGTGACCCCCAGGTGATGCACATTCTATGTCCCAACTGTAAACCAGGTCCTTTTCTATAATTCAGCATTTAACTAATTATTGGAAAAGAGCAACTGCTCCTCAAAGCCTTGAGGAAAGTAAACAAACCATAAAAAATGATTTATTAGTTTAGTTAGTTAACTCTCTCACATGTCTTGTTGGGAAGCTAGGAAACCAAATGAAGATAATTATAAATGTGTGGTTGACAAATAAAGGCCAAGATGCTCAATTAATTAAAAGTCCCCGAGGACGAGCAGTAGCATGGAGTTTCCTTCATCTTGGAGGAAGAGGGAACAGGTGTCATATTCAGAGGTGTAGCCTCCTTTCTAGCGGGGAACAAGGTAGCTACTATGGATACATGTTTTTAGGAAAACTCACTTGCTATTTTCTGTCTACTCACAGAATCCTCTATTCCATTTCTAACGCTGCTGATCACCAAATGTTGAAACCAAGCAGGACCCTGTGAAGTCTTCCCAGGGACACATCCCAGCCCGTGTCCCCCACCTCTTGTTTATAGAAAAGCTTTAGCCTCCGTGAGTTCCAAAGAGCAAATTTAATCAGAGAAGTGAGAAAATGCAGAAACAAAGGAAAACAGTCAAGCAAGACAAAATACTAATAGTTCAGCCATGAGACAAAGTCCAAGACCTTTAGTTCCTCCTCAAGGGCTGTAGATAATATTCTGAGAGCTGTTTTACAGATGCTGAAACCCCCTCCAGGTGGAAGAAGTTAGCCGCATGCTGGTCACCAGCAAGTAGACCCCAGACCTGTTGGAACCAGAAGGATGATGACTGAGATTCCTGAAACATCACCCTGTTACCATGACCAAGCACCCTGAGGGGATTTGGGATGAAGAAAAGCAGGATTCTGGCCCTAGATAGCTAAGGTGCTTATCAAAGGAATGATTTCAATGAGCCCAGACTCCTGCATCTTCCCAGACACGGAAAAGCACTAAATTCATTAACTTATTGACTTGAGATGTCTGGTTTTTCTTTAATTAACAGTAAGCTTTTGACGTTCCGACTGCCTGGTCTTTGTTGAAAAAACTCCTACATATCCTGGATTACCACTTAAGAACAGTCCCTCAGAACTATCTGAGAGGCTGTCTCCCGGGCGTAAGTCGTCAGTAAGTCCGCTGAATAAAACATCATTCTCAACCTTTAGGTTGTGCTTTTTTTTTGTTTTTTCAGTCCACAGTTCCACCTCCATGACTTTATATACACACATACATATTACATACATATGCATATATACATATGTATATGAATGTATAGATGTGTGTGTTTGTGTACGTATGTAAATCTCAGATACATACGGGCTGAGGGAAAGGTAGAGCCATGGACATAAGTGCAGGTGTAGCTGGACCACAGTAGGTGGGTAGAGATGCAGAAAGTTATGTAGGCAGCTATAGTCGCCTTGCTCAATCTGTATCTTCAGGTCTCATCCACACACGTCACACCTATTGGCCCCCAGCAAATTCTTATTAAACAAACACATGAACACTAGACTTTCCAGTATGGAGAGCTACTTATGTATTCACATCTGTGAGCTTGCTCCAGGGAAGGGAAAAATATCTATGCCTTTCTTTCCTGGCACATGGCCTGCTGACCCTGGGAACATTTGTGTTTGATGAATATTTATGAAGGCTGCCACTTTAATTAAAATATAAAAGCCTCAAGCTAAATTAATTGGACTAAAGTTAAAAAAAAAAAACCCACAGCCCACTTGCATTCTAGAAGATAACAAATGAGAGGCAGAGGTTGTCTTTGTTCAGAGCCACAGAGAATAACTCAGGAGGTAAAGACTTCGGGGAGGGACACACCTTGAAAGCATTTCTAAACCAACAGACTTTGAAAACATATTCTCCATCGTGGCTTGCTGGCCTGAATCACCAGGGAATAGGACTGGGTTTAAGTGAACACCCTTACGGGTCCCCTCTAAGCAGGCTGCTGTGTTGCCCAAATGTCAATGTTCCCATTCCGTGGGCACACAGGGCATCACCTCTGCTTTCACTCAATTCCCCCGAAACCTGCAGGACACCTGGACCTCACAGTATTAAATCATTGTGATCTCAGCACAAACCATGACATTTACCACCAACGTAGCTCGCCAAGCATCTGTTATTGATAGGAAAACAAGGTTCATGTTTTGCTTAAGGACTGATAAAAAGGCAATTTGGGGGAGTACTGTTGTTCTCCAACCTCTTAGTGTCGTTATGTTGATTTTCTTAAATCTTATTTTCTCACCACAGTGCTTGACTGAATCTCCCTCCGTAAAGTAGCACAAATGCCCTTATGTCCTGGTTGCTGAGGAGTGGATATCTGTCACACAGAGCTTCCTGGATTTTCCCTCCTGGATCACAGCTCTGAGAAGGTAAAAGTGACCTTGGGGTCCCCTCTATTTCTTGCCCAAATTTACATTTCAAGATAGCAGGTTTGGTCATCAACACCTTGCTGACCTGGGGAAAGCAAATTCATCCTCATTGTAAACACCCCTCTGGGTCCCCCTTCCCTGCAACATCTCAGCAGTTGGGGGCCCCTGGATGGGGATGGGACATTGAGACCTGTGTCAAGGGCACCCTGGGTTTGCTCACGGGGATGGCACTATTGCCCCATTGGAAAGGTCTCATCTCTCATGTCAACGGAGAAGAGCCTCTTATTGTGCGGCTCAATTATTTATCTTTATTGAGCTTGAGGCTGCGCATTCATATGAAATTCACCCTTTTGTTACAGCGTTTGAGGATAATTAGAAGGCACTAAAGCAAATGAATGAATCATCACAATATTTTTAATTAAATATTACCAGGTGAAGACACTTGAGAGGATTTTCATTATTTAGAGACACAAACAGGCAGAGATTTCAATTATGTCTACTATATCTCCTACTTTCAACATTAAAAAGTGTCACTGAGTAAAAAAAAAATGGAATTCATTCTATTAATGTGATTTTGAGAATAATTCACTCAGTTTCTTGTAATCATTAGGAATTTATTGTGGGCAGTCAATTAAAAGTGTTAAAAAGTCTAAAACTTAGAGGTGAGAAAACCTTACCATGGTGGATAACTGTAATTATTTCAGTCATCAGAGGAGAAAAGTAGCTAAAACACTGAATGATGAGACAAATGAAAATATACAGCCACGTGAAAACTGGACCTGAAGTTCGCAGCAGCATTGTTCCTAATCTCCCCGAAGCGGAAATGACCCAAGTGTCCATCAAGTGATGAATGGATAAACAGAATGTCAAATGGACCTACAGTGACATATTATTTGGCACTAAAAAGGTGTGTATTACTGATATGTGCTTAGATGGACCTTAAAACATCATAGTAAGTGAAAGAAGCCCATCACAAAAGACCACATACTATATGATCCTATTTACATAAAATGTCCAGATTAGGCAATCCATCAAGGTAGAAAGTTGGTTCATGTTTGCAAGGAAGTAGAGTCAGGAAGGATTCAGGAGGGACTTCTAACAGGTACGAGGTTTTCTTTTGGGGTCATGAAAATATTCTCAAATTAGATTGTGGTCTTGGTTGTTCAACTTCAAAAATCTAAGAAACATTGAATTATGTCCTTTAATTGGGTGGATTCCATGGTGTGTGCATTCTATCTCAATAAATCCATTTAAACATGGAATGAAGGTCAAGTAATCACAGTCCCCCAAAATGCCACATATAACTTTTGAAAAACTTGTTTACCTAATTTGTTTTTTAAGTAAAAAACAAATCCAATCATATCTCTCTATTCACATTCAAAAATGAAATAAAGCCCTACTTACTAGTGTATTTTAGTATTTCTCTTTCTCCATATTTATACATTCTAATATATTTTAATACATTTAAATTTTTAGGAAAAAAATTTTAACCTATATTATTTATGTATATAAACATAACATTATGTATATAAATATAACACAATGTATAGATAACATATATACATATACATAACATATACAACATAGGTTTTTAATTTTTTTTTCTTCTTGGCAAGGATTCCCTTGATGAAAGAAGTATCAGGAAATACATTTTGGTGGGGTCTTTGTGGCCCAACAGACGAGAGGGTGAGACTTCTTGCATTGAGGAGAGGAGGAAGATGGCGGAAGAGTAAGACGCGGAGATCACCTTCCTCCCCACAGATACATCAGAAATACAGCTACATGTGGAACAACTCCTACAGAACACCTACTGAACGCTGGCAGAAGACCTCAGACCCCCCAAAAGGCAAGAAACTCCCCACGTACCTGGGTAGGGCAAAAGAAAAAAGAATAAACAGAGACAAAAGGATAGGGACAGGACCTGCACCAGGGGGAGGGAGCTGTGAAGGAGGAAAGGTTTCCACACACTAGAAACCCCTTCTCTGGCACAGACCGCGGGTGGCGGAGGGGGGAAGCTTCGGAGCCACGGAGGAGAGAGCAGCCACAGGGGTGTGGAGGGCAAAGCAGAGAGGTTCCCACACAGAGGATCAGACAGCAGCATTGCAATGGATACCCTATTTAGGGACTGGGAATAAAGTAAACAGATTTCTACAGATGTTAATGCCTGAATGTTAATGCCACAGCCTCACTAAATTTCTAGGATCACCTGAAAATAACCCAGCCATTTAAAAACTCTTAAAGGGTTAAGAGTGACTTGATTCTGAACTTTACAACAAAATTAAAATAATTTATTAATAATAGTAATAACAGCCTACACTTAGCACTGAACAAAAACCATAGGCAGTTGTATAAATACTCATTGAATTCTCAACATGATGCTATTAGCTTGATACTATTATTATGTCTACTTAAGTGGAGATCATTTGCTTCAAATTAATTTTTGAAAAATAAAAGTATTAAATGTAATTGCCCTATTAGCTTAACAAAAAGATTTTAAAATATAATTCACTTTTTTTTAAACACTGTTAACTCAGTTAATCTGGGATTACATCAGTGGGTTTTTTTTAAATCAAATTTTCTTTTAAGGCACATCTGATAAATATAGGTTTTAGCACATCAGTGTTGTTGTTTTTTTTATCATTTAAAACCAAATGGCTTATCTACTCACAGTCCAATGAGAATGTGTGTTTTCATCTCCAAGTTGATTTTCCATTGACTACTCTTTTAAGATCTTTTATCTACCCTGTGTAGGAAACAGACTAATGAAAAGCTTTAATTATTTTCCCATCTACTGATTCTAACTGTCCCTTTCTCCATCAGTATCCATTCCATGTGCAAACTCTGAACCTGTAATATGATGTCCCAGATACATGACACTGGAGGGTCACATTTCTCCAAGGATTATTGAGATGATGATGATGATGATATAACATCTTTGAAATCCCTCACTCTATGCCTGACACACAGTATGTGCTCAGTTTCTCTCCTCATTCTGTTTTTGCCTGTACCGTCCATTGCTGGGCATTGAGACTGTGATTTTGCATGTTTTAAGACAGCTTAACTCTCACAACAATCCTATGAGGTAACTTCTAATCATACCCCAACTTCACAGATGTGAAGATTGAGGAACAGAGTAATTTTCCCAAGGTCGTAACTACACTGGATTGAGAAATCAGAATTTAAAACCAGCAGGGACTGTCTCCTTTGTAATAAACCAGTGATCTAGTGAGTAAACTGACTTCCTGAGTTCTGTGAGCTGTTCTAGCAAATTAGTTGAACCCAAGGAGTGGTGTGTCTGATTATAGACAGTTGATCAAAAGCACAGGTGATGACCTGGACTTGCAATTGGTGTCAGAAGTGGAATGGGGGTGTCTCATAGGACTGAGCCCCTAACCTGTGGGATCTGATGCTGTCCCCAGGTAGAGGGTGTCAGAATTGAGTTGAATTGTAGGACACCCAGCTGGTGTCCAAGAATTGCTTGGAAGTGTGTGGAAACCCTCCACACGTTGGAACTGGTTGATCCTTAGTGACTTTCTCCACACAATCTTTCTGTCCCCTCCTCTATTTCAGTCTTGAAGCCCCCCAACTCTTAATAGTCTGGGGGTCTTGTACTAACCCTCATGGTTTCTCTATACCCTGTGAGCACCTTATAAATAATTATTTTATTAAACTGTCTTTAAATTCTTCAGATTTGTGCCAGAGATTTCCTAGTTTTACTGGAAAAGTAATCTTCGGTTGTCAGTTTTCTGTTCTTCTCTCTTTTACCACAGAGAGACATAAATATCAAATTGCAAACCACAGTGGAACTAGTACTGTTGCCTTGCAAAAGTCAAGTGCAAGTTCTTATTTTCACCATGTTCTAAGGGTTCTAAATCCTTTGTTACATATCAGTTAATCCGCTCTATAAAGATATGAAATATGCACCTGAATACTTCCCAGAGTTCTGTACCAAAGCAATGCACACTTTACAATCATTGAAAGAGCCCTGGAAGTTTGCAAAAATCATTATTTTTAAGAGAAAAAAAATATGTTTCAGCTATAAATGGCTTCTCTCTAAATGACTGAGACAAAGGGTATTAGTACCATAGCATGAACTCTAAGAACACGCCACCTGGAGCATTTGAGGATATTTCTGTGGCAGGGTCATACAGAGCAGTGCCAAAGATCTCTCCAAAGAGGGTACTGAAAACCTTGAGTTTTGCCAAAAGGTCAGTTTTGTCTTCTAGCATTCTGAGTATTCTTTTCAGGTTGCTAAATGAGGCTATGATTCCAATATGAATCCTTTCCCTAAATATTATGTGATCTGTCAACACATCATTCATTTTTTATTATTATTTCAATAATTGCTAACACTTTCTTGACTCTTCAAAACCCATTTCTTACCCTTTAAAATGGCTATTGCTTTTTATTTTTTTGACCTCTTCTTCTCTCCTCTTTCTTTCCACCTCTCCTCTCCCATCCTCTTCTCCAAGTCAACATTTTGTGTTCTGTGTTATCCCTGAAATGCCTTGGTCTTATTTTCTTGCAGTTTCAGGAGAGCTTCCCTGTTTTGACTGAAGCAAGATGAATGGTACCATGAAAGATGTCAGGAAGTCCTGGACCCCCATCCTGCCTCTGCCACTTACAGGCTATGTGACCTGGTGTCAGTTGCAGAGCTGCTGTGAGGCTAAGTGTCCACGTGCATAAAATGGGGCACCATGACTCATTTATAGGATTTTTATGAAGGTTAGTTAAAACAAATTCCAGTTATACACGGAAGACTTACAGACATTTATTTTGCTCCTTCACCCAAGGAAGGGGTGGACATATCAACACAGTTTTGTCCAAGGAAATAAGACAGAACAATAACAGGACTGTTGGTCTCAGGAAAGAAATCTTGGTGCCTGCAGAGAGGGCAGCCAGGAAGAGCTGGTCTGCTGTAGAATCTCAGGAAATGCCCAGAAGTAGAGGTGCCAGGTGCCTTGGACAGTAGCACAGAGATGGAGCTGACAAGGAAGGTAGTCTGTAGCATCTGAATAAGGACAGTTACACCCCACATACAGCCCTTCTCTTGTCCTTGTGGATCCGATTGGGGGTCTACCCTCCACCCCTGGGAAGTGATGGGAAATTAACATGGGAGGCTCTGGTGAATGTCTCCGTGCCCCACAGGCTGGGGAGGATTGGATGAAACAAGAAATGAGGAAGCATTCCACGGATGGATTGGGGAGGGTGACAGAACACCCCTGCTCTAGACTGGGGAGTGGGGCAGGATGCCCATTTGTCCTTTCTTTGCCCACAGACCCCAACGTGTTGAGAGGCAGCCGGGCTTGGGGACGCAGGTGCCGGCTCTGCCGGCAGAGGGCCTGGAATCTCGGTACTTTGTGGCTGTGAGACCATCCGTGAGTCACTTAAAGTGTCTGGGCTTCAGTTTCCTTGTCTGTAAATGGGCATAATAATCACACCAACTGCATGGGGCTGTGAGAGTAGGGGGAAGGAGGTAATAGATGCATGAGGGTGTTAGAACAGGGTCTGGCACAAAGTAAGTGTTGTTAAAAGTGTTTGTGACAAATCTTTCTTTTTGTCTCTTAAATGTTTTCCAGGACACACACACACACATGCACACACACACAAAATGTACATTGACATGAATATGTGGGTGTTTATTTGATAATTAAAAAGAAGGAAGGGAAAGAGGAGGAAAGGGAGGGAGAGAAAGAGGGAAGGAAAACAAAACAAAAAAACAGAGACAGAAAAGAAGTCTGTCAAAAATAAATCAGAGGGCTTCCCTGGTGGCGCAGTGGTTGAGAGTCCACCTGCCGATGCAGGGGGCGCGGGTTCGTGCCCCAGTCCGCGAAGATCCCACGTGCCGCGGAGCAGCTGGGCCCGTGAGCCATGGCCGCTGAGCCTGCGTGTCCGGAGCCTGTGTTTCACAATGGGAGAGGCCACAATGGTGAGACGCCCGCGTACGGAAAAAAAAAAAAAAAAGAATAAATCAGAAACTAAATAAAATGTTACCTTTGGAGGAGTGGTGAGAATGGCATAGGGACATGTCATAAGAGTTAAAGGTCTAATTTTATAATTGGGAATTTTATGGATATAGACAACTAGGAAAAACTTAGGAACAATCGGTTTAAATGTTCTCTTTTCCTACTTTTGCATATCTGAAATTTTCCATAAGAAAAAGTTGACATAAACAGATAACCTTTAAGGAATCTTTATTAGATGTAGCCGGGACCTTTCTGATACTATAAAACAACCCAGAGCACTTATTATCAGGGTATTTAAACACATACACACACACACACACACACACACACACACACACACACACACACACACTCACTCCTCTGGAAATGTGTTTTCAGTATTTTGTTTTCCTGATCATGAAGTAAATTTTCTTAGTGTTTTGCATTATGTCCTTAACAGTACTTAGATATTTTTCTGAAACTATCGGAATCATTTCTTGATTTCAGTGGAAACAATACGCACCTATTGATAGTAAGATTAGCTTCTATTTTTTTCCTATTCATATTGGGAGCATCCTTCAGCGTCTTACTTTCTCTTGATATTTGCAACTCAGAACATTTAAGCATCATCTGCAGAGTTAAACATTTCATTTAAAAAAAAATCCCTCCTCCAGACCACTTATCGTAAAATATTAAGTAACACTAATCCAGAGGCCCATCCACTGGTGATTCATCACCCAGAAATATTCCTTTTGCTTCCTGCTGAAAACATGAATTATTGCCTGCTGACAAAATGCTGTTCCTGAGCCCAAGATTGTTAAAGAATTGAGCATGTGTGGGTGTCGATCATTGTCGGAGGGTTTTTGAATAAAAGCTAAATTAATTGGCTCCACTTCCTCTCTATTTTCTGCATATGCTCCTTTCTGGAATTAATGGGCAATTTGCTCGTGATGTTTAATACAAGCAAACGTCACTTTGTTAGTGTCTTATCATAAGTGGTGCCATCTGTCCCACATTAACATAACAAGCGGGGGCAGCTGGATGGATAGTTCATGGGCCTTTCCTTGCGTTGAGGTGATCAATAACCTGGAAATAGAGGCACCATGAGACACACTTGATAAATGTTTCTCTAGTGATGGAATATATTTGGAGGACACATTTTTGCTTGGCTGTAATTTCAGCCCTGCTTGCCCTGATGTCAATAATGTGTAAATCCTTCCAAGCTCGGGTACATCTATTTACAGGAACTGAGCGTTAACTCTGCGTAAAGTACTGGTAGAAACTTTATTTCATGAAATCGTGGAAGTGGCATTGATAAGTTGCAATCCTTCCCATTTAACAGTTGAGGTTGATAAGTTGCAATCCTTCCCATTTAACAGTTGAGGGTGTGACGACTCAGGACATTGAAGCTTGTCTTAGAGTCACAGGGGAAGCCTCTGAGCTGGGACTAGACCCAAGTCTATCTGATGATGAAGCCTTTACTCTTTCTCTTTGCCATTGTCATCACCTAATTCCTGCAGAGGTCATGGGTCTCAGTGGTGCTGTAAAGTACATGAGATGCATTCACCTGTCAGTGGATTTTTGGGTTGTCTCCATGTCTTGGGCTATACATACATACATACTGTACAATGGAATATTATTCAGCCTTAAGAAGTAGGAAACCCCACCATTTGTGACAACATGGATGGACCTGAAAGGCATGATGCTACATGAAATAAGCTTTGTGGGTTTTTTTCCTAAATAAACGCCTTTGCCAAAATAAGATTTATTTTCAAAGTCATTTGAAAGACAGTGGTTTAAGGGAGAAAACCTAAGACCCAATGGCTGTAGATTCCAGACTCATAGTCTTTCCAACCTATACCAATGGTCTTTGTCGTGCCGAAAAGTTGCTTTCTTTGGCAATTCCTACTTGTAGATTCCTGGACAAGGCATCTTTCCCATAAGCCTTCTTCATTTTTATTTGTAGAGCTTTATTTCCAGGAGACAGCCTGTTAGCTGGAGATGGAGATATATATATATATATATATATATATATATATATATATATATATATATATATATATATATATATATATATATTTTTTTTTTTTTTCGATATGTGGACCTCTCACTGTTGTGGCCTCTCCCGTTGCGGAGCACAGGCTCTGGATGCGCAGGCTCAGTGGCCATGGCTCACGGGCCCAGCTGCTCTGCAGCATGTGGGATCTTCCCGGACCGGGGCACGAACCCGTGTCCCCTGCATCGGCAGGCAGACTCTCAACCACTGCGCCACCAGGGAAGCCCCTAGAGTATACTTTTGAAGACTGATCCCGTCGCATTTGCTCTTGGATTGGGTGTGAAGTGGGAGAGAAAGAGAGAGCTCAAGGATGAACCTAAGATTTTTGCCCTGAGTCACAAGAAAAATGGAGACAATGTTCACTGACCTGGGCAAAGTCAACGTGGATGCAATTTGGGGAGGAAATCTAGAACTCTGCTTTGGACATGAAGCGTGAGAGGTCTGCTTCCATCCAAGGTGAAATGTCCAGTAAACAATTGGTTATAGAGTCTGGAATGTATGGTAGAGATACTAGTTGGAAATAAATGTATCCATCACCAGCCAAAATAGGTTATCTGAACCTTGAGACTAGAAGGGATTAGCCAAGGAGTGACAGTAGGTAGAGACAGGGTCCAAGGATGGCGATCTGGGGCATTTCAGTATGTAAAGGAACGGGAATGTAGAAGAATGGGGGCAGGACCCTGAGAAGTGGGCAGTGAGTTTAGGTAAGAGCCAGACGTGACTAATGTCTTAGAAACCAACAGATGGAACTTCTTCAAGAAGGAGGGGCCATTGCTTGGGTTCAAGGAAAATGCCATATTAACTCCTTCAGCCATGCGGCTACCCAAGCAGACATCATGCCCATAAGCTTATGCAGAAAGAATTACATTCATGGGAAAATCAACGGGGGGTTGGGGGACACATCCTTGACTCCCCAACATTCAGCCAGGCCACAGTGTATATATCTGGTTTCCCAGACTCTCGATGTCCGCAGTATTGCGTGTTGCCTAGCTAAAACAATTTTATTCTTCAGAAATAAGTTTGTAAAAACACAGAGCTGAGCATAGCCTTGAAACTCTAGGAGGTACTCAGAACGAGACTGACAACCTTAATTAGGACATATCCATATGCTAATTAATCAACCTTAATTAACAAATATCAATGTCTCTTGCGCCTTCTAATGAGCCTTGGTTTACCAAATCTACCTTGGTTCTGTTTGTGATGTTGATGGATTAGGTCACATCGCTGTTTCAACGAAGTGCCAACATACCGGGCTTGTTTCCAAGAAAATGAAGAAATATGGTAGCGCCCTGGAGCCAACCAGGCTGCAGGCACCCAACTCAGCCTCAGAAATTACCCAGACTCTCAAAGGCTACCATTTGAAAGCAAACTGTGACCAAATCGTTTTTTAAAACGTGAACAATAAAATTGCTTTGACCTTAGATGCGTCCCAGTCCGGAGGCAGCTGAGTTAGCTCTGGGGCTGCAGGCAGTAGATTTTTACATGAAAACACCCAGTACATGTGAACATTAGAGGGTCCTTGTTTACTCTCCTCCAAAAGGCTTTAGGCATCACACACAGATATGCTAAAACACATATCGGTTGTCTCCTAGCAAACAAAACACATACTTATCATCGTTATCATCAGCGAAATGACGGCAACGACGAATACACCTAAAATGGTTGATTATCCCTGTAACAGTCTACTTCGATAGTAGACGGTGAAAGTAGAGGCATTATCTAACATCAGTAATATTCTCAGCAAGGGGATCAGTTAATGCAAATTTGGCAAGGAGGTAATCAATCAGTTCAGGATTTTAAACGCTTTCTCCCTACCTGAGCTACGCTAGGCACCTGGAAGACATCTCAAAATAAAGAGGCTGCAGCGTGTCCCCTAGGATTGGAGGTAAGGCATGGACACATGCAGAGCTGGTGGTATCCAGGCGGCTGGGGTAGGGGGCAGGCATCTTTCTAGGGAGGGTCTCCACTGGTCTTTGGGACTGGGGCTAAGTGGGAGGAAAGACAGATGGACAGTAAGTTCAAAGATGCTGAAACTTGAAAGCAATGAGGCTATACCTGAGGATGAGGAAACTCACCTGATAAAAGTTGGAGACGCCTGGTGGAGAGTGGTGAGCCAGGCAACAAACAGTAAAGAGAGCTTATGTTTCTTAAACACTGACAAGTGCGTTATTTCTTGTAGTCGCTTTAGGAACCCTCGAGGGTAGAGAGCGACATCACCTACATATACATACACATTTGACTTACTCAGATTTTAGTATATTTTCTTGGAGAGAGAAACAGCCCCACAATTCTCCCGCTCTCCACACAGCTCTGTTCCTCAGCTCCAATGAGGGAAGAGAGAGTAAGCTTTGTGTTACATCTTGACTTTTGCGTTTCTAAGTGCCATGATCTTGATGCTATTGAGACCATTTATGTGGTCTCCAGGAGTAATTTTTAGTTTAACAGATTTTTTGCCTTTGCAGTGAATCCTTCCTATAGAATATATTTTTTCCCCTTCGGGATGTAAGCTCATGGAGAGTAGTCTTTTTTTTTTTTTTAATGTATTTTATGTTTGGCTATGTTGGGTCTTCATTGCTGCGTGCGGGCTTTCTCCATTTGTGGCGAGCGGGGGCTACTCTTCGTTGCAGTGTGCGGGCTTCTCATTGCGGTGGCTTCTCTTGTTGTGGAGCATGGGCTCTAGACGCAGGCTTCAGTAGTTGTGACACGTGGACTCAGTAGTTGTGGCCTGCAGTCTCAGTAGTTGTGGCACACGGGCTTAGTTGCCTCACAGCATATGGGATCTTCCCGGAACAGGGCTCGAACCCGTGTCTGCTACATTGGCAGGTGGATTCTTAACCACTGCCCCACCAGGGAAGTCCCTGATTTGTTGATGGTTGGATCAACCTCCAGTATGTAGAAAAGGGCCTGGCACCTACTGGGAGCTTGATGAATGCTATGATTGTTAAATGAAAATGATGATAAAAAATAAAATAAAATAAATAAATAAAATGAAGTTAAAAAACATAAGCAAGTACTTACGTCCTATGGAGCACTAGTCCAAGTCCAGGAGTACATGCCCAGGGAGGAAATCACTTCAGAAAACCCTGTACTTCACACCTCCCTCTTAGAGATTCAAAAAGCACATTAATGTATCAGTGCATCTTAGAAAACTTCCCTTAAAGAATCTTGCTTCTTTTTGAGGAATTGACTTATTTCATTATAACACTAACACTTCCCAGGATTTACCTTTACAAAAGATACTGTGGAGGATGCTCACTTCCAGAGTGAAAGGGACACTTTGAGAAGCTAAAAAGTAAGGACCAAGCTTGGGACACGCTTCTATCTGGAAGGGGAGGATGGAGAGCCAGGAAGGTAGAACACAGGAATTGGAGTCTCACTCTTTTCTCATTGGTTCTTCACCCACACATTTTCAGATGATTCCCTAAATAAAATCCCAACCACCGCCTACCTTCAAGAGGAATGTGGAGGAGAGGTAAGAGGAGGGGTGGAGACAAGGAAAATCCTCATAGAAAAGACACACTGATGTTTTGTGGGGAGACCAGAGGCAGGAGCAGTCAGTGCCTCCAGAGAAGCATCCTTTTTTTAAAAAAAAATTATTTTATTGAAGTATAGTTGATTTACAATGTTGTGTTAATTTCTGCTGTACAGCAAAGTGATTCAGTTATACATATATACATAAATTCTTTTTCATATTCTTTTTCATTAGGGTTTATCACAGGATATTGAATATAGTTTCCTGTGCTCTACAGTAGGACCTTGTTGTTTATCCATTCTATATATGATAGTTTTCTTCTGCTAATCCCAAATTCCCACTCCATCCCTCCCCATCTCTGCCTTGGCAACCACCAGTCTCTTCTCTATGTCCATGAGTCTGTTTTGTGGATGTTTGCTTCTGTCATATTTTAGATTCCACATATAAGTGATATTATATGGTATTTCTCTTTCTCTTTCTGACTTACTTCACTTAGTATGATCATCTCTAGGTCCATCCATGTTGCTGCAAATGGCTTTATTTCATTCATTTTTATGGCTGAGTAGTATTCCATTGTATATATGTACCACATCTTCTTTATCCATTCATCTGTCAATGGACATTTAGGTTGTTTCCATGCCTTGGCTATCATAAATAGTGCTGCTATGAACATTGGGGTGCATGTATCTTTTCAAATTAGAGTTTTGTCTGGATATATGCCCAGGAGTGGGATTGCTGGATCATATGGCAACTCTATTTTTAGTTTTCTGAGGAACCTCCATACTGTTTTCCACAGTGGCTGCACCAGATTACATTCCCACCAACAATGTAAGGGGGTTCCCTTTCAGAGAAACATCTTTATACCCGATACTGCCCAACCCAGCATGGATTCCAGAGATCCTAGTTCAAGGCACCACCAGCACCAGAAGATTATCTCTCTGAAGTTCACCCGAGAAATATGAGATCAAAAGGTTCTTGTGATGCAACCTCACTTTGAAATACCTAAAAATGTTTCCAGAAATGACTGAATTTGTAATCTTTCTGTTCCTCAGTCTCCAACCATGTCCAGCCACTTACCCTTTGACATTTAGAGTTCTCACCTAGGGGGGAAAAGAAGCCAAAGGAGTAAAAACAAAAATATATTTTAAAAAATCCACACCCAACAAGAACAGAAAGCAAAATCCTGAACAGCTTGACAGGTCTAGTCTTTCTTAAAACACAATTATTTTAATAAATGCAGTACACTCTCCACTACTGCCTGTTTTAAACTGGATTTGAAGATGAACTCTGCTCAGCAAACCTTCATAAAAATCTAAATCTAAATTTTCACATTGGAGGAAATAAATGGAAAGACCGTAAAGCATGAAGTGAATTTTTTTAACATCTTTATTGGAGTATAATTGCTTTACAGTTGTGTATTAGTTTCTGCTGTATAAAAAAGTGAATCAGCTATATGTATACATATATCCCCATATCCCCTACCTCTTGCGTCTCCCTCCCACCCGCCCAATCCTACCCCTCTAGTTGGTCACAAACCACCGAGCTGATCTCTCTGTGCTATGCAGCTGCTTCCCACTAGCTATCTGTTTTACATTTGGTAGTGTATATATGTCCATGCCACTCTCTCAATTTGTCCCAGCTTACCCTTCCCCCTCCCTGTGTCCTCAAGTCCATTCTCTACGCCTTCATCTTTATTCTTGTCCTGCCCCTAGGTTCTTCAGAACCATTTTTATTAAGATTCCATATATATGTGTTAGCATACGGTATTTGTTTTTCTCTTTCTGACTTACTTTACTCCGTATGACACTCTAGGTCCACCCACCTCACTACAAATAATTCAATTTCATTTCTTTTTATGGATGAGTAATATTCCATTGTATATATGTGCCACATCTTCTTTATCCATTCGTGTATTGATGGACACTTAGGTTGCTTCCATGTCCTGGTTATTGTAAATAGTGCTGCAATGAACACTGTGGTACATTACTCTTTTCGAATTATGGTTTTCTTAGGGTATATGCCCATTAGTAGGATTGCTGGGTTATATGGTAGTTCTATTTTTGTTTTTTAAGGAACATCCATACTGTTCTCCATAGTGACTGTATCAATTTACATTCCCACCAACAGTGCAAGGGGGCCCCCTTTTCTCCACACCCCCTCCAGCATTTATTGTTTGTAGATTTTTTGATGATGGCCATTCTGACCGGTGTGAGATGACACCTCACTGCAGTCTTGATTTGCATTTCTCTAATGAGTAGTGATGTTGAGCATCCTTTCATGTGCTTGTTGGAAATCTGTATATCTTCTTGGGAGAAATGTCTATTTAGGTCTTCTGCCCATTTTTAGATTGGGTTGTTTGCTTTTTGGATTTTGAGCTGTATGAGCTTCTTGTATATTTTGGAGATTAATCCTTTGTCAGTTGCTTCATTTGCAAATACTTTCTCCCATTCTGAGGGTTGTCTTTTGGTCTTGTTTATGGTTTCCTTTGCTGTGCAAAAGGTTTTAAGTTTCATTAAGTCCCATTTTTTGTTGTTGTTGTTTTTATTTCCATTTCTCTAGGAGGTGGGTCAAAAAGGATCTTGCTGTGATTTATGTCATAGAGTGCTCTGCCTTTGTTTTCCTCTAAGAGTTTTATAGTGTCTGGCCTTACATTTAGGTCTTTAATCCATTTTGAGTTTATTTTTATGTATGGTGTTAGGGAGTGTTCTAATTTCATTCTTTTATGTTTAGCTGTCCAGTTTTCCCAGCACCACTTATTGAAGAGGCTGTCTTTTCTCCATTGTATATTCTTGCCTCCTTTATCAAAAATAAGTTGACCATATGTGCATGGGTTTATCTCTGGGCTTTCTATCCTGTTCCATTGATCTATATTTCTGTTATTGTGCCAGCACCATACTGCCTTGATTACTGTAGCTTTGTAGTATAGTCTGAAGTCCAGGAGCCTGATTCCTCCAGCTCCGTTTTCTTTCTCAAGATTGCTTTGGCTATTCGGGGTCTTTTGTGTTTCCATACAAATTGTGAAATTTTTTGTTCTAGTTCTGTGGAAAATGCCATTGGTAGTTTGATAGGGATTGCATTGAATCCGTAGATTGCTTTGGGTAGTATAGTCATTTTCACAATGTTGATTCTTCCAATCCAAAGACATGGTATATCTCTCCATCTCTTTGTATCATCTTTAATTTCTTTCATCAGTGTCTTATAGTTTTCTGCATACAGGTCTTTTGTCTCCTTAGGTAGGTTTATTCCTATTTATTTTATTATTTTTGTTGCAATGGTAAATGCGAGTGTTTCCTTAGTTTCTCTTTCAGATTTTTCATCATTAGTGTATAGGAATGCAAGAGATTTCTGTGCATATTTTTGTATCCTGCTACTTTACCAAATTCATTGATTAGCCCTAGTAGTTTTCTGGTAGCATCTTTAGAATTCTCTATGTATAGTATCATGTCATCTGCACACAGTGACAGCTTTAGTTCTTCTTTTCCAATTTGGATTCCTTTTATTTCTCTTTCTTCTCTGGTTGCTGTGGCTAAAACTTCCAAAACTATGTTGAATAATAGTGGTGAGAGTGGGTAACCTTGTCTTGTTCCTGATCTTAGTGGAAATGGTTTCCAGTTTTTCACCATTGAGAATGATGCTGGCTGTGGGTTTTTCATATGTGGTCTTTACTATGTTGCGGTAAGTTCCCTCTGTGCCTACTTTCTGGAGAGTTTTTATCATAAATAGGTGCTGAATTTTGTCAAAAGCTTTCTCTGCATCTGTTGAGATTATCATATGGTTTTTATCCTTCAATTTGTTAATATGGTGTATCACGTTGATTGATTTTCGTATATTGAAGAATCCTTTTATTGCTGGGGTAAACGTCACTTGATCATGGTGTGCGATCTTTTTAATGTGCTGTTGGATTCTGTTTGCTAGTATTTTGTTGAGGATTTTTGCACCTATGTTCATCAGTGGTATTGGCCTATAATTTTCTTTTTTTGTGACATCTTTGTCTGGTTTTGGTATCAGGCTGATAGTGGCCTCATAGAATGAGTTTGGGAGTGTTCCTCCCTCTGCTATATTTTGGAAGAGTTTGAGAAGGATAGGTGTTAAGTCTTCTCTAAGTGTTTGATAGAATTGGACTGTGAAGCCATCTGGCTGAAGTGAATTTTTATTGTGGGTTAAGGAGGGCCAAATAAAGCGGTTTCAGCATCCATTGTGTCAGCCATGGATGCAGAAAGCATTTTCCCATTTGAAGAAGATGGAGTGTGTGGTGCAACTTAAAACTTCAGGGAAAGTTACCAGACTCCTCTCAACCCAACTTCTCTTATGTTGTAGGATGCCTTTCTGGAGATCGTGCACCACCTCTGAGCAAGAATATATGTTTATAAGGAAAGGGATGTTCTGTCTCCCCAGCATCTCTCATTAAGCTCTGTGAGCCCTCAGGTCACCTTCACAGCCAGGGCTTCTTCTACCCTGGACTGTTCGCAGGCACTCAGTATTTCTTCCTGGGAAATAAACCTAATTGATATATTTTCCAGGGTGTCACCTCAGTCCTGCAGGAACCCATGGAACTAAATGAAAATCTATGTTTCACATTTTGGATGAAAAGGTAGTCGTGTCTGTATTAAAATTAATGAGAGCAGCAGCGCAAGCCAGCAACTTCAATTTCTTCATAGCAGCATGACCGTCCTGTCCAAAGTGCCAAGGGAGAAAATGCTATTTGAGTCCATGACCATGTTTTATGCTTTAATAACATTTGGTTTGAAAATGAATAATACAGGACCTCTATGATTTGGATCACTATACTGCATTCCTTTCTTTCATTTAGAAGATTATTATCTTATAATAGCTACCCTTGCATGGCACGTACTGTTTGCTAAGCACTGCTCTGATAGCCTTAAACTTGATTACTTATTGAATTCTCTGATCAGTCCAATGAGATAAATGTTATAGTGATCCTTTTTTTACAGACAGGGAAACTGAGGCACAGTGATGTTATGTAACTTGCCCAATTTTACGTAGTCAATCAGGGGCATTTCCAGGATGTCACCTGAAGCGGGTCAGCTGGAGTCTGTATTTTTAACTCTATGACAATGGCCCTTAGGTGGTCCCATGTTAGAGCCACCTGGGACACTTTTTCAAAATATCCATGCCCACATGGATGAACCTAGAGATTATCATACTGAGTGAAGTAAGTCAGACAGAGAAAGAAATATCAGATAATATATGCTGAATCTAAAATAAATGATACAAATGAACTTATTTACAAAACAGAAACCGACTCATAGACTTAGAGAAGGAACTTATGGTTACCAGTGGGAAAGGGTGGGGGAGGGGTAGTCATGGAGTTTGCGGTTGACATGTACACTCTGCTTGCTTGCTTGCTTGCTTCCTTTCTTTTGGCTGCACTGGGTCTTAGTTGTGGCATGAGGGATCCATTCCCTGACCAGGGGTCGAACCCGGGCCCCCTGCATTGGGAGCATGGAGTCTTACCCACTGGACCACCAGGGAAGTCCCCACTCTGCTTTATTTTAAATGGATAACCAACAAGGACCTACCGTATAGCACAGGGAACTCTGCTCAATATTCTGTAACAGCCTAATTGGGAAAAGAATTTCAAAAACATAGATACGTGTATATGTATAACTGAATCACTTTGTGTACACCTGAAACTAACACAACATTGTTAATCAACTATAGTTCAATATAAAATAAAAAGCGAAACAAAACCAAACAACATCCATGCCCAAGCTAAGTTCCAAACAAGTAGTTGAGAAAAACTGCCTGGGGAAGATTGTAGTAGAAGGACATTAAGAGCAAGCTCTATCACTCTCTACCTGAGAGCAGGGTACTTAGGTAATTCATTTAACCTCTCTAAGCCTCAGTAGTTCTCATCTGTCAAGTGGGATAGTCCTGGCTTCCACCTGGTAAGGCTGTTGTTGTGAGCATTCTGGGTCGGTTGGCCACCTGTCCTAGTTAACAGAGACTGAGCAGGGTCTCAGAACCTGGGACTTTTAGCACTTAAACTGAACAGTTAGGGACAAACCGTGACTGGTTTTGCATCACCACAAAATGAGCTAATGCCACCATGTAAAGCACATTTCCCCAAGCACTTGTCAGCTCTCAGCAAACAGTAGTTATTAGATTCGTGTTTTATATACATCTATTTTGCTTTAAAGCCATCCCATATCTAAGGGATTTTCAGGGAGGGATGAACAGGCAGATTTGAAGTTCAGAGGAAGGCCAGGGTGGCTGGACCACATAAAACAAGAGGTTGCTACTGTCAATCTCAGGGGTAAGAAGAGTAATAAAAAGCCAGAGAGCAATATACAGGGATAGAGATTCAATCTGGTCGCATTAAGTAAACCTCAACAGGTGAGAGTTTCAGATGGGAAAACGGCCAGAGAAGGTCATGTACTGGGACTTGTGTTAGTCAGGAGAGGAAGATGCTTGCCATCTGTGGCTTGGCAAGGGTTTGTGTTTGTCTGTGTTTGGACAAGATTACGGAGTGGTCTTGTCCTGATCCATCCTGGTCACAAAGTGGATTTCTCTGTTGTTTATGTCCTGTGAAAGTGTCTGTGTTTTATAGCAGTACAACAAGGTCTATCTGAGATGTCGGGGGCCATTTTTCTTTTTTCTCATTGGGATACTACAAAAGAATAAAATAAAATAATTTAAATAAAGCCCTCATTGAGTTGACAGTCGGGGACCAAAGACAGGCATTCAGCAAAACGTCACTCATGTAATGAATTGATTCCTTAATCTTGTGATATGTCTAGGGAAGAATAGTTTCAACAAAAGTCTATATTATTAAGGATGTTAAATCAATTTGGGAGAGAGGGTTGGAGTGGAGGAAATGAGCAACAGAGAACACAGGTCTTTCAGTGGTTGAGAAATATCTATGATCATATATAGTTTATTCCTATTTGTATACGGAAAAGTGAAGAAAGCATAGACCAATTGTGTTGTATTTTAATGCTTTCAATTAAATTGATTATGCACTCAGGTATAATGACTGCTTTTGAGATCATGACAAGTGTCCACCTTGGAATCCCTATATGGGCCTGAGGTCTGGGGTAGATGACCCTTTAATCACACTCTTTTGTCCCCTGGACACTCCAATGGCGATACTACATCTCAGAGTGAGACGTTTTAGCCAAGCAGATGTTAACTTCCAATGAAAACAGAATATAGAAGAAATAAGTTTTATTAAACTAAAACTATAGTGTCTCCATCTTTATCTGGAAAATAGAGGGCACAGTACACACTGCTCCTTTAAATATCCATGTAAGATTTATTCCTAGATGAATTGAAAGGACCTTGGGCCACCTCTTCCTTATAACCTGCCAGGGTGAGTGGGAATAAATATCCATGTCATTATCACTTTCTGCTGGGCATCATCCTGTTGTGCAACTTAGCATACCAGCTTTAGGAGTGACCCTGGAATCAATTAACAGTGAATTATTTATATAAGGAAGGGCTGCAAAGTGTTTCCCAGCTGTTGTTTCATGAAATTTTCTTGTACTTTTCAAATGTTGCTCCGGGCATGAACATAAGTGACCAATTCCATCATCAGAATGAAAGGGATTTTCTTTTCCTTTTCCAGATATCAAGACCTGCCCACTCAATGGATCCCTCGGCTCACTTTTGGAAAGTTGAGCTGTCAATCATCGCTGTGCAATTTTAGCTGTAGTCTTGCTAGATGGAGCTCTTCATTACCATTGGGCTGGACCTAGTTTAAATGCAGAAACACGTGAGGTAGGTTCTTTCACCACCAAATATTGTCATTTTGAGAGTCAATGGTACATCAGAATTCACCAGTGAGGGGCTTCCCTGGTGGCACAGTGGTTAAGAATCCACCTGCCAATGCAGGGGACACGGGTTCCAGCCCTGGTCCGGGAAGATCCCACATGCCGCAGAGCACCTAAGCCCGTGTGCCACAACTACTGAGCCTGCGCTCTAGAGCACGGGAACCACAACTACTGAGCCCACGTGCCACAACTACTGAGCCCACATGCCTAGAGCCCGTGCTCCACAACAAGAAAAGCCACTGCAGTGTGAAGCCCGTGCACCACAACGAAGAGTAGCCCCCGCTCGCCACAACTAGAGAAAAGCCCGCATGCAGCAACGAAGACCCAACACAGCCAAAAATAAATAAATTAAATATTTTTTTAATTGTCGATGCCATTGTCTTAAAAAAAAAAAAAGAAGAATTCACCAGTGAGAAGTTACAGAGTGACACCCTTCAAGTACCCACCCTCTTCCCTTCTACTCTTAAGTGCTGCTTGGAAACATAACTTACCCTTATAATAACCCAAACAAAATCTCATCAGCAAGGCAGAATCTTAACGCCGTCCAAAGGAGGGAGTTGAGACTCCCTGCAACTTTCTGTTGCCATTCACATCAAAACAAACCCATTCGGCTTCCCAGTTCCTTTAGGAAATTCTTCTATTCTCAAGGAAAAGGCAGCTAGTAGATAAACTAATTGGGGGAAAGACACTCAGTAAATATGAATGTGCTGACTAAATACAGAAGGCAGATGTTCTGGGTTTTTTTTTTTTTTTTTGCGGTACGTGAGCCTCTCACTGTTGTGGCCTCTCCCGTTGTGGAGCACAGGCTCCGGACGCACAGGCCCAGTGGCCATGGCTCATGGGCCCAGCCGCTCCGCGGCATGTGGGACCTTCCCGGACCGGGACACGAACCCACATCCCCTGCATCGGCAGGCGGACTCTCAACAACTGTGCCACCAGGGAAGCCCAGATGTTCATTTCTTTAGGAGTCTTCTGGGAATTTGAGGAGGGATTCTGATGTGAGAATTCCTTGCAGAGCCAGGAAAACACCTAGAATTGAAGTCTGCATGGCATTTAATTTGCTGACAACTTCAGAAGAGACCGCAGTCGAGGGGGGTTCTTTGTTGAGCATTACATCCTTTTCAGGCAACAAAGTGAGATGTAGGGTGAGACTCTCCTTCACATTCCCGATGTTTCACCCTGTTAACAAGATTATTAATTAAGGTTTTCTTCCTCTTCTTCCTATGTTATTTTTGTGAAGAGTGAGAAGGAAAGGAAAACTAAGCCACAGATAACGCTTTCGTGATGGCTGTGTTTTCTTTCAGATCTGAGAACAAATGCACATCTCTTTGGGGAAGTCAGACTAACACTCACCACTTGTGCCTATGGGCTCTCATACACACATCTGCAGAAAGAACCAAGCAGACAGAAGTGGGGATATACAAAACCATATAATCTAGTGTGAAGCTCCAAAAGTGATCATGATTGGATCATGAGTTGTCTGTCTTCTGTTTACAAATTTAGAGCTGTAGAGAGGTAAGCACATAGAGAAATATTCTGCAAATGAGTAACATGCATGCTCAGCGCTGCTGTTCTTCTTGTCACATTTTCACAAGAGCTGCCTTTTCTCAGGAACCCTCCTACACTGTTGGTGAGAATGTAAGTTGGTGCAGCCACTATGGAAAACATTATGGAGGTTCCTCAGAAAACTAAAAATAGAACTACCATATGATCCAGCAATCCCACCCCTGGGCATATATCCAGACAAAACTGTAATTCAAAAAGATACATGCACCCCTATGTTCATAGCAGCACTATTTACAATAGCCAAGACATGGAAGCAACCTACATGTCCATTGACAGATGAATGGATAAAGACAATGTGGTACATATATACAATGGAATATTACTCAGCCATAAAAATGAATGAAATAATGCCATTTGCAGCAACATGGATGGACGTAGAGATGATTATACTAAGTGAAATAAGTCAGACAGAGAAAGAGAGATACCATGTGTTATCACTTATATGTGTAATCCAAAATATGACACAAATGAACTTATCTATGAAACAGAAACAGACTCACGGACATAGAGAACAGGCTACTGGTTACCAAGAGAGAGGGGGTTGGGGGAGGGATGGACTGGGAAGCTGGGATTAACAGATGCAAACTAGCATATATAGGATGGATAAACAACAAGGTCCTACCACAGAGCACAGGGAACTATTTTCAATATCCTATGATAACCCATCATGGAAAAGAATATAAAAATAGAATATATATCTATATCTGTATAACTGAATCACTTGGCTGTACAGCCGAAATTAATACAACATGGTAAAACAACCATACTTCAATTAAAAAAAAAGATACATAAAAAGAGTTGCCCTTTCTCTCTCTGTTTGTTTTTTTTTTTTTTTTTTTTGCGGTACAAGGGCCTCTCACTGCTGTGGCCTCTCCCATCGGCAGGCGGACTCTCAACCACTGCGCCACCAGGGAAGCCCTGCCCTTTCTCTCTTTTTCAGAAGGTTTCCTAGAAGCGCCATGCTGGAAGGAGCAGCGGCTTTGTCGTCTCCAAGGCATATGTGCCCCACCCATCACTTTCCAGCCATCGGTGCTTGAGGATGAGTTGCTCATTCTCAACCGCTCACACTGCAGCTTTTTTCAGCTGAAGCCATTCCCCCCGCCGTGAGATCATCTCCATGGATTCAGGTGGTTACCGTGGGCTCCCCAGAAAGATGCAACTAGGAAAGCACCCCCCAAAAACCTTGAGGATTTGTCGACTTATGTAGAGCAGCTCTGGCAGACCCTCAAGGGGTAAAAACTTCCTGGAGACTCTTCATCAGGAGCTCTGAAATGATGCTACCCTCCAAATGTTAGAATCCAGGTTCCTGTCATACAGAGAGCAGAACTTGGTAGCAGTTTTGCTTTTTGTTTGTTTGTTTGTTTTGCCCATGCTGTGTGGCTTGCGGGACCTTAGTTCCCTGACCAGGGATTGAACCTGTGCCCTCAGCAGTGAAAGCACCGAGTCCTAACCACTGGACCACCAGGGAGTTCCCCAGTTTTGCTTTCTTATTGTCTGCTCTATTGATTCATTTCTTGATTCTTGCCCTTAGCTAAACAAGATGGTTTATAAATGCATGATGGGAAACTCAAAGAATGCTGATTTTGTTTGTATGTTTGATTTTTAGCCATAGCAGAAAAAAAAATAGGCTGAAAATAAAGAAATCTGAGTTAAAATCCCAGATATGGCACATACTTACTATGTGATCTTTGTCAATAATAATAAGAGTTGCAGTAGTAATGGAAATATTATGACTGGACTTCCCTGGTGGTCCAGTGGTTAAGACTCCGAGCTTCCACTGCAGGGGGCACAGGTCCAATGCCTGGTCAGGGAACTAAGATCCCTCATGCTGCACGGTGTAGCCAAAAACATTCTTTTTAATTAAAAAAAATTAATTTAAAAAATTAAAAAAAAGAAATAATATGATCACTGCTAATAATAATTATTATTTACCTAAGGTCTACCATGTACCAGACAAGGAGCTAAGACATATGCAATATTATCTCATTCAGTCTTTGCAACACCCTTGTGAGGAATGCTCTATTGTCACCCCATTGTGCAGATGAGGAGACTGAGGCTCGGACAAAAGAAACAGCGGGCTCAGTGCCACGCAATGAAATAGGAATAGAGCTGAGATTTTAAATTCGGGTGTGTTCTCTGCTTTTCTGCACTGGGGCATCTTCTGACTCGGCTTTCTCTGTCTTGTAAGCTTCTCCTGTGTCAATCCCAATTAAAACCATTAGAAATATTCCACTTGTCATACTTCCCCTAAGGATGCAATAAAACTCCTTATTAACTTTTATTTAACACAGTGGAGGATTTAGCCAGATTCTAGTTCTCTGCTGCAATCCTTTCAGCCTCAGAGAAATGACTCCAAAGCTTAAATACGCCCCTGTCTTCATTATCGTCTGGGAGTTCAGCCAAATTATGTCCTTGGGGCTAAGGGAGAAACGCAGCTAGCAGCTCTTGTTTCCTTGTTTATTTCTGAGACAGAACAATATGACCATTTTTTCAAGGGATATGTGCATCCTCCAGAGAGAAAGGGAGGGGGGAAGGGGAGAAGGAGAGCCGGGGGAAGGAGGCTCCAGGCAGAGAGAAAAGCGAGTACAAAGGCTGGGGTGGGGAGGGGATGGGATGGAGGCACCAGGTGTGAACAAGGAGCCTAGTGGCCAGTATGGCTGGGGTTCCGGGAGTGGAAGAAGGGCAGTGGGTCCCAGGAGGCAAACGGGGCCGCACCCCCTCGGGTCCTGCAGCTTACAGAAGGACGTTGTATTTGATTCTAAGTGTGGTGAGACGTCCTTTGCAAGACACTGAACAAAAGAGCAACGTCACCTGATTTACATTTTAAAAAATTGCTCTGGCCGCTCCCCCTTCCCTCTCCCCTTGGGTAAGGGATTTTTTTAAATTAATTAATTTATTTTTATTTATTTTTGGCTTGGGTCTTTGTTGCTGCCTGAGGGCTTTTCTCTAGTTACGGCGAGCAGGGGCTACTCTTCCTTGCAGTGCGCGGGCTTCACAGTGTGGTGGCTTCTCCTGTTGCAGAGCAGAGGCTCTAGGCACGCGGGCTCAGTAGTTGTGGCACGCGGGCTCAGTAGTTGTGGCTCGCGGGCTCTAGAGCACAGGCTCAGTAGTTGTGGCGCACGGGTTTAGTTGCTCCGCGGCATGTGGGATCTTCCCGGACCAGGGCTGGAACCCGTGTCCCCTGCATTGGCAGGCGGCTTCTTAACAACTGCGCCACCAGGGAAGTCCGGGTAGGGGATTAAGTGATACATACTACTACGTGTAAAACAGGCAAGCAATGGGGTGGGGCAGGGATGGAGTGGGAGGTTGAGATGAGCAGATGCAAACTATCGCATAGAGAACGAATTAAAAACCAGGTCCTACTGTAGAGCACGGGGAATTCTAGTCAATATCCTGTGATAAATCATCATGGAAAAGAACACTGTAAATCAACTATACTTCAATAAAATGAATTTAAAAAGTAAGATAAGCAACAAGGATATATTCTATAGCACAAGAAATTATAACCATTATCTTGTAATAACTTTTAATGCTGTATAATCTGTAAAAATACTGAGTCACTATGCTGTACACCTGAAATTAATATAATATTGTACATCAACTATACTTCAATATAAACAATAAAATAATATGGATAAAAAATTGTTCAGCTCTTCTGTTACCTCTGTTTAGAAGAGGCAACAGAAGAGCAAAGGTGGAATCATGGAGGTCAGCGGAGGAGATGGTAGCAAAGATCCTGAAGAAAGGTGATGCTTGTACCAGGGTGGCAGATGTGGAGATGGTGAGGCTTTTTTCAGAGTCAGGAAATGTTTTGACAGACGATAGATGAAGGGAGTCCTGATTTACAGAGATGGAAGCACTGGGGAATTCCCTTCTAGAAGGGAGAGTCTAGGTGACCTTAGGTTTGTGATGACTTTTTAGCTGCAACACCAAAGGCACTAGCCCTAAAAGAAAGAACGGATGAGCTGGATTTCCTTGATATGTCACCAGAGAAGGTGTACAGATGGCAAATAAGCATAGGAAAAGATGCTCCACGTTGTAGGGCATCAGGAAAATGCAGATTACAGCAACGATTGGCTACCTCTACACACTTATTAGAATGCCCCAAATCTGGACCACTGACAACACCAAATGCTGGCGAGGATGTGAACAGCAGGAATGCTCATTCATCGCTGCTGTGAATGCCAAATGATACAGCCACTGTGTGTGTTTGACAGATTCTTACAAAACTAAACATACTCTTACCATGCAAGCCAGCAATTGTTCTTCTTGTTATTTGCCTAAAGGAACTGAAAATATATGTCCACACAAAAACCTGCACACAGATGTTGATAGCAGCTTTATTCACGATTGCCAAAATATGGAAGAAACCAAAATGTCCTTCAGGAGGTGAATGGATACATGAATTGTGGTCCGTCCAGACAATAGAATACTGTTTAGCTCTAAAAAGAAATGAGCTTCCAAGCCATGAGAAGACGTGGAAGAATATTAAATGCATGTTACTAAGTGAAAGAAGCCAGTCTGAAAAGGCTACATGGTAGGTATGATTCCAACTATGTGAGATTCAGGAAAAGGCAAAACTATAGAGACAGTGAAACGATCAGAGGCTAACAGGTATTAGAAGGAAGGAGGGATGAATAGAAAGAGCACAGAGGATTTCTGGGGCAGTGACAGTATTCTGTATATGACCTTAAGGGCGGCTATATGTCATATATTTGTCCCAATCCACAGAATGAACAACATTAAGAGCGAACCCTAATGTAAGCTGTGGACTTTGGGTGATACTGATGAATCAGTGTTGGTCATCAGTTGTAACAAATGTACCATGTGGTGGGGACGTGTAAGTCGGGGGGCTGTGCACTCGTGGGGGGCAGGGGGTACGTGGGAAATCTCCACACTTTCCTCGAAATTTTGTTGTGAACTTAAAACTTCTCTAAAAAATAAAGTCTTAATAAAGAAGCCCAAGAGTGGTCATTGAGGCTCTGCATGACCGGACCCCAGCTCACTTATCCACCTTCCTCTGGGAGCCCCTCTTCCTCGCTGGGCACAGTGACTGGGGTTATTTATCCGACGGATGCACAGAGACATTCCACCTCCAGGAAAGCGGTCTGGTTTTCAGACGCCTTTAAGCTCCTAACTGAGCGCACAGACTTGATTGACATTGCTGATTGACTTTGAGAAAAAACTGACATGGGTGGACAAAGTTTGTTTTTGGCTGTTCCGGGAAGTCGCGCGTGGGTCACAGGTAGGACGAGGTGGCAGCTGCCAGCACACACGGCACTGAGGGCACAGGAGCTGGGACGCTTCTAAGCATCTCATCAATCTTGGCAGCGAGGCCGCGATGCTGATTAAGCAGCGAGCGCAGGGAGATGAAAGAGGCTCCAGGACTTTCATCTTGGCGTCGTCTTTTCTCCAGACACCAGGGCAGTGGAGCGTCTGCTTCCGCAGGTGACACGGATGCTGCTCCCTGGCCCAGAGATGGATGATAAACAGACAGAAGGAACTCACTGATGGGACCGCTCTCTTCCTCACCCCACCCATGGCACAAAATTCACTGTACGGAGGGATACATGCGAATCTCTATTCAAATGAAGCAGCAAAGAAGCTTTTTAAATGACCTTCATCAGGGGAGCTGTTTAACAAGCCATGAGCACTGCACCCAGGGGCGGAGGGGAGCACGTGGCAGGGTCCTTGGCGACGCCCTATGCTTGGGAATAGCCTGCCATTCCCCGCGCTCTGGGGGGCGGACCTGGATGGTGAGCATGGCCAGCCTCGCCCGCCCTACTTTTGGCTTCTGGTACCCCTGCCATGGCCAACAGCACAAGGATTCCTCAGATACTAAGTCCACCATCACAGTGAGGACTTGGCATTGGCTGGTCTCTCTGCCGGGAAAGATCGCCCCCTCAGAAACCAGTCTCCCTTCCCTACTCCCTGTAGATCTTGCTTTCAAATGTCAGCTTCTCAGAGGATCCAACACCGATCTATTCCGAAGTAGAGCACTCCACCACCAGCAGCATCACTCGTCATAATCTTTATTCTGTGATCCATCCATGTTTCCTTGGCATTTCTTGCTTTGTCATGTGAGTTATGCATACACATTAGATTAGAAGCTTAAGGCTCAACTCACAACAGTTAGCAAAGTGCCAGCACTGAACCCTCCCACTCTAACTTTATTTTTTTTTAATTTACATTTTTTTTATTCGGGTAGAGTTGTTTTACAATGTTGTGTTAGTTTCTACTGTACAGCGAAGTGGAGTTCCCTGTGCTATACAGCAGGTTCTCTTTAGTTATCTATTTTATACACATGAGTGCATATATGTCAATCCCAATCTCCCAATTCATCCCACCCTCCCGTTCCCCACCTTGGTAGCTTTATTTTTAAATGGAAACACAGTCAAAGAAAAATCTGAATATTCAACTCCATTAGACCAATTTTTTTCTTTATTTCTTCTTTCTTTTCAGGTATATTTGTTTCTCCTTCCCTCCTTCCCTCCTTCCCTCTCTTCATCCTCCTCCTCCTTTTTCTTTGCTGTCTTTTGTTTCTCTCTCTCTCTCTCTCTCTCTCTCTCTCTCTCTCTCTCTCTCTCTCTCTCTTTTGGTGAAATTCAGGACAAGAAGAAGGAAAACTCTAATACCACAAACAGACAAGAAACCAAGAGAAAGCACTCTCCTTAAGAGGCAACACTGAAACGGGCACTATTATGGATTATTTTGAACCAGGCAGTGTTCTGATTGAACTTGCATTTCCTTTTCTGCGGTGAAGGCTCGTGGGGCTTCTAGAACACGGGGTTGAAAGATAAGAACTGAGAACATATGGTGCCCCTGCTAGTAGTAATTCTGGGCTCTCATAACACTGTAGCCAGCTCTCAAGTTGGCTACAGTATATGTGGGTTTTCCTTGGCTTCTTGCATAGGGGTGAGGGTCTCGACTCCCTGCTCAGCTGCGGATGGGGAACTGCAGTGCACACGTGAGGAGATGCCTGCTCTCGGGGTGCTCCCATTCCAGAGGATGGGCACCACTGGGGAAAAGCAGAGGGCGGGGTGCGGGCTGTTTCTCCAACTCCAGTCTTCGTTTAATTTTTTTTTTTTTTTTGAGTAGGAAAAAAATATCTTGACTCCAAACAAAGTTTAAACACATTTTGTTTTCAACTAACCCTACCCAGCGTAGTCACAGTCCATGGGAAAGAGCTTGAAATAATGACCAGGGTCCTTGTAGAATGTAGTGTTGTGTATTTTGTTCTGAATCTTGTGAATCCAACCAGGGTACAGCAAATATTGATTACATTTCTCAGTCTCTTTTAAAATATATGTACATTTTATTCAACTACTACATAATAAGAACGGGCTAACTCTCCAACTGCAAGAGCTGTCCTAACAGAACTGATGGCTGAGAAACAAGTTAAAACTGGACTTTTAAAAAAAAAATTTTAATTGAAGTATAGTTGATTTACAATGTTGTGTTAGTTTCCAGTGTACAGCACAGTGATTCAGTTATATATATATATATATATATATATATATATATATATATATATATATTCAGTTCTTTTCCATTACAGGTTATTACAAGATATTGAATATAGTTTCCTGTGCTATACAATAGGTCCTTGTTGTTTATCTATTTTATATATAGTAGTGGGTATCTCTTACTCCCAAATCACTTATATGTGGAACCTAAAAAAAATGATAGAAATGAACTTATCGACAAAACAAAAATAGACTCACAGACAGAAAATGAACTAATGGTTACCAAAGGGGAAAGAGATGGGGAGGGGTAAATTAAGAATTTGGGATGAACAGATACACACTATTGACCTGAGTTTTTTATTAGCTTTTATTATGCCTTTGATGGGATTTCCGTTTCCACCTTCCCAGGATGTTATCTTAAAACTGAGAGTGATGGAAGGTATGGTGTTTTCTTTTTGGCTCATTAATATAAATTGAAAGAGCCTGAGTCAGTCTTTCATGTACAGACTTCACTAGAGAATGAACCAAGAGAAAATTGCTGGGTCAATATATTATTGGTGGAGATGAAGGGACTAATATTTACTGAACATCTATGATGTATCAAGAACCAGGATTTAATATTGTTTCTCTTTGAATCCTCCCAACTATACTACGTCATACGGTTATTCCCATTTTACAGATAGAGAAGTTGAGGTGCAGAAAGAAAGTCAAACACGGCAGCTAGCGGGATTTCTGGGAGTATTACTATAGAAATGCGATGCTGTAAGATTATTTAACCATTTAATTGGTGGATATTTGATAGTTTCTAAAATTTCACTCTAATCTCATAATGAACACCTTTTTATATAAATGCCTTATTTGAGTTTCCTAAGATACCACTTACTGAGCACTTGCTATGTGCCAGGGGCAACTATGTTTTACATACATTTTATAATTTAATTGTCAAAGGACATGGAGAAGTGGGATTCAGATCCAGGCCATGGTTTCTGAGTAGGGTGCCACCCCATCCCATGGGGATATTCCTATTTATGAGTGAGAAGTTCACAGGGCATCACAATTTCATTTTTATCTTTAAATTTTCCAAATTTTCTATAACGTGCACCCATTATTTTGCCTCTAAAAATACACACACACATTTATGGTTATGTGTGTGTATCCATGTGTGTGTAAGAACCTCTAAATCAACCATGGTTAGAAGGACTGGGTGAAAGAAAATTCAGAAGACAGAAAATAGAAGCACCCCAAGGAGGCTTCATCTAATTCTTAAAGATCACACACTCCATAATTATTTTACACCTTCTGAGGTGCTTGGGGAAATTCTGCTCAGCCTATTTTGTGGGCAAGAGAGGCTGAAAAAAACCTCCATTATTCTGAGACTTTCTTTTGCCTCTTGTTTGGCCCCTACCAATGCTTTTAGATTTGAGAGACATATTTTAATGACTGTGACCTGGTCTCTAAACACAGCCTTGCCATTCTATAAAGTGTGGGTCAAAAGGATGAATAATTCAGGTTCGTCACTTATTAATAAATACATTGATAAATCTAGAGGCAGCTTTCCTTGTTTTTCAGGTTGATCTGCTGGCAGTTAAACACTATGCTTCACCCAGAACAAATAAACATTTCACTTTGGACATGGTTCTGATGCATGCTTTGACTGAGTCACTTATGCAACCATTTTTACCACCAGTGCCCTCTGTCAGAGAAATGCATAGGCTAGAGTTTGATTTTGGGGTTTTTAAAAATATTTTTTTAATATTTATTTAATTTATTTATTTGGTTGCACTGGGTCTTAGTTACGGCCAGCGGGATCCTAAGTTGTGGCATGCAAACTCTTAGTTGTGGCATGCATGTGGGATCTAGTATCCTGACCCGGGCCCGGTGTATTGGGAGAGCAGAGTCTTAACCACTGCACCGCCAGGCAAGTCCCTAGAGTTTGATTTTTATTTCTCCAAATGGTGCAAGCAGCCAAGCTCCATGTCAGATGCCTTATTTTATATTTCTGCTCTCCATGGGTGAGGTTGAACAGATCACTTCTCCCCTGGCTAGGAATATGAGGGCTTCTACCCTCCCCAGCCCCTGCCTGTGTCTGGACTGAAGAGATTTCAGTGTTTCTCAGGTGAAGAAACATGCTGTGTTTCTATCTCATCCCATCTAAAGAGAAGGTCAAGGCTGATCCCTGGAGCTAAAATATGTGCCCCACGTATTTGTCTGGGTACCACTGGAAATCGATTTGCATTTCCAGAGTGAAGACATCTTTCTTTTTTGGTGCATATGTGAGTCTCTCAAAGGCCAGTCCTCTTTACCTGTCTATAAAGTGGTAAATTTGCATCAGACCCTGCAGTTGCCAGGAGAGATAGAGAATTGTCTCAATTGGCAAGAAGACATGGTGGACCCTCTGGACTGTCACTACTCTCCCACCCCATCTCACTCTACATTCAATTACAGAAATGTCAAGGTGGTCAAATATCTCTTTCTCCAGCTGGTCCCAGCAACTACCAACTTTCATACTGCCAGGTGCCATCTGAGCTGGGCTGGATGTTTTGTCTCCAAGACCCCTTCATCTGCTCATACCTCTCTAATTAGTGAAAGATTCTCCAAAACTGCTGAAGATCATCCCTTGAGATGAGGAAGATGCATTTTCAATTTCCTCCTGCAAATTAGACTGGGGCATGCTTCTCTGAAAATATCAGATAAGGGAAAAGTGTGCAGCTCTGGGGCTGAATTTTCAGAATTGTATTTGAAAAACAAAAGCTCAGTGAGTTTTGTGAATCTCAAAAAGGAGAATTACAGCCACACCTTGGAGCCTTGATGCATAGGAGGGCGGTGGTTTAGTGCCCTGATGCTGTTGGGTCCACGGGTCATTCTATTTCGAGACAAGTTGGAAAAGAGTCATGTGTCTCTCGTACCTCAACCAACTCTACGAGACCAATTGCCAGGCGAGTACTGAGACCTGCGCCCTCTGAGCATGTGCCAGACACTGCAGGGACCACAGGAAACAAATATGGTGCCACACTGCCCTCCCGGAACAGACAGTCTGATTAGGGAAACGACGGGTCAGAGTTTAGGTTGCTTCCGGTTGAGTAATACACAACCCACCCCAAAGAGCAACAAACAAGTAAGGACACATCGCGATTTAGACTCAGAGTATCTGAGATGGTTACCTACACTCAGATACCCTCTCCCATGACATCCATCAACTCCTGCAGACCTTTCATTCCTGAAAATTAGTTCTCAGCATCATTGCATGTTAGAATGTTGTATCTTTAAAATACAGTGGCCCAGGCTCCACTCCAAACCAACCTCTGGTGGTGGAGAGAGGGAATCAATATATTTTTCTTAATTAGTAGATTTAATTTGAGTGGTTTGGAGCTTGCAGAAGAATTGCAGGAAAAATGCAGAGCGTCCATATAGCATCTCCACCCCTACACAATTTTCCCTATCATTAACATCTTGCAACAGTGTGGTACATTTGCTACAATTGCTGAGCTGATATAGAGACATTATGATGAACCAAAGTCCATGGTTTCCATTAGAGCTCATTGTTTGTGCTGTAAAGTTCTATGGGGTGTTTTTTTGGTTTGTTTGTTTTTTTTTTTTTTTGCTGTACGCGGGCCTCTCACTGTTGTGGCCTCTCCTGTTGCGGAGCACAGGCTCCAGACACGCAGGCTCAGCGGCCATGACTCTCGGGCCCAGCCACTCCGCAGTAAGTGGGATCTTCCCAGACCGGGGCACGAACCCGTGTCCCCTGCATCGGCAGGCGGACTCTCAACCACTGCGCCACCAGGGAAGCCCAGTTCTGTGTTTTGACAAACACATAATATCTTGTATCCACCACTGTAATGTCGTACTGAATGTTTTCACTGCCATGAAAATCCCCTGTGCTCTGCCCACTCACCTCTCCCTCCCCTGAGTCCCTGGAAACCACTGATCTTTTTTTTTTTCCTATGGTTTTATCTTTTCCCAAATGTTATACAGTTGGGACCATACAGTATGCCACTGTAGCTGGAATCATTATTTTTTAGAAGGTCACCAGGTAATTCTAATGTGCAGCAGCCTTGAGAACCACTAGATGATAGCATGGGATAACTATATGTTAATTTATCTGAAAGAATCTTCAAGATAATCCAGTGCAGATGAGAAATATGCCTTGGAAGGGAAGTAACTTGGTCAAGATCACGTGGGAAGTTCAGGAATCTTCTAAGTAAATTACATCGTTTTTCTGAGATAAACTGTTAAAAGCAACTTACAGTGTTATCTTTCTCAAGGTTCTAAAATTCACCAATTTAACAGCTATTTGCAGAGGATCGGTTCTGGGCTACGCATCACTGGTGCTGTGGACACAGCTATAAACTGAGAATAGCTCCTGACCTCAGAGGCCGCTGTTAGTCAGTCAGAGATACAGACAAGTTAGCAGTTGCACAGTGCAGGGTGTGGACAGGAACAGCCAGCACCCATATACATGCTGACTGTTACAAGCACTTTGTAGTATTAGCTCATTTAACCCTCACAAGAGCCCCTGGAGGAGGTAGGGATAATTATTACCCCATTTTACAGATGAGGAACTAAGGCGTAGAATGGTAAAAGGCTCTACCAAAGGTCGCATAAAAAAATAATAATAGATGGGAGAGCTGTTACCGTCCAGGGTTCTTGGCCTCCTTAATCAACAGAAATTGATCAGAGGCCAGACCGGAAATTCAGGCAAGGCTTTATTGGGGTCCCTGCTGCAGCAGGGGTGAGCGAGAACAAGTAACAGGTTCCCCTGCTCGCTTGTTCCCTGGGGTGTGGGGGGCAGGCTGGTTCCCTACATGGGGTGAGGGTAACAGCGTGTCTGCTTGTAGGGTGTATGATTTATATCTCAATAAACCTGTTTTTAAAAATTAAAAAAAAAAAAGCTTGTTTGAGGGTCGGGCCGGAGTGGGGGGCAGCTTAGGTGGTTTGTCCACCACTCTGGTGGTGTTGAGTGCAGGGGACATGCACAGGACCCTGCTTTTGCTCCTGGCTCTTGAAAAATGGCAGTTGGGTTTTTGGTTTTTTTGTATCTTGTCTATAATTTGCCCCAACGGCTCATACAGGCAGTCACTTTTAGTCCCTTACAGTTTCTTTGCATTTTGTGGCTGGAAGAGACGTTTGTCCAGGTGCAAGCACTGCAGCAAAGGGTCACAGGTCCCAGCTAAGGGTCCCAGGTCCCAGCCTGTCTCAGAGCCAAGTTTCAAACCCACCAGAGACTGTTCCATCACTAAATCATTGCTCCTGCACTCTGCAGTATTTTACACTTTCATTAGTGTGGACGTGGGGCTCTGAATGGCCCCTTCCTCATTAAACAACTCAGGGACAGCTTGATCCTGGAGCTTATTGTTGAAGCTGGACATATTCTACAGTGCATTTTACCTGAAAGCTGACTGCTTTCACCTGGCAAGTATTCAGATGCCCTGAAATCTCCGTCCTTACAACAAAAGCTTTGAACATCTTTACATCCAATTGTCTCTCTCAAGAATGATTTCATTTATGGGAGCTTATCTGCTGTTCTGCATTTATTGTTACTGAATAGTTTTCCATTCGTAGGGGGGGATGGCTTGCTTAAGTAGGTCATTGCTTGTTGGCATTTACGAGTTTTAAATCTAAAATTCACCCATATATTAATGTGTTGCGGGCAGCACCTCAAAGAACAGTTACTTAATGAAAACGGCATTTTTTATTTGGAGCTGGTAAACAATGTGAAGTGTTGGGCAAAAACAAACCCAAGGGCTTCCCTGGTGGCGCAGTGGTTGAGAGTCCGCCTGCCGATGCAGGGGACGCGGATTCGTGCCCCGGTTCGGGAAGATCCCACATGCTGTGGAGCGGCTGGGCCCGTGAGCCATGGCCGCTGAGCCTGCGCATCCGGAGTCTGTGCTCCGCAGCGGGAGAGGCCACAGCAGTGAGAGGCCCGCGTACCACAAAAAAACAAACAAACAAAAAAAACAAAAAACCCAAGCAGAAGCAATTGATATGCGGATTACCAAAAAAAAAGGGATTCAGATTTGGTTAATCAGGAGTGGGGTCTGGAAGTGCCCTTGGGACTAGACAATTAAAACTAAGACACAGGAACTTCCCAGGCGGTCCAGTGGTAAAGACTCCACACTTCCACTGCAGGGGACATACCTTCAATGCCTGGTCTGGGAACTAAGATCCTGCATGCTGCTTGGCCAAAATAATAACAATAAAAATTTAGAAAATAAAACTAAGACACAAATGCCATGAGCAGGTTCACTAAAGAAACTCATGGGCATAAGAGAGATGCCAGCACTTAATCTACTTATGATTTCTCTACCCGTAATCTCTAAATTGCAGATCCTGCCAAAATAGTTGGGTATCTCCAGCAAAATCCCAGGGTTGAGTCTAATTGGCCCATCTTGGGTCACATGATGATGCCAGGACCAATCATTATGGGCTGTAGGGGAATGAATGAGTTGACTGGTGGAATTTTGGGCTCATGGCCAGAAGGTCAGGGTCCCTTTCCAACAACAAAGACTCAAAGTAGAGAAGAGGTGGCTTCCCAGGGAATCTGTGTCCCATTATTAGGGGAGGCAGACATGGACAATCAATCAAACAAAACAATACCTTCCAATAATACCTGCCTTACTTCCACACCTGGCTAACCCTTGGACTGTCATATTAAATTCTCTCTGGATGCAGGCTCTTGAATTTTCTTGTGGGACCCTTTTCCCACAAGTGTTTTGTTCAAGTTTCACAGGCAGGAGATGGGGGAAAAATGGGGAAAGGGCCCCAGGTGTGTGGTTAAAATAGGAGAAATGATGGAACAGTTGCAAGTGTAAGCCAGGTTGTAAACAGGAGAAAGACACGTTCAAGGAGCCCAGGGAATGGTGTCCGTTTGGTAGCTGGGCAGAAGGAAGCATCAAGCTGGTAGAAAGGATCACGGATTCTGGAAGCCGCATTCATGTATGAGGATTTTCTTTGAGATGTTTGTTTTCCTTGAAGCCCTTAAAGTGCCAGCTAGGCTAGAAACTTGGGACTGTCAGTGTGGCTGATCCTATTATATATTATGGAGTCCTCTCTGGATGATGAGGATAAAAATGGCTACCGTTTATGGAGTCCTTATTAAGTTCCAGGAGCTACGCTAGGCATTTTGCATTGGCCACTCCACTTATTTAGGGCAATGACTCTGGGAGATATGTGGTATTATGATTATTACCCCAAGTTTACAGATGAGAGAATCAAGCATCTGTCTAACTCCAGCCTCTGTGGTGTTTTCCACCACAGAGCCTCCCCTGGCCTCACCGTGACATCCTGTTGCCAGTCCATCCAAATTCCCGATTCTGCTTTACTATGACTTAATCCATGGGAGTAGATGACGTGAACGACAAAAATAATACCTCTCAGAAGCTAAGTCTTGAACACAGTAGAAAGTATTTCCTACCAAGCAGACGACCCATATTGGCAGAGTCTTGGGAAGCTCACGAGGTTTGAGGGGAGAAACACAGATCTTTTAAAGTCAAAAAAAAGAAAAATGATGTCTCTCCCCTACTAGGGATGTAAAGTCTCTGCGTGGGGTTTCTTGTGTGGTTCTGGCTGTATCTCACCTTTGGGTAAGCCCTGGACTGGATGGAGGAGGTCTCCTGCACAGGAAGGGTCCCTGCATCAAGGCTGGGCATCCAGCTGCATTGTGATATGGCTTAGTCGGGCTTTTATCTTCCAATCATGTTTGCACAAGTGCCTGAAGTTTAGGTGACCAGGTCAGAGTTTATCGATAATGAAAAATGTTCACAGAATAGCTTTGATGCTGGCTCAGTATCTGGTGGATTTGCAGAAATATCAAGAAAGTCAGAAAAGGGACTTCCCTGGTTGCGCAGTGGTTAAGAATCCACCTGCCAATGCCGGGGACATGGGTTCAAGCCCTGGTGCAGGAAGATCCCACATGCTGCAGAGCAACTAAGCCCATGCACCACAGCTACTGAGTCTGCGCTCTACAGCCCGCGAGCCACAACTACTGAAGCCCGTGTGCCTAGAGCCCATGCTCCGCAACAAGAGAAGCCACAGCTATGAGAAGCCCACTCACAGCAAAGAAGAGTAGCCCCTGCTCGCCGCAACTAGAGAAAGCCCGCACAGCAACGAAGACTCAATACAACCATAAATAAATAAATAAATAAGAAAGAAAGAAAGAAAGTCAGAAAATGTGTGTTGGCATTATTTTCCTTCCTTCACTAGAAGGAATTCTTCTGGACCCTTCTTGATGTTCTCAACACTTCTAATGTTTCAGGATCATATTATGGGCAAAAAACATATTGATAGGTTCCTGGTTTGGTCTGGAAAGATCTACTTCACGACCATGTAAAAAATATATATATATGTGAACGAAAAAATGCTTACCAAAAACAAACCAAAAAATGTGAACTGATTGTCACAAGCTCTACAATATGAGATAGCTCCCTCTTTGGGTCTGGCTTTCAGATGTTCCCACCCTCCCCTCCTGTGCCACCACACCCTGCATGGCTCCCTGCCTGGCACCTTCACTGCTGTTGTAGAAGTTGGCATCACAGCTAAGGTGATAGAAATGACACATTTACCTCCTGTCTCTGGGTGACCAGCTGACCTCAAACTCCAGGGTGCCTGCCCATGTACAGTGATCTCTGCTTTCTCTGCCATCCCCATGAGAAAGGGGAGAGGTTCTATCGCAGGGGATCTGTACCAAATAAGCAAATATGTAGCATCAATGTTGTAGTAAGGCTTATCCTTTCCTGAGTTCTTGGCGAGGAATACGTTGGGGCCACACATGAAACTTAAAGAGTGTGGCAGGGGGGTCTTGCTCGGACCTGGAGCTACTATGTTCTTAAGTTTGTGAGTTCTCGTGATGGGTGAATAGATGCTATCATCTTCAAGCAGGGTATTTAACCTTTCTAAATTTCGGTTTTCACATCTAAAAAAATGGGAAAAGTGATGTTAATGTCCTTATAGGCTGCTAAAGACTTGGTATACAGTTTGATGCATGCATTCTAAGTACTCAGTAAATGCTGGCTCTTGTTAGTTTAATGCCATTTTTCAAAGAGATACATGCAAGGGCCTCCAAAAAACTCCTGGGCCTCTCCACTCCTCTACCTGACATGTGTGTGAAGTTCAACATGCCCCAAACTAAATACCCATCCTTCCATCTGCTCCCAGGATGGTCTTCTGCATCTCACTTATGACACCACATTTATTCAGTGGACCCCAAAGTCCTTTGTTTTGTCCTTGAGTCCTTTCATTAGATACAACCTACATCTAATCCCTCAGAAAATACCATTGCTTTAACTCCAAAATATATCTGGAAATGAATTACCTGCATTCTTAACTCACCAGGATTACTGCCACCACCTTCTCACGGGTCCTCCTGCTTCTCTCATCACTCCCCCGCCCCCCCAACCCCACCAAGAAGTCAGCATCATAAGGGCAGGAAGGGTCTTGTCCATTTGGTTCATGGCTGTGGCTCTGTGCGTGTCATGTAGTAGGTGCTGAATAAATATTTGCTGAATGAATGAATGAATCCTTTACACAGCACATCATTTTATAATTCTTCTTCTCAAGACCATGACAACTATGGTTACCTTTCTTTAGCTTTTTAAAATCCTGCCAATAAGATTAAAGACAGTTTATGTATTTTCAGGTCCTGAGTCTCTAACATCGTGAGGATTAATCTGTCGGGGTCCTAGGCACCAGAATATGAGATTCAATTCATTTTAATGTTGATGCAGTATAAATTCTGGGGAAGACACATCCTTCTCCATGTGCTATTTTATAAAATGAATCTCATCCAGAACCCCCGATGGAGAGATGGAAGTCAGAGAAGATTCCAGAAAAGCTCTCTAGAGCCAGAAAAAAAGAATTAGGATTAAATCCATGTCTTCCTATGCTTCTCTGCTGCCTTGCAGGATGGCACGATATGCTGTGTCAAAGACACACTCTTCTGATGGTTGTCAAGCTTATAAGATGCCACGCAAGTGCCTCCTTACACTTTTTAGCTCTGGGTGATTATCAAACGAAGCAGCAAGCGACATGCTCTGTCAATCAAAGACAAGATAACCCATAATATACTGAGGTCTTGAATATTTTCCAGGCATATACTTTATTTATGGGACTTGTAATGTTGCTATCCACTTTTTTTCATTGTTTTAAATTAATTTTGCTTGGTATAGAGTTGATTTACAATGTTGTATTAGTTTCAGGTGTACAGCAAAGTGAATCAGTTACACATATACATATATCCACTCTTCTTTAGATTCTTTTCCTCTGTAGGTCATTACAGAGTATTGAGTAGAGTTCCCTGTGCTCTACAGTAGGTGCTTATTAGTTATCTATTTTATATACAGTAATGTGTATATGTCAATCCCAATCTCCCAATTTATCCCTCCCCTGGCTTTCCCTCCCGGCAACTATAAGTTTGTTTTCTGTTAAATACATCTGTGACTCTCTTTCTGTTTTGTAAGTAAGTTCATGTGTACCATTTTCTTAGAGTCCGCATATAAGTAATATCATTATTTTCCCCTCCCGTTGATATGCATCTGTTACTTTGGAGGCAAAGAGACCGTTGCTTATGGGGAGAAAATAAGAAACTCACAAATGGAAGAGACATGCTTTTCTAAGGTGGTGACTTTTCCTGACTTTGCCATCCAATCTCAGGAAGTGCCTGTTTACGGCAGGCACGTGGACATGCCAGGGAGATAAATTTTCTGGTGCACATTCTCAGGACTTCCAAAGAATGGGAAGGTAAAAAGATATGGCCAGGCTAGTCAATACTGACTATTCCAAGGATTTGATACCTGTCAGCTCTGATGGATTTCTGGACCCCACATGACTCAGCAGCTAAGTGTTCACGCTGCATCTGAGCTGTTAAGGGCTGTACACTTTTGTTCAGGCACGAAATTATGAAACCGGCTATGACTGTATGCTTTTGTTGCTATGGTAATTTATATTCTCGCTGTTTTCATAACTTCATTAAATGCAGGCAATCAGGAACAATGCGGTACTTCTCCATAATTTAACACTAAACCATCCGTAACGACTCTCAGAGCCATTTGAAACATTACATGAGGAAATTAAAAGCAAATAGAAATAAGTCATCTCAAACTTGAACGCTATAAATATTTGAGGTGGGCGCATAAAACACTTCAAGAAAATTTTTGATGATAGGAACAGACATTTCTAATAAATGCTGCAGAACAATGATATATTGTAAAAAATATCCTTGAGCCTTTTTTTTCTCACTTCAAAAGAGAATAAAAAGAGAATAGTGCTTTCTAATTGTTAAGGCACAAAACATAAAGTGATTTTTCACAGTCTTCTGTAATATGGTTATAGTACTTGATCACAAAACCATAATTATTAGCCTTTGCATGAATATTAGTATTTTAAAGGTCTGATTACTACACACCGAACTTGTGTCTAAAATACTTATAATAGGTTAAACTAGAAAGTGTGACAGTTCTTAATATATAATCAAATCCTGTGTATTCTTACACACACACACACACACATACGCAAATCAATTCAAAAGCATATTATTAGCGAAATATGTCAGTTTTGTTTCTTTGCTTCAGGTTTGTTGCTGGTTTGTCATTATCACAGGTTTAACGCACTAGGTTGTATTTGCCTTTATTCATGAGTAATTCCCAGTGCTCTTGGTACTCCCCTGGGTCACAGAAAACTGCATTTATGTGATCACTGGATCCCTGACCCTTCTAAAATATAGCTTGAGGTCAGTATGTGGGGCTGGAATGGATTTCAGAGTTAGGACAGAATCCAACCCTTTATCATCCTAGAAATATGTTATTCCTCCATCCCCAGCCATAGGGATGTGAGCAGAGGGCTATGCACTGGCTGTGTTTTCAGCACTGCCAGGAACCTGTCCACTTCCCCTGTCCCATCCTGCACCGGAAATGTGTTTTCCTCCAGCTTGATGGGACAGTGTGATCTCTTCAGAGTTAACCCAGTGGTGACGATGAGCTGATGGCCGGATGACGGTGGGCACTGAATGCTGGATGGCAGAGTGGGCTGCCCAGGGAAGGACAGATGAGGATGGAGAAGGGGATGCTGAGGGCTGAGAAGAGATGATGGACTCATCCTCTCATCCTCTAGTCACTGAGCGTCTTCTGAGGACCAGGCACTGGGTCTGTAGTGGACACTGCTGCTGCCTGCCCTCCATCTAGGAGCCCCTTTTCCTTCTTGGTACAGCTCTGACGTTATTAAGGTGCCTTACCCTCTTCCACACTCACAGTTTAGAAGAAGCTGCTTCCAGCCCCCAGCTCCAAACTTAGGTCCTTTATTGTATAAGTCACATCATCCCCTTAGAACTTATTATTGGTCCAGGTAAGAACACATCACCTAAGTTGACCCAAACAGAAGGTAGCCAGTGTTCCTAGAGTAAAATTGGGCGAGTTTCTGGGTGCATCTACATGTCTATACACACGAGTGTGATAGAGAAAAAATAAACGCATGGTTCTGCTATTAGGAGCCCTCTTTTGAGGACCAGAGGAATTAGATTAGAAGCAGAGCAGAGACATGGAAAAAATCTTGATCAGTCATGAATGACATTGCTGAGTTGCTGAGTCGACCACATGAGTAATTTTCCCCAGATCTTGATCTCTTAGGTGAGAGAAAACCATTTCCTTCTGATTTAAATGAGTCTGAGTCACAGTTTCCAATTGCCTGCAGCTGGGGGCATGGCATTTTTTCTAGCGAGGATCTTTTGGGTGAGGGAGCGGATACAAGCTACTTCGCTCTCCTGGCTGTAGCCTCAGCAGCACAGGGGAAGCCACTCTTGGAAAGATGTGATTCTGGCGGCTTCACGTGTCCCCACTCGACAGGGCAGGAAGCAGAGTTGCCAAGCGGTTGAGGAAGTGGGGTCCTTCCTTCCCTTGACACTCTTCACACTTTCCCAGAGGTGGTACATCTGATCCATGCTGTGTATATAAGGACCCGGGATTCCTTCCAGGAGACAGTAGCTGCTCCTTGAAACCAACCTCAGGTTAAAACAAATTTGGATTTAAGACCTTCTTGAAAAAACACTGGAAGGGGACTTCTGGTGTCAGCTCCAACACGTCAAGAGCTTGGAAGTCATTACTTCTGTACTGACAGTGAGACACATCTGGAAAAAACCGCTAGTCAGTGACTTTTCTTAGACCCAGCAGAGCACAGAGGTTCAAGGCAAACCATCATCCTGAAATCCAGATATTCGTAATAAATAAATGAATGAATGATTAAATACATCAGTGGAAAAATAGACAAATTTCCTGAGCAAAAGATTCCAAATAATTTATGCAGATAATACATCCTCAAGGAGGTGAAGCCTAACTGTCCACTTTTTACAGGTGGGCCGTGCCCATTGACTCTCTTCCAAAGAGTAAGGTATGGAAATGAAGAAGGGGCGGGGATGAACGGACTGAGATGACTTAGCCTTGAGAGATTAGGTTTCCGGCACTCAGCACAGCGGGGCTTTGCAATAGTGACGTGGTCACCTACTCCTTTAGAATCAAAACCTCAGTCATATTCAAGGTTACACTATGCCCAACATCTCTTTTAATTAAGTGCACCCTGTTATCAAGTGCTGAATAATGGAAATGTTATGTGAGAGTTCTGGAAAGTCTCCCTAAATGGAACAGATGCAGGTGAGAGGTGAAACCCATTTGGTTCTCCTGCCTCACATTCTTTCTTGCTGTCTAGAATGTGGATGTAATGACTGGAGCACTAGCAGCCACCTTGGGTCATGAGGTAAACTTGACTTGGAATTATGTCAGTGTACCAGAAACATAGAAGTTAGTGGCCGCACACCACCATTCCTTTTGATCTGGGAATTTGTTTCCTTCTTCTGGTCCAGTGAAACATTTTTCTAACTGAATAGTTATTAAGAAAAGAACTTTATTTGAACTGGAAAATAGAGAAGGGTAAGGCAACAGGTGAAAATGGTGGCTGATGATAAATCTCTGGTGGGGAGTCATGGAAATCACTAAGTATTGATATGTCTAATATTCAACTTTTGGTTTATTTATTCATTCACGAATTCAACTGATATATGTTGAGGCTCTTTTGTGCCTGGTGCTTACTCAGCCTTGGGGCTACAGAGATAAGACTGGGTCAACTCCTGCCTGGTCTCCTAAGAGTTGGGTGGATAAAGCAGATGGTGGTGGTAAAAGATTTACAAGAATGATGAGTGCTGGGAAAGAGAGACACAGAGGACACATTAGGAAATAGTGGTGCGGGGGCTGGAGGGTGGTTCTGCTTAAGTGGACAGAAGTGTCCTAAGACGTCACGCTGAAGCTGAGACATGAAGGAAGAGGAGGAGACAGTGGCCGGAAGCACAGGGCATGTTTCTGGAAGGTGATGGGAAAGAGCAGAGACACAGCTGTCCTGGGAGAGGGCTGCTCCTGCTGGGAATGGAGCTACCTACCGAAGGTGCTTCTTCAATGGTTGTTTGTTTTAAGCGAGACAAACCATCAAATGGATATCAAGCAGTTTAATTCCTTTCTCTGGCTTAGGAGATAAAAATAATAATGAGGTCGGTCAATTCCACAACCACCGCCTCTGAGCCACGGTTCTGGCGGGAAAAGAGGCAGCCATTGAGAAAGAACTTGAACCACGTCCGAGTCTCTGGAAGTCGTGGACTGACCTGGATTAAGACCCTGTTATTTCGAGAACTCACAGAAGCACAGGAAGGACAGAGAACTAGAGGAAACCTACCTTCTCTTTCTCTGAATTTCACGTAATTGAGATGAAATGTCTGAAGGCAGCAACCAGGGACCTGTACCCTTTCCTAATCACCTCTCCAAAGCCCCCACAGCCAGGACCCCAGACACTGTCACGGGGCCCCTGGGCTTCCGTGTGCTCGGTGCCCACACGAGGGATGGGGGGGTTCAGCCCCAGAGGGGAGGGAAGAGCAGCTTCCAGCCTGGCTCCTATTTTGACAAAGGAGCTCACTTTTCTTCTTGAGCAACCAATCTGTACAGGGAAGATGGGCACAGGGGGGAAAATTACACATAGTGACTGTGGGTTAGAAAGAAGGCAAGACTGGAGCCTGGGCTCTTAGCGTTGATTTTTCTTAAAATTTTTTTTTTTAGTTTCTGCTTTATAACAAAGTGAATCAGTCATACATATACATCTGTTCCCATATGCCTTCCCTCTTGCGTCTCCCTCCCTCCCACCCTCCCTATCCCACCCCTCTAGGTGGTCACAAAGCACCGAGCTGATCTCCCTGTGCTATGCGGCTGCTTCCCACTATCTATCTACCTTACGTTTGGTAGTGTATATATGTCCATGCCTCTCTCTCACTTTGTCACAGCTTACCCTTCCCCCTCCCCATATCCTCAAGTCCATTCTCAAGTAGGTCTGTGTCTTTATTCCTGTCTTACCCCTAGGTTCTTCATGACATTTTTTTTTCTTAAATTCCATATATATGTGTTAGCATACGGTATTTGTCTTTTTAGCATTGATTTTGAATGAGGGAATGGGCCTCAGGACACTCAGTGCCTTGCAGACATCAGCAAGCCCTGGCCAAGTGGACCGCATTACCTCCAGGTTGCTTTCCTTGGATAACTGTCCCCTTTGGTGTCGGCAGGTACCAGCTCCCAGCAGAAGTTGTCACCTCCAGGATTCTGTTCAGATGCTTTTCTGAGCCTTGGGAACTATCAAAGAGTCATCGGATTAATGGATGTCACTGGACAATCTTTTTTGTAGCACACTTTTTAAAAATTGAAGTATAGTTGATTTACAATATCGTGTTAGTTTCAGGTGTACAGCAAAGTTATTCAGAATATATACATATATTCTTTTTCAATGCTTTTCCCTTGTAGATGATTACAAAATACTGAGTAGAGTTCCCTGTGCTCCACAGTAGGTCCTTGTTGGTTCTCTATTTTATATATGGTAGTGTGTATATTGTAACTGGACACTTTTAACTGAGAGAGAGAGAGAACTTAACAGAGCAGGCCCTCGAACCCCATTCTGAGCTGCACTGGTCTAAAGGGAGAAAAGCCGGGGTCCCGCTCTCTCTGTCGGTCTCACTGCCCTCACCCCACAGTGTCGTGTGTGATTCCCAAGCTACAGAGAAGGTCCCCCCTTGACATTCAGGGGCTTCAGTGTAAGTCAGCTCTTTCTTCTGCACCTGCTGCGCCACCAACGGAAAACAAACCAAAACCAAAACCAAAAACCTGTTTCATCTCTGGGAAAAACAAACACAAAATCGTGACTTTTCCAGGGATGAGTTTGATTACATTCAATGTTTGGCTGCTGTTCTCACTTCAGAATGCAATCCCCCTCGACAGAAAGGATTCCTCCCCGGGGTCCACTGCACAGCTCCGATACTCCCTCCCTGGCCCCATGAAGTGGACTTGGGTCTTCAGCACCCCTTCCTGCTCACTGCCATGCCTGGGTCTCCTTTTCTGGTGATGTCACACGCACCCTCCACACCATCCTCTTCATCCCAGAACACTCCACGGACGCACTCGCCTTCTGTCCTCCTGCTGTCCGCATCCACCTGTCAACACCTTCTGCGTTTACCACGCGTCTGTTTGTTGAATGAATACGTGAGTGTGCAGGTGAAACATTGTTTGAATCAGAGGTCTCCGAGGTTGGCATTTCTGGAGTGGGCTGCCAGATTCACTTTGTTTGTTTATTTTCTTGTTTTCCCTTTTGCTTTGATGTTTTAAATTGAATGCTAGCGATTGAGAGCTTTCACCCGTCAACACACAGAGTTGGCCGAGCAAAGTCTAGCTTCCAAGTCCTAAGCACTTCCAAATTCTATGCTCAGTTCTCTCCCCCTTGGATGGCTTGCCCATGGTAGATGGTCAGTCAAATGGTTAAATTGTTCATACGGGATCCAAGCTTTCTTTGCTTGTACTGAACTCTCCCTTGAAAAACCAAGAAATTGGATAGAACACACTTTAGGCAAGTCTGGCCTCAGGGCAGCCAGTTCGCAACTGGCGCAGAGGCTGCCCTGGACAGAGGGCTGCAAAGGACGGAGGTTTTACCAGCTGACTGCCCTCCGTGTGTATATATTTTAACTCTGATACCCCATGAATCCTTTATTTTCTTGATGCCACCGAGGCACCAGGGCCTGACAGTGACACTGCACTGAATTTGCAACAGCTGCACTTGAAGGCCATTTGCTTGCCCTCGTCTGATGTGATGTCCTGCCACTCTGTGCAGGAGCCTTCAATAATTATCTTGTTAATATTTTTCTTTAAATGAACTGGGGGACTTCAAGAGGCTCCCACATCCGGGAAATAGGGACAAACCTGACATTTCCGTGATCTAGAAAAGGGCACTGAAGGATGCATGGTTTGCCTGAGAGCAGGGGCCTCGAAACCAGGCCCATCCCTGGGATGCTCAGCACCCACTTTGGGCTGAGAGCACATCCAGCGCTCAACAGGGAGAAGAATGGGTCTGGGAGCCCCCATGCCCTGGAAGCATCCCAGCCGGAGAAAAAGCTTTGTTGTCAGACTAGGCTGCACTTGATCCAGCCCAGGGCACAGACTCTGAAATGCCCACCAAATCACCATTCTCTTCTAAAAATAAAATGTGGCTCATCCAGCTTCACTACCAAAAAAAGTCTGAAAATACAGATTAGCCAAAGATAGAAGTGAAACACTCATTCTTCCTGAGATAACACTCTAACCCTCATGTGTTGAACTTTAAGCCTTCTTCTTCTTCTTTTTTTTTTTTTTTTTTTTTGCAGTACGCAGGCATCTCACTGTTGTGGCCTCTCCCGTTGCAGAGCACAGGCTCCGGACGCACAGGCTCAGCGGCCATGGCTCACGGGCCCAGCCGCTCCGCAGCATGTGGGAACTTCCCGGATCGGGGAACGAACCCGCGTCCCCTGCATTGGCAGGCGGACTCCCAACCACTGCGCCACCAGGGAAGCCCATAAGCCTTATTCTTATACATACATATACACACATCAGATAGATAGATAGATAGATAGATAGATAGATAGATAGACAAAAGACATTAAATCTCCCATATATTTTTTTCCTTAAAATGATGCTATAAACATCTGTGGTAGATTATCTTTTACTGTTTTTAATTTTTCTCTCCCTTTGTGATCATCAACATCATCATTGTCATCGTTATAATCACCACCATCTTTGTCATGATCATTATCACCATTAGCATCACCATCTTCATCACTGTTTTCATTAAGGCCTCTCTACAAATTCTGTTCTGATGGTGGAGTAGTTGAATAACTAACTAAAATTTCAGCTCATCTAGTATAACCTGTTTCCATACATAAAAATGCTGTTAGTGCACCTAGCAACCGGCATCCCATCCCTGATTACAGTTTTTCTGAAAGGAGGAACTGTTTATATCGCAAAGAAGCTCCCACAGGTTTTACAGCTTTGATTATTTCTTTGAACTAAATATCAAGGAGTGAAAAGGGCTCAAATAGAATGTTCCATTATAAGACTTTGAATTCATATTGCCAAATTGTTTTTCTTAAATCACTTACACTATGAAAATCCCCATTTCATCATATTCTGCCAACAAAGGAGACTATATTTAAAAGTTATTTGCCAGGGTGATGAATAAGACATTGACATTTCCCAGTTTTTTTGTGTGTGCTTTTTATTAATGGCAATGTTGAATTTTCACTTCTAGTAAATTTTCTCAAAGACATATTTCCTCAAATATATATATTTCCTGCATTATTTTATTTTCATTTCTAATTTGCTTGTTTATGTCCTTTATCTTTTAATAAAACACTTTTATTAAAGTGTTTGCATTTATATTGGTTGAAATCTTCTTTACATGTTAAGGATGCAAATGCCTTGTCTTCTAGATTACAATTCCTTCCCCAGTTTTTGTTTGCTTTTTAGTTTATTTATAATGCATTTTAATAAGCAGAAGTTTAAAAATGTATAGTCACACGTGTACACTTTCCTTTATGGCTTCTTAATTTTCTCTCAGGATAGAAAATGTTCTTATATTTTATATATCATATAAGCATATACCCTCCACGTTTCATGTTGATTAAAATGGGATTACACAGTGATCTAGTAACTTATTTCTGTCTGTTCCTGATAATTCCTTTTTCTAGCCCATCATGGGGTTTTTCTCTTATTTCAGCCAGACCAGGAAGCATGTGTGGCCTCAGGAAAGGTAAGGGGTGAAAATGGAAAAATAACGGAATAACAGAAGCTGCAGCAAATGTTCCTGAGAAAAGCCTGCTTTCTGCTCTCTGTCTCCCTCTCTTGTCCTCCCCACGTGGCCCCAAGACCCAAGGGGAGAAAATGGGATGTGATAGAAATAGACAGCTTGGGAGTCCGAGAGTAAGGTACTTCTGTGCCGTGCATCTCAGGGGGCCTGGGGGATGCCAAGACTCACATAGTTCCTGTCCCCAGCACAGGTAGGAGCGACGGAGTGGCGGTGCCTACAGGGTTCATTAGCAGACTTTCCTCCCACCTGTGTACTGAACGGAGCCTCGGAGCATCTTCCTACCCCTGCGAGAGATGTAGAAGAGGCTGTGACAAAGCCCAGGCTATGTCTGGGAAATGCAGGTACCGATGCTGTGACTAGACGGGAGGAGACAGATGCGGCCCCAAGGACCTGGGGTCACTCCCGATTCCCTAGAAGCCCCTGCAGGACAGCACTGTCATCCCCAGACCCTGAGCTGATCGTGAACACTCTAACTTTAATTAAATAATGTCTCCGCCCCTCTGTGGGATAAAGGTTACAAATGAAAATGAATATATAGAAAATAAAATGGCTTTTCTTTTTTTTTTTAATATACTTTCACTTCCCCCTTTAAAATTTTTTCCAGTCTTATTGAGGTAAAATTGACAAATAAAAATTGCATATGTTAAAGGTGTACAACTTGATGTTTATAGATAGGTGATAGATAGATAGGAAGAAATAAACTCCACAATCAAGCTTATTAATATACCCATCACCTCACATAGTTACTGTTCTGTTTTTCCCTTTGTTTGTGTGTGTGGTGAAAACACTGAAGATACACCTTCTTCGAAAAATTCAAATACACATTACAGTATCATTAGCAACAGTCACGTAGCTGTATAAATGTGTGTGTGTGTGTGTGTGTATATATATATATATATATATATATATATATAAAGATATATATGTTTTAAACATATATATATGTTTACACAAAGGTATATGAGTTACAACTCTTATATGTTCATAATATTAACAAAGGTGTAAATTCTGCACATGTGAAGATGTGTCAAATTTCATCTTATCTCTAATATATATTCACAGTAACACAGTAGTCTTTACAATAATTTTTTCTACACCACAAATATTCCCAGACTTGAAGCCTATGCTACTCCGCTCACAGAAGTAATTAGACTACTCTCCACTGATCAGAATCACACTTGATACTTGAGTAATGTGAACAGTAAAAGAAGATTTAAAATGTAAAAAACAAGCACTCTGGAAAAATATCAGATTAAAATTTGCTTTCTGTCTTGGCACCATCCCATGCTTCTCCCACTGAAGCTACCAAAGGGTTCTAAATGATCTCAGAATCCCTAGGCTGTATTTGTTACCCCTCCAACCTGCCATAGCACCCTGGGTTTAACCAATTTTAGCACTACTCAAATTTACCTAAGTGATTTCTTTATGTTGTCTTTCACTGAAAATATAAGTTGCTTGAGTGAATGTCATTATATGAATGTATGATGTTTTGTTTGATCATCAGTTGATGGGCATTTGGGGTGTCTCTACTTTTTGACTGGTGTTAACAGTGCTCTGAACATCTGTGTACAAAGTTTTGTTTGGATACGTAGTACAGTATGGATGAACCTCACAAACATTATGCTAAGAAGGTTCCATATTGTATAGTTTATATGAAATATCCAGCATAGGTGTAACAGAGAAGAGCAAACCTGACTCTATGTTGGATCTATTCCTTTAGCTCTAACCCTTGTGCTCTATTGCCTGTGCTGAGTCGTGCTGCCTCTGTACCTTTTGTGAAAGAATGTTGCCTAGAGCCTGAAATATACAGGAGAGCTCTTTCGCAAGGCTCTGACCTCTAAAGGTATACTACTTTTCCATCCATATAGAGATAAAAAGTTGCAGAACAGAGAATAACATTTGTCTTGTTGGAGGTTTATAGGAACATGGTGACCTGACCTAGGTGGACAGATACAAGAACAAAGGATTCCAGCACCAAGAAGTTAGCAACAACCAGCCACAGCCCTCTCCTTTTAGTATAAAAGAAGGCTGAATTCTAACGGAATTCTAACACAGGGAAGATGGTTCTTTGGGACACTAGTCCACCATCTTCTCAGTTGGCTGGCTTTCCAAACAAAGTCGCTATTCCTTGCCCCAGCATCTTGTCTCTTGGTTTATTGGCCTGTTGTGCAGCAAGCAGTACAAGCTTGGACTCGGTAACATAACATCCATTAAAACAGGAAGTGAATTAGTGGCTGGGAGGGGCGGTGGAGGGCGGAATGTGGAGTGACTGCTTCATCAGTGTAGGGTTACATTTTGGGGTGATGAAAGTGTCTTGAAACTGTATAGAGACGGTGGTCACACAACATGTGAATATACTAAAGGCCACTGAATTATTCACTTGAAAGTCATTAACAATTAACTTTATTACATGTGAATTTCACCTTCTCACACACACACACACACAGCTGGAGCAAAGAGACAGTGCATCATTTACCTCTAATTCCTCTAACAGTCTCTGGAACACAGAAGCCACTCAATAAATGTTTGAAGTAAATTGCAGGAATTAGATCATTTCTAAAACCCATGTCAGGTCTACTATTTCATATTATCTATTGTGTAGATGACCAGAGAAGAACCCATTATGCTTCATTTAAGATGTGTGTAATGTCAGGCTGCAAGCTCTGCATTAATTCACAGGACAGCCAACTTTGGTAAAAGCTCCTCCTGATTTATTAAACCTGCTTATCTATGGGTGCATAATCCATCACAGGAACCCCAGGTAGCTTCATTTCTCCCCAGGGTTGGGAGGCATGGCACTTGGAGGGTAGCTGACTATTGCAAAGTTTGGGATCTTAAACTTCCTTTCTTCCACAGCACCCTCTAGCTTAAGCATAGAGTCCTTCTTCTTGGATTGTGTGTCTCAATAATAGTCATGTCTACACGGGCTGCTTGAAGCCGAATCCGGCCTCTGTACCCCAGCACCAAATTAAATCTCAGAGACAGAGTTTTGGGTGAGGTAGAAAAGAAAAACTTTATTGCTTTGCCAGGTAAAGGGGGCGACAGCAGGCTAATGCCCTCAGAACTGTGCATCCCGACCTGGAGGGAGGTAGTGAGGAATTTTATAGCAATGGCTCAAAGAGGATGTGGTCAGCTCTTGGACATTCTTCTGATTGGTTGGTGATGAAGTAATTGGGAGTCGGCATCATCAACCTTCTGGTTCCTATTAGTCTGGGGTCTAGGGCTTGTGGGCAGCAGACAGTTAACTTCTCCCACCTGGAGGGGGTTTCAGTATCTGCAAAACAGCTCAAAGATATTGTTCTGTGTATCCCTTGAGGGGGAACCAGGACCCTGCCCCAAGGCTGCACTCTTGTCTCCTGACTGCTCCTCCCTTGTCTCTGCATCCCCTCCCTTCTTTGATTAGCATCTGTTTGAACCTGCCATTTGGAATTCAGAGAGGGTCATTGGAGGCTGAAAGAAGACTATTTCCTGTAATGAAGAAATGGGGGACACAGAAAGACTTTCGTGCCCAAAGACCCACAGGATCCTTTTTGGTTTCATGTTGGGCTTGGAGAAAGGCTGTGGGAAGAGGTGTTTGGCATTAGGGTAACAACACCCCCGCTGCCCCAGCAGGCAAGCACTGAATTCTCAATGACTGGACACCCTGAAAATCTATTTCTCAGTCAGGTCTGATGTGAGTTGTGCAGCTCTCTTCCATCTTGTAGCTCCTAGGGTAACCAGCCATCCCAATTTGCCCAGGTTTGTCCCAGTTTCAGCACTAAAAGTCCCACATCCCCAAAACTCCTTCCCCAGCACATGGAAAGTCCTGGTTTGGGGGTGATGAGAGTGGAAGGTGGGGGGTAGTGCAAGGATGCACTAAAAATAAGGACATAGAGAGGCATTGTTTTTAGTGTCAAATGAAAACAATATAGATTGTCTACCTACTGTAAGTGTTGCTGCTATTCCTGCCCTCACCACTAGTGTCCCAACAGTGATGTGTGGCTTGGGATAATGGAGCATCCCTTGTTGCATCACTGAGAGATGGGACCCAGGTGTGCCATTATATGTGGCTGTAATCATTAGCATCACCAGTCCTTCTTTGACTTTGCCTGTGCATAGACTCCTGTGCTTTGTGTCAAGATACCACTATTTCAGTTTTTAATATTTAACTTTGCGAATTTTGTGACTTTGTGTTAGAAGAGTTCAGATAATAAAAATGAGAATAATTGCAGTATCAACACTAGCATTACCCAGACATCACTGAAAAAGGCTAAATGACTGGGTTATTTAAAGGGAAAATGAATGGATGCATAGAACTCAGTGAAGGAGGTAAATAATCAAAGAGGACCATACTGCACAGTATGCAGAAAATAACCGGGGATTGGGCATGCTGGAGAAGGGGATGTGAAAGCATATAGGGAGAATAAATCTCATAAGTCTGGCAAATCCTTCTAAGTCAACAAAGGTATCCTTTCCTCCCCAAAACACACCAATGTTCATTTGGAAATAGTGACCACTGCATTACATTGGATACCACACAAACTAACACACATTGTCATACCCTCCCCTCGATTGCTCTAGGAAAGTAAGCAAAGTTACATTTCCTATTTTAGAAATTGCAGCTAAGATGTTCTATGGGCAAATAAACAGGGGAGTGTCAATAGCAGATGCATTGGCCCCTTATCTACAGAGCTGATTCTAGCAATTCTTACTGATGATCACGCTTCCTAGTATATCAAGTGATGTGTTCAATCGCAGGAACAACAAAAATGTGTTCCCCTGACCTCTCAGGTAATTTGATTTGAAAAAATAGAGTTTCAAAATGTTTTCTTGATTCCCATGAAGACTTTAATGAGACCACACAAATCAAAAAGCAAAAGATTTTTCTTTGTATCTTGTCTAAATACAAGCTAGATTTTGCTCAACTCCCTGCATATTCAGCCAATAGGCAGGTGTAAATTTTGACAAATTTCATTCAGCCTCTAAGTCCTCGCAAAAGAAAATAGTCATGATCTGCTGAAAGTCCTGCTTGCTTTGTACACAACACTGCTAAACAAGAATGTGATTTGTTTGCCTCTGACACTGAGGGTTTCTTACTGGAAGCTTTCGGTCACTTTTCAGTTTCCTCAGCATGAGCAGAAGCTCTTAGTAAGATTTTTTTTTTTTTTTACTTTGTAGAAATTAAAGGAGAACATCTTCTTAGACAGGTGTCTTCAAAAGCCATAAAAAGGATGTTAAAATGTTGGCCTGCTATGAAATTGTATTTTCCAAGTGTGGGACAAATAAAGTGTCTTTCTCTAATTTGGAAATACACTGAGGAGGAGAACAGAAAAAAAGACTACATTAAAACAAAAATCTAAATACAGTTGACCCTTGGACAACACAGGTTTAAATTGCCTGGGTCCTCTTATATGGTGATATTTTTCAATAGGAAATACTGCATTGCTAAACCATCCGCAGTTGGTTGAAACTGTGGATGTGGAACCTCATGTAGGGAGGAATCTTGGCTGCAGACAGCAGACTATAGACTAAAAATTTTTCGTAGATTTTCCACAGGGAGGAGGGTAAGTGCCCCTCACCCCCATGTTGTTCAAGGGTCAATTGGACTGTTTTTCCAATACGGTTTGATGATCTTTAAAGAGGTGATAGGGAACCTAGAAGAGAATGAACTGATTCACATTGGTTGTTCAGTGTTACGTGTGGCTTGTAACCAAAGCACTTACAGGGAAAAAAAACATCTTTTTTTCTTGTTTTTGAAAAAAGACTGTTTCAGAGCTCAAGAAAATGTCTCCGTAAAAGGGCAACCAAGCTCAACATGACTTCCTCAGTTTTGTTTGTTTGTTTGTTTTCAGGTTTTTTTGTTCATTTGTTCATTTGGATTTGGAATCCAACTTTGATTTCCTGAGTTCAAATTGCTCTTATGATTTTAAATCATTTTCTCTGAGAAAAGAGGTTTCACTTATGATGACGTCTAGTGAGCTTCAGAGTGTTTAAAAATGATGGGGCATTTTAGATGTGGAGAAACGGGATGAGGAATTGATAGATGCAGAGGACCTGATGGACAAGCAGCTGGTCCACCAAAAAGCAAAAGCAAAACTGCACTACAGAGTGAATGGACACTTTTGGAGAGCTGGAAAAGAACCTACAAGTCTAAAAGGCTGCTATTGCCCTATGTTCATAGCAGCACTCTTCATAATAGCCAACACATAGACGTAACCTAAATGTACACTGACAGAGGAATGGATAAAGAAGATGTGGTACATACATACAATGGAATATTACTCAGTCATAAAAAGAATGAAATAATGCCATTTGCAGCTACAAGGATGGACCTAGAGATTGTCATACTAATCACAGTAAGTCAGAAAGAGAATGACAAACACCATATGATATCACTTATATGTGGAATCTAAAACATGAAAGAAATGAACTTATCTACAAAACAGAAACAGACTCACAGACGTAGAGAACAGATTTGTGGTTGCCAAGGGGGAGGGGGTTGGGGGAGGGATGGAGTGGGAGGTTGGGATGAGCAGATGCCAACTAGTATATATAGAATGGATAAACAACAAGGTCCTACTGTAGAGCACAGGGAACTATATTCAGGATCCTGTGATAAACCATCATGGAAAAGAATATAAAAAAAAAAAAGCCTGCTGTTACTTGTAAGTAACCCTATGTGCTCCGTGTCACACACTGTTCTGCATACAATACAGAATATATGGTATCACGTTGGGTCATCACTGTCATGTGGGCTTGAGAAGGGCAGAGCTGAAAAGTCCACGTGAACCTTACAATTTAGTTAGTTTATAATGTATTTAGTTGCAACACAACATAAAGGAAAAGGAGGCCCCCTGAAAGCCACGGGCAGTTTAGAGAACTCTCCCGGGTTTGTGGCTCAGTAAAGCCTGCCTCTTATTCCCACGGCCAAAACGATCAGCTCTCCAAATTCCTTTGTTTTCGATTTAAATTTAGGGCAGCCTATCAGGACTGATTCAACAGCTGTCACCCCTGTTTACTGTTGATTAATCGGGGTTAGGTGATGAGAAAAAGGATCATTCAGGGATTGCACCGAATTTCAAGAGAATTGAAGTTACAGTGGTTTCAAGAGAGATGATTTCCTTTAGCAGAAGCTCCCATTGTTTTCTTCCTTTGCCAGATGCGTCTCACATGTTTGCTTGCAAAAACTCACAGATCCTCACAGACCTCTCCCTCTTGCCATCTGTTTATAGTCATAACCAACCCCCATGACCATTTCTAACCCTTGGCCACTGCGAACCTCTTCTCCATCTCCATAGTTTGTCATTTGCAAGCTATCATATTATAAATGAAATCATACAATATGGGATATTTTGAGATTGACTTTTTTCACTCAACATAATGTCTCCGATACCCATCTAAGTTGTTGTGTGTATCAACAGCATGTTCGCTTTTTCTGCCAAGTAGCGATTGCACAGTCTGGACTTACCACAGTGTGCTTCACAATTCACCTTTAGAAAGGGATTTAGTTGTTTCCAGTTTATGTTTATGACAAATAAAGCTGTTATGAACAAGAGTGGGCAGGTTATTTTGTGGGGACATTTTGCTCCATGGAAAAATATATCCAGGAGTGTGACTGATGTTTGGTAAGACGGTTTTGAATGAAATGAAGTGGGAAGATATCCGGGTGGTTCAAAGAACTAGCCATGACTTTTTGTCTTCATATAAAAAAATGATAGTCCCAAGCCCCTACTTGCTTTATTTAAAGTTAAAGAAGATGGAATCTGGAGCTTGGATTCTGTTATCAGTTTCAGAAATTCTATACAAAGAAATGCATAGTAAATACAGAATGTCTGGCCTCCTCCCCAACTCCTGCAACAGCCTCCCAGAGAGTTAGTAGTGTGGAAGCTGCGGAAATTTACTTAAAATGCTTTAGGTATAAATATTTCCATGAATATCCTCTCAGGGAGAGGAGACATCACACTGTAAAACCAATTTTAAGGTTTCTTATTAAAAACACAATTTCAAACACAAAAAGCTCAGGTTTAGATCAAGATCAGAAGAGGAGGTTAGAGCATCATTTGTTTTAGCATCTTAACTGGGGATCCAGGAGCTGAAATAACCTCCAATCTGGCCATGTCTGAGAACCTTTCACACAGGTCCTCCAGGTGCTGACAGGAAGGAAGATGCTTTACCTGAAGGACACGCCAGGAACTTTGGTGGAGAGGAAAAGAAAAGAAGCAAGGAGAGAGACTGGCCCTTTATGACAGAGGAAGAACAAAGTTTTATTGAAAGAAAAATACATAAATTTTAGACAGCACCTGCTCTGGGCCCACAGATAAGCTAGCCCAGGTCGCAGAAACCAGAGTTATAATTCTTGTCACTGAAGGAGCAATCCAGGTGAGCTGTAAATATCACCTCTGGCTGTCATCTAGGTTAGCAAACTAAAGGTAGAAAAACCTGGAAGAAAGTGGGAAAGGTAGACGCAGCAAGTGTAGGGACTGTCCCTCCTTTCTCTGTTTCCCCAGGTGGTGATTAAGGCCCTTGGCATGTCGCATCCAAATGCTCAATTCCATCCGTCACCGAACTCTCCTTCACCAGGGAGCATGCCACGTTGAGAGCCCCGCACACTCTGTAAACTTCTCTCCCCAGATGCAAGGGGCAGGTTTGCCAGATTTAGCAATATGCAAATACAGATATATTTAGTATACAATACAATTTTAGCACAGGTAGGTCCCAGATATTTCTTGGGAAATTTCTCCCATATATATAGGGGAGATATATATTTATTTATACTAAATCTAGTATTCATGCAACACAGTATATGTATGTATACATAGTACATATCCTATGGTTTATGTATACCAAGTCAAATATAATTAATAAATTATGCTTATCAGTTAATAACAATATTACAATTATTAATACAGTTAATAACCTAAATGTCCATCGACAAAAGAATAGATAAAGAAGATGTGGTACATATATACAATGGAATATTACTCAGCCATAAAAAGAACAAAATAATGCCATTTGCAGCAATGTGGATGCAACTAGAGATTATCATACTAAGTGAAGTAAATCAGGCAGAGGAAGACAAATATCTTATGATAGCACTTATAGGTGGAATCTAAAATATGACCCAAATGAACTTATCTACGAAACAGAAAACGACTCACAGACATAGAGAACAGACCTGTGGTTGCCAAGGGGTGGGTCGGGGAGGGTTGGAGAGTGGGACTTTGGGATTAGCAGATGCAAACTATCGTCTATAGAATGGATAAACATTCTGTATAGCACAGGGTACTATATTCAATATCCTGTAATAAACCATAATGGAAAAGAAGAAAATTAATATGGTTGATAAATTATGATACTATAATAAATAATAATTAAATGATGATTGTTAGATTAATAAATTTAGTAAATTTGATAAAATGAAGTTTTATGAATTTGTATATATTTATTTCATATTTACTGTGTTATATATATTTATTACTTAGTATCTACTTACATTAGAATAGAATTATATCTTTTTATATAGTACTATATACTTATTATTTTTATAGATGTTATATATAATTAACTAAATTACAATATAATTTATTATTTAATATTTAAATATTTAGACATAGTGTTTATATATTTAGTATAAGTAGGTCCCATGAACTATCTGGACCTAATTATACTAATATTTTCTTTTTTTTTTTTTTTTTTTTTTTTTTTTTTTTTTTAATAAATGTATTTATTTTTCTTTGTTTATTTTTGGCTGCACTGGGTCTCCGTTGCTGTACGTAGGCTTTCTCTAGTTGCGGCGAGCAGGGGCTACTCTTCGTTGCGGTGCGCGGACTTCTCATTGAAGTGGCCTCTCTTGTTGCAGAGCACGGGCTCTAAGCACGCGGGCTTCAGTAGTTGGGGCACGCAGGCTCAGTAGTTGTGGCTCGCGGGCTGTAGAGTGCAGGCTCAGTAGTTGTGGCACACGGGCTTACTTGCTCCGCGGCATGTGGGATCTTCCGGGACCAGGGCTCGAACCCGTGTCCCCTGCATTGGCAGGCAGATTCTTAACCACTGTGCCACCAGGGAAGCCCTATACTAATATTTTCTTTGCTGTTTATCTGATACTCGAATGTAACTGTGTGTCCTCTATTTAGGATTTGGGAACTCTAGCAGGGGGTGGGGCGGGGCGGAGCTTACAGGGGACTCAGTCCCCCAGAAGCCAACTCACAAATTGGAGGACCTAGGAAGGCTCAGGAGGAAGAGCATTAAATTGGAGACACACAGAATCGCTACAAGGCTTGTTTATAAACCCAATCCAGGAAGGATCCATAGACAGAAAGTCTGGAATCAGGAAGGCATTTTTTCCCCTTCCCTTGAGCGGTGCCTCTTACTGCAGGGAGAAAACAGACCATGAAATTTTTCTTTGGCGTGCTTAAGGCCAAAGGGCAATTTCTGCTGTAACCCTGGGCTTTACTACCTAATACCGGCAGCAAATAAAGATTTATTTATTCATACATCCGTAAATATTTAGGACTACGTATCTGACGGCCAATGACAACGCTAAACAAGCACTCATGGCTTCCAACAGACTCTTAGAGTCTCTGAGGGAGGTTTCATTTTGCCATCATTGGGGAAATTAAACATTTGAAATGAGCTGTAAAGTCGGATCTCGACATAAATAATTCATAGGGAGACTTGTGGATTCCAGACACTTTTCTGTTTGTGGGGACACTGCCCCCTGGACCCCACAGCTGCCTTCTCTTCCCCAGCATTCTCTTCCTCCCCATCTTCTCTCCAGAGGATGCTACAAAGTTCCATACAATCAAGGTCCCTCCTTCTCATATTTTAAACCTTAAAAATACAGCTTACTCTGACTGCTTTGACACTCGATTTGATTTTGATGCAAACTTCCTCCAGAGGACCAATCATCTAAAAAGTGCCTCCTTCGGTGGAATTTGAGGACAGACCACTGATGCTGTCACAGGTGTGTGGGACAGGTTTCCCTCACCTGTACTCATGGGTCCCCTGTGTCACCTGCCCACGTGGCACTTCCATCCCAAATCCGTATCTCCATCCCCGTGGGGCATCACCATTTCACATCTAAATTCCACATATGTTTTTGGGTTTTGTTTATTAAATGACTAGAAATAGCAAAGTCCAAACAGATTAAAACACTTAAAAATAAATTTTAAAGAAGTTTAAAAAGTACAAAGGGTCCCCTTATAAGCTCTTTGGTGTCTAGGTTGTGTCTTATTTATCCACAGAGATCTGAGTAGTCTGCATGTGTAATCCAATCATGATTCATCTCCAAGACTCTGGGACTTACCGCTTGGAGGTGAGAACATTCATCCCAGTACCTGACCAAAGAAGGAGAAACACTTCTGGTTAAGCCATTAACAGTATCTGCAACCCAAGGCAAAGGAGTAGGAAAGACTGTTAGTCCTCACCTCCAACTGGGGCCCAGGTGCAATGACCACACACAGCATGCCGGTCTCACCACACCCTGAGGACCGGTCCTTATTTCACATTAAATGTGAAACCAGGGAGACACAAGAGGCAAAGTAGCTTCTCTGAGATCGTCTAGATAGTGGCAGAGATGACCTTGGCAATGAAATTCTTTACTGTACACTCAGATTCTTTTCTTTTCTTTTTATTTTAAAGCAAGTTTTCTGCTTTTTTTAATATATATAAATTTATTTATTTATTTATTTGTCTTTGGCTGAGTCAGGTCTTCATTGCTGCAACCCAAAGCGCAGGCTTTCTCTAGTTGTGGCGAGTGGGGGCTACTCTTTGTTGCTGTGTGCGGGCTTCTCATTGCAGTGGCTTCTCTTGTTGTGGAGCATGGGCTCTAGGTGTGCGGGCTTCAGTAGTTGTGGCTCATGGGCTCAATAGTTGTGGCTCGCAGGCTCTAGAGCACAGGCTCAGTAGTTGTGGCACACGGGCTTAGTTGCTCCGTGGCATGTGGGATCTTCCCAGACCAGGGCTCGAACCCGTGTCCCCTGCAATGGCAGGTGGATTCCTAACCACTGCGCCACTAGAGAAGTCCCAGATTCTTTTCATAACACCATGCTTCCTCTTGACCTACATAGAAAAATATTTTCAAAGCGCATTGCAAAAATGAAAAAGTAAATCATCTGCTATCTTCACTTTTTTCTACTATAAAAAATCTCATTGCCTTTGCCATTTAAAATATTTTGAGTCAAACTTTTTATTTAAGAAATAATAGAAACAAATGCATATAACCACTACATGGTGATGTGGATTCTTGCAAAAATTTTACATATAAGAACTCATTCCATCCTTACAATCTATGAGATAAGAATTATTATTATCTCAACTTCAGTGATGAAAACTCTGAGAGAAAACAGATAGGTTAAGCAATTTGCCTGTCTCACAGCTAGTAAGAGTCAAAGCCAGGATTTGAACCCAAGCAATTTGACTCCAAGTGAGTATACCATAAGGGATGTTAATTTTCCTTTAAGAACAGAGTTCAGGGAATTCCCTTCCAGTCCAGTGGTTAAAATTCCATGCTTTCACTGCTAAGTGCCTGGGTTTGATCCCTGGTCTGGGAACTAATATCCCACAAGCCACGCAGCACAGCCAAACAACAACAACAAACACAGAGTTCAATGCCCAATGGGATAAAAAAGAAAGAAAGAAAAAGAATCCCCAAACTATATTTTAGAAAACCCATATACTGGAGCCAAAGTAATAAAATCTAATAGGCAGTAAGTTTACTCAAGCAAATGAAAAAAGAAAATTAAAAAGATGAACCAGGGCTTCCCTGGTGGCGCAGTGGTTAAGAATCTGCCTGCCAATTCAGGGGACACGGGTTCGAGCCCTGGTCCGGGAAGATCCCACATGCTGCGTAGCAACTAAGCCCGTGCACCACAACTACTGAGCCTGCACTCTAGAGCCCGCGAGCCACAACTACTGAGCCCGTGTGCTGCAACTACTGAAGACACATGCCTAGAACCCATGCTCCACAACAAAAGAAGCCACAGCAATGAGAAGCCCACGCACCACGACAAAGAGTAGCCCCCACTCGCCACAACTAGAGAAAGCCTGCGCGCAGGAACAAAAAGACCCAACACAGCCAAAAATAAATTTTAAAACTAAATAAATAAAGAGAATAAAAAGATGAACCAAAATTGATAGGACCACTTTGTAAAACTGTTCAGTGCTATCTGCAAAAGCTAGTACCTACCACAGCTAAACATATGTGTACACCATGACCCAGCAATCCCACCCCTAAATATACACTCAATAGGGTTGCTTGCATATTTTTTGTCAAAATTCATATATTAGAACATTCCAGACAGCAGTATTTAGTAGAGCCAGAAACTAGACACAAACCAAATGCCCAAAGACTTATGTAAATCGTGGTATATTTATACAACATACAAATACGTACTAGATAAAATATAATGTATAGTATATAAAACAATATATAATGTATATGATGTAAAAATAAACTGTTCAATGATGGGAATACACAATCCAAAAAATAAAAATATGGATACCATTAACATAATTTCGAGTAAAAGAAGCGAAGAGTATGTTTCTAGTACATGAATCCATTTATATAAAAGACAGACATAGGCAAAACTAACCTCTCTGTTTGAGTGGCCATGCCGGGGAGCCAGGCAGACACAGTTGGAGGAAGGACGCCCAAGGACGGGACTCTGGGTGCCGCGTGTGTTTTGTGTCTTGAGCCAGGAGAAAGAAACACAAGTGTATTCAGTTGTGAAAGTTGGTCTGTTACCGGAAGTGGGATCCGGCCGCTCGCTGCTCAAAAACCAATAAAGAGGCAAGGTTGGTGGAAAGGAAAGTTTGCTTTACTTTGGATGCTGGCAACGGGGGTGGGGAGGTGAGGGCTGACTTCTGTCCAAAGGCAGACACCCTTCCCTCACCCCACGCTGACAATCGGGGGCAAGTGCTCTTATAGACGGAGGGAGGGGGTTCCATGCAGAACCACCGCAGGCAGCTCCGACAGGCACCTTGAAACTGGTCATCAGTGGTCTGACTGGCGTCCTCTTGATGGTTTTCAGTACAGTGAGTCTTCAGTTCCAGGGTCGGTTTGTTCCCATTTCCCTGAGGCCAGTTCTCAGAATTGTGGCAGCTTATGTCATGGCTACAGTCTGGTCATCATGTAGTTAACTCCTCCACCTGGTAGGGGTTTCTGTAGCTACAAGACAGCTCCCAGGACACGGCTCAGAATATCATCTCTAGCCCTTGACAAGGAACGAAAGGGCCTTGACTATGCTTAGTGACTAAACTATTATAATTAAGTCTTGTTGGACTGTTTTCCTTTGTTTCTGCATTTTCTCACTTCTCTGATTCAACTTACTCTTTGGCTAAAGTTTTTCCACAGACAAAAGCCAGGCTGAGGACATGGGGGTAGGGGCATGGATCATAGGGTCCTGCTCCGTTTCAGGTCCAGTGGGCAACAGTGAACACTTATCGATTAACCGTTAAATTAAGAAATGAAATGTTTTTAGAGGGTGAATGATTTGACCTTTCTTCAGTATTACCTGCCCTTCTGCAACTTTGCCAACTTTATTTCTTCTTTGCCTGCCTAGCCAACCTGGGATACCTAAACACGTCTATGTTTTATTTGTTTTTTAATGTTCCTCCTTAAAAAGACATTGTCTTGGTGTGGTAAATATACTATAGCCTCTTGGAATTACTATCCCCCTTTCATTAACATGAACTTGGGGAGAGTTGGGGTGAAAAGAGAGAACTCCAGTGGATGGAAGAAAGTGGGCATTTTTTCACGTTCTCAAGCTCTCCCGGCAGACAGGGTGTCTCATGGGTTTCCCTCCAGCCTGGAAGGAGCCTCAGCTCCCTTGCCTGCAGCTGAGGGCTGTCGGGTTTTTTTGTTTGTTTTTTTTTTTGCGGTACGCGGGCCTCTCACTGTTGTGGCCTCTCCCGTAGCGGAGCACAGGCTCCGGACGCACAGGCTCAGCGGCCATGGCTCACGGGCCCAGCCGCTCTGCGGCATGTGGGATCTTCCCGGACCAGGGCACGAACCTGTGTCCCCTGCATCGGCAGGCGGATTCTCAACCACTGCGCCACCAGGGACCTGGGGGCTGTCTTAAATGTACTGGGGCTCCTTGTGGAGGAGACTTGGGTTGGCTGTTATCTGGGATTAGAGCCTGTGGGATGATAAGTCCTGCAAATAAGCAACCAAGGAGACAGCTAGTAATGGAGAGAAGTTCCTGCCCAGGGAGATATCTACGGGTGCTGAAAAACAGGCCAGTGTATACTGTGCTGCCAGGATGGCTAATGAGCACAGCGTCCTTGAGAGGAACAGCCAACATACGTGAAAAGCCTTCAAGATTGTGCAAAATCTTCAACTCAGAAATTCCAGTTCTAAGAAATTGTTCTGGAAAATAACTGAGCAAGGGTTCACCCCGTACTAATTATATGCTGATTTTATCAGTGCTTGGGATGAACATGGATTTAACTGAACCAGCATCTAAGTCAGATACTCTAAGATAATCTAAGTTAGAGTCACTGTATGGGTAGTTGTAAATCGTTGCAAAAATAAAGGCTGTTTTGAGACCTATAATTTTCTGGCTGGCAGGTGAAGCAAAAGCCATTTTCTGATGGAATTTTGGAAACCAGCTTTCTGAAGAAATGTGTTTATATTCATCCTGGAATTCAGAGACAAGGCTGAATTTATTGTATCTTCCAGGAACCAATTTATCCCCAATGTCTCATACAGAGAAATGTGTCTTAATTCTGGTGGTGCAAGTGGCACTCAATATTTTAATTTATTTTCCTCCACAGACAAAAAATTTAATTTGTAACAGTTTATTATGTTGCATGCTCCCTAATGGAAATTCTTGGAAACATTTCTTTTCTTTTCTCTTGCTAGGTGGGTCGATAGATTGCATTAACCAACAACTCTTCCTTTTTTTTTTTGGCCGTGCTCCGCAGCCTGTGGGATCTTAGTTTCCCGACCAGGGATCAAACCAGCGCCCCCTGCAGTGGAAGAGTGGAATCTTAAACAGTGGACCCACAGGGAAGTCCCACCAAAAACTTTTTTTTTTTTTTGAGGTACGCGGGCCTCTCACTGTTGTGGCCTCTCCCGTTGCGGAGCACAGGCTCCAGACGCGCAGGCTCAGCGGCCATGGCTCATGGGCCCAGCCGCTCCGCGGCATGTGGGATCTTCTCGGACCAGGGCATGAACCCGCATCCCCTGCATCGGCAGGCAGACTCCCAGCCACTGCGCCACCAGGGAAGCCCCAAGAACTCTTTTTTGAAATCCTGAGACACCTGTTGTAGCTGGTTGAGGTTTTAGCAAATGCAAAATGTGTTAATTAAATCAAGACTCGGAGGCTCCCCCTTCAGGCCAGTGGAAGAATCAAGGGTCATTTATTGCCTTTGGAATTTCTTCCTGTTATCCTGGTCTCCAAGGTCACTTCTCTTCTGTAATCTGAGACTTCATCAAAAGGCATCTGTATGGAGACTGACAGCGAAATGGTCAACAATTATGACAGCAGAGCTGGCACAAAAAATACATTCATACATCACACCTGAAATTCTGACCTTCAGACTCAAAAGCAAATGAAAAACCTTGAACATCATGACCATTCAGTATTATGTAGAGTTATATACCCAGAGCTCTATAGTTCTATTTTATTTCTATTGCAGAAAGTTGTAGACAACTGCAAGATTATCTCAGCTAACTTGAAGTTTCTATTCATAAGGTGTTGTCAAATGTAGGTCTCTCAGTTATACCTCCCTTGGGTATGGTGAGGCAGACAGATCAGGACATGACTGTCATTGAAAAGATAGTTCAAAAAAGAAAAGAAACAAATGAACTTATTTACAAAACAGAAACAGTCTTACGGATATTGAAAACAAACTTATGGTTACCAAGGAGGAAACCTGTGGGGAGGGATAAATCAGACGCCTGGGATGAACACACACACTATATATACAGATAACCAACAAGGACCTACTGTGTAGCACAGGGAACTCTACTCAATATTCTGTGATACCTTATGTGAGAAAAGAATCTAAAAAAGAATGAATATATGACATGTATAACTGAATCACTTTGCTGTATACCTGAAACACAACATTGTAAATCAACTCCAATAAAATAAAGTAAAACCAATTTATAACCACAAGTCTCAAATAGAAAAAAAAATAGTTTGTTACAGTTCTTATGAGGAGGGGGTGTCCCAGGCCATGAGGGACCGTTCGGGGAAGCACCGGGTCAGTCAAGAGGCAGAGGACTGGGAGGAAAATGTGGTCAGGAGTCTTTACTGCAATTTCTATGCAAAGGAGCAAGCCACAGCACGTAAGCAGGCTTAGGATTGGCCAGTTTGAATAATTCCACTGGGCTCTAGGACATAGGGGCTGCCCCTAGGTGATTAGGGCAGGTGGTTTGTGGCCCAGAGTGTAAGAATTCAGTAGAGGACGGGGTAGGGTGTGGACTCTGGATTAGTTGGTATACAAATGGAAGGTGGGAACTGTTTGCTATGTATCTCTAGGAATTAGTTAATCCCGAGAGGGGCAGTCCCTCCCTAACCAGTAAGACCCCAGATGTCAACTCAATAGAAAACAGAAATTGTAAAAACACATGCTAATCCAAAGGGTCCCCTCTGTCCTGCAGCCTCTGGGGATGCAGGAGGTGAGGACTGCCGTTCTTCCTGCAGCATCCCGTGACCCTGTAAGACACACTCACATTTTCACATCCTTGAAATGCAGGGCACAGAGGTATGCAGAATAGAAAACTGAGACCTTATGACAGGCATCTGAACTTCTTTCACCTGCTAAACTGACCTATTCCATTACCTGGAGAGGGAAAGATGGTTGTTTATACATATTAAATGTTAAGTCCTGACCTGGTCACAAGGTTAGAAAATGTGTTATTTTTCTCGGTCCAGGAGGTCCATTGGCTGAGTCAAGAGAAAGTCCTTAAGGAAATTAGGGGCACAAATTCCTAGGCTGTGTCAGGACAGGGATTCTGTGGATTTTTCTTAAACAAAAAAGGAATAAATCTAAACATGGGTACAGGTTCCACTAAAGGTCACAATTTCTCTTCAGTCCTGACCTGAATAAAATAATTTCTTGTGCACGTTTTTGGTATCAACCTCATCTCCTCTACGTACTGTCTGTATAATGTACACGTGCCACTCACGTCTTCAAACTGCACTTCCTTCATTGGTGATGATGGGGATGATCAGAGGTTCTCCCTTACGTGACCGCTGTGATGGACAAGTTACACGATGTGGGTAAAACACTGAGTATTTGTGATTACCATGTTAACTCTGACAATCCTGGGCATTGTTAGTGTGGTGGATTAAATCTGCAAGAAGTGGCCACGACACGCCCTCCCTGAAATTTGGATTTTTTTTTTCTCTTGCTTTGGGATGGAGTGGTCTTTGGTGACTAGCTTGATCAAGACTGGAACAGAAGTGGGGCTGTGGGCATTCCCATGTAAGGATAGAAAAGGCAATACAACCTCTTCTTGGTCCTCCTGGGACTCTCCCACTTTGAATCCAGCCAGCATGCTCTGAGATAGCCAATCAGCCACATGGGACGGTCCCGTGAGGTCTGAGTGGGTAGCCCTCATCATCCTTGGACATGTGTGTGAGCCGCCTTCAGACGACTCTGTCCCAGGCTTCAGCTGGCCTGGCTGATGCCAAGTAGAGCAGAGACCAGCATGTCCCTTCTAGCCTGGAGAGGGAGGAATATCCCTGGGGAAATAAATGCTGTCATTATAAAATCACTGAGTTTGGGTTTTCTTACACAGTAATAAATAATTTTAAAATAAAAAGTCTGTAATATATAAGAATCCTATTAATATCCATGACATAATATTTTCCAATCAATTAACCTCAACTGTCCTCCTCTCCCCAAAATTAAGATAGAAAAATTCAGAAGTGAGAGGTAGTCTTGATTTTTTAGCAATATGTGAAATTATGCATAATATGTATTGCCATGTAAAACAATACTTCTTTAAGTAATATACTGAAAGGTAGACTTTTCTAGCTGCTCTTATTTCTATATGTGTATGCATTCAGTATATATGTGTGTATGTATATATATGTATAGGTACATATGAATGTGTGTCTACATATGTATATATAACCATTTTCTTACTTCAAGTTTATCCACATATCCTTCTGTTCTATAATCAGGACAAAAAAAACAAAAACTTTAAAAAAATTTTGTCAAAGTGTATTCCTGCATTTGATAGTAGTTTCACAACTGATATAGTATAAATTTCCTCTCTTATAATAAACAAAAGAAATAAATGGAATACTTCAAAGTCCATGGACTTGTTGCCTTTTCTACTGAAGGATGATAAAAAATACAAAGAGAGCCCAAGAGTAGATTCAGCGGGGAAAGAAACATGTAATTATAGTGTGCTTGTTACTAGTATCTTTTTAAAATGCTTATTTTAAAAAGAGATTATTCCTCCAGAAGCAGGAGGAATTCTCAAATTACTTTGAAATGACTGTTCTTAGCTTGTTCTATAATTCTTTTCATTTTTGTCAGCTAAATAAGCAATAGAATATCCTTAAAGATGAACCAGAGAAGAATAAGAAAAATCATCTTCATTACTAACTCAGAACCAACATATCTTCTTTTGGAGGTAGTTTAACACACTCAATATGTCTCTTATGATGTCTTCTTCCTCAAAAGTAATACTGCCTTCTTTTTCATTCCAAAAATAATCTTTTATACACTTTAATCAAGTTACGGATGCTTGCCACACAATGCCCATTATGGAAACTCACTAGTTAAAATTAATTCACCACCTTTGATTAAAGAGTACATGAAATATGAATACCTTCTTTAAAACTGACTTTCTTTGGTCCAAAATGTCTGCCTCAAATAGAAAGTAGGCAAGCAAACTCCTACAGCTGAAGGTTTGTACTATGTAAGCCAATGCTACCTTTCCATCCAACTAGGAAGGATAAAATTTAGAATAAATATCTTCCATTCACCAGACCATGACACAATCTGCATTTTTGAAAGTGGATGAGCTTATAAACTATTTGTAAATACTTATCAAGAGTGACACTACCTCTTCAAAATAGCATCACCAGTGTGCTTTACTTAATATACAGAATAAAAATGAAACTCAGGTAGACAGAGATTTTGTGTTTCTGGAAACTCAAGTCGGGATTCCATGGGCCAGTTCTAGTCACTGTGTGCAGGTTCAGTACAAAGAAATCAGACACTCAAGAGCTCTCCTTGTCACTCGTGGTCACAATGATGTCCTTTTGAGTTATCATTTCTGCTAAGGTCCAAAAACGATACTTGAGTTATTTGTAAGCTAACTCTTAGTTTTCTTCTTGTTCCAAGCTGATAAATTCAGGTTGTTTCTCGCAACCTAGCTGACCATTACCCCAAAGCCCATCCTCTTACACCTACCATGTCACTTGTATGAACTGGTAATTGAACTTATTCTCCCATCAGCTGTAGTATCCTAGTCTCAAAGTCTCCCTAATGGAGACTCATAGCCCCAAGGCAAATATTTCTGTGTGGGGCACATATGCTATTTCTCAATAAGAAGAGGAGGGGGAAAAAAGGAACTCAAACATGCAGCTGAAACTGCCAAAAGTCTAACTTAAAATACCTCAGTTATCTGAAATGGTGGTACTACTGTGTTTTAAATTCCTTGTCATACTATTTCTTCTTTCTTTAATTAATTAATTAATTAATTTTTGGCTGCGTTGGGTCTTCATTTCTGCACGTGGGCTTTCTCTAGTTGCAGCGAGTGAGGGCTACTCTTTGTTGTGGTGTGTGGGCTTCTCATTGCTTCTCTTTTTGCAGAGCACGGGCTCTAGGCATGGAGGCTTCAGTAGTTGTGACACGTGGGCTCAGTAGTTGTGGCTCATGGTCTCTAGAGTGCAGGCTCAGTAGTTGTGGCACGTGGGCTCAGTAGTTGTGGCTCATGGTCTCTAGAGTGCAGACTCAGTAGTTGTGGCTCACGGGCTTAGTTGCTCCCTGGCATGTGGGATCTTCCCAGACCCGGCTCGAACCTGTGTCCCCTGCATGGGCAGGCAGATTCCTAACCACTGCACCACCAGGGAAGCCCCTGTCATTCTATTTCTTACTCTGCTATTATATTGGTTATATTTTATTGTCCGTAACCCTTAGTAACCTAAACAGTTGTTCTTGGTCCTTGTTCATTTTAAGTTCCAAGGCTCACTGGTGTTCCTCTAGGGATATATGGAATTATTTGTTGATCCCCTGTTGCAATCCTCTGATCTCTCGATTTTCTTGCTAGATGTCCATACTCCATGTGGACCACGGTAATATGTATAAGATTTTTTTCGTGATACTGCTTTATGGCTTCTGCTTGCTGGTTGAGAGTTACAGTTTATTCAATGCCAGCTTCTGCCTCATTGTCGGAATCTCTTGATCTTCCAGTGAGATCTTTAACAGCAACAAATGCTCTGTCAACTGTGCAACTCATTTTCCAATCAGCTGTAGTAACTGAGTCTTAAAGTCTGTGCTAACTAATAGCCCCACAGGAAATAGTTTTATGTGTGTGGATAAAGAAGAGAAGTAAAAAAAAGAATTTGCATGTATAAACTTCTAGGTATGTGGATGAAAAATTCATAAGTCTATTTACAATATGTATTAACTTAGTTAATCCTACTTTAAATTGGGTGTTATATAGGATGTTAGAAAGACTGCTTTTCTCATTCTTGTATTTCCTAAAGGAATTTATTTAAATACATCATATATACATTTGACAGCAACAACTTTATTAATCTAGAATCACTGGCTAATGCAGTTTTCCACCTTCTAAGTTGCTTGAAATAAAGCACATGTGGAATGTGTATTTGATGTTTTGGCTAGAAATTTCATCCCAAGCGATTAGTGCACATTTGTTTAAATTTAGGACACTTACGTCGTTCCCTTGTCCAGTGAGTATTGCAGAATCACAGTCCAATAACTACCACATTGATTTGTTAAGCAATATTTATAACAGTAGTTAACGTTTTTGAGTCGTACTCTAAGAAATAGTCGCTAAATCTTTGTTAAATGTCCCATTATTGTTTCTTTCCTCTTCTCCCTTCTCCTCCCCACTTGGCTTTTTGTCTTCTTAAACGTTATCTTTTTCTCCCCCCTCTATCCTCTTCTTCTCTTATTTCATCTTTAATTAATAATGTCAGGTGATCTCACAAGTATCTAAAACTATCATTAATTGAAGGTAATTAATGTGTTTTCTCCAAATAGTATATAAGTTATAAGTGAAGTAAATGCAAGAGCATCCTCTAATATGAAAGACATAAATCTTTCTTTACTGAGAGTTTCAGGGTCTATCTCTCACTATAGATTTGAGCGTATATTATAGTTATCACATATCAAGAAATTTGGGGACAAAACCGTATGGTGTAATTACCTGGTCAATGAACTCATTGTTTTCAGTCAAGGGGCTCCCTAGCTGACTGATTGAAACCGTGATCTGGGGAAATGTATAACATCCAGATTCTAGAGTCCTACCTGAAATCTAATAAATCTGAATCACACATAAATGTGTACTTTACACATCCTTCTCAGATACTTTGGATGCTCAGCCAGGGTTGTGAACCAGTGACTGAGATTATAATGGAGTGTCTTTTCCACACAGAGGTTGGTATTTTCTCTTTTCCAGTGTATCTTGGCACTTGTGAAATTTCAGCCTTCCAAAAGTCTTTCCTGATGACATCAAAGTCAACCTTCTAGTCCAAACAAATTATAAATCACTGTAAATAAAGCTCCAAGCAGATATCTCAATATATTAGTTATTTATTGTAGTGTAACAAAAATAGTCCCCAAACTTGGTAGCTGAAAGCAACAAACATATTATCTCATCGTTTCTGTCTGGGAGTCTGGGAGAGGCTTTTTCCTGGGTGGTTCAGGCTCAAGGAATCTTATGAGGTTACAATCAAAGTGTCATGCAGAGCTGTAGTTATCCCAAACTCAAATTACGAGCTAATGCACATGGCCCTTGCTAAGTCTTGGTTCTCTGCCATTGAAGCTTCTCCACTGGCTGCCTCATGATAGCTGGTTTCCTTCAGAGAAGGCAAGAGGGTACACCTCAACTTATAGCTGCAGTCTTTTTTATAACCTAATCTCAGAAGAGATATCTCATCACTTTGGCGTATTCTGTTCATTGGAAGAGGTTCACTAAATCCAGCTCATACTAAAGGGGAGGGGGTCACACATGGGTGTGAATGCCAGGGGATGGGGATTTCTGAGGGCATCTTAGAGGCTGGTCCCCTCCCCAAGGGCCAAGCAATGGAAATCCTGGGTAAGGGTGGACCCAGCCAAGATATTTACATCAAAACCATGAAATTAATTCCTTGAAGTTATTCCAGGATCACATAAAAGAATGTGCAATTGAGATTTCTAAAGCAAACCCACTTCCACCAAAATGATAAGTCCAGACAGTACCCTTCTATATTTATATAAAAGTCACAATGGTGTTTAAAATATGCAAATGTGCCCTATTACCAAAGTTATAAGAGTGAAATTAAGTTGCTTTTAGATGTATTTTCATTTCAGTTTTCCTAGTAAATTTTATGTGTAATTGCTAATGAGGTTGTCAGTTAGTTTGGCTAATTCCACAGTGTGCCATGGTAGACGTAGTACTTATTGTTTTTGGCATATGTTTCTATGCTCAGCATAATAGCGTTCTAAATCAAATATAATTGTTTGTGGTTAGTCTCTGCTTCATTAATGTGGGTTATCTTTGTCTACCAAGCTGGAATGAAAATTCCCTGAAAATAAGCAATAGATCTTACTCATTTTTTAGAACCGGCTTTCTTTTTTCAGCTGTTAAAAGTGACCCAGATCTAAATTTTTTAAAATAATTTTTAATGAAATCAGTTTGATGTATTACTAAAACTAGACACAAAGACACAAAAATGGGAGATGACTTCAAGATAATTTAATTTTAAGAAATAAGAGGCCAACTCTTATATGAGAATTTTGGGAATTTTTAGAAAATCCTAGTGCCTGGTATACCTCTATTTCAACCAAGGTGAGTCAACTTCTAGTCTACCAACTCTCTGCAAACAACTGAGTACCTATTTAATATATACAAAAAGCAACATCTCTTTAGAGATATTAAAGAGCTGCCCCAAATCCAAAATTTGCATAAACAGGAACAAGAAGAGAAGAACCCATTAGATAAGCAGAGCATTCTCTGTTGCTTTCCCTCCCAATGTATTTGGTGAACTATCAGTTATCTATCCCCAGGTAACAATCCCCTCCCCCAAAATATAATTGCTTAAAATAACATCAATCATTATTTTTGCTCATGAATCTTAACTCTCCTCTATGGTGTCAGCTGTGATGCTGTGACTGGCAGCAGGGAATCCCCTTTCAAGAGGACTCCCATGGCTGGCAGTTTCGTGTTTGTCACGTCACCTGATCCACAATTATGTGGGATGGGGGAGGGTCTCATTTCGTCTCCATAGGGTCTCACTGCTCAGCTGCTTGGGCTTCCTCACAGAATGGCAGCTGATTCCAAGAGAAAGTGGTGGGCCACATGGAAGCCACACACAGGACCACCCCTGCTTCATCCCCACAGGTTCCACTTCCCGCTGAGTCTGCAGGGGGTGCTGGTCTGCTCAATCCACAGTGGTCCATTCTCTGCTCAAAATAACAGCAAAGGCAAAATCTGCCCTCTAAACCTGGAACCTCTGAGATGGACCCCTCCACCAATGACAGGGCATGTGGCTTTGTCCTCATACTTTGTCCTTCTGGCTCCCTCCTGGGGGACACACCCTCCAGTCCTGGCAGGGGACTTACAGGGAGGGGCTTCAAAGGTGGGAGAAAGAAAGGTGAAGAGGAAGAGTGGGGGGCTGCAAACCCAAGAAAAGGGGACATCGGATAGTTCCAAGGCCCATCTGGGTCAAATTATTATGTTTAAGGTTGTATTTTAAAAAACTTCTTATTTTTGTGTGAATTTTAGTCTCTTTGTGTATATTTTCAATTTTTGGATTAAATTGTATGATCTGGGGGAAAATATTACACTAGTCTGGGAATCAGGAAATGAGGTTTTAGACTGTAGGTCTTTGGGGATAATTAGTCCTCAGTGATGATGAAGAAAAATGTGTAATTCTCTCGTGTTTGTTTTGGGACTTTCAACCACCTGTAAAGTCCATTTAAAATGGGTCTGCTGTGTTTTATGCAAACTGTACCCTGGTAGATTTGATTTAAATTGACACAAGGAAGCCGTAGACAGTGAGGTCCGGGAAGGTTCCTCTCAGGGGTGGCATGAGGATGCTGTCCTCCACAAAGGGACGTGGAAAGGAGCCAGACCCAAGCAGGAGCTCCAGGCAGAGGACAAGAAGTGCAAAGGTTGGGTGGAAACAAGCTATTTGTTCCAGAAGTAGAAACAGACCCAAGGGTGAGTGTTGACTGTCTAATCAAATGTCAACAAGACCTTTTATGAAGCAGGTTTGAAGCACTTAGTTTCAAAATAGTCAAATAGAGAGAGTGTTTGATGATGTTTTGTGTTTAATTGTTTTCTAATAAGATGTCATTTGGGTCAAGCAAGTCACGTAAGAATGTTTACTGAAGCCACAGGTGGACCAATCTGCATCGCAGAAGCATCATAGGCTTTCTTGTATCCATCACTCTGCCAAGAAGTTCCCCCAGTACAACTATTGTTTGACCGCTGTTCTTGAAAACCACTGAAGCCATCATAGGTTGGTCGGTGGCACTTATATATATATATTTTTTAATTTATATTTTTATTTTTGCTGTGTTGGGTCTTCGTTTTTCTGCAAGGGCTTTCTCTAGTTGTAGCAAGCAGGGGCCACTCTTCATCGTGGTGCGTGGGCCTCTCGCTATTGCGGCCTATCTTGTTGCGGAGCACAGGCTCCAGACGTTCAGGCTCAGTAGTTGTGGCTCACGGGCCTAGTTGCTCTGCGGCATGTGGGATCTTCCCGGACCGGGGCTCGAACCCATGTCCCCTGCATCGGCAGGCAGATTCTCAACCACTGCGACACCAGGGAAGCCCGTCACTTATATTTAAGATCATGGGCTTTGTCTATTTGCATCTGGGGTAGTAGTTACTTGTCAAACAAGCCCAGGATGGTTTGGGACTATTATAGGGTAAGAAGATGCTAAATGTCCACTTTCTCACCCCAGGGGGTGTGCTTCTCACCTCTGCTATGGCGGCTTGAAGCTTAATGTTGACTTTCATTTGTTTAAAAGCAGATTTCATTTCTTCCAATCCACTTCTGCACATTTCCACTAGGCTGGTAACATAATTCATTTTTAAAACAAACTAAGCCCGGTTTTGTCTCCATAATTTAGTCATTTAACTTAACTCCTACAGGAAGCCAAGTTTCACTGTCATGACGGAATGAGCAGCTCCAGATAATACAGCAAAGATGGATGTAGTTATGGGATTTGCTAAGTTTGGTGGAAAGAAAGTGGATTGAAAAGCTGCCATGCTCCTGTATGGGGAAAAAAAAATGGAGCATCTACTCATGACATATTAGAGGTTTAAAACTAGACTCAGGCATGTGGGGGATTTGAACATTGACTAGATATTTGATGATATTAAGGATATTTTTTATTGTATTTAAGAATAATAATGGCGTTACAATCATTTTTAAAAAGAGGCATAGGTTTTTTTTTTACACGTAAGGAAATATCTGAGAATTACATGCTTAAAAAAGACAACAACCAATCAAACAAACAAACAAATAAACTCAGAAGGGATTTTTCAACCCTTGCAAAAATTTCCGAATTCATTTTCTTTCCAAATTTTGTTTTATTTTTCCTGGTAGGATTATGCTGATCTGACCACCATGCTATTTGGAATTCAACCCAGTATTTCTGCAACCACAGAGAGAGGGCATAAGCATTATACTTTATTCCTAAATACACGAACATCTCTGCAGGAATTTGCCAATCTTCAAGTACTTGGCCACAGTTTTCCTCTGAATCTATGATGATGAACCTTTTATAGCAAGTTTTGAATCTCATGTACAACAGAAGCTTCTAAATGAGCTATTTGGCCATAATGAGAAATCTTTATTAAAACAAAGAAACAAACAAAAAACCTCTGCATGGAATAATTAAATAGACATAAGTGCAGGTTCTGTGCCACGAATAATTGTAAATAGCACTGACAATGTAATTTATGCTCATTTATGACACAGTAGCTCATTAGGGCTCCAATTTTCATCCCTTTCTTTAGCCAAGCTCTTCTGTTTCTCTGATAGAAATTCTTTTTATTTCATCTACATTGTTTTGCCACTGGACCTACAAGGGGAAGGATAAGAAGCTTCTGGAATGGGGGCTACCAGCACTGGGACCCTAGGAACAGGTAGGGGTGCAGGTGGGTGGAGAAAGCTCTAAAGGGACAGGGGTCCCTGGCCTTCAGATTAGCTTTGCCAAGTTAGAGTGTGTTTCCAGAATTTCCAAATCAGCCAGTGTCTCACAAAAAGCCAAAAATTGAGACTTTTATATAAAATTGTCTTATTTTTCTATGTTGGATACCAATGAAACATTTTTCTAAATTCTGTGTGCCAGGCGCAGCGTGTTTGCAGGATGCAGGCAGCGGGATGGCCATCAGTTACTAACCTTTGTTCTGAAAGAATAGGGCTGGTCCCCATAATGCTGTTCTCATTTTCATCAGCATGTTCAAACACAAATGAACGTCAAGGGTGTAGCTTACACTCTACTCACCAAATACAAAAATGAAACTTTGGTGCAATAAATGGAATTTGGGGGGAATAAATAAGATTATCAGAATACTGAATAGAGGGGCTTCCCTGGTGGCATAGTGGTTGAGAGTCCGCCTGCTGATGCAGGGGACGCGGGTTCATGCCCCGGTCCGGGAAGACACCACATGCTGCGGAGCGGCTGGGCCTGTGAGCCATGGCCGCTGAGCCTGCGCGTCTGGAGCCTGTGCTTCGCAATGGGAGAGGCCACAACAGTGAGAGGCCCACGTATCGCAAAAAAAAAAAAAAAAAAAAAGAATACTGAAAAGAGTTCCCTGTGCTCTACAGTAGGTCTTTGTTGATTATGTATTTTATATATAGTCGTGTGTATATGTTAATCCCAAATTCCTAATTTATCCCACAGGGAACTCTACTCAATATTCTATAATAACCTATAAGGGAAAAGAATCTGAAAAAGAATGGATATATGTATATGTATCACTGAATCACTTTGCTGTACACCTGAAACTAGCACAACACTGTAAATCAATTTTACTCTAATGTAAAGTAAAAATTAAATTAAAAAATATAAGAGTATCCATAGCAGGGTTAGGAGCACAGAATCTGGAGTGGGAATGCTTCAGATGTATTCTGGCTTTCGTGGCTGCATCAGTTATTGAATTTACCTTCTCTGTAAGCCTTACTATTTTGTCTGTAAAAAAGGATAATAATACAACACACACACACACACACACCAGACTTTTATGAGGATTTCAGCAATACTGCAGGTTCAATCCTTAGCGTATGAGCCAAGCACAGTGAATTCCAATATAAATGGCATTTGTTCCCAGGGTTCAGTAGTAAAAGCCAAAACCCTTAATTCAGTTCAAGAACATATCTTTTGTTTAACTGAGACTGGATTGTAAAAAAAAAAAAAAAAAAAAAAAAAAAAAAACAAAAAAAAACTGTTTGGTAGCAAATTAAGCTGTGTTTCTTGCTCAGTGATATGAGCTTCTGCAGAGTTCAATGAACACAGGTCCAAGTGGCCCTGTTTTTATGTATGCGTGATACGTACTGCTCTGTGGCTTCCTGGAAGGGACACATGCATTTTGTGGGTTTTCAAGCCATACTTACTGGCAAGCTACAACTGCAGAGCTCTTTATAGTTTCACGACTGGTGGGAACTGGCTCATTTAGGAAAATACATGGTGAAAGAGGGCCCCTTCTGTCTGTTTCCCTGATTTTATAGCCTTGCGTCCATTATTTGTTTTCTCCATCCGTTATGCTCATTGTAACAAAGGCGTCAGCCAAGCCAGGAGGAAAATGTGCCAGTGGGAATGAGAGCAGGGGTAACTTTTTTTTTCCCCAAGCTTTTTTATTCTCTTGATTATATTTCCTCTTTTTTATTGCAAATGTTTACTTCAGATATTATTTTGATGCACTTCTTTCTAAAACCCCTTCATAGGTATAATTATGGAATCCATAGTTTCATGACTGGAAATTGATGTCGATTTTTTGTCGCTGGCTCTGCAGGGAAATAGCTCATTCTTTTACCTCTCCCGTTGTAACTGGCTGCCTTACCATGCCTGGAATACTGGCAGAGAGAAAGTGTTTGGAGCCATTTTAACTGGATTAATGGATATCCTCCTGATTCCTTCAAGGGGAAAGGATGCCTTTTCATCATTGGCCTTTTTTCTCAATATCGATAATAGATTAGCAATTGAAATTTAGAAGAGTGTTATGTCTTTTAAAATATGAAACCCTTTTATTATTATAATACAAATCTTATCATGGAAAAATGAAAAAGATATAGTAAAAGTAGAAGGGGAAAGTACTCAACCAAATGTATTGTTTGTGAATATATTAGTCCGTTGCCTTCATTTTCTTCTATGCCTTTTAATTGTATTGTGTTCATCCTGACACATATTTTGAATCCTGCTTCTTTCACTCAATATTAAATAAAAACATTTTCTATGTTATTCTAAGTTCTTCACAAACTTATTATTAACGTCAAAAAGAAATTTCCTCTAGAGCTTTGACAAAACTAAGTAGTCTCCTACTTGGAGTCTTTAGGTAGTTTCTGATAATTTGCTATTGAAACCAAGCAGAACCCTGTGGGCCCCTCCTGGGTACAAATCCTTTCCGTGTCCCTCATTTCTTGTTTATAGGAAATAGGCTTCATTCAGCCTCCATGACCTTCCCTGAGTTCCAAAGGGCAGGTTCCAACAGTTGCTAATCAGGGGAGGGAGGGGATGCAGAGACAAGGGAGAAGCAGTAAGGAGACAAGAGTGCAGCCTTGGGGCAGGGTCCTGGTTCCTCCTGAAAGGATATACATAAGGATAGCTTTGAGTTCTTCTGCGGGAACTGAGGCCCCCCACCCAGATGGAGGATGGTAACTTCAGGCTGAGCTCAAGGTTCCTGATGCACTGTCCTCTAACCTCACCACCAGCTAATCAGAAGTCACACACCCTGCAGCCCTCTCTTTAGATTTGGCCTATAAATACTTTTCCCCCCAAACCACTGGGGAGTTCAGGGTTTTTTGAGCATGAGCCACCCGTTCTCCTTGCTTGGATGGCCCTGCAATAAACCTTTTTCTATGCCAAACTCCAGTGTTTTGGTTTGTTTGGCCTCAACTGTGCGGGTACACAAACTTGCATTCAGTAACAGTATTATGCATACAATTAATAGAAACCACCAACACGATTGGTCACTCCCCTGTGGAGGCACTGTGTTAAGTGTCTGATCTCTGTTAATGCATGGGACCCTCAAAAGCAGCTAAGTCAGACTGTAGCAACATTTTCACAGATGCATAAGGACACCAAGGCTGAAAAGATGCAATCCATGGGTCCATAGGCAAGTGGCTGGCAAGTGTTGGGGGCAGGGTGGACAGCTAGTTGGAGTCTGCACTGTTTTCTGTGTTTGGACTCACAACCAGAAGAGCAATGCAGAGTCCGGTTGTACTTCTGATGCCATCACATCACGGATGTCTCTGGGGAAACTGTGACATGCAGCTCAGATGATAGCCCTTTGTCTTTTTTCCAATCCCTGGACAACTTTAAAAAGCTAGACCCCTGCCCCTAAGCCAGGAATGTCTGCTCTCAGCAATGCATATGAAAAGCAAGCACTGTTGCCCCTAAGCTGGTCTGCCTCTCGAGTGCTGTCTATCTAACTGCTGGTTGCAATGTACTGTGGATATAAAATAATTTTAATAAGTTTAATAGACTGGAGCCAGCTTTTAAAAGAGATACTAGAACACAACAGAATAGAATAGAAAACAGAATAAGATACATCAAAGCACACTGAGGATAGTAAGTGTACACACAAATTCCGGAACCTTCTGTTTCAGTTTGAATGTGTGTGATTATGTGCTGAGTCATGACAGAAAACGTGTTTCTTTCTCTGGGTTGTGGTTAAAAAAAACAAACAACAAAAGGATTTGAATATCATGTTTCTAGGGCTTATACCATGAAATTTCTGGTATTTATACTTAAAAGCAGAGAACAGCCATGTATGGTGGTATGGGTGATGTTTATTGAAAAGAAACACCAATCCTTGGTATTTGCATTAAAATAGTAAAGAAAATAAAAGATAAAAAAAGATAATAATAGCAATGTACATACAAGAGTGTGTGTGTGTGTGTGTGTATATATATATATATATATATATATATATATATATACACACACACACAGAGAGACACCAGGCCAAGCTCTGAGTGCTTTTTATCATTAACTTATTATTTATTATCTCATTTAGTTATCATCAAACCCCATGGAATTGGTACTATTACTATCCTCCCTTTGCAGATGAGGGAACCTAAGCCCAGGAAGGTAAAGTAATTTTCTGAAGTTCTCACAGCTGGGAAGGCATGGAGCTTTAATCCAAACACAAGCAGAGAGCCTACGTTCTTAAAACTATTCCCCAGCTCCTTTTGCAAAATTTTGTAACTTATCTGACAAATATGGAGAAAGGAAATGAACGGGAATATGCTTTAATAATCTTACCATCACAATTTTAAGGTGTTTATAAAGTGACCTGCATTAAGTCTTGGACAGAGGATGATGACCCCATGTTGACATTGAACAGCAGCTCTGCTATATTGGCAGCATCAGTAAGAAGAACACTGATGCCATCTGTGACCTTAGTGGGAAAGTTCTGATAATGATTAGTAATGTCTGCCACGGGCATAGGATAAGAGGGTAGAGGCATGCACGCCACCAGCTATGTACCTTTTATTCTTTCATTAAATCAACATGTATTGAGGGCCTAGGTTATGGCTGGCACTGCTCTAGGTCTTGAAGATATGGCAGGGAACAAGAAAGACAAGCTTTCCTTTGAAAGGGAGACATTAAAGATTGATAATGAAATGGACAGTAAAACCATGATAAAATTTCACATAGTAACTTCAGGTACTGGGAAGGAAAGTAAGGCACTGAAAAAGATAGATGTCACAGAGCTGGGCAGCTGATGTGTAAGGTATCAGGGGAACTATCTCTGGCAAAGGGTTATTTTAGTAAGCCAGAATAAAATGAGGGAGTATGCCAACAGGAAGGGCATTCCTCCAGAGCATCTGGAGGAACAGTATTCCAGGCAGAGGGGACAGCAAAGGGAACATGGCATTTCCTTGGCATGCCATGAAGGCGAGACTCGTCCTAAGCCTTTCGGCCATTGACTTATAGCTTTAAAATGTACAATTTGTTCAGAAGGTTGTACACGCGAATGCTGGGAATAGATATTGCAGGAAAAGTAATAGTGTCTTGCAATTTTTACTTTGTCAATTTCAAAGTAAATTTCAAAGTTTTTGGAAATCGTTTATGAGAGGCACACACTATTTTTATAAAAGAAAAAAACATTAAAATACTTTATAAATTGTATACATTCTGGCTCAATTAGTAGCACACTGAAAAGAAAAAACAATAAAATATTTAATAAATTGTAGACATGCTGTCTCAATTAGTGACACACTGAGATGAGAGTTTTGAGTTACTTCTAAATATTCACAGAGTGCTGGCCAAGTAGATACTCACTAGTTTCCCTGTGGTTACCAGACAAGATTTAGAATGAGTTCGTGTTAAAAGTGAAAAGAGGGCTTCCCTGGTGGTGCAGTGGTTAAGAATCCGCCTGCCAATGCAGGGGACACAGGTTCGAGCCATGGCTCGGGAAGATCCCACATGCTAAGGAGCAATTAAGCCCATGTGTCACAACTACTGAAGCCTGCGTGCTGCAAATATTGAAGCCTGCGTGCCTAGAGCCCATGCTCCACAACAAGAGAAGTCACCACAATGAGAAACCCATGCACCACAATGAAGAGTAGCCCCTGCTCGCTGCAACTAGAGAAAGCCCGCGCACAGTAATGAAGACCAAACACAGCCCCCCCCCCAAAAAAAAAGTGAAAAGAAGCTATGAGACCTCATCCAATTTAGTCCCCTGTTTCCCTGATCTACTTTGATGTTTTCCAAGTGGGAGCAATTTCTCCGCCATGAGACATTCAGCTATGCATGGAAATATTTTAGTTTGTCAGAATTAAAGGGTGCTACTGGCATCTAATGGGTAGAAGCCAGGGATGCTACTAAGCATACTACAGGTGGAAAGACGGCCCCCCAAATAAAGAATTCTCAACCTTGTCGTGTCAACAGAACCAAGACTGAGAAACCCTGATCTAGGTAACAGCATCATAAACAAATGGAGGTTGAATTCCTTTGCTTTGCTGATAGTCTGATGCAGTTGCTATGGAGACCAAGTGATGCATACATGCACGTTCAGTGGCTGCGCAGAAGTTTCAAGGTCAGGGTGAGGGAAAAAGACAGATAGTGATTGAAACTGGAGAGGTACCACTAACTAGCAGGGTTCTGCAGGCGCTGACCAAATTATCCATCACACTTAGAGTTTGCACTGGGAGCGCCCCCTTCTGGAGCAGAGGGACTCCTGAGAACTCAACTTCCAGGTCGACCTGAGAATTACCGTCAAGGGGACCACCTCTTTGTCCCTTCTCACTCACATTCAGAGAGGTCCCTGCCATGAGAGAGCTGGTTGTAAGAACCCTTCGAGAGATGCTTCAAAGCAGAGAGATATTTCAAAGCATCGGGAGCATAGGCTGGATGGAAAGGTGGTCTGGAAATTCAGAAAGATCTAGAGAGTTTCCTAACTTGATCATGGATCCGTGGTGATATTTCTTCTTGTGGTAAATTTGATGTTGAAGCAATCATCTTGAATGTTTTTATTCCCTTCTTGCTTCAATTTTCTTCTATTTGACTTTATTGCTACCTTTCAGACATTTTTTTAAAACTTGATATTGATTTTCCTACCAGTGAGAATGGGAAGCTGTGGCAATTTTCCTGGACCATTATTACTGCTAGAATGGAGCAATGGAGGCATATCTGTTCAAGGAGAAAGCTCGGTTTATTCCTATTCATTCTCTCTCTCTCTCTCCTCTCTTTCTTTCTCTCTCTCTCTCTCCCTCTTTCTTTCTTTCTTTCTTTCCTTATTTCCTTCTTTCTTCCTTCCTTCCTTTCTTTCTTTCTTTCTCATGCCTCTCTGTTTGAAAGCTAAATATCAAGGTCTCGTTTTACCTGTAATTGAAACTTGAACTAATGAAGATTATCAGGCTAACATCTATAAAGGAAGTCTTTAGTTATCAAAACTCAACTTGGCATACTCTAAGTAATTTTATAAATTCCAGCTTTAAGGCTTTAACATTTTACATCACTAAAAAAAAAAGCACACAGACGTGAGTATACAAATAAACAGAAACATTTTATTTTGAAAGGCAATTAGCAATTGCATCAGAAGCCTGAGATGTGTATTTACACTTTGAATCCATATTTCACTTGTAAGAATGTATCCTAAGGAAATAATTTCAGTGATTTAGTTAGCTATTGTTTTTGTCTGCCCAGGAAACATTATCGCTCCTTCTGTTACTGGCACCCCAAATTCCCTGGGGGATGACCCCCCCTTCCCCACTGTCCAACCATGTGTTTAGGTGGACATGATGCCTTCCTCAGCTCAGAGAGAGCAGCCTGTGACTCAAGTCTGAGAAATTACTATATTTCATTCTTTTGCCGCCATGATCTGTTCAACTGGAAATTTGACCCAGTTCAGTTCTAGGCCAGGCATGAACCCAAAACATTAATGGGACTGAGGAAATGAGAAGCTCTATTTCAATCAGACTTATCACTGGAAGGGTATAAGGCTATAAAAGCTGGGTTTCACTACGTGGAGAGAACTCTAGCTAAGAATGTGTCTACCACAGAAAATAGGAAACCTTGGAGTGTAAACCTAGGTTAGACTTCTTTCCCTGCCCTCAACTAAGGTAGAAACGCATGCTGTCTGTGAAAGGTACAATACCATGGTACTAATTTAGCCATGCCATCAGTGATTGTATGTCTGAAATCACAAGTTTTTTTGTGCTAATTATATATTCTCTAACATATTAAAATAAATTCCTATTTTTTATAGCCCTTTGTGTTTCCCAAATATTGCCTTTTATGTCAGCAGTTTTATGTACTCTGTAGGGAAGATGTCAGAGTGAAATGTCCTTTTCACTTCAAATGGCATTTTCCATAAACCACCCTAATCATAATGTTACCGAACTCAGGTCTGGCTGCTCACCACTCAAAAGCCAGTAAAGAGGTAAAGTTGGTGGAAAGGAAAGGTTGCTTTTATCTCAGAGGTCGGCAACCTTTAGCGTTAACTCTGTGCCTCTCAGATTCTATGGAAGATGGTCTAGACTCCCTGCCAGTAGAAGAGTTCTGATAAGTATCTACCTCTAAGAGGTACTTGCATATGATTTGAAAGGTGGAAAAGAAAAGAAGCCATTATTCTCTAGTGCACCTCTGGTGGCAGGTGCAGAAAAGCAGGTGGACATTGGTGGATGATGAAAATGAAGTTCCTCCATCATTTTCCTGGTTTCCTCCTGAGAATCAGATACTTGGGCGTTGTGGGCAGTGACACAGTGTAACCGAGCAGGACCCTATGGCAGAGGTCCCCGACCCCTGGTACCGGTCCTCGGCCTGTTAGGATCCGGGCTGCACAGCAGTAGGTGAGCAGCGGGCAGGCGAGTGAAGCTTCATCTGCCGCCCCCCACCGCTCCCCATCGCCCCCCATCACTTGCATTACTATCTGAACCACACCCCGCCTCCCGTCCGTGGAAAAATTGTCTTCCACGGAACTGGTCCCTGGTGCCAGAAGGTTGGGGACCGCTGCCCTATGGGACTGATCACTCCACGTCCTCTACTTGTCTCTTGTTTGTAGAAGAACTTTAGCCTCCCAAGCCTTCCCCAAGGTCCAAAGAACAAATTTAATGAGAGAAGTGAGAAAATGCAGAAAGAAAAGAAAATAGTCAAGCAAGACAAAAGAAGAATAGTTTAGCCATTCAACAAAGCCAAGAACCTTTAGTTCCTCCTCACAAACTACAGATAATATTCTGAGCCATATCCTTGAGCTGTTTTGCAGATACTGAAACCCCCATCAGGTGGGAGACGTTAACTGTCTGTTGCCCACAAGCACGTAGACCCTAGACTGGTGGGCACCAGAAGGTTGATGATGCCAACTCCCAATTACCTCCCCACCAACCCATCAGAAGAAGGCCCACAAGCTGATCGCACACCCCACCACGCTCTCCCTCACCCTGTCTTTAAAAACTCTTCCCTGAAAGCCATCAGGGAGTTCGGGTCTTTTGAGCATTAGCTGCCCATTCTTGGTGGCTGCAGTAAACACTGCACTTTCCTTCACCACAAACTGGTGTCAGTAGATCAGCTTTACTGCGCTCGGGTGAGCAGACCCAAGTTTGGTTCGATAACAATAGGACTCACTTGCCCTGTCCTTCTGCTGTTGGATAAACCTTTAATTCCCTGTACAAAGCAATTCCTCTTAAAAGCTTCTAGGGGCTCCAGACTTATTGGCTGTTTGTTGTAAGCACTACATTTTCTTTTTAATTATGGTAAAATACATATAACATAAAATTCATCATCTGGGCCATTTTTAAGTGTCCAGTTCAGTAGCATTAGGTACATTCATATGGTTGCGCAACCAATGTCCAGAACCGCCTTCATCTTGCAGAACTGAAACTCTGTCGCCATTCAACATTAACTCCCCATCTGCCCTCTTCCAGCCACCGGCAAAACCTCTTCTACCTTCTGTCTCCATGAATTTGATTTCTCCAGGGACCTCCTATAAGTAGAATCATACAGTATTTGGTTTTGTGACTGGCTTTTCTCACTTAGGATAATGTCCCAACCAATTGTTTTCTAATTTGTTATGTTTAATACATAGCATGTTGTCTGGAGTGAAGGATATTGTTTAGACTTGATAGCAGAAAACATATTCCTCTCCTAGATCTCCAAGTTGGATCACCCATGAAAAGATTTCACATGATTTCTGTAGTCCTTGTTTTTGTAGTTTACTATTACCTGGAGACAGAGCATATCCAAGAGGTTGTTCATAGGTGGGGTTAATACGCCAGAGAACTATCCCTGACGCTTATGCCCTGGGAGGCCTCCCCTTATTGTGTGAGCAAGTGTCTGAATTAGACATACTCTCGCCCATGGCTGAGTGTTAACTAGACATAATTTCTCTTCAAACTCTGTTACTGGCCTTTGGCTACAAACAAATAAGATAGTTCACATCCATGTCAATAACTCAGTCACATGAAAATTGAATCCATGAATTTAATTAGATCTCCATGTATTGTTATAATTTGACAGTGATAGCTCTCCTAGTGAGGTGGTGAGATTAACCACTGGATGTCAGAAATGGAACATGCTGATTTGTGAAGAACTTGACACAAATTCTGGAATGGGGATTGTCAGTCGTGGGTTTTCTTGGATGGCGTTAAGGCCAATCACCACGAGAGGAGAAGATGGCAGTCTGCATTTTATTCCCTGGAAACTCAGAGTCAAATGTCCCAACATTCTGTACTGGCTTCCAGGCTTTGGAGGACGTTAGATGCCTGTTGTAAGTGTGAAAAATCAGTGGTGCCTCACCTGTGGGACCACATCAAACTAAAAGACTTCCACGCAGCAAAGGAAACCATCAACAAAATGAAAAGGCAACCTACTTATTGGGAGTAAATATTTGCAAATCATATATGTGATAAGGGTTTTACATCCAAAATATACAAAGAACTCATATACCTCAACATCAAAAAAACAAACAGCCGAATTAAAAAAAAATGGGCAGAGGATCCGAACAGATATCTTTCCAAAGAAGACATACAGATGATCAACAGGCACATGAATACATGTTCAACGTCACTAACCAGCAGGAAGGAAGATGAAGTAATTTTGTTCAGTTCCGAAATTCAGATTTAAACGAAATGGAGGTTTTCTCCTTACGTGGTCTTCCCTGACCTTGCACCATCTCTCCAGAAAGGTTTTCCTTTATAAAACACTAAATGTGACCATTAATGTTAGTACAAAGAACATTAATAGAGGAGTTCAGGGCAGGCCAGGCTGAGAAGCATGAGTTCCCACCTTCACAAATGGGTATCACTCCATAAAAAATGCCACCTCATTTGCCCAATGGCAAGTAGATTAGTATTTCAGACATGGAAACTTTTTTTTTTCTGTGGTACGTGGGCCTCTCACTGTTATGGCCTCTCTCATTGTGGAGCACAGGCTCCGGACGCGCAGGCTCAGCGGCCATGGCTCACAGGTCCAGCCGCTCCGCGGCATGTGGGATCTTCCCGGACCGGGGCATGAACCTGTCTCCCCTGCATCGGCAGGCAGACTCTCAACCACTGCATCACCAGGGAAGCCCCAGACATGGAAACTTTTGCCTCGCAGCATCAAAATAATTGCATACTGTACTGGCTCAGTACCCTGTTTAGAGTTATAATAATGGGATTTACATTATTCTTATCCACGGGCACAAGGTCCCCAGATTTTAACAACTCCCTTTTCTTCACCCCCCACGCAATAACTAGAACGTCTTGTCACCCTCTTATGCAACAATCCCTGAAGCATGTCAGCTCCTGGCAACAAATGCACTTAGCCAGAAAAAAGAAATACACATCCACCAGCACAGAAAACATCCTGATTTAATAGAGTTTGAAATTACCACAATCTGGAAGGCTCAGAGAGGAACAGAAGCTTCACCTTCCTGCCCCGTTGGTTGTTGAGTCTCCACCTGACCTGGAAGGATTATGCAGGGCCAGAACCTGAGACAAGGCACCATCCTCCTTCAGACCGGCTCTCAGAGTCCCCTGACCTCCCCTTAACTGGCGCAGATCACAGGGGAAATCACACAACTATCTGTGTCATTGTTTCTTTCAAGAGTCACAGTCTCAAATTCCAAAGCCACCAGAGAAGTGACGTAGACAGATGAAATGGTCGCTTGGGTATCTGAGTTCACCAAAGGAGGTGTATGCACCCCAATAAGGGGACCAGCTTGGACTCAGTTCCCCGTCCACTGCTTCCCAACCGGAATAACCCACTGTTGATTGATTTTCTACATTTCCAAGGGCAGCAGGAATGGTCACTTTTAATATACTTTTTATTTTAAAACAGTTTGAGATTTACAGAGTTACTGTGAAGACAGCAGAGAGTGTTTCCATGTACCACACACCCATGTTCCCCCCTATTATCCACATCTTACCTTTGTAGGGTGTGTTTGTCGCTCTTTATGAACTGATATTAATACTTTTATCAAGTAAAGTCTATACTTGAATCAGAAGGATATGTGGTTTTGGTATTTAAATGTTGATCTTTGTGGTAGGCAGAATAATTCTCCATCCCTGCCAAAGATATCTACATTCTAATCCCCAGAGTCTGTGACTATGTCACCTTACATGGAAAAAGGGACTCTGCAAGGCGTGATTCAGTTAAGGATCTTGAGATGGGGAGATTGTCCTGCATTATCCAGATGGCCCAATAGAATCACAAGCATCCTTAGGAGAGGAAGGTAGGAGGGTCAGGGTCAGAGAAGGAGATGTGATGGAAGCAGAGGTCAGTGATGCAGCCATGAACCAAGGTCTGTAGGCAGCTTCTAGAGACTGAAAAAGACAAGGAAACAAATTCTCACCCAGAGACTCCAGAAGAAACATGGTACTGATTTTATCCAAATACAATCCATTTTAGACTTCTGACTTGCAGAACTGAAAAAGTTTTAAATATTGTATTGCTTTAAAATTAGATTTATGGTAATTTGTTTCAGCAGCAAATCATTAATTCAATCAGAAGGAAAACACCCTATCAGTCAAACACAAGTTCACCCCCTGACCTGCCACTTTGCACAGGACCAATGTCTGCTTGGGATGACACAGCTCCTAATAGAAAATGAGATTACACCCCCCTCTGTATCACAGACCCTGGCACCATCCGTGACACATAGAAGATGCTGAATATATGTGTATTTAATGAATGCTTTTAGCACGTTAAAAACCACTAAGTAAATTATTAATATCCTCCAACAAGGAATAATGTGATTCTTTATTCTCCTTGGGCAAAAAGTGTGAAAAATAGTGATTCTATTTATCTCTGGCCACTTAGGACTCCCAAAGTATGTACAATATCCTTATTTTTAAGCTACTTTAAGCACGCCTTTGATTTCTTATTATGGAACAAAATGAGACACATGCTTATGGTTTGCAGATGGAGTATCATCACCGAAAAAGTAACTATGCTTTTGAAAATGGCATAAGTGGAGAAAGCACCATTTCAGAGTTCATTGTCAGTCTTTCCAGTTTCAAGGGTCTAGAGGAAAAAAGCTCCTTAGCCTATTTTCATTTTTCTTAGCTACGACTTTAACTGTGAAGCTTTTCTTTTGTTGGGCTTGGGGCCATGGGATAAGTGCCACATGAGTTGAAATCTGCACAAAGATAACGCTGGGCTAACAAGAGAAATATCAATGTCATTATCCTTTTACATGCTGGAAAGGCCAGTGTGTTACCTTTCTTTAGATGCTGTTCATGCTTTGGAAAGAGAGATCATTTCAGCGGGAGGGGACTGCTACTGAGTCCAAGTTCGCACTGCTCGCCGCACAGCAGGCCAATAAACCAAGAGATAAGCTGTTAGGGCAATGCATAGCGACTTTATTTGGAAAGCCAGCAGACCAAGAAGATGGTGGACTCATGACCCAAAGAACCATCTGGCCGGAGTTAGAATTCAGGCTTCTTTTATACTGAAAGGGGAGGGAGTACAGTCAAACATTTCCTGGTTCTGGTCAGCCTCCAGAGGGGATGTAATCATTTCTTCCTTCCTGCAGGCATTCACAGGTGGGTCTGGTCAGGATGTTTCCTGTGTGCTAAACAAAGGTATTTTAGCTTAACGCTCATAACATGGGAGGCGGGTTCCCAGAGATGGGCCATAATGTATAATTTAAGCTTATAGACAACATCCCTTTAGTGATTTACTTGTAGCAAAGTCAATAGAACACAAAGGTCAAAGTAAAAGAAACAGATCCAATATGGAGTCAGATTTGTTTTTCCCTGTTATAGGACCACACACACAGAAAACACAGACACAGGGGTTTGAGTATTGATAATTAACTTTCCTTTCCCAGAGATGCTCTGATGGAAGAAAGGTCCTTTTGGACTTCTTTCCCCATCTCTATCTCCCTCTCCGTCCCTCTCTGTTGGACATTATTGTGCATGGTTTTCCTGTTCATGGAAGACAACCACTTTACCCCCTCCAGAGTTGTTACGTAGGCAGAGGCAGCCTGTGTCAGCCCTGTCCATCCTGGGCACATCCCCTGATGTTTGCTGACATGTGTGCCTCCATGCACATCCCTGGATCCTGTGTGGTCGCCTTTAATCCATCATTCCCACTGTATCACTGCTATGGTTTCAGACTGTCACTCTGTTGTATTTCTGTGCATCTTGCTCTTCATAGGCATCCAGAAGAAACTCAGGAGGGGGCGGTCCCTGAGTCACAGAAGTGGCTTCTCTCTTTTGTCTCTTTCAGGAAAACCTGGGCTCTAAGTTCTAATTCTTCTGATGCCTGGCTCTGGCCAAGGTCAATCCCCCAGCCTTCATATCCTCATCTATTAAGGGGATGATTCGCCTATCAAAGCTGTGAAGCTGGCTAAGTTCTTAGCTCCCAGGAAATAGCAGATGTAATTATCAATCATTCAGTCATTCTTTCATCAAAGCAGCATTCCATAATGGGCACCTGGGTACAGGAAGCCTGAAGTTCAGGCTTTGAGCACAGACTGCTCTGGGTTCAAACTGCAGCTCTGCTGTTTACAACCTGAGTGAACTGGATCAACTCATATATCCTTTCTTTTGGCTTCAGTTTTCTCCCCTATAAAATAAGTGCTATGCTGGGGCTTCCCTGGTGGCGCAGTGGTTGAGAGTCCACCTGCCAATGCAAGGGACACGGGTTCGTGCCCTGGTCTGGGAAGATCCCACATGCCGCGGAGCGGCTGGGCCCGTGAGCCATGGCCGCTGAGCCTGCACGTCCGGAGCCTGTGCTCCGCAATGGGAGAGGCCACGACAGTGAGAGGCCCGCGTATCGCAAAAACAATTAAAAAAAAAAGTGCTATGCTGGTAGTAGCCTTGCAGGGTTGGTTTACAAGGAAGTTGAATGTATGTAGAGTCCTACACAGTGTTGACCTTTAGTAAAATTTAGGTAAAAATACTAATACTGTTAGAATTACAGTAAGGCTCAGTCATCCTGATTCCAGAGCCTGTGCATTCACAACTGTGCAAAACTGCTTACATAATTATTGTTAGTCATAACAAAGTCTCTTGAATGTATTTCCATTATTCAGGTGGGGTATGTCTTTGATGTTGGTGGATTCAGTTTTGCCCCTGCCAGAACTCTGGGTACCTTATCATACCCTGGGATCATCCGTGGGAGGAAGACCTGGCCATGGGGAGGGGGCCCCCAGCAACAGGTGGGGTGTTACAACTCTCATGGGGAATTCAATCTGCTGACTCCAGGCCCTCCTAGGAAGCCTGGGACCAAAATTTCCACGAGTCATGCCTGACACCCTCTGGTCCTCTTGCTTCTGGTCTGGTCACTGGTGTTGAGATCCAGCTGGTGGTCATTCATGACAACATAAGGTTCTATACCGGGTCTGATAAAGGTTCAGAGCATAATTCAGCTTCTAGGGCTGGCAAGTCTGGAGGTTTCCATGTAAGCCAAGTGGAAAAACAAAACAACTGAAACACTGGGTGGAAAATACAATGGTCAGAATAGCACAGTGACTATGGGTCCAGATTTTGGAGTCTGTCCTATAAATCTGTGTTCAACTCTCAGTAGGTGAACTGTATTCAAGTTAAATAACCCCTTTTTTTGTGTCAGTTTCCTTGCCTGCAAATGGGACTGAAATAGGACCTACCTGCTAGGGTTCTTATGCGATGCAATGAGTTAAGACATATATAACATTAGAACAAATCTCTGAACATTCCTTAATAAATGAGAGCCATTATTAACTCTAAAACTGTGAGCACATACAATCCAAAAAAACTATTTAATCAAAGCGATTTGCTGCACAATATAATATATATCTCCCATTTATAAAACAAAATTCCTAACTGGTGACAGCAGCTATTTCCATTTTTTGTGTCTTTTTCCCCAGAGCCCATAGTTCTGCAGGCAGCTGCAGCGAGCTTTGAGAAATAATAAATGTGCTATACATACCAACTTCTTTGATTCCCTGCCTTTATTCTAAAATATGGAAAGGCTTGGCTGTAAATATGGCTGTGAAGTCTTTTATTGCTCCTATTAACGTGAAAATGTGCTTGTGTAATGCACTCGGTTGTGTCTAAATCACCCCTGCTCCCGCCTGGTTTCACATTGTCTGGGAAAGAGAAAATTGGAGCCAGTGCAGTAATCACACGTTAACAAGCATGCGGACGTTAGTGGCCCAAAGAGCTTTTTAGTGGATTAATTGAAAGTCTCCCTGTGGGAGCTGGAGCATCTCAGCTAGCGACACTGAACAGGCATATCTCACAATTAGTGGGGACAAATGAAAACTAAATCATGTGATACATCCCACTGCCGACTATTGAATAAGAAAAGTCACCAGTCCGAGCTGTCCTCATTTCAGAACTTGGAGGCACTATGGACAGCTGCACTGAATGTAGGTTGAAGCCTGGATCCTATCACGAGGCCATCAAAGTTTAAGTCCCGGTTCCACTGCTTACTTGCTGTGTGACCTTGGTGAAGTCAGTTACCCTCTCTGTGCATCTGTTTATCTGCAAAGGGAAATGATGATAACAGTACCTATCTCATAAGGCCACTGTGAGGGCAAAGTGGGTCAGACTGTGGGAACACACTCAGAACAAGACCTGGAGTGTAAAGAACACAAAGTAAGAGTTAGCTATTATCATTATATTATTATTATTACTACCGTTGCATTAGTTAAAGTCCTCAAAGAAAATACATGGCATACTCAAAGCAGGATAGAATTGAATAAAGGCAGCATTTAAATGGATTTTTCAGGATAAGTAGACAGGGGGTGGTCCCACACCCAGGAACTAGCATCAGAGGAAAGCCTTTACACTACTCCCCAGCCTCACCCTAACCAGGGGGCCAAGAGGAAGGAACAGTTTCCAGAACAGGGAGAGGGGTGGCAATGAGAAGCTCTCATCCATTGGGAACTGTGGCTTCTGTGAAAGCAACACAAATGATGCTAAATCATGGAAGAGTAAGGAGAGAATGAGGGCCATAAATCCCTTGACCTCTCTCTCATCTTGACCCCCAAACCCCAGCTCCTCCCATTAGAAAATCTAACCAGAAGCCAGAAGGCAAGGGAGCCCAGCTGATCCATGATGAAGAGGTCAACCAGGTTTTAGAATGGTGCAGGGGGACACTGGGGCAAAGAGGAGATCCGGAGGGTGATTGGAAATCATCCAGCTCCAAGGACAATGGTCTTTAGACCATCTCTGTTATCTATGCAATTAGTATGAATAAACTGAGGAGATATTACCCATATAGCCACATACCCCACTGCCAAGAAATGCTAAAGGGACAAATATAACAGATATAAATGTTTCTCATTCTTCCAATCTGTGAGAATTACTTCTTGCCTTTTCATTTTGGTTCTGGGCCAGAGTCAGGAAGAGTGATAATCCTCATAAAAACAACCTGAACAAAAATAGTGACAGCAAGTGGCATGTCTATAATACTTAACAATGGTCAAATTGTTTGCATGCATTTAAGCACATTTCAACCTTGTAAAAAATTTGTGGTAAAGGAGCTATTGGTTCCTTTTTCAAAAATATGGAAATTGAAAATGAAGTTTTCAGTTGGGCAGGATCAAAACCCACTGTTCTTGTTTAAATTTTTTAGAGAATGCATGGAGAAATGTTAACAATATAGAATATGGTTTAAAAGTACAAGATATAGAATTTACTCATCTGTTTGTTTTATTTAAGTAAGAAGTTGAGAGGTCTTGTGAGACATCAAACTCCAGACACTGGCTAGCAAAGTTGTGGAGAAATTGGAATCCGTGTCCACCATTGGTGGGAATGTAAAATGGTGCAGCAGCTATGGAAACCGTATGGAGATTCATCAAAAATTAAAGGTGGAACTAGCATATGATCCAGCAATCCCACTTTGCGGTATATACCCTAAAGAATTGAAATCAGGACTTCAAGAAGTATTTACACTCTACGATAAGTGGGAAACACTTGAAATACATGTAATGTACTTCACTGTTGATTTTAGGAAGTGGAGTATTCAACCGTAAGGTTTTCCTGTGGACAGCTCTTCTAAAAAATATTTCTTAAGCGTCCAAATTCTGTATTTCTAGTATTATATTTACTACAAACATTTTAAAATACTCTTTTATTATACTAATACTTTTGAAAAATTAAATAAGAGGTGAAGACTTTCATAGATTGGTAGTTTCGTTGGGAAGAGTAGCCTAGGTTGGGAGGTTACTGAGGGCCACTGCAATTAACGACACACACCTGATGCTGTCTACTGCTAAATATTCCCGGAAAGGATCTTTTAAGCATGCTTCCAGCCCTCCTTACTAGTCACTCAGAAAAAAATCTCCTTCTACAAGTCTGCTACCATTTATGATTGCTTTGTCACTTGAAGAATAGAAAACAACCAATGTTTTTAATGACCCAGTTGAAATAGTTAGCTCTGGAAGGAATATTCTACCTGATGTGCTCAGAAGTGTAACTCATGAAGTCTACAGGATACAATCATGGGATTACATGAGAAAGACATTCTTTAGATTTGGTGGTTGGCCATAGAACCCAGAGCTATTACTGAGATGACAGTGCATTCAAATGCAGCATCATTGTGAATTCTGAGAAAATGATGGAAAACATCAGTCCTGTAGGAGGAGGAACCTTTGAATTGACCGTGTCTAATTCTGGAATCATTCATTTTCCCACCAGTAACTCCAGGCACCAGCAGCAATATGGCGGCCTTTGTAGACACCTAGGGACCAGGAGGAAAAGGAATTATTTGCATATAAATTAAATTTGCATAAATATTTTAGCAAAAGTAAATGGAGCCAACCACAGTCTTTGCCTGGATTGTTCCTCTTTGGCAGATGTTAATAGAAGTGGCCTGTGCTGCTGTGAGTTGTCCCACTGTGAAAGCGGGTCTCTGGCACCCAGGAAAGGGCCTAGAGTCCCAGCTCCTGAAATAAAGCATGTTCCCCTGAAATAGACTCCAAGATAGAATGAGTTAAGACTTTTCTGTAGACCACTTATTCAAATCACTACTGAAGATGGCCCCAAATATTTTCTAGAACTTCTAAAATTTCTAGAAATAGCCCTTATTAGAACAGAGTGAAATCTGGATCTAATTAAATTCAGATGGGGAGGTGAAGGCAGAATACAACAAAAAATCAGCAACTCAATGCCAGTTCAAGCCATTTATAAAATGCCTGCCCCTGTCCTTGAACACTGAGGTCACTCTCACTCCCTGCTGCCAGAAAGTACAGGAACACCGTGAATTGGACTTCAGGTGAGGGGGACAAGCATTCATAATTTTTAGCTAAATACATGGAACAAGACAGCAACTGCAGAAGTCCAAGGCCCGGCTTGGATTCTGGAGCCCACCCTCTGGAATGGCTATAATAGGATCTGACTATAGAACAGACAGCACCTAATGATGTAGCTTCCAGGCTCCTGGGTCCTGGTACTTCCAGCTCAGGGATATGAACTTAGGGCCTTCAGGCGTGTAAAAAAGGCAGAGGAAAGACCAGAAGAGCCTCACTCCCATCACTACACAAGTCCATTCACATGGAATTCTGTATAAACAAAGCCTCCCGGAGACGTACCAGGTGTGGGTGAGGACCCTTTGGAAATCGGACATTGCACAGTCTTGTAATTTTGTCTGGAAGAGCTGGTCTGGGCTGAATGTCTTCTTCTGTCTTCCTTCTAATTCTCTATAGTCAATTCCTCTCAATTTCATGAACTCTAAATATTCAGTTTTCCCCATAAACGGGATCTTCCATAATTTAATCTTTACTTACAAAGAATTCCTCATTAGAGAAAATGTCTTTTAAATGATTGTATTTGTTCACACTAAGTGTATTTCTCCAATTTGTGACTGCTACTGAAATGCAGTTGGGCTATAGCAAATAGCTGTGGATTTGAGGAGGTGGTGTTTTCAGTTGGCATGAATTTTTCAGCTTTTCATCATAGAGGAAATGGCTAGCAATGTGATTCTTTACATTTCCATTTTTAAATGAAGATACATGCTGGGCACGTAGTGTGAAATCAACAAAATGCTGTTGAATAAATACTGTGGAGAAATGTTCATAGACCTCCAGAAGGGAGCTGAATTTCCCTGAAATCATCCCTGTTTTTGTTTCCAGGGTTTTATCTATTGAAAAATGAAAAATGTCTTTCCATTTCTTCTTTACATCGCACACAGGCACTGCGGGGCGGCACCCTGCAGGCCTGCAAGACCTCTACTTGCCCACCTTGAGACTGACGAAAGAGTCTGGAGTCAGCCACAGAGACATCAGTGGTTTAATGTGTTACCGAGTCCAAGCTTGCTCTGCTTGTTGCATGACAGGCTGATAAATTGGGAGACAAGGTGTTGAGGCAGGGAATAGCAACTTTATTCGGAAAGCTGGGCATCCGAGAAGATGGTGGACTAGCATCCTAGAGTACCATCTTATCGGGGTCTGATTGCTAGTTTCTTTTATAGAGCAGAGAGGGGGAAGGAGGTAAGGAAGTAAAGTAAAAAGGCCATAAGTCTCGCAAAACATCTCATGGTTTGGCCAGCCTCTAGGAAGGGATGTGTTAATTTCTTCTTTTCTGCAGCCATTCACAGGTGGGCAGGGTCAGGGTGTTTCCCTGTGAGCTGAACAAAGGCACTTTACTTAACATTCAGGCAGAGGGGTAGGAGTCCCCGAGGCAGGCCATTATGTATCCCTATAGCTATAGACAGAATGAAAGCAATGGAAACAAAGGTCAAAGTAAAAGAAACAGATCCAACATGGAGTCAGATTTTGTTCTTCTCCATTACAAACGGACAGGGCATCTTACATGTGTGAAGCAAGGTCCTAGAGCAACACCCCAATGTGTGCAGCCGACGGTGGGCAGGACAGGACAGCAGTCTTTGCTACCAGAAGGAAGGGGAGGTTACCAGTTATAGGGGGAACTGACCTCAGGGTTAGCTTATCGGTTGCCAGAGAAACCAGCAGAGGAGTACACCCCTCACTGCCCCTTTGATAAGCTCCCAGAGGGGAGATGTCCTGATCTAAAAGCTAGAACAATCACTAGCTGGGGCCAAGGTCAAGTATGTAGGAAGGTCAATCCCATGAGTGGGTGGAGGTGAAGCAGACACTGTCTAGCAGAAGAGGTACAGAGAGCAAGAGAACAGCCATCTTGTGTGGCCTGATCATATAGACACACAGACCCACAGACAGACACACACACACACATTTCTGATTTGAAATGTCAGCTTTGGAAAACTCTGACATACTAAATAAAGCATTGTATTTGTAATTTCTGTAATGATCCATATAACGTATGCTCAGACATTCTGGAATTTTTATGAATGACATAATTTATTACTGGATATAGACTTCTTCGTATCTGCAGTGAAAAGCGTTGGTCACATATCCAGAATCTACTGCCTTCTGCCACCTTTTTTTATGAGGAGATTTTCACGTCTGTTCACGGCCCCTGGAATTTCTGGTGTCATCTTGCTACTAGAAGGCAAGCTGAGGATGGAGAGCAGAAAGATGAAGGGACATGTCACATGGCTGAGTTGTTGAATATGTCAACCCTGGAGCCCGACTTCCTACCATGGTGTTTTGGGCTTTTCAAGAGAGATGATAAGACCCCTTATTGTAAAAGCCTGATGAGTCAGAATTTCTGTTGCTACAGCTGCAAGCATTCAATAGATACAACATCTTTGTAAATGGCTGTGCCCTTGTTATCCTCTGCAATATCTCTATTACAACAAATTTGTTTTATTAGAGAAATCCATTTTTCTTCTCAGAAATCTGTAATCTTCTTGAGAGCAGAGACTGTGGGGGTTTTTGTTTTTTGTTTTTTGTTTTTATTAATTCTTTAATGCCCAGAACCAGGCACAGTGAATGCTCATGAATGTTTTTTCTTTTAATTAAATTTAGGAATAACTCTCAATATTCTTAAGGCTTTCCTTTCAAGTGTACTATAGAAACTCTTTCTCCTTTGGGCTCTGAAGAATACAGAAGTAAATAAGACTTGGGTCTGTCTCCAAGACCTTTCAATGTAGTAGAAGAAGCAGATGTGTTCTTAATGAGGTATAATCCATTCCAAAGTGTGAAGACCATTGTGTTATTGTCTGTCAAGCAGGATTGAGTTTATCTGCAAGTAACAGTAAAATTAATCACAGTGGCTTACAACTTAGTGCTTTATTTCTTCTCACATAATAAAATGTCTAGAAGTTGTTGAAATTAGTTCAGCAGTTAAAAGAAATTAATCCCCTGCAAGACTTTCTTTTTTCCTCATGGTTTCAAGAGGACTGCTGCATCTCCAGCCATCACATCATAATCACAGCAAAAAAGAGCCAGAAGAGGTGATGCCAGTCATGTATCCCCTTTTATCCAAGAACAAAAGCTTGCCAAGAAATGTCCCACAGAGATTCATGCTTAGGTTTTGTTGACCTGAAGTGAGTCAAATTGCCCCTTCTATCTTCAAAGGAGACCAAGTAAAAAGGGAATAGGACTGTCTGTCATGTTGAAATGACATAGGGGCATTTGGATGCCATAGGTCCACACTCCCATGTCCTCACAGTACTTTAGCTATATGATCTTACATCCTCCTAGTAACAACCCTATGAATTAAGTAACCTTATTGTTCTATTTTTTTAATTAATTAGTTTATTTATTATTTTTGGCTGTGTTGGGTCTCTGTTGCTGCGCACGGGATTTCTCTAGTTGAGCTGGGGCTACCCTTCATCACGGTGTGCGGGCTTCTCATTGCGGTGGCTTCTATTGTGGGGCATGGGCTCTAGGTGTGCGGGCTTCAGTAGTTGCAGCACATGGGCTCAGTAGTTGTGGCTTGCGGACTTAGTTGCTCTGTGGCATGTGGGAGCTTCCCGGACCAGGGCTCAAACCCATGTCCCCTGCAATGGCAGGCGGATTCTTAACCACTGCGCCACCGGGGAAGTCCCTGTTCTGTTTTACAGATGAAGGAAATGAGACTCAGAAATGTCCTGGAACTTGCAATTAGAAAGTAGAAATTATCTAATTGAATAAATGTAACGGAAGGGGCCAGGTAAGATGGGTCAGCTCTGACCAAGATGACCTGAATGTTTACCTCTGACTGAACATTACATAGGCTCTCCCTCCCTCTTTTGGCTCCTGACTTCTCTTTTCTTAGAGCATTTACTTTAGAAAACTTGTAATGGGAAATTCTTTCTCTGCTCCTTGGACATGTAATGTTTTTTAAAGTCTCTTTTCATTTTTTCATCCTAGGAATGGACCTGGGAGCCAGCCCTTTGAAAAGTAACATCAAGGAAGATAGAATTCTCAGTCTCCATGGGAGGGAAGAAGACAAACTTTAGTGGGAGCCTTGCTCCAAGCTGTGAAAGTCCCTCCCACCATAAAGATATGAAAAAGTCCACATTTCCTTGTGTAAAGTCAATTAGCACACACAGATGACCTAAGATGCCCCTTCCCCTGCTCTTAAAAATTCTCCCCCTCTTTGTTTCAGTGAAGTTGAGCTCTGGTGTCTCTACCCTATCACAATAGCTTTGGATAAAGTCTCCCCTGCCTTTTAACATTCGTCTAGAGCAATTTTTTTTTGACAGTTGAAAACTATGCACTGTAAGATACATTGGAATCAAGTCCTGGAAACTCAGATGCATGCACAGACCAGGTAGGCAAGGTTAAGTTTGGCTAGATATAAGACAAAAAAGAACGGGAGTTACCATGAGATGCTGGAGATCCAATTTCCAACACAGTAGGTTAAATAGTGATCCTCCAAAAGATAAGTCCAGCTCCTAACCCCTGGGACCTGTGAAGCTTATTTGCAAATAGGATTTTTGCAGGTAAAATTATATTAAGGCTCTCAGAATGAACCTATGGTTACCAGGGTTGGGAGAGGGATAGTTAGGTAGTTTGGGATTGACGTGTACACACATCTATATTTAAAATGGATAACCAAAAAGGACCTACTGTATAGCACAGGGAACTCTGCTCAACATTAAGTAACAACCTAATTGGGAAAAGAATGTGAAGAAGAATAGATACATGTTTACGTATAACTGAATCATTTTGTTGTACACCTGAAACTAACACGACATTGTTAATCAACTATACTCCAGTATAAGATAAAAAGTTTTTTTTAAAAAGGCTCTCAGGATTTAGAGTGGACCCCAAATCCAACAAGTGTTATCCTTACAGTTGGAGAAAGAGATTTGAGAGGCAGAAGCAAGGGGGAGAAGGCTATGTGAAAATAGAGGCAGAGATCAGTGTGATGTAGTCACAGTCAAGGAATGCCTGGAGCCACCAAGGGCTACAGAAGGCCAGGAGGATTCGCTCCTGGAAACTTTGGAGGGAGCTTGGTCCTGCAGACACCTTGATTTCAGAGTCTGGCCTCCAGAACTGTGAGCGAATAAATTTCTGTTGTTTTAAGCCACCAAGTTTGGGTAATTTGTTGTGGCAGCCTCAGAAAATGAAGACACCTATCTAAAAACTCCATGGTTGTTACTCCAATGAAATGTGGTCCTCGATTTCACAGATGTACCAAAAGCGGTCTCAGATATCTGGAATTTGATGCCATACGTGTTTATTTTTTAAAATTTACTTTAGTTGGTTTACAACGTTGGGTTAATTTCTACTGTAGAGCAAAGTGATTCAGCTATACACATATATACATTCTTTTTCACATTCTTTTCCACGATGGTTTATCACAGGATATTGAATATAGTTCCCTGTGCTATAGTAGGACCTTGTTGTTTATCCATTCTATATATAATAGTTGGCATCTGCTAACCCCAAACTCCCAAACCACCCCTCCCTCACCATTCCCCTTGGCAACCAACTATTTCTGTTTCATAGATAAGTTCATTTGTGTCATATTTTAGATTCCACATATAAGTTATATCACATGGTATTTGTCTTTCCTTGTCTGACTTACTTCACTTAGTATGATAATCTCTAGGTCCATCCACGTTGCTGCAAATGGCATTATTTTGGTTGTTTTCTGTTTTTTTTCCTTGTGGTACGTGGGCCTCTCACTGTTGTGGCCTCTCCCATTGCGGGGCACAGGCTCCGGACGCGCAGGCTCAGCGGCCATGGCTCACGGGCCCAGCCGCTCCGCGGCATGTGGGATCCTCCGAGACCGGGGCACGAACCCGTGTCCCCTGCATCGGCAGGCGGACTCTCCACCACTGCGCCACCAAGAAAGCCCTCGTTTTTTTTTGTTTTATGGCCGAGTAGTATCCCATTGTATATATGTACCACATCTTCTTTATCCATTCATCTGTCAATGGACATTTAGGTTGCTTCCATGTCTTGGCTATTGTAAATTGTGCTGCTATGAACATAGGGGTGCATGTATCTTTTTGAAAGAGTTTTGTCTGGATATATGCCCAAGAGTGGGATTGTTGGATCATATGGCAACTCTATTTTGAGTTTTTTGAGCCTCCATCCTGTTCTCCATAGTGGCTGCACCAGTTTTCATTCCCACCAACAGTGTAGGTGGGTTTCCTTTTCTCCACACCCTCCAGCATTTGTTCTCAAATATCTTTATTTTTCAAGGTGGCAAACAAGTCACTTTTTCTTAGTGTTTTGCAGGTCAACACTGCATGAGGCAAGTAGATAAAGAACAGGTCTCCAGGGACAAATACACCCTCCAGATAGCAGATTAAGACCTTTAGATTTGAGAATTGGTTTTGGATTTGATCTGCATCCAGTTCTTCCGGATGAGTTCTCCTTACACGGTTGAGTTCCACCTGATGGGGCCAGCAGTGACTGGTTCTGAATATTTTTCACAGTCGTCCAAACTCAAGTCCAGAGGGACCACCTTTCGCTACTTAAGACATGGACTCATGCTCATACCTGGAGGCATGGAAGAATACACTTGGATAACTGACTATAAGGCATAGCCCACAAATGATTCCCACTTATTAAAGGCTTTATCAGTCTAAGAAATGAACCTATTTTCACCCTCCACCCATGTCTTGGCTTTGTAAGGTTTTAAACCTCAACTTTGACTTATGAGTTCAAGAAGAAAAAAAATGATAGGAAAATATAATTTTAACCCTTCCTCCTAACTGGAAGCCAGACTCCCTCGCTGCTGAGTGGGCATTGTTCCCATTAACTTAATGAGAGTTTCAGTACAAAATTCAGTCCCAGAGTCCATGCTAGATGCCCAAAGTCTGGCTGAATTTTAATATTTCATGGGCTATCTCAAAGCCCTAAATAGACTCTCAGAAATGTGTTTTGCAATATAAGAAAATGGTCATCAAGTCTGACTTAAAGATGCATCTTTTTTTCTATAGGCAGTAATGAAGCAATTGAGAATTTCTTTTAATTCTCTGTATTATTATTCTCTGCCACTTCAATTAAATGCTATTATGTCGAGAAAAGAGAAATCATGTGCTTTCGTTATGGAGGGATTGAGTCAAATGGACAGATAGGGTCTTTTTAATGGATGAGAACTGTGAATCAACATCCACAAGACCCATTGTGAGAAATCAGTGGACTTTTATTGCTTTTGAAGTGAATCACAGGCATTTTCCTACACTGGAATTTATTTTGTTTGTTTGTTTGTTTTATTTTCTAATAAATCAGCCATGAGGAGGTGGCTTCATGGGGGCTTTGCACTCCACAAGGGCAGATACCACGCTTGCTTAAAAACCAGTGTTTGCTCATTACCTTTCACAGCGCTGGGTACATAGCTGCTGCTCAAATTCACAGGTTGTTGTTTCTGCCAAGTAGTTTGTGTTTTAGGGACTTCAGAATTCTTCAATATATTGGTGTTGATAAGAGGTGATGAGATGCACTGGAATGATCTTGAACTTAGAGATTAGTGACTTGAGTCTTAGCCCTTCCTCTGAGACAAACCTACAGACCCTACATGGGCTGCATTTCTCACCTGTAAATAAAATTCTTGGAGAAAGTCAGTGTTGCTAAGACAGAGGACATGTGTTTTTCCTGGAACTCAAGGTGATTTCAGGTGGCATCAGCCATGACATGAAATAACATTATGAGGATTTATTCCCCACTGGCAACCTCCTTGAGCCTTGGTGTGACATGGAGAAATAGCTTTTTTGGTGACAGTAATTTTTAACACTTTATAATCTCTTGTTTAACAAATGGAGATATGATCCATGCTCAGAATTTTGTCAATAAGACTATATAGCTAGAATTTTATAAATTTGTTCATCTTTATTGTAGTTATTTTTATGGCAAGACATGGCAATTTTTCCACTTCGAATTTAATGAAATGCCCCCTCTTAAATAAATGGATTTAAGTACAACAATGTGTCAGTTTACAGATAAATACTAAGAAATAGAATAGGTAGACCTCAGGTGTGACAATATTTGTAGGTGGGACATAAAACACTGATATTCATTAAATTCTGCAGACTGGCCTTAAAACCAGATCTTTCTGTCTAATATCTATTCACTCTTTCTTCCTCACTAAAAGTGTCCTAAGTTTGGGAGAGTGGAACAAGTATATCTAAAGAAACCTACCAACAAAACAAAAACCACCTGTAGCAATTTCTCTTGCAGGTAGACATTGCCATGTGACTCAATTTTGGCCAATAAGATGGAAATGAATGTTGTGAAGTTGTTAGATAAGACATCCAAAGAAAATTATCGTAAAGAGCTGACTCAGATGGCAGTTGTTCTTTTGCTTTTCTCCCTTTTCCTGTCTGGAATACTAAAGTGATGGCTGGTGTCCAGAAGCCATCTTGTGATAGCTAGGTAATCTGGAGAATAAAAGCCAGAAAAGAAAAAGACAGGATACGTGTGGATATTGGTGGCAGTTATATTCCACTGGACTAGCCCTACTTCCTACCTTTGGAGTCCATAATATGTGAGAGAAAAATAAACCCCTATTTTTGGAAGATCTATGTTATCTGTCACTGACCAGAATTCCCAATTGGCAAACCATCAGCGCCCCAAAATGTCCTTAGTTCCTACATGTAAAGCAGACATAATCCTTACCTCATTATTCTACTCACACTCATTGCCTCGGTCAGCCTTCCAAATCCTCATCTTTAGTGAATAACAAAGAAATTTATTTCTCTTTGTTCCACATTTCAGTGGGTAATATTCTTTATAACTAGGAAATCCTTGATAGTTCCCTTTGTTGAATCTACTTCTTAACCCAAAGGGAATCATGATTTATAAAAGGACCAGCTCCTCTGTGAGTCCTGTCCTGTTTCCCCACCTGAAACTAATGACAGCGTCCTCTCAGACTGAAACATCTCTGCTTGTTGTCAATCAATGAGGAATACATATCAGAGCATCATGTGTCTCTGAGCATCTATTAACAGGGTGAGACTTTTCTCTTGAAAGGAACGTGACCACATTAAAATTAAACCACACCAATCCTTAACTAAGATGAAAACAATTTTTTTTGGTAATTCAATGCAATTTTATTGAAGTTTTTAAAAAATTTTATTCATTATTTTATTTGCATTTTCTTCCAGTTTTAGTGAGGTATTGAACTTAAATGAACATCATCTCATATAGATACAAAATTAAAGAAACAAAAATATTTTCCTTGAGATGAGAACTCTTACGATTTATTCTCTTGACAACTTTCATGTATAGCATACAGCAGCGTTCATTATATTTATCACGTTGTACATTACATCCTTTGTATTATTTATCTTATAAAATACAGACCTTATATCCTGTACCTTCTGACTGCCTTCATCCAACTGCCTCCCCCCCATCTCTGGTAACCACAAATCTGATCTCTTTTTCTATGAGGTCTTTTGTTTGTTCGTTTGTTTCCGAAATATTATCAAGCAATTTTTAAACCATGTTTTAAGTCAAGTCCTTGAGAAAGCTCAAGAAATCACAGAAATTGGAAGATGACTCCTATCCAAACACATTTTAAATTACCAGCACTGTTGAGGTGATGGAGGTTAGTGGTGGTTGATGGGATTTTCAATGGTTTATGATCAAAAGCTCCATATTACATTGAGACAGGGCTAGAGTTATGTTTTAAAGCCTGGATATGGTTACAAACAGTGCTGGGTAAGTTCAAGCTTCTCTAATAGCTTTTGAAATGGCACATCATTTCTTTTTTTTTTTTTTTTACAGCTTTCATCAATATATTAAGAAGAAAAACTTTCACAAACAACCTTTTAAAAGTTTTTTGTTAAATCAAATTCAGGTCTATTGAAAAACAGACCTTTACAATGTTAATAACAATTATTTTAAGAGTATTAAAATGATTAAAAATGTTAAGACCATCATGTTGATCCTGTTCAGATATTATCTCTTCAACTGTGAGATAATTTTCAGAGATAAATGTCAATTTAAAAAATAGAGTAAATCAAGTTTCCCGCCTCTAAAAAAAATTATTGCTCCCTTCTTATATGATAAAAATAAAGTGAAAGATCTCTCATTCCGCCAGTAAAATTTAAATTTGCCTGTCACTAGTGTTTTGTCTTCTCTTACAGACGTGCCTGGAATAGAATGTTGTTATGTCGACTATTTGGTGGTGAAACCATTCTAACAAGGGAAAAAACAGGACACAGGGTTAAAATGACTTATGTAGGTAGTAAACTAACATGCTAATAGGTGCCCAGGAAAGCAATATGAGTGAGAATGGTGGGCGATTATAAGGCATTAGGGAATAGTGGGGATTGTGGTCAGCAGAGGAGCTCATGCTTTGCCTAAAACTGAGGCACCTGGGACAGAATTCCAGATACATTCTTTGTGAAATCTTCAATTTGCAGGGAAGGGCAACAAACTCTTTGTATTTCAAACACTGTCTGGACAACAACAAAAACCCACTTCTGTGACCCATTTCCCAGCCATGTGTCTGCATGAGACTCATTGACCTCAGTCCCTTAGGACTAGTGAATAATCAGAGGGTCAGAAAAAAAAGGGGGGCCATGCTCCAGTGAGAGTGGACTACTGATCTCATAAGAATAAAAAGATAAAGAGATGGGATTCCATCTTTCAATTTACCTTCCTTCTCAGAAGTCAGTCTAATGGCTGGAATGAGGACTTGAATCTAATGAAAGATGGGATTTTTTTTTCTTTTTATTTATTTTTTTAAATTGAAGTATAGTTGATTTACAGTGTTGTGGAAAGTTGGTATATTAGTAACTCTGTGTTTTAATTGTTATCAGCACACCTTGTAATCTACACTCAGTCATCACCCGTCTTTCTACATAAGAATAATTCTCCTAGGGCTTCCCTGGTGGCGCAATGGTTGAGAGTCCGCCTGCCGATGCAGGGGACACAGGTTCATGCCCCAGTCCGGGAAGATCCCACATGCCGCAGAGCGGCTGGGCCCATGAGCCATGGCCGCTGAGCCTGCGCATCCGGAGCCTGTGCTCCGCAACAGGAGAGGCCACAACAGTGAGAGGCACGCGTACCGCAAAAAAAAAAGAAAAAAAAAAAGAATAATTCTCCTAATTTTCCTCCTTTCTTCCCATCAATAAATAGGAATCCAAGATAACGACAATCAATTCCCACTACCTGGCTCTCATAACCTATGCTGTGTACACAAGTCTCTTAAATTACGTTGTATGCCATAAATTTTAAAAATATATAGCACAGACTTTGCAAGTTTGGATCATTCCAACCATACATGACAGAACCCTAACTCACAATGGCTTAATCATAGCAACATGTTTTTCAGTAATGTAACAAGAACTCCAGAGTCAGAGTGGCTTCAGGGCTAAGTGTTTCAGGGGCTTAATAAGTCCTCAAAGACCCAAGATCTTCCCATCTCTCCAGTCTCCATTCTTGGGGATGCCTTTTCCTCAAGTGGGCTGCAGATTGCTAGAGCCATTTCATGTTCCCACTCAGACATAACTTCACGATTCTCAGATTTAGTAGGATCCCTGAAAGCCTTTTCTCCTTAATCTGCTGTCATTTCCCAAGTCAGGATGCCTGAAAAAGTTAATGACCCCTCGTATAAGCAGAGTCATGCCACAGTTGTCCTGTTTCTGGCTTTTTCACTGTGCGTAATGTCCCCCAGGTTCATCCATATTTTCACATATGGCAGAATTTCCTTCTTTTTTAAGGCTGATTATTTCATTGTATGTCTATGCCACATTTTCTTTATCCATCCATCCATCTATGGACATTTAGGTGGTTTCCACATCTTGGCTATTGCAAATAGCGCTGTGATGAAAAATGGAATGCTAATATTTCTCCAAGATCCTAATTCAGTTATTCAAGATGACTGTGCTCTAGGGATGTGCTGTAAAGCCTTGTGCCTATAGATATTATGTTGTGTCCTTAAAAATCTGTGCAGAGTGCAGATTTTATGTTGAATGTTTTACCATAATATAAAGGACAAAAAAGAAAATACTGTTTTAAAAGCTCTATATGTAAATATTCCAATTTAACCTATTTTTGGTTGTCAAAAAGCGTCCCCTTCTTTCTCCGTGTTTCCATCACATGTGTCTGAGAAGTCCAAGTACTTCAGGTCACCTAGATAGATGGCTGAACTTGGTCCAGTGTCTTCTATTGTCTGTGAGGACAAGATAAAACTCACTATAAACAATACACACTTATTAAACATGTTCCAGGTGCTCTGCTAAGGGCTTTCATCCATTTCCTTAATCTCACCTACCCTACTAGGTAGTTACTACTGTTATTTTACAGATGAGGAAATTGAGCATTAAATATGTTTAGTGACCCACCACATAGTAGATGTCGGGGTCTAGGTAGGGAGAAGGGCTTTTACGACACTCAAATCTGTGGTTTTAACACTCTTTTAACACTCTTTTATGAACACAGAGGCATCTGATCAATGGCCAGAAAAGTACCAGCATTATGCCAGGATGTGAGTGACATTTTCAGAAAGACGTCTCTGGAAAATGTGTTCAGTGTTACTTTAAGGGACTTTCGGGAAAACTGAAAATTATAAGCTTGCTCCATTTCCTTTAACTTAGTGTTGGCTAGAAATTACAGTGAAAGCCAACAGCTAAAAGGCTCAGATTACTAATGGACCTTGTGGACTCAGGTGCTTTGAGAGGGCAAACTACAGGCTGTAGTTAACATCATGTTGTAGTGATAAGGATTGTTACTAAGTATTTATACACCCATTATCATGAAATTGAGGCTGACACTTAAGCTGGTACATTATCATCCTAAAATTGAGATTCATGGAAATCATTTATAGAGAAGAGCAAAGAGGTTTCCTGGATGTTAAAAAGGGTTGTTTCATTAGTGGCAGGACTGCTGACTTGTAACATTGAGATGATGAATGCTTGCTAGGGGAAGTGATGTTTGTTAAGATGACTGTCAGAGAAAAATATGTTTGATCGCTTATGTGGCAAACTATACTCCATAGGAAATTGATTTAACCTCCCACTTTGTCATAATTAACTTACAGGCTGTTGGCCTCTCTGAGTTTATTCCGTAACTTCAAAGCTGTCAGAGGGACCTGACTTCACGTGCCAGTCATGAAACAACATGATTCATTGTCTGGACTTCTGCCCTATAGTCCATGGATAAATCCCCTGCAACTCCAGCACACTAATTTCGAAACAGCAATGCAAATGTGTGTTTCCCCGTACTACTCTCATTGCAGAGGGGAAAACACAATCAGTTCTCATCAGTGGATTGTCTCCCCACCGGGGGCTTGTAGTCGCAGGGATACAAAAATAGAAGGGAGAAAACTACCAAACTTGAAACACAGGGGAGTGTGCACGAGAGTGAGACCGCTTTGGGGAGCCTGGTGCACAAAGCATTGTCCTGGGAATGATAAACTCAGAGTCTATAGATGAAATTGATTGCAGATGATTTTTTTTAATGTTATTGAAGTGTAGTTGATTTCCAATGTTCTGTTAATTTCTTTTGTACAGCAAAATGACTCAGTTATACATACACACACACATATGTGTGTGTGTGTGTGTGTATGTATATTCTTTTTCATACTCTTTTCCATTATGGTTTGTCACAGGATATTGAATATCGTTTCCTGTGCTATACAGGCAAATGATTTTTTTTTAACAAGAGGGAAATTGAATATCACATTATGGTTCCCTCACTCATTTTCATGGATGCAGTGTACTTTGTAGGAGGCCACAGGTAAACCACTTGCTTCCACAGGGGCTTTCGTGCACTTAAATGATCTTTTCACAACATGCACTGCCCTCTACCCAGGGGGCTTCCCAGCTGCCTCAGAGTTCCCCAGGAAGAGGGGGGCCAGGTGGGTGTTTAAGAACGTTGCATCTGGCTGAGTGACTGCAGTGCTGAAAAGAAATCTCACAAAAGGGGCTCTTCAGAAGCCATTTTCTTTCACCCACACTAGGATGCCGAGGGTTTCATTATTTTTTTTTCAATAAAAAATCAGAAGGTTTAAAGAACTGTTTAAAAAGAACAGTGGGCACTTTCTGTCCTGAGGTTGTTTCCGTATTCACAGCACTCTCACCCCTATTTCCCCATCCTTGAGGAACAATGCTGTTTTCCAGACAGTGATGGATAATAGTACAAAGATTCTTGAAAACTCCGTGAAGAGCAGGTGGCACATTATGCTGCTGTCAAAGATTCAATTCACAGAGTGAACCCTGGTGCAAAACTCATTTGAATGAAATGCTTTTTGAAAATCATAACTGGAAAAGACGTGACCAGCATTGCTGTTGAACAACAGTCCACGAGGGTCCTAAACTGTAATTACATTTTAAAAACTAAAATATAAAAAAGCTTTGTGTGAATAAAATAAATACAGATTATTAGGATTTAGATGGGCAAGGACAGCTGAAATAAAATGCTCATCTTTTATTAATCAATACATTTTGCATAAGAAGTTTATTTTATGAGCTTGAGCCAACATAACTCAATTATTTTACATAATCACGGGAACAATTGGGCTATGACAATTTAATGCTATTCTGAAAAACCGTAATTTTGCACGGGCTTAGAGGAGCAAAGTTCACAGAGTGGTTTTCTTAACTTCCTCGTGACAGACTGTCTCTGAGACCAGTTTTCATTGACTAGCCGTTCACATGCAATTGAGCGTTACGAACTCCCACCTGAGAATCCCACTCAATCCAATTTCCACCAGGATGTTCCAAGAGTTGAGATAACAGAAGACCACAGCAATGAACAATAGCCAGAGTTCAGCTGGGGATGTGTTCCCCACATGTAAGCTTGCAACTCCTGAGCCGAACCGAAGGTACAAGAGCTTCTCTTACTTGGGTTCCTAAAGACTAGAAGATCATAATCGCATATTTTGCAGACTGGGTTTTTTTTAATTATTATTATGACTCTTGACTCCATAGTGAATGTGATTCCACAGACACAAACCAAAAGAGAAATAAAACAACCAACACAAGGTTGATGGATGCTGCAAAGAAGCCACAGAGAAGCAGCTCTGCTTCAACTAAAAGTGGATGAGCCAGGACTCAACCTATGTTTATGAGACCCTAAAGCTCACTGATTTTCTTTTTTTTATACACCACTGTTTCTATTTTTATAGATAAGAAGTGAAGTTCTTCTATTAAAAATAAGAAAGGTTTGTAAAAAATGTAAATTTTCAGAGTTCCTTTATTGAGAAGTAAGCCAAAAGATGTCGTTGGTTCATCTATAAGTGAGGACAAAATATTATCAGGTATTGTGTTTAAGTGGAAATAACATCAATCTCTATTACAGCAGCATAAATATATGAAGGAATTCTGTTTTCACATAGAAATAGGCAATTTAAGGCTGTTGTGATGGCTCAGTGTTGCCATCAAAAGGCCAGTCTCCTGCTCTCACCCAATATCAGCATGTGATACACATCCTCATGTCCACAAGATGGCTGCTCTGGCTCCAAACATCACACCTAAATTGCAAGAAAGAAAAAGAAAGGACTATCAAAATCTTCTATTCATAATGTTTTGCTTTGTTTGGAGGGGAGGAGATGTCTGTTCTAAGAATTTCCACTTTTCCGTCACTGGCGTAAACTGGACCCCGTGGTAACTCAGAGCTGCAAAGAAACCTGGAAAACACACACACACACACACACACACACACACAAATATATATATATATATATATATATATATATATATATATATATATATATATATAAAATTATAATTATAATTATAATAGAAAGATCCCCACCCATCCATGCCAGGATGGTTCAAACCCGCTTCAGACCCAGATGCCAAAGGACCATACAAGGGCAAAAAAGAGGTGGCACCCCAGTTCCAGGAGGAACTCTGCCTTTTCCCAGAAAATCAATGCATATGCCTCCTCCTCGTTAACTTACCTTTAAAATCTTGCCTTGATCGCCCCCCACACTCCATGAGAATTTGATTTGCAAACTAAATTCCCGCTTCTCCATTCTCTGGCCATTGAATAAAGCTTGTGCTGTTTCAGTCCCAGTATCTGTTTCCTTATTGACTATGTGAATCCAAACAGGAAAAGAACCTTCCCCGCTGAGATAGGGGGGCTTCGGCCAGGCTAGGGCCCAGGTCGGGGTCCATACAACGAATTCCATAACAGTTTTAGATGAAAAATATACTAGAAAGGATTAATAGTGATTAGACTTTGCAAGAAAAAAGGTTGTTGAACTTTAATGCATAACGATAGAAAATATCCAAAATGAAACACAAGGAGAAAAAGAATCCCCCAAAATGGAGGATGAGAGCATCTGTGAACTCTGGGACAACATCAATTAGCTTAATATGAAGACAGAGAAGTAAAGAGAGAAAAAAATATTTGAAGAAATAATGTCCCCAAAACTGTCCAAACATAATGAAAACTATAAACCCACAAATCCAACAGTTCAAATGACCTTTATGTGACCATATTTCATCTCTAGCCAATACAGTGGGAAACATTGCAGACCATCGAGCAATGTTTGTTGAGGGGAATTAAATTGTTTTATATGATAAATACACAGTAATCTTGGTTTAGAGAGGTTCATTTTGTATACAATGCCTCTTCATTATCTAATATTCTCTTCTTTAGAGAACTTGTTGCATGTTTTAGGATCAAATATGGCAATAAGCAGCCCCTCAGGTGAGAAAATTTTCAAGGTAATGAGAAAAACCACCACTGAGTAATTCTGGTGGAAAAGTCTTTGAAGAGGCATTTTGGCACTTCCTTTGGGGGTGTAGACATTGAAGGGACCAAAGGTAGCCAGTCCACTGCTAAGTGCAAAAACTGCTGTGAAGACGGTGGAGGGTGGTGACTCCCTGAGGTCTTCACCGCTGACCCTGACTCTTCACACATGGAAGTCACATTGAGACGGGCTGGGACCTGGGCCCCTTTGCTGCAATACTACACCTTGACACACCTCTCCTCCAGCAACAAGATATCAAGAAACTCTATGGGACTAAAGATAACTGTTTGCCTGTGCAGTTGGGGCAAATTCCAGACCAAAAGATACAAAAGACCAAAGAAACTCAACTGCCACTTCTGAAGAGCCGGCAACAAAAACAGGGTGTTGGGAGCAAAAGCAGGGTACTGTGCATGCCCCCTGCACTCAACACCATGAGAGGGGTGGGCAAAACACCTAAGCAACGCCTCCAGCGGGCCCCTGGACACACCCCTACCCTCTCCCCATATAAGGAACCAGCTCCCTCCCCCTCAAGGAGCCAGGGAGCAAGAGAACCTGTTACTTGTTCCCGCTTCCCCCGCTGCAGCAGGGGCCCCAATACGAGGCCCTTCTGGCCTCGTATCAATTTCTATTGATTGGGGAAGGCCAAGAACCCTGGTCGTTATCAACATGATCCTGGTCATATCTATTAATTTCTGTTTCAAATGGCTATTTGGATAGTTAATTTCAGGCATAGCATGAAGGGACCACAGTCAGCTCTTAAGAGCATAGAGACTGCTGGTAAACTAGCTTCTTTAAATTCCAGCTCTGACATTAGCAATGAGTCTGTGGGAGAGTTATTTAAACTCTCTGTACCTCAGCTTTCTCATCTGTGAAATGGGACTAAACACATAAAGTACTTCGAGGAAGAGATGTGACTATTTTTAAACGCAGGACTAGCATGTATTATAAGTTGAATTGTTAACAGCCTGCTTGACATGTGCCAGACACCCAACGCCTCTCTCAATATTAAATCAATCCCATTGTGTCACTCACAAATAGCACTTTTTCCCCTTTACACCTGGTGCTTCAGAGGCTGGACGTGGTCTGCTTTTCTCCCTTTCTCAGTGAGACATTTGCAGGCAAAATTTCTCCGTTGGGGCAGGAAGTGAGGGGAAGGGGATGGGCAGATCTATCTTAGTTCTTTTGAAAAGAAGAGATTTATTTTAAAATGGGTACCAGACCTGAGCTTGTCTTCCACCCTGACTCCAATGATGTCATCCGCTACTCTGCTTAACAGTGCATCCTCTGCACTCAGTATGGCTCTGCCTTGCTTCATCTGTCTCTATATACTGCCTATAATCATCTGATAAACTCTATTTTTGTGATGCTGTCTCTATTTCTATCCCTTAGCCATTCAAAAAAAAATCATTGTCTCTCTTTTGCTGAGGTATAATTTGCATGTGATAAAACTCACTCCTTTTAGTGGCATTTCTGAGTTTTGACAAATGCACACAATTGTATAATCAATGAACCTGCATTGACATATCTTTATCAGAGTCCACAGTTTACATTAGGTTTCACTCTTGGTGTTGTACCGTCTGTGAGGGTTTTTTTCAGGTTTGGGATGTTTTCAGCCATAGTTTCATGAAACACATTTTTTTAAAATTGAAGTATAGTTAATTTACAATGTTGTGTTAGTTTCAGGTGTACAGCAGTGAATATATATATATATGTGTATATATATACATATACACATATATATGTATATATATATATACATATATATACAATGTTGTGTTAGTTTCAGGGATACAGCAGTGAATATATATATATGTGTGTGTGTGTGTGTATATATATATATATATATACACACACACACACACATATATATATATATATATATTCTTTTTCAGATTCTTTTCCCTGCTAGGTTATCACAGAATATTGAGTAGAGTTCCCTGTGCTATACAGTAGGTCCTTGTTGTTTATCTATTTTATATATAGTAGTGTGTATCTGCTAATCCCAAACTCCTAATTTATCCCTCCCCCACCCCATTTTTCCCCTTTGGTAACCATAAGTTTGTTTTCTATGTCTGTGAGTCTGTTTCTGTTTTGTAAATAAGTTCATTTGTATCACTTTTAGATTCTACAAATAAGTAATATCACATGATATCTGTCTTTCTCTGTCTGACTTACTTCACTTAGTATGATCATCTCTAGGTCCATCCACGTTGCTGCAAATGGTATTATTTCATTCTTTTTTATGGACGTACATATGTACCACATCTTCTTTATCCATTCCTCTGTCGATGGACATTTAGGTTGCGTCCATGTCTTGGCTATTGTAAATAGTACCGTTGTGAACATAAGGGTACATGTATCTTCTCGAATTAGAGTTTTAGTCTTTTCCAGATATATACCCAAGAGTGGGATTGCAGGATCATATGGTAGCTCTATTTTTAGTTTTATAAGGAACCTCTATACTGTATATGCATAGTGGATGCACCAGTTTACATTCCCACCACCTTCTGTGAGTTTTGACAAATGCCCCCCATTCTAGTATCATACAGAAGAGTTTCCCAGTCTTATTTAGTTTCTTTTCCAGCTTATTGTGTCATTAAGGTGAATAAAACTCTTTTTCTTTCCTTGAGGTTGTGATATTTCCAGCCCTCCGCAGCTAGATTTAGAGTCGTGGGGAAATCCAATTTTGCATTAGAAACCACATTCGGCTGGCAAAAATTAAGAGCCTCCAGTGTCAGAAATCAGAGCTGAAAACGGTAGCTTTGTAGGAGTTATGCGTGCATCTCAATCTGTTCCACTTTCCCAGCAGACAAAACTGAAAAATACAGGTCAGGTCTACTTAAAAAGGACTTAGGTAAAAAACTGTCCATAAAAATACTCATGATTGGAAGATCCTAAGTATTTGATTAGTACAAAAACTGACATGATCATAAGGTTTTTACTGAAGTAAAGCCAGCTTCTAGACTAAGACTTGGGAAGATAAACATTCTTCGCATCGAATGTTTTAACTGAAATGCTGCCTGAATCAAACGAATCTAATTAGGCAGCCCCTTTTCCACTGAGCATCGCTTCTCTGTCATTGTCATACAAGAGGTGAATTTAGGATGGCTGGATAATATCTGGGATTGCAAATAGGTTGGCAAGTCATGGTTTTGAAATACTTTCTCTAAGAAAAAAAATCCTGTTTGTCTCTATTTGTGGTGAAATCTCCCGGTTCTTCAAAGTTGAAGTCATTATTGGGAAGAACAAGCAGAGAATATTTCAGAGAGTAAAAGTATTCTAGTTGTGAAATAGTATGAAAACAGAGAGCCTAACTCATTGTATCAGACATGAATTTTGCAGCTTATCCTTTGCTATTACAAACCTTGATTTCTTCCAGCTGAATGAAAAACAGCTAGAATTTCTGAATAGCTATTATAATTTCCCACTCTGTTTTTTCCCCTTCTGAAGGGATATACAATGTTCGATTGAATTTTATTTGAATGCTGTTTCAACCGGTTGGGGGGCAACAGAATTAATAACGATAGCCTCATCATAGGTCCCAGCAAAATTTCCACGGGATGCTGTTGTTCAAAGTGTAGCAGTGGCCACTAGTGCTGCCTGTCCAAGAGCTTAGGCTGACCCAGCCTCCAGGGAGAATAGACTCAGAAGAAGCCTTGCAAGATGGCCAGGACTCCGTGAATTCTTAAGAGACACAGGACCATCAGAACTGTTGAGGAAAGTAACATCTAAAATTCAGAATAATAAAACCGCTGAGATGTCTTTTATGCTTCAACTATCTTTCAGTTTCCTAAAGCAGACATTAAGAAGAGCTCTGCTCTGTAAAAGGAAGGGCAATGGACATAATTAGATCTGCCCCCAATTCTCCAGATTTTAATGAATTTCAAACTGTCACAAAGAGCTCTCTGGTTCACAAAAATTGGGACTAGAAACACATATTTCAGAGAGTCCATCTTCCTAAATTAATTCTGCCTATGTACCGTAAGTTTATATAATTATATTTGGTGACCTAAAACAAAAAGACAGCCAGATATTTCTACAGTAGAGGTGGCTTTATTCAGTATATGCAGAAAACTGCAGTTTGGGGTCTGCAATCATGACGAGCCACAGGCAAATCCCAGCACAGCGAGGGAAGGAAATGTTTTTGTTTTTGTTGTTTTGTTGTTTTGTTATTTTCTTCCAGTTTTATTTATTTATTTATTTATTTATTTTTATTAGTTTCTGCTTTACAACAAAGTGAATAAGTCATACATATACATCTGTTCCCACATCCCTTCCCTCTTGCGTCTCCCTCCCTCCCTATCCCACCCCTCCAGGCAGTCACAAAGCACCGAGCTGATCTCCCTGTGCTATGCGGCTGCTTCCCGCTATCTATCTACCTTACGTTTGGTAGTGTATATATGTCCATGCCTCTCTTTCGCTTTGTCACAGCTTACCCTTCCCCCTCCCCATATCCTCAAATCCATTCTCAAGTAGGTCTGTGTCTTTATTCCTGTTTTACCCCTAGGTTCTTCATGACATTTTTTTTTCTTAAATTCCATATATATGTGTTAGCATACGGTATTTGTCTTTCTCTTTCTGACTTACTTCACTCTGTATGACAGACTCTATATGACCCAGCAATCCCACTACTAGGCCTATACCCTGAAAAAACCATAATTCAAAAAGAGACATGTACCAAAACGTTCATTGCAGCTCTATTCACAATAGCCCGGAGATGGAAACAACCTAAGTGTCCATCATCGGATGAATGGATAAAGAAGATGTGGCACATATATACCATGGAATATGACTCAGCCATAAAAAGAAACGAAACTGACCTATTTGTAATGAGGAGGAAATGTTTTTAAAGAGAGGAAAAGGAAGTTGCAGAGGGAGCTGTTACAGGAAAGAGAGTTCATGGCTTTTCATTGGCTGAGTCCTTGCCAGGAAAGAAGAGGAGGCTTTCTTCTTCCTGTTGGGCTCCGCTACCTTCAGAGGATGTGAGAATGAATGACATTCGGGACATGAATGAATGATGACTGCTGGCCTTTGCTTGCAGAGAAGGAAGCAAGGATCCTGAAATCATGTTTAAGGGAGTAGCTAAGCCAGGAAGGATACCTCTTAGAATGTGAGTTAATGCACCAGGGTGGCACAGACTTGGACACCCTCTCTTGGCTGCTTCACAGATGCAGTGAGATATGTGGACCCCTGTCTTCGGGACCCCGAGCCTGAGGTGCTATTGATGACACATAAGTGCAGGTGACCCTGAGATAAAGCAGGTCTTGCCTCCCTGCTTGGGGAACACGCCTCTCCACAGTGACCCCAGCTGTCTCCTTCAACTTGGATTAAAGGGAGAGGAGATTTCTGACCCTTGTGAGCAGCCAGCTGGGAAAGGGAAAACTGATGAGTTTGTCAGAGGGTCCAAAAGGGAAATTCTCAGTGAATGTAGAGTCATTATTTTATTACAACTTGAAAGAAAATGAAACATTCAGTACCACGGCATCCTAGAAATGCCTTGGCCCAGGAAATGCAGTCCACTGGAATTACTTTTCTTCTCTTTTTTTTTCTCTTCCTGCTTATGTATTGCATTGGTAATCCACCAGAAGAGGGAATGTGAATTAAGATCCTTTGTCACTGTTGGCTAATAGAACATTCTTTTTCCACCCCATGGAACTAGCAATGAAAAGAACCCCATCTGTTCAGGGAATGTCTGCTGTGTGCCTGGTTAACTTAAGTTCAGTGCTGTAAGAAATGCAAAAGTAAAGATATAGGGATTCTTCTCTCAGAGGTCTTAGGTTCTAGCAGAAGAGCTTATTCTAATGATGGTACTAACCACTAACATCTAATGCACATTTACTGCCCGCTGAGTCCTTTCTATGTTCCTCCTAATGTTAACACATTTAAACCTTGAGGGAAATAAGACCTCTACACCCATTTTACAGATGCACAAGACTGAGGACAGGGATACTAAATAGCACACCTGAGGCCACACAAGTAATTTACAGAAATGCTATCTGAACCCAATCACTGATCCCTCCTCTCCTGGGATTTTTCCACCTTACATGCTATAGCTTCCTTAAGTACACACAGCAGAAGGAAGAACTAAGGCTGAATTCAGTGGGAGAAGTTCATTTGAACTAGTAGGAAATAGGGGACATTGTTTTGGAAGAAAGTGAGTTTCTGATAGCAATTGAAGAATGGGTGGGGATTTCAATATGCCCAGAGATCAGAGAGATGGGAAGAGGGAGACTGAGAGTAGGAGGTTGGAGCTGGGAGCCTGTGGGTGTGGTGTGAATATCCTGAATGTGACATCCTAGAAAGGCCACCAGGCAGCAGGGAGGGGCATCCCTCAGGCTGCAAGAAAGGGACCAATGATATGTATCTGCCCAGGAGACTCTGGGAAGTAAAGACACCATAGAGTCTTGGTATGAATGATGATAGTGAGCTGGGGATAAACACATGAAAATAATTCACACAGGGACCAGGACACAGACAGAGAGTCATTTTGCTGAAATGTTATAGAAAAAAATATTATGGAAAAATGTGAATGATTCTTGAAACCATTTAATCACATCAGCAAATGTTATGGACTGAATGTTTGTGTCCCCGTAATTTCATTTGTTGAAGCCTAGCCCCCAAGGGGATGGTATTAGAAGGTGGGGCCTTTGGGAGGTGATTAGGTCATGAAGGTGGCACCACCATGAATGGGATTAGTGCCCTTATCAAAGAGGCCCCAGAGGCGGGCCTCCCTGGTGGTGCAGTGGTTGGGAGTCCGCCTGCCGACGCAGGGGATATGGGTTCGTGCCCCAGTCTGGGAGGATCCCATATGCCGCGGGGCGGCTGGGCCCATGGGCCATGGCCGCTGGGCCTGCGCGTCCGGAGCCTGTGCTCTGCAACGGGAGAGGCCACGGCAGTGGGAGGCCCGCGTACCGCAAAAAAAAAAAAAAAAAAAAAAAAAAGAGGCCCCAGAGGGCTTCCCTGGTGACGCAGTGGTTGAGAGTCCTCCTGCCGATGCAGGGGACGTGGGTTCGTACCCCGGTCCGGGAAGATCCCACATGCCATGGAGCGGCTGGGCCCGTGAGCTATGGCCACTGGGCCTGTGCGTCCGGAGCCTGTGCTCCGCAATGGGAGAGGCCACAACAGTGAGAGGCCCATGTACAGCAAAAAAAAAAAAAAAGAGGCCCCAGAGAGATCCCTTACCCCTTCCACCATGTAAAGTTCTGAGGAAAAGACAGCCATGAAAAAGAAAGCAGGCTCTCACCAGACACTGAATCTGCTCACTCAGCCTCCAGAACTGTGAGTAATAAATTTCTACTGTTTATGAGCCACCCAGTCTATGGTACTTTGTTATGATAGCCTGAACAGACTAAGGTATGTTCCTTGTAAAAAAAAAAAAAAAAAAGAAACAAAAAACAAAAACAAAACTGAAACACTAAAGAGAAAGCTAATTTCCCTTGGATTATCACTCCATCCCTCTTCCCTATGCCCAGATGTAACTATGGGGATCAGTTTGGTATATAGCCTTCCAGATCTTTTTCTGAGATTTGACCAACATATTTCACCAAGGGTAGGAGTTAAAACATATAATGCTTTTGTGGGTATTTTCTTACAACCTGTCATACTGCAGGAGTTATTCAATGATGAGCTTCAGAGCTACAGAACATGTCTTAGGGATTCTTTTTACTTCAGTATTTGTAACTCTTCTTCTTCTTTTTTTTTTTTCTTTTTTCAATTTCCTCTAAGTATTCCATGGAGATATAAGAGTTTGATGGACATTTAGGCTTATTTCCAACTTTTTGCTACAACAAAATATGCTGCAGTGGGCACTCTTGGGCATTTATGTATGTGAGATATTATCTTGAGATATTAAAACAAATGTTTAATTGCAGGGCCAGAGGGTTCACCTATTTTTAATTTTAACAGATACTTCCAAATAGCCCTCCACTGGAACTACATCAATTCAGTTTCCAGCAATATTTAATAATACTCCCCAATTTCCCACAGCTGGCCAATATTTCATGTTATCCATTTTGTGTTTTTTTTTTTTCAGTACGTGGGCCTCTCACTGTTGTGGCCTCTCCCGTTGCGGAGCACAGGCTCCGGACGCGCAGGCTCAGCGGCCATGGCTCACGGGCCCAGCCGCTCCGCGGCATGTGGGATCTTCCCGGACTGGGGCACGAACCTGCATCCCCTGCATCGGCAGGCGGACTCTCAACCACTGCACCACCAGGGGAGCCCTATCCAATTATTTGACACTCCTGATTTTAATTTGCTTTTTTGTTGAATTTTAGTGATTTTGATCATAGTTGCATGTTCATTGGCCATTTGTATTCCTCTTTTTTGTAAGTTGCCTGTACATTCTTTTTGCCCTAACAGTTTCCAAGGGAGGGCCCAGCGTTATCCTAGGGTTGTATACTGATTAACATTACTGAGATGGAAGATTGTATGACTAGTGGTCTTTGTTAAAGCACTAAGAAGAGCTAGGATGTCCATTATGATTAATATTTGATAAGTACCCACTAGGTGTGAGGCATTATGACAAGGGCTTAATAGTCACATGTCCCTGCCGAATCCCAACAGCCGCTCTGTGTGACAGAGATTCTTATCCTTTTATTATAAGGGATGAAACTGAAACGCAGAGAAGTAAATATCCTTGTTTAGGATCACAGAGTTAGGGACAGCAAAGATGGGATTAAAACCAGAGCACTGCCCTTAACCAGCTTAAATGCCCACAGTATCCTGGCTAACACCAAGAGACTGGGGATAAAGAGGGTTAAAGAGTCTGACACAGGGCTTCCCTGGTGGCGCAGTGGTTGAGAGTCCGCCTGCCAATGCAGGGGACACAGGTTCGTGCCCCGGTCCGGGAGGATCCCACGTGCCGCGGAGCGGCTGGGCCCGTGAGTCGTGGCCGCTGGGCCTGCGCGTCCGGAGCCTGTGGTCCGCACCGGGAGAGGCCACAACAGTGAGAGGCCCGCGTACCGCAAAAAAAAAAAAAAAAAAAAAAAAAGAGTCTGACACAAAGTGAGAGAGTGGCATGGACACATATACACTCCCAAATGTAAAATAGCTAGCTAGTGGGAAGCAGCCGCATAGCACAGGGAGATCAGCTCGGTGCTTTGTGACCACCTAGAGGGGTGGGATAGGGAGGGTGGGAGGGAGGGAGATGCAAGAGGGAGGAGTTATGGGGATATATGTATACGTATAACTGATTCACTTTGTTATAAAGCAGAAACTAATACACCATTGTAAAGCAATTATACTCCAATAAAGATGTATAAATAAATAAATAAATAAATAAATAAATAAAGAGTCTAACAATTCCACAGAATTATGAATTTAGGAAGCTGAAAATTTTTCAACCAGTTGCCTAAAATGGTCCAAGGTTAATTATTAGTGTATCACTCAACAGGCTGAATACATTATCTAAGGATAAGAGGTTAAAACTTGAGTTCAGAATCATAGTTTCATCACACACAAGCTGTGTGCCTTGAGCAAATCTCTTATCCTCTCTACAGCTGTTTATGCATGGGTCAAATGAGAATAATAGTTCAACTTACCAATTCTAATGTATTTGTGCAGATTTCAAAAAAAAAAATCATGCTATGGAGCACTTAACACATCACCTAACTAGCACCTGCATAGTCGGTCGTTGATGAGATTGAACATAATTATTACCAGCAACAGCAGTGGCAGGGATGTTTACGGATTCCACAGGGTTGTGTGCAGAAGGTCAGGTCTAACTGTTGAGTAAAGAGAGGATGTAGGTTAGAAAGAAATGATCCAAAACCCTCAGATATCACAAAAAAGAATGTGTCCTTTCTGGTCAATTTCAGCCTTGGCACTAAAATGTCATAAAACGTGAAAGCTCATTTTTATTCTTTGTTTCCACTAACTTCACTTAACCTCTCCCTAACACACCAGACAGGCCCCCCATTAAACGCAATCTTTCTGAAGTCAGTCATGCCTGGCCCTCTGAACATCCAGCTTTGTCTCCCTCTTGTGAAAAACGGAACACTCCATTCCTAAAGCCCCAGTCATGGAAGGAGCCACATACCTGGATCAGTAGTGTTCTTCCCTCCCACAGTAAATCTTAAAACTTATTTTCAACCCCTTTGTTTCCCAAACAAGAGGCACTTTCACGTGAAGAGGATTTGCAAATTAGCCAACACCCTCAGCACTGCTCCCTCCTCTTTCCTGTCTCACGGCTCTTCTGGTCTGGGAGGAGACACACATCCCTCATGATGACAAGCACATACACGCAAATACCATCAGCACATGGGCTACTCACGACACTTCCCCTGCAGCTCCTCTCTGATACCCGACCCTCTACCCCTCTCCTTTCTGCCGCATCCTGTTTTCCCATGGCCGGGCATGCCCATTAAAAAATATGAACTCATTCAGTTTTTACCTGGGACTTTTTTTTCATCAGGTCTTTACTGATGAAATCCATTTCTTTGGATTACAGAAGGGGCAACAGACTATAGAGTCCATCCTTCCTCCTTTCTGATGACAGAATAGCCATGATCACTGAGCACTCATTGTGTGCTGCATACATCACCTTATCGGGATTCTTTCATTTAACAGCTATGCTAACCCTGTTTCCTAGAATAACTTGCCCAGTCCAGGTGGTGGTCAATTGGAGTCAGGATGTGAACTCGTGCTGACAAACTCCATAGTGTTCATTTTATTTTTTAAATTTATTTTATTGGACTAGGGTTGATTTATAATGTTGAGTTAATTTCCACTGTACAGGAAAATTATTCAGTTATACATGTATATGCATTCTTTTTCATATTCTTTTCCACAGGATAATGAATAGAGTTCCCTGTGCTCTACAGTAGGACCTTGTTGTTTATCCACCCTGTATATGATTGTTTGCACCTACTAATCCCAAACTCTGAATCCATTCCTCCTAGAGTGTGCATTTTAACCATCACACCATAGACTTAGAGCTGCAGCCCCATGAGGAGAACCCAGGATGAGGATTCTTGGGCAAGTGATGTAATAAAGACATGCCTCCAGGTCAAGGGAACAGGGAACCAGGTCAGGGAAGTAAGAAGCCAAACCAGGGTGGGGTTCCAGACCATCATACCTAGGCCCCATCCTGACTCCAAGAGAAATGTTGGAAGGAAACATTGCCTCACTTGGAGCAAAGGCACTGAACTTCACATGTGGGAACTCTGGTCCCTGGTGAAGGGCCACTGGAGACCTTAGTGTCCACACGAAAAACAGTGAATTCACATTAAACATTAACATTAAAACAGTGAATGAAGCCACGTCTGGAAGCATCTTTGATGTGCTCCTGACCACTGGGCAGAAGCAAACCCGGCCTCTGGGATGCAGTCATTCCAACATGCCGGTTCTGGCCCCTCCCAGGCGGCACGGATTTGGGTTGGCCCTGATGGAGGGTCTAAATGAAAAGGAGCGACTCAGAAATCGGGCAGGAGGACCAGAGCTCCCCTCACAGAAGGCCTGCATGGTGATGCTCCCTTTATTAGGGTTAGCAACTTACCCCAGAACCATTTATTGGAAATTCAAGCTTGTTAGATGTCATTCCAAAAAGAAAGATGGAGAAGTACATAAATATGACTAATTATCTGAAAAATAAAGTGAAGTGTGTGGATTTCAAATATGAAATGGTGCCAAGGTGTTTCTGATTTTTTTTTCTCTCTCTGCTTTGGAGGAAGGTTATTTGATGTCGTCAATAACATCTCACGAATTCATCTCCATTAATTTTCGATTTAATGGATCCACCAGTTCCACAGTTGACGCTTCTTCTTCTCTTTACTCTTTCAACTAGACTCCAAAGATAAAAGATATTTTAGTTCAAAGTGATATGAAGTCATTCTTTAAGTAAGCAGTATATCTGAATGTCATATTTTCAGACACACATTCTGAGAACACAGCACAGACCATATGAGATGTCCCTCATTTCTTTTCACATCTCCATAAATCATCCTCTTTGGGGAACCATAAGCCTTTGGGATCAAATTGAGTGATTTTTGCACGTGTTGAAAAACACATTTGCACAGGTCTACAACTGTCGAGACTATAAAAGAAGACAAATATTGAAAACTGCTGACGGGAATATAAGAGAGTTGATACAATAAAGCTGAGTTCACCCACCATTTGTCGTAAGTCTGAACAGTCCCCAAGCTGGGTAACACGCATTGTCCCTGTGTGTTTTGTGGGCTGTTTCCAGGACCCCCGAGCAACGCAGCTGAGCGAGGCGTACAAGGGGCAGAGAAGGGGGCTCAGGCCAGCTTGGCCATTGATGCACTGGCCTCCCAGTCAATCCGACAGGGTGGGGACCTGAAGGGCACAGTTCCTGGGCTGCAAGATACAGTGAATTTCCTTTCCCTGAACTTCACTGAACTATAATACGGGTACTGAACCCCAAGCACACCTGCGGGTCACAGTTTGATTTACAATGAAATGATCAGGTGCCCTACAGTCAGTCATTGAATGGCAAGTTGCAGGCAGACTTTGGTGAAGGGCAAGCTCGGGGTCATCCTGGCCTTGGTGTCTGTGCTCAAGGAGCTTCGGGGACCCCACAGATCCCCGTTTTCTTATCTCTATTTGTACTGTAATAATATCCCTTCTAAGTGCTGTTGCAAAGGTTAACGGTGGTCATGTCTGCCAGCTCTAGCCCCAGGCTTTCTTTTCATAAATGCTCCATAAATGGCACCTGTTATTGCTGTGTGTGCAGCACCATGATCTTATAGGCAAAGCTGAGCACAGTTTGTGAGGTTTATTTGAAAATCTTGTATTATTTAGTCATGACAGCCACCTGTAAATCTCCCACTTCACAGCCAAGCCAACCTGGGGTCCACGCTCTAGACATGTAACCCATAATGACATATGCAGACCTCACAGCCAGCTTTTCTGTTCTCAACACCTCACCCATCATTCACATCAACTGCCTCATGGATAGACTGAGACCCAAGTTGCCCAGCCCAAGACACACACGTGTACATAAGAAGTACACAAGTGTATTTTAAAAAGAGAAAGAGCAGGGGGAGTGCCTTATTGGGGGAAGCCCAGAAATAAATTGATTTCCTTGAGCCCTAGGGTGAAGCTGGGCATCTTCCTCCCACCCCCATCATTTGGGTCTTACATAGAGGCCACTGCAAATTCACAAAGGGGTGACTCATGGTCTGAATACAGGGGGTGGATGTATTTCATTTGATGCGACATTTCTTCTACTGTTATGGAAAATTTCATCCATATTCAAATGAGAACAAATAGTACTTCCCAAGTACCCACCATCCATCTTTCATAGTTAACAACTGCTGGCCAATCTCTCAGAGCATGTTTTAAAATATATAACTGGTAAATGTTTAATTTGGGAACAGTAAAGGAATGTTAGCAATCACTGGCTTAATCCAACAGCATCACCCATTTATTTTACTTGTTTGATTATCAAAGGCACGTCCTCAAGTCCATCCACGTTGTCGCAAATTGAGCATCAGAGCTTCAGACATCTTCAAATACTCTGAAGATATAAGAAATGATTCCCAGCCTTGCTGAGCCTCTTAAAAAACTAGCTTACAAATGTGGAAGAGAAAATGACCGCAGCCAGGGCTACCCCATGTGCACGCAGCATTATAGGAGAGAGCACCCTTATTCCACCCTGGGGCTGGTCCAGATGGATATCACGGCAGTGAAGATTCAGGCGGGGCCGCGGAAGAAGCAGGGTTTTGCAGAAAAGGGGAGAAGCAGAGGCCTCCTGGGGGAAGGCTGCACGTAGTAGAGCACAGGGGACGGGACGTTTACATTGTCCACCCTGAACACACCCAGGTCCTGTCCCAACATGGTCAGAGTCAGGTTTGTACAAGGGGTTCATATTCGAAACCGATAGGATGACCAAAAGCCTGTGTAAGCCAGTCCTTTGTTCTATATCTAGATGTGCAATCACGGTCTTACATTTATTTAATTGTATTGAAGTATAGTTGATTTACATATTTTTAAAAAATTTTATTGAAGTATAGTTGATTTACAATGTTGTGTTAGTTTCTGCTGTACAGCAAAGTGATTCGGTGATACATGTATATATATACACATCCTTTTTCATATTCTTTTCCATGATGGTTTATCACAGGATACTGAATAGAGTTCCCTGTGCTCTACAGTAGGACCTTGTTGCTTATCCTTCCTGTATATAGAATAGTTTGCCTCTGCTGACCCCAAACTCCCAATCCTTCCCTCCTCACCCCCTCTGCCCTTGGCAACCACAAGTCTGTTCTCTATATCTTTTTATTTGTAGATAATTATAGATTCACGGGAAGTCGCAGAAAAGTTACAGGGAGGCCCCATGTCCCCTTTGCTCATTTTCCCAGTGGTTACTTCTCTCACTACAGTCCTCAGCCAGCAAACTGGCATTGGGACCGTGTGTGTGGCCAGTTCTGTCATTTTGCCCCATATGGAGATTCACATTGCCAGCACTACAGCCAGAATTGGAACTATCCCATCATGACAAAGGTTCCCCTCATCGATCCCTTCACACTTACACCTGCTCTCCTCCTCCCCAGGAGCCCCTAACCCCCGGCAGCCACTAATCTGTCACCATCTCTATACATTTGCTGTTTCAAGAATGTCATCTAAATGAAATCTAAATGAAATTGTGACCTTTCAGCCTTGGCTATTTTCACCCAACATAATGCCTTTGAAATCCATCCAAGTTGTATGAATAATCCAATTCTGTTTATTGCTGAATAGTATTCCATGGAGATTCCCACAGCGTGTTTAAACACTCACCTGGTGAAGGATATCTGTGCTATTTCCAATTTTGGCTTTTACAGATAAGACTGCCTTGGACGACTGTGTAAATGCTTTTGTGTGGATCAATACGATTTTAGTCAATAGTTTTCTCCACTTTGATGCTAAATACAGGATGCAATCTCATTTCTAATGATGACTGTGATGCATGTACAGTTAGGTGAGGACTGGGGAAATTTGTTGACTGCAGAGTACTGCATTTAAAAAAAATTTACATTGGTTACCTGTCATTTTATGATCCCTGAGAACTATGGTAGGCTGGACAATGTCCCCCCAAAGATGTCCACAACCTAATCTCGGGAACCCATGAATATGTTAACTTACATAGAAAAAGGGACTTTCCAGGTGTGATTCAATTAAGGATCTTGGGATTTTTTTTTAACTTGTGACCCCCTCCCCTTTTTTTTCTTTTGGTCATGCCACGTGGCATATGGGATCTTAGTTCCCCAAACTGTAGGACCTTGTTGTTTATCCATCTTATATAATCCATCCTATAATACTTCTCCTTTGCTAATCCCGAGCTCCCCATCCTTCCCTCCCCTAATCCCCCACCCCCTTGGCAATCACAAGTCTGTTCTCTGTGTCTGTGAGCCTGTTTTTGTTTCATAGATAAGTTCATCTGTATCATATTTTAGATTCCACATATAAGTGATATCATGTGGTATTTGTCTTTCTCTTTCTGACTTACTTCGCTTAGTATGATAATCTCTAGGTCCATCCATGTTGCTGCAAATGACATTATTTCATTCTTTTTTATGGTTGAGTAGTATTCCATTGTACGTACGTACCACATCTTCTTTATCCATTCATCTGTCAATGGACATTTAGGTTGTTTACATGTCTTGGCTATTGTAAATAGTGCTGCTATGAACATGAGTGCATGTATTTTTTTCAACTTATAGTTTTATCTGGATATATGCCCAGGAGTGGGATTTCAGGATTATATGGTAGTTCTATTTTTAGTTTTTTGAGGAACCTCCATACTGTTCTCCATAGTGGCTGCACCAACTTACATTCCCACCAACAGTGTAGGAGGGTTCCCTTTTCTCCACACCCTCTCCAGCATTTGTTATTTGTAGACTTTTTGATGACAGCCGTTTTGACTGATGTGAGGTGGTACCTCATTGTAGTTTTGATCTGTATTTCTCTAGTGGTTAGTAATGTTGAGCATCCTTTCATGTGCCTGTTGGCTATCTGTATGTCTTCTTCGGAGAAATGTCTATGTAGGTCTTCTGCCCATTTTTTGATTGGGTTGTTTGCTTTTTTGTTGTTGACTTGTATGCACATATGTACATGTGCAATTACCAAGTCTTATTAATTCTATGTCCATAGCTACCTCTTGAATCCATTCCCCAATCTCTGTGCCATTTCCAAAATTAACTCAAGACACAACCGTCTCCTACATCAATTATTGCAGTAGCCTTTCAACAGATCTCCCTTCTTCTCTTGAGCACCCCAAACTTTCTCCACATCACAGGGTGTAATAAGCATCTGACTGTGTGGAGCCCTGTATCTTTGTTTCTTTCCAATTACCTTGCCCCTTTATTTTTCCAGCCTTATTGAGGTATATGTGACAATTAAAAATTGTATATGTTTAAGGTGTACAACCTGATGATTTAAAATACAAATACACTGTGAAATGATGATCACAATCAACTAATTAACACAGCCATGATCTCACATAGTTACCACTTTTTTGGTGTGGTGAGAACACTTAAGATCTTCTCTCATAGCAAATTTCAAGCATGCAATACAGGATGATTAATTGCAGTCACCATGCTGTACATTAAATCCCTAGAACTCACTCATCTGAAGAACTGAAAGCTTGTAACCTTTGACCAATGGCTCCCATTTCCCTGACCCTCTGGCAACCACCGTTCTGCTCTCTCACAGCCAGCTTAAAAATCTACCAAAAAGGAAAGGCTCTGCTATGATATTAAGTGCCAAAGAAGAGGGATTTGCAACATCCCCTACTTTTCTGTGCCTAAGAGAGTAAGATTCTCTATTCACCTCAACAGATTTAAGGGGGTAATGTAAATTTCATCATTGTTGTTAACATTCTTAGAATTCTGCATTGTTGATGAGGTTTAGAAGGTCTGGACAATGCAAGTAGTAGAGAACTTTCTTGATTTGAAAGTAGGGTATTACTCGGCCTTAAATAAGAATGAAATAATGCCTTTTGCAGCAACATGAATGGAACTAGAGATGATCACACTAAGTAAAGTAAATCAGACAGAGAAACACAAATAGCACAGGATGTCATTTATATGTGGAATCGAAAATATGACACAAATGAAGATATCTATGAAACAGAAACAGACTCACAGATATGGAGAACAGACTTGTGGTTGCCAAGGGAGAGAGAGGGTTGGGGAAGGATGAATTGAGCGTTTGGGATTAACAGATACACACCATTATATATAAAATAGATAAACAACAAAGACCTACTGTATAGCACAGGGAACTCTATTCAGTATCTCGTAATGACCTATAATGGAAAAGAGTATGAAGATATATATATATATATATATATATATATATATATATATATATATATGTCTTCATATATATGAAAAGAATATGAAGACATATATATATATATGTCTTCATATATATTTATATATATAGCTGAATCATTTTTCTGTACACCTGAAACTAACGTGATATTGTAAATCAACTATATATACTTCAAGTTAAAGAAAAATTTTTAAATAAAATCAAATTTATTATACACTCAAAAAAGGAAAAGAAAAACAACTTGAAAGGAGGAGTTTTCAGATTATCTCCACTCATCCAATGGCCCTTTTGCTGTTTAATATGGCCAGCAAACTAGGACAGATTTATAAAATTTTAAATGGTCATAAAAAAATGGAGGAGGAGAAAGAAGGTGTGATATAAACTGTATTTGGCCCACAAAGTCTAAAATATTTACTATCCGGCCTTGAAGGGAAAAGTTTGCTGACCACTGTGATAAAGGATATCTATAGAAACCTAACATCAGCTGTTATATCTAATGGTCATGTGTTGACATCTATCTTTCTGAATCTAAGCATGACATAAGCTTCCAGCTGTCACTGCCTCTATGCAACATTAAACTGAGAGCCCAGCCTGTCCACAAGGCAAGAAAACAAATTTAAGCTAATAAGCAATATATAAAAAAAAAAACTCATCGTTTTCACATAACATGTTCAATATATATGCACACACAAATACATATTTATGAAAAAATCTGCACAAATCTATAGAAAAAATATTAGAATTAGGGAGTAAATTGGCAGGGTTGCTGGTTACCAAATCAATACATAAAAATCAAGTGTATTTCTATATACCGGTAATATACCACAACAACAAAGTGTTATAAAATGATATAAAATGCCATTTACAACAGCATAAACATGAAATACCTAGGTATAAATCTATAGAAAGCCATGCTAGACTCTAACAGTGAAAATGACAAAACAGTACTGTGAGAAATTTTCAAAATACATAAATGGATGAAATTCTGTTCATGTATTAAAATAACTGATATTGCAAAGATGGCAATTTTCCCCCGAGATAATCTGCAGAGTCAATGAATGAAAATCTCAATAGATACTTTTTTGTCAAAATTTACATACTGATTCAAAAATGTATTTGGAAATGTAAAAGGCTAAGAATAAGAAAAAAATGCCTTGAATAAGTAGTACAAAGGCAGAAGAAATCTTTTCTCAACTATCAAGACTTAGTTAATGTTATAGTAATTAAGACAGTGTGATATCAATGCAAGAAGAGGCAAACAGATGAATGCAACCAGGTAGAGAATCCAGGACTCTCCTCACACATATATGGTCACTCAATTCATGATATGCCTGTCAACACAGAGAAGTGGGGAAAGATGATTTTCTCAGTCGGTGGCACAGGGTCCATTAGATATAATACAGGAACATTAATTTCATACACAATAATTCCAGCTGTATTGTAAATCTAAAATGAATATTAAACCAGTAAAGTTTCTAGAAGAAAACATCAGGGAATAGCTACATGACCCTGGAATAAGCAAAGATATCTTAAACATGATACAAATGCAGTAACTATCAAGTGAAAATTTATAAGTTGGACTATGTTAAACTTAGAATGCAAAAGGAAGTCAAGGAATAGGAGAAATTATTTTCAATACATATATTTGTCAAATGGCTCATGTCCAGAATACATAAAGGATTCTAAAATCAATAGGAAAATTATATACAACCCAACAGAAAAAAAAGGCAATAGATGTGAATTGTCACTTCACAAAAGATATCCAAATGTCCCATAAATATATCAAAATGGGTTCATCCTCTTTAATTTCCATGACAGTGAAAATTAAAGCTGTGGAATGTAATGAGTTATCACCCACGACTACCTCAAGGGCTAAAATGTTAAAGCTTTACTATGTGTTAGAAAGATGTTGAAAACAAGAAAGCTCTTTAACTGATGCTGGAGTAAAAAGTATTTTAATCACTTTGGAAAACTATTTTAGCATTATCTACTCAAGTAGAACTTATACACACCCCACGACTAAGCAATTTCACCCTTAGGTACATACCCCCCAAAACTGCAGACACAGGACGCCAAAACACATGTGCAAGAATGTTCATAGCCTTCTTTCTGTATTTATGATCTTTACAGTGTTATTCAAAAGATCCATTATTGGAAGCAACTCAAGCGTCTACAACACTAAACTGGACAAGAGCATGTTGGTATATTCATGTAACAGTCCATAAATGAAGTAATTGCCCACCCGACCACATGAATGGCTCTCCCAAAGAAAATCTTGAATGTAGGAAGCCCCATGTAAAATAACATATTCTTAATGATTCCACCTTTATATAACTATAGAATAAGCAAAACTTATTTGTGTGTTGGGGTAATGGGAGAATGCTTACCTTCAGAAAACATGGGACCAGTGGTTGGAAGGAGGACCTGTGGAGGCTTCTGGGTGTTCCTTGTTTCTTTCTTGACCTTGGTGATGGTTACATGTGTGTATGCATGTGTTCGCTTTGCGATAATTCAAGGCACAATATACTAATTATCTCTGCATATGTGTGCATGTGTGAGTGAGCATGTGCGTGTGTGTTTAGTTCTTGCATACACACAGAGATAATTAGTGAATTGTACTTTGCTAAAGCAAAAACTTAAAAGTTATGTATATACGTTATCTACCCCACAGTGTTAAAAAATGTAGAAAAAATATTAGAAGGAAAAAATGCTCCTGACCCAGCGTTCTGTATCTTGAATCTACTCCAAAAACACTAAAGGTTCTGTATTATTTACCATGAATTATGGAGCATGTTTTTCTAGAATAAGTGAGAAAAAGGAGATTCAAATAAAGTATCATAAGTCATGAACTACTTTCTTCTGAAGCCTGTGTGTCAACCACATTCTGTCAATGAAATTTGCATTGCATCACTCCCTGGCCTCCATTCTAATGGATGAGAGAGAAATTGGAAACTTTTATATATTTTACTGCAAGCAGAGAGTACCTATCTTGATGATTATTTAACGTGTAATTGTTTTCTGGAATGTTTTCCCACCAAAGTAATCAAATTCACAAGGATAAGTCTGCCAAAGGACAATGAGATTGGTGGAGACCATGCTTTGCTATTAACTCTGCAAAAGACAGACATGCTTCTGTTAAAATTAGGTGCTGAATGTACGGTCAAGGACCAAATGTGTCTCTTTTTTTAGACTCTCAGCATCCTCCCTCTTCAACATGGATACACTGCAACTTCACCAATATGAGTGATGGGTGTCCTCACAGCTGAGCCACAGGACTCAGGTAATTTAACCTGCATTGGTATCAATTTTCCATTACCCTGGAGCAAAAATAGGCGCACCTTCCCTATTCTTTTCTATTATAAAAGTTAGTTTGGTTACTGGAAAAAGAAAGATGACATTTATAGAAAAGACTGTTCAGCATAAAAAGGAAATGTTTTTCTAACAGTCTTTTGCTTCTTTTAGTAAAAGACACTTTTTTTTTTTCATTAGCCATAAGAAGGGCACAAATATCAGAGATCTTCAAGAATTTCATGCACAGGTGTTAGGCACTAATTTCTACTAAGTTTGACTAGTAAACACAAACTATGCCAATAATTCACACTATAAATATGGATTTTAAAAATAAACTATGAAAAAAATCACAAGTATAATGTCAAACTGTGGTAGGAAAAATGGTATTTGAGTATCTGAGGGAAGGTATTTACCCTTGTATTATTATTATTATTATTATTATTTTGTGGTATGCGGGCCTCTCACTGTTGTGGCCTCACCCGTTGCAGAGCACAGGCTCCGGATGCGCAGGCTCAGCGGCCAAGGCTCACGGGGCCAGCTGCTCTGCGGCATGTGGTATCCTCCCGGACCGGGGCACGAACACCGTGTCCCCTGCATCGGCAGGCGGACTCTCAACCACTGCGCCACCAGGGAAGCCCAGCCCTTGTATTCTTTAAATTAGGTACCTGTTTACTGTTTAAGTTACTTTGTTTACATGCTTTCATATTCTGATTTATTTCCCCAGGCTGCAAACCATTTGCTAAAATCAGTTTAATAATAGCTAATGGAGTTTCATTCTTCTTGGTTTCGTTCATCAAATGGGCTTAGAGCTGTGGAGCTTCTGTGAGAAACAGCGAGAATTCCTCCCCATCCTCAGCGTCCACCCAAAGTCCCACCTCCCAGAAGGCTACTCCTCCCTCTCTCCCATCCACGCAGTGAACACTCCCAAAAACTGCTGATACCCAGACCACCCGGGGGGGCTTCATTCTTGCAGAGTGGTATGATGCAGGTTCTGCAAACAGAAATTGCCGTGTCTTTCCCACCTCGTCCACACGAGGGAATGTATGTTTGCATCCCCAGGAGTCCACAATCTCTAGTTTGAGCAAAGTTGCATGAGAAGTTAAATGCTGTCCTAATCTGAGTATCTATTCATGCCAAAACGCTATGAGCATCAACCCTGATGAAGAGCTGAAATCGTGCAACACTACCTGCTTTTAAAAGTCATCTAGATGTACCCGAATATGCCAGAAACCACGAAGATGCTGACAAAAGGAAAGTCCTAAATTGATAGAAGTACTCCCATTAACTGTTAAACTGAGAATTCAAGAGATGAGAACGTGATACCATTTGACACCCATCAGGTAGACAAAAATGAGCAAGATGGATTGATGCCAAGAGTTGGTAAGCATGTAAAGACATGCGGAGGCTTGCACACGGCTGGGGCAGAGAAAATCTAGTTTGGCCATTCTGGAGATCAAATTAGTGAATCAGATTAATTAGTGAGATTAAATATACTCCTGCTCTTTGTCCACAAGCCCATGTGTGGGATGTGACTTGAAGTCATTGTTGCATTGGGCTGCACGTAAACAGGAATAAGAAAAATCGTCTCAGAATGGTTAGTGTTAGCTGGAAGATGCAAGCAACTTAATTCTCCATTATTAAAGAATGGGTATGAAACAACAAGTTCCTACTGTAGTGCACAGGGAACTCTATTCAATATCCTGTGATAAACCAGAATGGAAAAGAATACGAAAAAGAATATCTATATATATGCATAACTGAGTCCCTTTGCTGTAGAGCAGAAGTTAACACAACACTGTAAATCAACTCTACTTCAATAAAATTTAGAAAAAGAAAACCAACCTAAAAAAAATAAAGAATGGGTATGGAAATTGATATAGATGCCTATAATGGAATGCAATGCAGCAATCAGAACACACATAATATACCGACAACATAGACAAATTTTTAAAATAAAATATTTGGAACTGTTAGGTAAACCTGAAGTAATGAGGTTAGGGGTTTGAGCCACAGCTATCTACTTCTCCAGTTGCCTTCAGACAACAAACCAAGTCTTCTTTGATTGTGGTGAATCGGGAGCTTTATTTCTACCGCATTAAACAGAATTTGGAATCAGAGCAGCTTTCTCAATAATATGCTGTAAATCAGAAAATAAGGGAGCGATGCAGTAAAATACAGACCAGTGGAACATTATCGAGAGCCCAGAAATAAACCCACGCAGATACAATCAACAGATGAGGAAGCGGAAGGAAATTAACCAATAACAGGGATCCCTATAGACCAGTGATTGTATTGAGATGGTGGAGAGTGATTAGGAATTAGCACCTGAGCCCCGCCCTACTCCCAAATAAAAGAAAGAAGGACAGGTGCCACTGAAATAAAATTAAATTTTAAATACCTTTGTAGAAAACCGCAGAGCCTCTGAAAAATACTGTGGACCCCCCAGCAGATCTTGGTTTTTAAAGCCCCGTTCTGATAGGTAAGCGCTGGGGAATAATTGTAAATGGGATTTGAATCCCTGTCCTGTCTCATGGACACATGTCTGAGCCTTATTTTACTCATCTATAAATAAGACCCACCTCTCAGGATTGTTTTACAAATTAAATGAGAAAATACAATGGGTAGACCTTGAGGACATTATGCTAAGTGAAATAAGCCAGTCACAAAAACACAAGTGATGTAGGGTTCCACTTACAGGAGATACCTGGAGAAATCAAATTCATAGAGACAGAAAGAAGAATGGTGGTCGCCAGGGGCTGAAGGAGTGGGAAATGGGGAGTTGATTAATGGGTATAAGTTTTCAGTTTAGCAACATGTAAAAGTTCTGGAGAGCTGTTGCCCAGTAACGTGAATATAAGTTAACACTATTGAACTGTACACTTAAAGATGGTTAAGATGGTAAGTCTTAACGGTTTTTTAAACCACAATTAAAAAACAAAACAAACAAACAAAAAAATTAAAAGAGAGAAAATACACAGAACAGCTTCCAGGAAGCAATGAAGAATCAGTAACTGGCTGCTGTTATGATTACTTGTGCTGCACAAGGATCTGTATTTGTAACGGGTTTGGGATATTCCAAAACAGAGGATAAACACAGTGAGAAAATAGGGGTGTTTCATCTGCTTTCTCCCTCTCCCCATCCCCTGCATAGGAATGTTTCATTGTAACTGAATCCAGGCAACAAAGGCAGGTGAGACATACAAAGACTACTGAAGAAAAAGAAAATCCTGTGGGATTTCCTGTCTGTAGAAAAGAATATTTTCATATTCTTGGGAAAAGAATGGCACATCCAAATGCCTCCAGGGTACCTTCCTTGAAATCCACGTCTTTCAGGGTTGATGACTGGTGCTGCCTTGAGAAAGACACATGCAGGAGAAAGAATCCTCTCTTCTCTCTACTGGAAGATAAGAAGCGGCAAACAATGATATATTGCAATGACGTCTCATCTCTCGAGAGAAATGGGGATGGGGAGAGACTGGCAAACCAGAGTCACTCAGGGCACATCCTGTTGAAAGGATAGAAGGTCCTCAGCTCCAAACAGTGGAGCCCATGAAGAAATGCAGGCCAGCGGGCCAGAACTTCAGATATTCTAGGAGACAAAAAAAGTCTGGGTGTTTATGTTAAACCTTCAAATATTCAATTCCTGACTTGAAAATGTTTAAAAGACTTCAGGACCCCAACAAAGCATGCCACGTGTCTGCAGACCAAACCTGGTCCAAAGAGGTGTAATTCTTTCTTCAAGACACAGAGAAGGAATCATTTCTCCAGCGCCCTCATCATTCAAACTTGACCTGAAGTCCAGAGAGAGGAAAAGGCTTAACCAAGGTCATCGTGAACTAAAAATTAACTCACACATAATCCCATGTCCTCAACCCCACGTCTCCCAAAGCAGAAGAAGAAACAACTCCAGGGTACATCAACAACGGGCTTCTTCCTATATGATGAGGAAGTTGACCTCACATTCATGAAGTGCCTCCAGGGTACACTTTTGAAGTGAAAAATACACACACACACACACCACTTGGATTTATTTTGTTAATAGCATAATAATATTATACTGTGTTTTATGGGATTAAAACATTATTTTTTTTCAGTGTAAGTCTTTAATATATACATTTTTTGCCTTCCTGTTTGGCATTTACTCATTTTCAACATGGTTGTGTTGTCAGTCTCTCTTGATCTAGGAGCAAAGAACAGACCTTTGGGGCTTAAGATTTTTCATCTGTAAAACAGGGATGGTGTGATCACCCCCACTATGGTGGTGAGAGGTGAATACATGGCCTGAAATTGTTAAACCTGCCACATTCACTAAGAGAGAATTCACATTAAAAAATTTCACACAAATTTTTTTTTATTTCACACATAAAATAATTGATAATGTGCCCTCATCCAAAAAGGGAAAAACAGAAAATGAGGTTTTCTCCAACAGTGTGAGCTAATGCCTAAGACAAAACTCTCATCGTTTTATTCGAGTAAAAGCATCATATCCATAAAAAGAAAGTCATAATTCAATTCTATATTCTTAAAGGAATTACTAATTGGTTTAAATGTTAATGTTTGCATAATGCATGATTTCTTTATTAAAAGGCCATCGCAGAAACACACTTTATCCCAATGCCAAAAAAGCCTTGGGAAAAATCTTTCCCGTAGCCTCAGATGATTTAAAATTGATCTCCTATAGCTTGTCCTACTTTTATATTCTTAACAGCAGACAAAATAGTTCCTTTCAATTTTAAGTGAAACTGTTTTGAGGACACAGGGTTGAGTTATGTTGCTATTTTCAGAGTATACTCGTGGGTTCATTTTATCTTTCTTTGGTAATCCTACTAGAGAGGAGATAAAAGCTACTACAACATGTATTTCATATTCACTTAGGTGCTCTAAGCCTTGATTTTTCCAGTGATCAAACATGTATCCTAAGTAAATGTGTTTGAGGTGGTACACACTTGTCTGTGTTTATCTGTGGTTAATTACACCACACGAGGGAATTCACAGTTGTCGGGGAGACCAGGCAGATTTGGGGAAGGGAACCAGTTTGACTGCTGCTTACATCAGTAGAAAATGGTCTCTACTTTTCCAGTAAGTTTTCTTTGATTATTTGCTGTCAATCTCTGTACCAGAATGTGACTGTGGACATCAGAAAATAGCTAGAACACATCCCCTGCCCTCGTGGTTCTCATGGTCCGAAAGGGAGGACGTGGCGTGTGAAGAAATAAGCATCATCCAAGGTAGATGCAGAACATGGGAATGTTGGAGAGAGGAGTCGACAGACGGCTCTCATGGTTAATAGCAGCTGTTCCGTGGAAAATGAGAATCTGGAGATTTGGAGGAGGTGGGTTTTGAGTTGGGTCTTGAAGGATGTTCTCATCAAGAAAGGAATAAAACACATCCTTGGTTGATGGAAAACAGGGAGGGAAAAATCATCCTTCAATGCAATACTCAATACAGAAGCATCCTTCACTCATGAGAAGCAGGGAGAGTTTTTCTGAGCTGACTCAGAGCCGCCTGACACTTGATGGATGGAAAGGAGCAGCCCAGTTCTATTTACCAGAGGTTCAGGGAATATTTTATGATGATGGATTTTCAGATATTTAGATCTTTTATTTAGGTTCAACTACACTCATGCAGCCAAAAGAAAAAAAAAATCCCTAGGTGGACACACACATCAAAAATATATCTAAAAACAATATTGAAGTAGAAGATGGAAGAGAAAGGATGGAGGTGAAGTATCAGTTAGATAGATGAAAAGCACAGTACACATGCACACACACAAACGCTGCACACCTCAAGGATGTATACACTGTGTATTAAGGGTATATTTCAAACAAGCTAGAATTGTGCTTATGGACTAAATGGGAATGGGGGTGGGAGTAGGGAATGAAGTAAAAATAATAAAATAAATAAAACAGGAGTGGGGAGTACATAGAACAATGCAGTAATGAGTTTTGAACAGAAAAGTACCTGCAGTCCAATTTATTTAAGTAGATAGAAAATAAATTCCACAGACCACTTGGTGTGGATTAATTCTCACACTGAGCATGCATATCTGCTCATCCACCATCACTGGATGCAGGCTGCTCCGGGGAAGGTACAGAACTTTGACAGGTGAACAGGGCCCAAGACATTCACATGGAGGCCCTCAGCTCTGAGCTCCCATCAGGTGACTCTGGATGAGGGGACCTGGGTGGAGCACCATCGTATCCACTGTATGAGTCATACCCAGGTATAAGGGGACCAGCCCCATTTTTTCAAATTATAAGAATAGTTTTTTTTAAAAGGTTTCTTTAGCCAACTTAAATAGGTAAAATTTTAGAGATATGGATAAGAGTCAACTTACGTATGTCATTCATTTACTATCACATGTATTTTCAGAGTGACGTTTATGGCAACACTCATATTGTAACCAAGCAAGACCCTATGAGGACTTCCCAAAATAAACCCCTACCTGTGTCCTCAGCCTGCCTTTTGTCTATAGAAGAACATTAGTCAGAGAATAAATTTAATGAGAGAAGTGAGAAAATGCAGAAAGAGAGGAAAACAAGCAAGACAAAATAATAAATACAAAATAATAATACTTTAGCCATTAAACAAAGACAAGGACCTTTAGTTCTTCCTCAAGGACTATGGACACTATCTGAGACATGTCCTTTGAGCTGTGTTGCAGATGCTGAAACCCCCTCCAGGTGGGAGAAGTTAACTGCATGCTGCCCATGAAGGTAGGTTGAGATGAGTTAAAATGATCCTTAGAAAGCTTAGAAGACTTTATTCTCCTTTTTCCAAAATCATTTTTGTCCTTTCCATTTCCATCCTGACAAACAGCATCATGGATAGATTTCAGAAACATGCTGAGCAAAAGTAGTCAGGCAGCCAAAATGGGTCTTTATTCATTTGAATCCTCCAAGAAGCAGACATTAAGATGGGAGGAGGCATTACAAGAGGTGCCTATAAAGATCAAAGAGGTGAAAGCAGGTATAACCAGTATGCACCTTCATACTATGATGCAGGTTTGATACCTGTGAAAGGTGAGGGGGAAGGAGGGAGCATTTTGGAGGAAGAGTCCCCAAATGAGATGCAGTTCTAGGGGAAGTTCTGCCAGGTGGGTCTCAAGATAAAATATCTTTTTTTTTTTTTTTTTTTTTTTGCGGTACACGGGCCTCTCACTGTTGTAGCCTCTCCTGTTGTGGAGCACAGGCTCCGGACATGCAGGCTCAGCAGCCATGGCTCACGGGCCCAGCCGCTCCGCGGCATGTGGGATCTTCCCGGACCGGGGCATGCACCCGTGTCCCCTGCATCAGCAGGCAGACTCTCAACCACTGCACCACCAGGGAAGCCCCTAAAATATCTTTTAATAAAAGTCCCGTGGCAGTGGTCCAGCACTGGTATCCCCACTCTGTACATTTTTTGGCTGGGAGTAGTCTTGTTACCAAGTCCAAACTCCTTCTGCTAACCACACGACAGGCCAATAAACCAGGACACGAGGTGTTGGGGAAAGGAATAGTGACTTTATTTGGAAAGATAGCAGACCAAGAAGATGGCAGATTAATGTCCTAGAGAACAATCTTACCCTAATCAGAATTCAGGCTTCTTTTATACTAAAAGGGGAGGGGCGTGGTTGGTCGTTGCTAACTTCTTGGCGCTGGAATCCTTTGTTCTTGCGGCTGTGCATGTAGGTCTGGTCACCATGTTCCTATAAACCCCCAGCAAGACAAATGTTATTCTCTGTGCTGCAACTTCTTATCTTTATGTGAACGGAAAAGCGTTATAACTTTAAATGTCAGAGCCTTGACATTGAGCTCTCCTGTATATTTCAGGCTCTAGGCAGCATTCTTAACTTGAAGCAAAAGCAATAGAATACAAAGGTTAAAGTAACAGAAACAGATCTGATATGGAGTCAGATTTGTTGTTCCCTATGACAGTTTGGGGTAAGCATGGCCTCTCTGCAGAGGCAATGGGGGGACCAAGGGCCCAGGGCAAGAAGGGATCAACTCTGTTCCCTGCAGTAGGAGCGCCGGGCAGGGCAGGTTGGTGTCTGCCACAAGCATGTACTATGAGATTCTATTTGTATGAAACTTCAGAAAGGAAAATTTAATCTCCAGTGAAAAAAGGGGTACAGGAGTAGCTTGAAAGTAAGAACCGTACAAGGATGATCGTGAGGAAGTGAGGTCTCAGGAATCTGGAGACAATGTGCAAGGGGCTGTGGAGAGGCACAGGCCCTGAAATTGGTAGAGGATCACCATGGATAGTTGGGCAGGTTGTGTACTATACAGTTCCAGGGCGGTGTCCTTCATATCCATCCCTAGGTAGTCCTCATAGAATTCTATGTTTATCACGGCAATTTCCTTTCAGATTGCAGCAAAGTGTCTTAAGGAAGAGTGGCTTTTTCTGACTCAAGCTTAATAGTGCCATTGTGGAGAGCCATGCTAGCAGTGGGAAAACACATGATATATGTATATGACAAAAAAAAATCATCAAAAATTCTATGCATTTTAAAATAAATGTTTTAAAGACAGAAGGTTTTGTTGTACAGAGTGGAGATATCTGGAAGAATCATTAGAAATGATTAACCACGTTTCCTCTTTGAAAGTGGATTTTGGAGGGGCTGTCCATTGGCTAAATTTCACTTGATGTATGTATAAGGTATGCATTACCTTTATAGTGAAAAAACTAAGAACTTTAAAAGTACTTATCTGAGTGAGTTTCAAGGTTAAAATACACACTCTAGAGTGTTTCAAAGATGTGAAGGTGTGGTTTGAACATTGCATAAATGAGGTCATAGAATCAATGCATGTTTTCACTTTCTGTTGCTGTTTTGAAGATCTCCAGACCCGGAGCAGACTTACTGTGGCAAGCTAACTTGCCAAGCTCAGTTTTCCCTACTTAATACTTTACTTAGAAACGTTCCCTTGTCCACGTGAACCAAGGAGATGCCAGCTTTTCTCACTCTTCCCATTTTCAAGCGATGACTGATGCAAGGTGAAATCCGGTTCCTTCTCAACTTTATTTATGGATATGCATTAGATTAAATGGAAGGGTGTCATGAAAAGATACATGCACCCCAGGTTCATTGCAGCATTATTCATAACAGCCAAGACATCTGCTAAATGTCCATTGGCAGATAAATGGATAAGGAAGATGTGGTATATATACAATAGAATATTACTCTGCCATAAAAAAAGAATGAAATAATGCCATTTGCAGCAACATGGATGGACCTAGAGATTATCGTACTAAGTAAGTCAAACAGAGAAAGATGTATATCATGTGATATCGCTTATATGGGGACTCTAAAACAATGATACAAATGAACTTATTTACAGAACAAAAATAGATTCACAGACATGGGAAACAAACTTATGGTTACCAAAAAGGAGGGGGAGAGATAAATTAGGAGGCTGGGACTAACATATACACACTACTATATATAAAAGAGATAAACAGCAAGGATGTAATATTTTGTAATAACCTGTATGGGAAAAGAGTCTGAAAAAGAAAAGATATGTAGAACTGGATCACTCTGCACCTGAAACTAACACAACATTGTAAATCAACTGTACTTTAATTTTAAAGGTTAATAAATAGATTAATTGATTGATTACTTAATTAATGGAAGGGTGTCTGAGAGTGACTATGACACAATTTTCAAATCCATATCCTCTCAGGAATTGGCTTTTATTAGCTGCAAAAAGGAAGCCCACGGTATAGAAGACTCTACTCAGATTCCCCATTGGTATGGAACAAGTGAAATTCACTTAAATGATATGTCACCAGGGTTCCTGAAAGGAAAGGTTTATGCCAATTATTGAAAGCGATTCCCCAGACCCTTCCAGAACCCACCTTGAGAGAAAGGTGATGGAAACAAATTGTCTGAAGTCCAGCTTCAGAAATGTGATGAGGGCCCTCCGCAGGGGGAGCTGCAGCTTTTTCTGGGCAGCTCTGAGGCACACATTCAGAGTTTGGAATTGCTTGCCAAATCTGTGAAACCGTGTTTTTTGGTTGTGGTGGTGGTTCTTGCTGTTTTCTTTTCTAAAGAGCTGTTTGTTCAGATTCTTTGCCTTTTAAACCAGGTGCCAAAGTTAACAAGTGAGGAAGAAGGATGGGTTTGGCTTTCGCTCTATGTGAGACTTTCTGTGCTTTCAAAAAATGGTTTTGTTTGCTTTGGCACATATATTGAAGCATTTGGTCCTTACATCTTACAGAGAAACAGGTGCCAGGAGATAGAAATCTTTCTTCCATTAAGAAGGTGAAGGATTTATGAAAGCACTTTCAATTGGGAGGAAAAAGCTATTGGCTACGTTTTTTGGTTTTTTGGGTTTTTTTTCTCCTCAAAGAGAGCTACAGAGGGGAAAACATGTCTTCATTAAATGTCTTGAATAGTTTTTGAAGGGGACGGTTGAACATTTTCATGGTTTCCATCCAGCCAGGCATGGCTGTGAGGCCACCTTATCAAGCCTGTGCCACCCTGCAAAGTTTATGATTAATTGCTTTCCAGGAGACAAGGGACACTGAATCTGTTATTCAGGTAGTAAACATAGAGAACAAATTAATTACTGCATTATGGGCTTTCCACTGGACTCTAAGGCATCTCTGGGTTACGGGGGGCAGGAGCTTGGGGCGGGGGGCGAGGTGGGACTGATCCTTGAGGCTTGAAAGAACAAAATGTTTTGAGCATCACTCAGAAAAAATGCATCTGAGGGTTGGCCATTGGTGGCCTGGGGCCACAGCAGGGGAGTGGACCCACACTTCCTCAATTCTGCAAGTAAAACGAAGCAAGCTCATTCATTCAATGAGCACTTATGGAAAACTAGGATTAATGATGAATTTTCTAGTTTTAAACTACTGGAGAATAAAGCCAACTCTAGAGATAGATGTTTTGGAAAGGTCCTGGCACAGCATCAGCACCCGGTGACCATCCAGCGATGCTCAGAATCAGTGCATCTCACCAGTCCCCAGGTGTAAAGGCCTCAGAACAGCCCAGACACCAGGCACTGAGGGCTCCTTGGCTGAACCAGTGGATAGAGGTGAGTTAGGCTTGCCTTGGGCACAGAATTTAAGGGAGTGCCAAAACACTCAGCAATCAAGACACAAAATTTAATAATTCAATCATTGAATCATTGTAATGTCATATGTTAAGAAGTCAAAATGAACGCAAAAAATTCATGATGGACAAAATATCAAAATGTTGAAGGCAGAGTTCAGCAGAGCCAGGCTGGGTTGTACTGGAGTGGAGACAAAAGGAAACATGTGTGCCCCTATATACATGTTTTTAAGTGTTTTAGTAGTTCATGGTTTTAATTAAGTATTAGTGGTGAGTTTGCTTCCGTTAAAGCCAGGAAAGTAAAATTATCATAAATTATGTTTGGGGTAGAAATAAAATGTTTAAATTTAGAAAGAACGTCTTGAGTCTTAATACCCTGACTTTTCAATGTGCCAGTATTTTTTAAGTAGAAAAAGCAATTGTGAATAAGATCCATCAAAATATGGACCCTTTTGCATCTGGCTGCATAATGTTTTGGACATTCATCCATGTTGTAACAAGTATCAGAACCTCATTCCCATTCCTTTTTATGGCTGAATCATACATGTTCCATTGTACTGATAGACCCCATTCTGTTTATCCACTGATGAGTGGACATTTGGATGGACATTTATTTCTACTTTGGGGGTATCGTGAATAGGGCTGCAGTGAACATGTGTATCCATGCATTTATCTGAATACTTGCTTATTATGAAATTTATATGAAATAGATAGAAGAGGGAAATCCCTAGAGACAGAATTTGGATAGCTGATGACCAGGTGATAGGGGGAGAAGGGATTGGAGAGTCATGTTTAGGGGGCACAGGGTTCCTATTGGGATGATGAAAAGATTTGGTAACCAGATAGAGGTAGGTTTTGTACAACACTGTGATCACACCAAATTTCACTAAATTGTTTGCTTTTAAATGATTAATTTTTTAACGTGCTAAATACTTTTATGTTGATAGTAACATGTTGATATTCAAAATAGTCATCAAAACAATGCACTCACATGGATAAAAATTTAGATTGTTCTACAAGTCTGCCTGTCACAAACAGCAGTGCTCTGAATCCCCCTTCCTTGCAGTTAAATGGCTAATTTTATGTTAAGTGAATTTCACATCAGCTGACATTAACTACATATATGAGCATGGACACTCTCCTTGTTGCCTGGAACTCCAATATGGCTCAGAGTGGCACTGTCCTCTGCTCACATCGGCCACATGGTGCAGTGTGCTTACCCATCACCCAGCCCTGTTGTGAGCATCACAACAGAAAGAAGCTTTCTAAGGTGCCCCCCACCCTGCCCTCCCGTGGTCCTCTCTCCTCTCTCTTCTCCCTAGATTCTGCTTCCTCCTTTGTTCTCTGATGCAAAGAATAATGAAAATAAAGATAATATAACAACACTTGACACTTGTGGCCAGGATTGTTCTAAGTGCTTTGTTTTCACAAGCACCCTGTGACATAGGTAATATTATGTTCCTCATTTTGACAGATGAGGAAACTGGAGCACAGAAAGGTTAAGGAAACTGCCCATGGTGGCACAGCTAATCAGGGCAGAACTGGAATTAGAAAACCAAACATCTGTTTCCAGAGCGCTCTTTCTTTCCAGGAACCTGTGATTTATCTTGAACTTTCTTCTCTTTCGGTCAGTAAGTATTTTGTAGTCATTCAACCACATTAATAATATAAAGCCATCCCACTCCCTTCTAGCTACATTGCTGCACTGTTCATTTCCATTCATTTTTTATCGTAATTATTTCAATGCCTCCTAACTGCTAAAGGGAGATTTCTAAAATATAAAATCTGTTCCCCAGGGAGAAAATCTATAAAAACTCATCCATTTGGCAGCCTTTGTTAAAGCTCCAACTCTGTAACACGGCTCCCAAAGGCCCTCCTGGTCTGCATTCAACTCTACTCTTGTTTTCCAGCTGATCCAAGTCACTGGAAGTTTCCTTCCTATGCCTTTGTTTCTCTGAATTCTGCCTTTCTGCTCGTCCCCTCTGCCCTTTACACTCTACCTGTTTCTTCCTCTTCACCTGGCCCACTTCTCCCTATTTCTCAGGGATTGGGACAGCGGTCCCAGCCCCTAGCCCTAAGTAATGCCCCGTGGCTAAGTGCCTCTCTCCATGCTCCTGTGTTGTTTGAGATCGTTATCACAATATTGGTCCAACTGGAGCTATGATGCCCTCCCACCCAGCATCCATTCCCCTCCTAGGGTCCCCCCCGCTGCATTCACCTTCAAGGAGGCACCTCATCCTGGCTCTTGGACCATGAGGTTTGGCTAGAGTGGCCCCCGCTATAGATCCAGGGCTGGCACCAGACCCAGGCCCAACTAATCCTAGTATCCCATATTTCTGGCCATTGGTGATGGGCTCAGGTGGGAACCATGGACCAAACCAAGCTGGGTTTTTGTCACCATCACTGTTAGAATCATTGTAATAGAGTCTTTCTATCCTGGTCACGTTATCTCTAGGACACTGGCAGTCTGGGGCATATGCGGGTCTCTATGGAGAGGACTTGCCTAAAAGTGAGGAGTATACAAATGAAAGCAGAGGTAAGACACAAGGAGACCACAGCCTGATGGCATCACAGGAGCCAGTTTCTGCAGCCATGGAAGATCTCCAAAGTATGACTCAACTAATCACCATTCTTACCACTTTCAACAAAGAAAATCCTGACAAAGTTAGCATATTTATTGTTGGTCTATGGCTCTGTTGTCCTTTTAAGCTGAGAGTTTTGTCCATGGACTTGTGTAATTGCCTCCCTAAACCCCACATTTAGCACGGGAGGTGGTAGGGGATGTGGGTTCAGCTTTTGCCGAATGAACAAACACCACAGTAATCACCTACTCTTGGTTCTTACAAAATCAGCCTTGTCCTTTCAGGGTAGTTGGGATGCTATGAATTTAAACGGACTAAGCTTTGTAGATAATCTAGACCTTTTTTAAAGGAATAACCCTCTTGGAAAGCAGGGATGGTATCCTCACTCTCTTCTGACCTAAATTCCATTAGTCACAGAGAGGAAAAATTCAGTCACTGGAAAAACTCGAGATCCTCCACTTGGGATCTATTCCCCATGCAACCAAGAAATGCCCTTTGGACTGATCTTATGCATTTCTCTTAAACAAAATGGTGGCTGATCTTTGGCCAGTGTCTACCATAGTGCTCAGCCCAGAACTCCTGAAACAATCATGCATACTTTGGACACAAATCTCGGGGTTTCGTTTCAGTTGGTCAATTTTCTTTTCCAAAGCCTCATGCATCAGCAGGCTGGTAGAGGAACACTCATTTAGAAACCCACTTGGAAATACACACCCAAGACATCCTATTAGGAACGACATGTGTGATACAGAGAAAATAATTCTTAATTTCTAAACCATATTTATTACTCCTCATGTTGTGGGTATTCTAGGCTTTGAAAGTACAGTGCACACATTTAAACATTTTGAATTACAGCACATAACCTAGTGATTTAATACTAAAATGATAAATTCCTAGAGATGGTGTGAAGTCTATCAGATTCCAGGGCAACCATCACGAGAGTCCTGCTCCACAGGTGGTGGCTGCCATGGCAACTGACACTTCCCCACACATGGCTTCTAGACTGGAGGAGGGAGAATTATGCCAGCACAAAGCCCACATTTTCAGCATGCTACCAGGTTAGACAAGTCTGTTTCTGTTACATTTTACTGTTTTCTTCCAAAAGCAGCCCATGGACTTACGCTGGTGTCACCTCCCATTGACAGATGGGGAAATTGAGCCTTCGAAGAGTAGTCATCATGCACAAGATAACACAGCTGGGAATAAAAGACAGCAGGATGGGACTTCCCTGGTGGCGCAGTGGTTAAGAATCCACCTGCCAATGCAGGGGACACAGGTTCGATCCCTAGTCCTGGAAGATCCCACATGCCGCAGAGCAACTAAGCCCATGTGCCACAGCTACTGAGCCCGTGTGCCACAACTACTGAAACCCATGTGCCTAGAGCCCCTGCTCCGCAGCAAGAGAAGCCACCACAATGAGAAGCCCATGTACCGCATCAAAGACCCAACACAGCTAAAAATAAATAAATAAATAAATTTATTAAAAAAAAAAAAAGGCAGCAGGACATGTCACTAGGTCAACCTGAATGAAAATGTCTTCCTGTATCCCTGGTACAAGCCCAGCCCTCAGCTACATCCCTTCCTTCTCATTTTACTATAGAGCTGCCCCTGGTTTACCAGAGCATCTTCATTTTGAAAGAAGGTTGTGCAAACTTTTCCCCATAGATGCATCATTTTCCTTATAAAAATTATTGATGGGCAACAAAGTTAAGAAGCGTGTAGTCTTGAAAATGATGCATACCTTAATATTTTACCAGTAAATCTTTTATTTCCTCGAGTACCTAACAGAGTCCTTTCAGAAACTTCTAGTTTAAGGTGCAGATTTTTAAATATACATTAAAGAGAAGCGTGATCTGAAGAGGATAGCTGATGGTCAGTGACTCCATTATGAGCCAGAGGTCATAATAGTTTACCTTGACCTGTATAACATAAAGGAAAATTGTTCTAGTCCTTGCTGGTGAGTATTTTTCATCAGAATTTGAGATGCAAAAGGCAGTGCTTTTTCATTACAGTTTTCAACCTCCAATAAAACAATTCAGAGTCACCAACATTCAAAAGGCTCAGAAGTACTTATTTGTAAATCACGTCACATTTACAGGGAAATGAACATTTAGATTTTGCAAAATAAAGAGAAGTCAAATGTTTGGTATTGAGAGACGATTTTGGGGAATGGATTCTTTCTCTCCTCTTACCTTGCTTACAACTTGTAACATATTTGCCAGGAAATGATAACATATTGGCAGTTGGATAATAACAATAGTTGCTAACACTTGTTTGCACTCTTGCACCAGGGACTATTCTAAGCACTTTACCAATATTTACACATTCAATTGTCTCCTTTTCCTTGCAGGTGGCTGTGATTATTATCATCCCCATTTTACAGACGAGGAAACTGAGACACAGGGAGGATGGGAGACCACACAAGCTCTCACCACTAGGAAGCAGCAGAGAAGAGAGGAAAACCAGAATTTGCTCTCGTGATGCTCAGCCGAATCTGGTTTTACTTTTCTATCCGTGCACCCATATCCCATCTGCCTGGATAGGGAGGCTTCTAGGATTGTAAAGGGTTTGGCCCAATCAACCGTCTCTAGGGGGTCCCAGAAAAGAAAGTGACTTTGAGTGAAATGACCAAAGGATGCAATATAGGAGGCAGGAAGAGAGATAAAGCTAGGATAGCAGAACTAGGATCCTTCTCATCCTATTTCTGTGCTAATAAGGAAGCAGCTCCACAGCTCGGGCACCTCTGTACTAATGCCCCAAAACATCATCACAGGGCTTCCCTGGTGGCTCAGTGGTTGAGAGTCCGCCTGCCGATACAGGGGATGCGGGTTCGTGCCCCGGTCCGGGAGGACGCCACATGCCGCGGAGCGGCTGGGCCCGTGAGCCATGGCCACTGAGCCTGCGCGTCCGGAGCCTGTGCTCCGCAACGGGAGGGGCCACAGCAGTGAGAAGTCCGCGTATCGCGCAAAAAAAAAAAAAAAAAAATCATCACAATCCCAGGGGACCTTTGCTCTCGGGGCAGCGTGCATAAGGCTGCCGGCACACGTGGGGAGGAGCCTATTTTCAAAGGCTATGTCAGAGGTAGAGATGCGAGGGGATCCCCGCTGCCCTGGGAAGCGAGCTGGAACGGACCTCGGAGGGTGAAGCGGTAACCACCCGAGTGTGTCCACTCCCAGAACCCAGGCTGGGCATGGCTTCGCTACTTCAGCCCTTATTTCTGCAGCGTCGCCCACCTCCGGCCTGAGATGGAGGCCAGGTAGTCATCTTATTTGCACCAGAAAGATGGACATCCTGAGGCCAGAGGGACCTGGAAATACAGACCCAGAAGATGTATTCAAATGTAAAAGGTGCCTTCACTTAGAGAACATGTTAAGTGAATAAAAAAAACACCAGTACTCAAGTACGGCAAACAAGTATGCAGGCTGAAGAGTAATGAACAAAATGTATCACAAACACGACGCAGAGTGCGGGAGATGATCAGGGAACACGGAGAAGCATTGGCTCTTTGTTTTCCATCATTTTATTGTGAACGTTAAAAAAAAAGGAAGAGTTGAAATAATTGTAGAATGAACACCCATGTATGCAACACCAAGTTTCTGTTCCTATCTTGCTATGTTTGCTTTCAAGCTTTGTTTTTCTGTTAATGGTTGGCTTTATTCTAATCGAATGTTAGGGGAGAAGTAGAATTAGTGCATCACATGCATCATTCTATGGATATTTTGACTTAGGACAAACCAGGAGTAAATAGTTCAGTAAAGAAGGCACGTCAGTTTAAATGAAATATATCAAATGATAGAACAGTTGTTACCTGCCCGGGGCAGAACTGGATGGTTGGACCCAAACGAATCCAGTTTGAGGAACAGAGTCTCAGACAAATGAAACACCTGAAACAGGGAGTGTTTTACCAAAGGCTTTAGCTTTTGCCTTTTTAAAAAACCAAATGTCTGTGTAAAACTAAAATCAATGGCGAATGTCCCAATGGTTTATTTTAAAAAATGTTAACATGATTTATTTTTAGATTTAAAGCCTTTTCTTACCAGCAGGACCCAGCATCCGCTGACACACAAGAAGTGCTCCTTTGAAAGAAAGAGCACCCACAAATCTGACGCATCGTCTCCTCATCACCGAGAGGTCTGTGTTCTCGGGGGGCAGGCTCGGGTACCTATTCCAGTGTTCACAGGGATTTCAAGAGCCTGGGTATCAAAAAGATCCTGATTCAGCCCAGGCAGCTGGACGGGGTTTCTGCTGAGCTCCTGCTGTGCTTTATTCCTGAGGATTAAAAGTGGTGCCAGGAGATAACCCTGTCACAGGGCAGCTGTGAAGTGCCCTACCCCCATCTCCCCACTGGTCCTCACCTCCTTGGTGGAAGGGCGCTGCCCATTTTTCCCTTCTATTTATTGTCTCCTGTAAACACAAGAATCCATATCGACATAACAGTCAGCAAAGGAATCTGGAGAAAGAAAAGCCTATGAACCACAGGTTTTATAATTGAAGGAAAGCAATGAAAAGATGAAATCCGAAGGCATCCTGAAATTTCTTGCCTGGAGGTGCTTTTACCATGGTTAGCAGGGATAGTCCACAGCCATTCATCCAGTGACTTGTTTACTGCCTGTCCTGTCCTGCTAACCCAATTAACCCTTTTTGCCTAAGACCAATGGGAAGAAATGCATATACATAAACATAAACATTAAAAAAAATCTAGCATTACAGCATACACTATACAATACACACTGATATTTTCTATTCTATTCTACTCTATTCTGTTCATTACAGTTTGTTGAAATGTCCTGGACGTCACAGATTGAAAGTTACTCTAGTCTCCGAGCTGGAAGCAGGGACCGGGCTTGATCTGCACGTAGAGACACACCATTACCCACCTCCCTGCCTGTCTTGTGGCAGGACCTCAAAAAATGGGTGTCGCCTGTGTGGACAAAGAATGTCACCTGTCATTTCAGTACGCAAAGGATGTTGCAGCTTAGCTAGTAAAGCAATCAGCCACTGTAGCTGGCTCACACACTAGGGGATTCAGGATGGAGAAAACAGGATACTGGCCCTAGATACTTAAGGTTCATACCAAAGGAATGATTTCAGTGAGCCCAGACTCTTGCATCTTCCCAGACATGGAAAAGCGCTAAATTCATTAACTTGAGATGTCTGTTTTTTTTTTTTTATTAGCAGTAATCTTTTGATGTTCAACTACCTGTTTGTTTGGGGTTTTTTTCCAGCAAAAACTCCTATATATCCTGGCGCCCCCCGCGCTTACCTCTTTGGAGCGGTCCCTCAGAGCCATCTGAGAGGCTGACCCCTGGGCTTGAGTCCTCAGTAAGTCTGCTGAATAAAACATAATGCTCAACTTTTAGGCTGTGTGTTTTGTTTCAGTCGACACCTGCATGAACAAAGGAATGACTCAGCACCTACTATGTCCCTGGCACTGGTCCAGGCACTAGGAATTATATAATGATCAGTGCAGACAGGCTCCATTGCTTTCAGGGAGCTTCCAGTCTCATGAGGAGACAGGAAAAAAAATAATAAAATAGAAGCAATTATATAAAATACCATCAGAGAGTCAATCTGGCATTACTTAATAATGTTCTGGCATTAATTGATCCATTTCTTATCTACCCTCTAGCAGACCCTTGACATTGGCAACACCATTTCCCAACACTTGACAGCCTTCTGTGATGGTACGTTTCAAAAGACGTGTGTAGCCTGTTGACCTCAGGAGGCTATTTATTTAATGGTTGATAGCTTGGTTTTCTTTGGGCACTGTATTTGTTACCTAGGGCTGCTGTAACAAAGTACCACAAACTGAGGGGCTTAAAAGACAGACATTTATTCTCTCATCAGTTCTGGAGGCCAGAAGTCCCAGATCAAGGTGTTGGCAAGACTGGTCTCCTTCTGAAGGAGACTATGTCCCACGCCTGTCTTCTAGCTTGTAACGACATCACTTCAATTTCTACTTCTGTTCTCACCTGGACATCTTCTCGCTGTGTGTCCTCTCATCTTATAAGGACACCAGCCACTGGAGGTAGAGCCCACCCAACCCAGTAAGACCTCATGTTGACTTTGTACATCCACAAAGATCCCATTTCCAAACGAGGTCACATTCTAAGGTTCCAGGTCGACATGAGTTTGTGGGGACGAGGGACACCATTTAACCCAGTACAGGCAGCAGGGTCTTGATCTGGCCATGCTACAACCCAGGCTTGAAGTTTTAATAGGTCTCTTTCTGGAGACAGGAAGCAACATTTCTATCCCTGCCCGACCAGTTTTCCTCTTAATTAACAAGCTGGGCTCACTTGCGAGTGATGGTGGTGAAGGATAAAAATCCACAGACAAGATGAACTCGAAGATAAACTTCAGGTAAGCTCTTTGGAAGCTTTTTTTCCCCTGGCATGTTTCAAGCTGAAAGCTGATTGCAGTGTCAGCTGTAATTACCCAAGCCCATTACACGGCCGGGGCAGGTGGCACTTAAAGAAATTGTACAGATGCTGAAACTGGTCTCTGAGAGCACTCCACATAGCCCCCATCAGAGCACGGTTGAAAACACATCTTAAAATAGATCAGCGCTAAATCTGCAGCAAGCAGGTGAGGGCGGGTGTACAGAACATGAAAGTGACAGGCAGAGCAGCTTCTGAGCCGGGAGGAAAGTGGTTTCCTTGTGACCCATCATCCTAACTCATAAAGCGGCAGCTTTGCTTCTTTCTCAGACTCTTTATCATTGTCCTCACCATCATTACCCTTGCTGTGCTTGGAACTGCCAAGTATCACCTTGGTTCCCTCTCAAAGAAGTGCTTTTGTCCCAGCTGCTGGGAGTGCTGTCAGCTAAAAGTCTTCAGCCGCCAGCCCCCTTCAAGAATGACCCGCAGAGCTGCCTTTCCTAAGGGCACGCCCTCCCCCGCATCCAGCAATGGATCCATGCAGGGGTACCAATGCCTGGCCATCTCAGTCTCAATGGAGACACTTCTGCCGGACCATTCTATTCCGGAGCTTGCTGGAGGGGGGTTGAGGGTCAGGGGTGTCAGCCAAGGCTGTCTCTGGGCCTGCCCAGTGATCAGCATCTCCCCCTGCCCGATTCTGCTTCCTTCACCCTTCCACAGGAGATGGTCCCAGGGGCATCATTTAATAAACATCCTCCATGCTAAATGGCATCTGAGAGACTTTTCCCAGACAGCCCAAGCTGCAGCAATATCGCTGCTGACATTTTTCAAACATTAAGCTTTGACCGTGGCCAGACACGGTGCTAAATGTAAGACAAGCATTATCTCATTTCACTCACAAAAAATCCATGCGGTGTGTGCTCTTAAGTGCATGGGACAGATGAGAGCATTGAGGCTCAAGACCTCTAAGTGACTACCTTGTAAGTGCTGGATCTGGGACTTTGAACCCAGCTCTCATAGCACCACATCCCCACTCTCTAAACAACATGCTCTTTTGTTTTCTGATGTGCAGGATGAGATGTTTTCATGGGAATGGCTGTGTCAGTTTAGAAAATTAGATTCTGTGCTCCCAAAGGTGGTTGGGAAGGCAATTAGGGATTCTTAGACGTTTTATAGCCACCTTAACTACTTTTAAGCTACCTTACACTGAAACACATAGTACGAAATGAAAGAAGCCAATCTGGAAAGGCTACACAGTGTTTGATGCCAGCCACGTGACATTCTGGAAAAGGCATAGCTATGCAGACAGAGGAAGATGAGTGGTCGCCAGGGGTAGGAGAGGCGAGGGATGAACAGGTAGAGCACAGAGAATTTTTAAGGCCGTGAAAATACTCTCTGTGAGACCATCAGGGTGGATACGTGTCCTTATACATTTGTCCAGACACATAGAATGTACAACACCAGGAGAGAACCCTCATGGAAACTATGGCCTTTGGGTGATGATGATGTATCTGTGTAGGCGCATCAGTTGTAACAAATGTACCACCTGGTGGGGATGCTGATGACTGGGGAGGCCATGCATGGGTCGGGACAGGGGGCACATGGACATCTCTGTACCTTCCCCTCAATTTTTCAGTGAATCTAAAACTGCTCTAAAAAATAAACTTTTAATTTAAAAAATCAATTGGCTGTATAGAATTTTTAATAAAGAATATTATACATTTTATTATTTGTAAATTATGGGCTACATGGCCCTTATCTGTATCATGTAGAATAAACTTCAGAGTGCCTGTTAAACATCAATATACCACTGGCAAAGGTATTATTTTGGATACCTAATTAATCCTAATACATGCATGCATGGTTTCTTTAAAAAAAATCTTGGTAGAGCAATAGCATATATTAAACACATATATGTATGCAATAAATATTTGTAGAATGAATTTACACATGAAAGCCATTCATCACACATTTGATCAACTGTAATACACTTAGCCATTCCTTCTACGCAGTTACGATGTACTCATACCTGCTATAGGGCAATGCAAAATGTGTAAGACTAGTTATCGATTAGAATTGTTTTAACCTGAAGAGCTATGCAGACAAAAAGATCCATAAGTATTTGTAGAATAAAGCATATTTTTCTGAAATAGAATTCGCTGAATATTTGGTTCTTTTATGACTTGAGTGCAGAATGGCTTTTACGTAAAACATCTCATTCTTCTGAAATGAAACACAACAATTTGTGACATAAGAAGAGGTTTAGCCTAGAGTTATTACTTCATCCATGCAGAACTGGGGTCAGTCGATGCCCAGGGGAGCACAGGTATCCCAGACTCCTAACGGGGACTTGGGATCCCTGAGTGCAGCCATTCCCCAACCCAAGGGATGGCGGGAAGACATGGGTGATGCTCGGATATGATTTGCATCACATGGTGAGGATGCTGTTGCCATTTCAGTTCTTTTGAGTCTTTTGGATCATACTGAGAGTCCCCATGGGGATTCATGCGTCTTGAACCACTTTAACCCTTGTGAATCTCCCTTTGCACACAAAGACAGCAGCGTCCAGCTGTGACCCTTCGCCAGGTGGGAGTCTCTAGCTAGAGGTGAGCAACAGTTTGTTCCTATAACCTTGATTTTCAGGGTTATCCTCTGAGCTGTTGGTCCTCCCCCGGATCCAGCCTCCATTTTTCTGCCCTCTGCTCACAGAGGTCTGACCTGTGTGGACAACACCAGTGGGCTCTGTAGTCCCTGGCTGCCTGCTGGGTTTGGTAGTGAGCCCCTGCGAGAGTGGAGCATGACCAGTGAGTTCATCACCCCAGGCTGGCTCTGTCTTGTCAAAGTCGGCTGCTTCTCTAAAGATGGCTGCCTTCCATGACTCCTTTCTTCCAATTTATGGTAACTCTCCTGCCCTTGACCCTCTGGGCCCAGAGGGGATCTCAGGGATGCTAATATTAGCTCCAAATTCCCTCATTGTCCCAAGCAACTCCCTTTGCCCAGAAGGTTGTCATTAGTCCCTTTGGGAATATGCTTTCCTCGATTTATCCTCATTTGTGTGTTCTGGTGGAGACCCTGGCTGACACGCCTATTACTGACATCACCGATGTTTGATATCCACTTACTTTACTGACACAGAGGAAAAGGCAGCCTCAAGGTCAAGATCGGGCCCAAGAATCTTAGTCTGCCTGTAAAAGAGGACCCACAGTTCATGTGAGGCAAACAGAGAAACTCCAGTTCCCCAACCTCTTCAACAGCTGCATACACAGACTCAAATCTTAAGGAAAACACAAAGCCTTTTGCCGTGAGATGGAAGAGAGTGGACAAATTGATGGTTCAAGGCTGGATGCAACCTGCAGCCTTGTTTTCTTGGCTCACTGCTTTTTTTTTTGTTTTGTTTTTAGCCGAGGGGCACATGGGATCTTAGTTCTTGGACCAGGGATCGAATCCACACCCCCTGCAGTGGAAGCGCAGAGTCCTAACCACTGGACCGCCGGGGAAGTCCTGCATTGTTTTTTTTTTTTTTAATGTTTTGGATTGGCTGCCAAAATCTAAACATTGGAAATTTTCATATAAAGATCCAAATTTCTGCATCCTCTTGAAATTGGAAGAACTGACCCCATTGGGGCCACGTGACCTGCCTGACGGCCCTTGCTGGGACTGAGCAGGACCCTTCTCCCCACTTGGGGAGGTACGCATGCTCTCCGGCTCAGCCGTTCTCCACTAGGTCCCTGGACTGACGTTGACTTTGAGACCCAGAGGAAGGCAAGGTAGGAAGTAAGCTGTTGCTGGCCCTCTTCCCCCTTGGGCTCCTGGAGTTCTTGTCATCCTCATTCCTGGCTGATGATCGATCGGCTGAATCATCAGACTCAGATTCTGGTGGGTAGCAGTAGTGAGATGTGTGATTTCATGACTGTCTTCCATACACTTCCTCATTAGCAACATTTCCCCAAATCAACACTTCTTTTGAATCCCTTCTGCCCAGAATTGTATCCATTTCTTTAATAACTGCCTTCTTCTGTTCCACATAGGTTAGGCTAATACGATTTCCCTATCGTTTCCTTGATCCTCTGTCACATAACTCCATTTGCTGTCACCTTGTATTTTGAGCCAAACCGAAAATGTACACTAATCTATATAACAATCCAGTGGTGCCTGAATGTCATTAAATCAGGTAGGGCTAAAAGGCAGGTTTAGTTGCTAATCCCAAGATGCATGCAGTAAGACCCACTTCATTTCACAGGTCTTCAGTAAATTGAATAAAAGCTAGCCTTGTTGTTGGCTGCCAAGGTTATTGAATTGGTTAGACTGTTAACACATCTGTTATTGGTTCCCACATTTTCTTGAAGAAAACTTTTCTTATTTCAAAATGAAATACTTTGAAATATTTGAAAGTACTGCAGTAACTTTTGCTCTGAAAACTTAATCATAGAACTGCTCACAACTTATTCTATGTTATTAAAGAATTGTATTCCATTTACCCCAGAAGAGTTATTTTATCCACCAAATGAAGCAATGAAGCAGGAACATAAGAATTATAATAATTGCACTCTCTCTTTCTATATATATATATATATATATATATATATATATATATATACATACACATACATATTATATATCTATAAGTAGCAATATATATTATATAACAATATATAATACATTTAATATAATATATAATATAGTGACTATACACACACACACACACACACACATAATTATATTTATACACACATATATAGCAAGCACTTAACACCAGGTACAGGCATAACACTGAATCTCCATGTTAGAAATGATTCACATCTACCCCAGGTACAAGTGGAGAGAGAACCTGCCAAGGCATCACCTTACTTCAGCTGAAGAAACTCAACTTGGGATTTCCCTGGTGGTGCAGCGGAGAAGACTCTGCGCTTCCAGTGCAGGGGGCCAGGGTTCGATCCCAGGTCAGGGAACTAGATCCCACATGCGTGCTACAACTAAGAGTTTACATGCTGCAACTAAGGAGCCCATGTGCTGCAACTAAGGAGCCTTCAAGCCGCAACTAGGACCCAGTGCAACCAAATAAATAAATTTTTTTTTTTTTAAAAAGGAGAAACTCAACTTCACCACGTACACTCACCCCCTGCTGGCGAGAGTGTTCCAGGCTAGATCCAGAAGGCAGGTGACTGGCTGGGCAGCCTGGAGGAGACATGGACAGCCAGCTTTGGCCAGCAGCAGCCAGACTACTGCAGGTGCTGAGCCTGTCCATCAGGCATGGGACAGTCTAGCGCTCCATCTCGGACAGGATCTGTGCTGGTCACACGTCCCATGAAGGGCAGAGGGGATGCTTGTGAAGGTGACAGTGGGGGATCCTTTCTCATGAAGAGCCCCTCTAACAGCCACTGGTATCAAAAGGGTATTGTCTCCCAGCGTGAAGGCTGTAACAGGACGGGAACTATCGTTTCTGCACCTAACGTGTTCCACTGAAGATTCAGATGCAGAGGATCATTGATCTGTTTGGAGGTTAGGGGACCACCCTCATTCTGGACACTTTACTGCAAAAATCACAGAAACCAAAGCAGTGAAAGAATTAATTAGGGGGTTTTGTTCTAAAATTGTATTCCCAATGAAAGTGACTCTTTCAATACACTTTTTTTAAAAAAAGCAAACACATGTATGCACAGGCACACATAACACATAATGAAAAATCTGCTCGAAACTGATTTATTTCATGAAGAGGTCACTCTTTTTATGAAGGACCGATTTAGGAGTCTGAATTACAGCAGTTGAGATTGAAATGTTTTAATCGGAAATGTTTTGCTCCCTGGGAAAGAGAGTTCTAAAGACTGTGAATTTTCCCAGTTGAGGGCATTATTTCTAGCCAATTGACTTGGGCACAGTTCAAGTTCTCCGGGACAGATGGGTCCCTCCCACACTTTCCCAGGCCGTTACTGTCTGTAGGTTTGTCCTCTAAATAATCGTGGAGCAGTGAGGGATGGGGCATGATGGACCCAGGGAGGACAGACGGCTTCGGAAACCCACCGTCCTGCTGAGGGCGGCTGGTCGTTGTGGAATTCTGTTTCCAGCAGAGGTGTAAGAAGTAAGCGGCAGCCTCCATGGTGAGATTCGGGTCTCTCATGCCCTGAGTAAGCAACTCCCTCCCCAGTGCTTCCTATCAGGAGGACGGATTTCATAGCAATAAGAAAAGAAACAGCAAATCCCTGTCCCACAAAGGCTCAGTGTCAAACAGCTGTCACTATTTGATGACTCAGGTCTTGATTTGTGTCAGGAATCATGGAAAGTGGCTCCAGGGGCAATTTATAGTCCTGTGACTCTGGCGTCCACAGATGGGGTAGGCACCCCGAGCTCCTGCACTTGGGGGTTTGTACGATTTACTGAACAACACGGAGAGCTCCTGCAACACTGAAATACGGTCTGACCGCAAGGGAGGCTGGGAAATGTGGTTTAACCCCAAGGGAGGCTGGGAAATGTAGTCTAATCCCAAGGGAGGCTGGGAAATGTGGTCTAACCCCAAGGGAGGTTGGGCAATGTAATTAGACCTCTATTCAGGAAAAAGCAACAACACTTTTTAAATAGAAAATGAAGTCTAATCTATACTTGTAGATCTCAACATAAAAACTCTACTGTTCTTGTAATTATCACTATGGCTCAGTGTTTACCAGATAGGTAAACATAGGACCGGTGTGAAAAAGCAGTTACCTTTAGAATCACAGCCACCCAGAAACTTAACCCACCTCCCTTTGAATTGGATGATTCTGAGGGTCTTCCCACCAACTGGTTTGCCATTTGCAAACAGGAGAGCTGCACGGAGGGCCCTGGCTGAGAAGACTCAGATTAGAATCACACACCTGGCAAGTGTTTGTCTGTTCATTTGTTGAGCCTGTCTGTTTTGTTTTCGTTTATGATCAGGTCAGAAGGGGTTTAGGTGGGCACACACCTCACTTCACATCATCATTATAGGACCCCCCAAGGCCCCTGTCTCGCGATGCTTTCCCATAATCCCTTATCATCATCCCCATCATTATGACACTTGGCCTGCCAGAGCCCCCTTTCTGATGCATTTCAGATATGCCCTGCACTCTTATCTTTGAAAAGAGCACAGTGATGATGTGTGGATATGTGCATTTTAAAGTAACACAAACATTATTCATTCAAGGTCGTGTTGTGTTTTACAGTCTTTACACTCAGAACTGCGTTCTGAAAAGCTCCCAGGCTGCTGTCAGCTCCTCTAGTTGACTTCTTGCCAGTTGCAGCTGATGGAGTTGGCTCACCAATCCTGCCCCCACCTAGACAATCCTGCCTCCTGATGACTGCTCAGTTCTCTGAATTTTTGATGCCGTAAAGGTGTCATCCAGGACTTCCCTGGTGGTCCAGTGGCTAATACTCCACTCTCCCAATGCAGGGATGCTGGGTTCCATCCCTGGTCGGGGAACTAGATCCCGCATGCCGCAACTAAGACCCGGTGCAGCCAAAATAAATAAATACATAAATAAAAATAAAAATAATTTTAAAAAAGGTGTCATCCAAGCAAAGACTATTCACAGCTACTTGTTTTGTTTTTGTTCTTTTCAGTATTCTACTTATTAAACATTGCAAAAGTGATGATTTTACAGAAGCTTTGAAGTTCAACTGAACACTTTTAATATTCTATGTATAAATCTACTATTTTATAACATTTTAAAAAGCAGTTGGGGACTTCCCCAGCGGTCCAGTGGTTAAGATTCTGACTGTCAATGTAGGGGGCACGGGTTCGATCCCTGGTGGGGGAACTCAGATCCCACGTGCTGTGGGATGCAGCCAAGAATTTAAAAAGAAATAAAATAAAAAGCAGTTTTAATAAGTTAGTAAATTAAATTCCTTTAAATACTTCAAAACACATTCATAAATTTCACGTATCTGTCTTCTTTTTAAGCAATGTATATGCCTCATTAACATGGAAAGCTCTCTTATATACTTAAGCAGCCCTGTAACTCTCATAAATAAACTTCTAGAGGACTCTCAAGTTCTTTTAAACATTCCAGTCTTGTTTATACTTAGGGAAATTATTGTATACTTTCCAACTTAAAATTGCAAACTAAAATTAATTGCAAAATTCTCTGTTTCAGCTGGAATCACAAATATAATCTCTTCCTAATGTGACAGCTCATCTTAAATATCATAAACAGGCTACGTACAAAATATTTCCCAACAATACTTAAGCTTAACACAAAAATATTAGTAAACAGGTTTGATTTACTTTATCAGCACCATTTTTAATTATTACCCTTTCCAGCAAATTGAGGTTACAGACTCACGTAAATGGCTTCATCATCTCATAGTAATTAGGATTTTCTTCTCAGTGGGCTGAGATTGCTTGTTGACAACACCTTTTTTTTTTGACTAGAACAAGTGATCTGGAGCCTTCAAACACCCAGGGGATGGGTCTTACCACTCAGACAACCTTGTTCAGGATTTTTCTAGAATATTCCACACTTTCCAAGTGGAGGTCTTCTGCAACCCATCTATTAGCTAATTCCAACTGGAGTCTGAACCTTATCTTCCAGGTTGCTTCACCCAGATTGGATTCAATTGATCTGTGGACTACTCTATCTGTTCTGAGTTCTTGCCTTGTTCCTTCTGCCTGGCAGGGCCAACATGCCTTCGGATACTGGGATGACCTCCACTTGGATTTGCTTCTTCTCTCATGCTTAGCTTACTTGATCCTTAAATGTCTGAGATATTCCCAAAGACAAGTGCATCTGTGGCTTTTTCCACCCACCTCCACCGCTCTAGGGAATGAGATGCTCTTATTACAATCTCCACCGTCCTCCTTTTTAAACTTTTTTTTTTTTTTTTTTTGGCTGAGTTGGGTTTTCATTGCTGCACGCGGGCTTTTCTTTAGTTGCGGCGAGTGGGGACTACTCTTCTTTGTGGTGCACAGGCTTCTCATTGCGGTGGCTTCTCTTGTTGTGGAGCACGGGCTCTAGGCGCACGGGCTTCAGTAGTTGTGGCTCGCAGGCTTAGTTGCTCAGCAGTATGTGGGATATTCCCGGACCAGGGCTCAAACCCGTGTCCTCTCCATTAGCAGCAGGATTCTTAACCACTGCACCACCAGGGAAGTCCTAAACTTTATGTATTACTCTTCAGTGTCGGCACCACCTCTAGATGGGAGGAGTGAGTGTCCAAAGATTTGTGGTTCTTTCTAAAAATCTCCACAGCTTCCACTGACACAGTGGTGATACTCTTGAGCAATAACAAAATAACAATGGTAATTACAACAATTGTGGTTTATTGACATGTGAAGTTCTTAAAAGATGGGGAGTTGACAGTGCTATCCCATAAAGAAAAGTGGATGTAAAAGGGAAACTAGGTATAATGTTTTACTTGTTTGCATATGTAGTGGGTGTTTGTAGGCAAATATTTCATTTCTTTTATTAGAGCTATATTCTTAAAGTCAAGTTCAGAAATAGTGATGAAATGAATTCACTCCACTGAGCAGAAGTTTTACAGTGAGTTGAAGTCTAAGGTAGTAATAGGGTCTTAAGACTATTCATTATAAGCAAATCACCAAGGTCACCCATGGTCTTAGACTTCAGTCATTATGCCAATATGTGCCAATTTCATTTCTATTTTTGAATTTTGAATTTTGAGATGATTATAGATTGACAGGAAGTACAGACAAGTGACATGTCACCCTATGGTTTCATTTGCCATAACTCTGGGACTACCAGCATTGAAACTGACATGGATATGAACTCGTATAGTTAAATTGTGCATCCTCCGCAAAGGATGATGTTCCTTATTGCCCACTCTCTTCCCCACTCCCTGGAATTCCCACCCACCCCAGCCCCAGTCACACTGCCTTTGCTCGAATCCACGTCTGGAGACTTGGCTTACTCACCACCACCCTGTACCTGGCTGACGGTGGGCCCCTCCTTGGTGCTTCCATAGTGCCCTGAGCATATTTTATCCGGTTCTCACCACACTGTGCTATCAGCATGTCTCTGTGTATCTACTGCTCCCACCAGAATGTGGAGTCCTAGTGGGTAAGGATTGGTTGAATCCAATTCACCTCTGAGCCTCCATCTGATATAGTACACGGCACAGAATACACACCCAATAAATCTGTATCTATTATGAAGAGAGACAGCTGGGGTCTTAGATGAAAGCATGCAAATCAAAATATCCTCCTTAGGAGACCTCAAAAGAGTAGCATCATTAGCTAGATATAGAGCATGGGAGGAGAAGTTGGATAAAAGCTCCCATAAATAGCTAGCCTTTAAGCAAATTGTGTGATTAGGTCAAAGAAGATACCAAGGGAAAGAAAAAGCAACTTAACATTTACAGACAAACAAAAAAAAAGTATTTTCACATATAAGGGCACTCGGCGTTTAGGATTCAGAACTGATTCAGCAAGTTAGATGAGGTTCTCTTTTAAGACATGATTAGTTATTCATACCAAGTGATTTTTATTCTCTAGCTGCCTAGACATTTAAAATGTACTTTTGACAAGTAGGAAAATATGTTCCGTGCCTTTCTTCCAAATAGGCAAAATATCAACTTGAAAGAAATTATTTGTTTGTACCACCCAAAGGGAACACAGAACAGGAATGAAAAAGCTGTGAAGACAGAAAGTCCATCTGGCTGTAAAAAGCTACCTGTTTTTTTTTTTTTTTTTTTTTTTTGGTTGCTTAAACAAAGCTAAGAAGAAAGAAGAAAAGCCTAAAGGAACGGAGGGAGGGAGGGAGGAGAGGGGAGGGGAGGGAAAGGGATGGAGGGACGGAGGAAGGAAAATTCTAGGGATGATCTAGTAAGGAAATAGTTTAGTGCCTTTCACAGGGAACAAAGATAAAAACGAAGAACAGCTTTCTCCTAGGTACAGAAATTATATGGATCTCATCGTCTTTAATCGATGCCGGTAAAATTAGAAATAGACTCAGGAGGAGTTTAGATATATACGCAGATAATAGCCAGGAAATTTAAATCACTTTAAATTAAATTACTTTAAAGGTATTTCATAAAAGCTTCTCTAATACTTTCTGTTTCAAGGATGTTACGCTGGAAATTCCACAGCAGCCTTTTTCTGGGGCTAACTCTGTGACTCTGCATTATGTAATCAGTGTTACCAATTGGTCACACCAGGATGTGATCTTATTTGGAAATAGGGTCTTCGTAGATTTGATTAGTAAACATGAGGTCATACTGGACCAGGATGGGTCCTGGATCCAGTCCCTGGTGTATCTATTTATAAGAAGAGAAGACACACAGAGGCACAGACCCAGAGAGACGGCCATGTGATAACAGAGGCAGCTATGGGAGAGATGAGGCCACAAGCCAAGGAACGCCAGGAACCACCAGCAGCTGGGAGAAGCAGGAAGCATTCTTTCCTAAGTCCTTCAGAGGGAGCATGGCCTGCCAATGTCTTGATTGCAAACATCAGGCCTCCAGAAGGGTGAGGAAATAAATGTAAGTTGTTTTCAGCCGCCCCATTTCTGGCCATTTGTGACAGCAGCCATATGAAGCTAATGCAATCAAGTCATAGTAGAAGTTTCTGGAGAAGCAGAGGCCCTGATAGAAAGTCTGAAGTGGGGACATCACATGTAAGTGTCTGGGGATGTCTAATAGTTAAGCCCTTGGACACTGATTGGGAGGAGAAAAGTCCTTTCTTTTCTAAGAATAGAGGGAAATCGCCCTCCTCCTGCATGGGAAGCGTAGATCCCGGAGCAGTGTGTGTGTTTTGGGCATAGGTCCATCTTAAACCCCTCTTTCTCTGACTCTCCCATCATCTGTGCTGAAGAGAAATAGGAGGTCAGAACAGGGTTCCAGGAAGCCAGGCTTCCCTTTGCTTTGCCCCTAGCAATTCTTCAACACATGAAAGCTCCTGGGAAGCGTGGTCCCTGCTCTGCCTGTGGAAGCAGTGGCGGCCACGCTCCCTGGATCTGTGGGGACCATGTTGACATGATGGCCCAAGCTGTGGATGGACCAGGTGTGCACAGGTGGGGAGACCACCAGAACCAGGAGATACAAGAGAAAGGGGGAAATAATATCTTCCCTCATTGAAGCCATAACAGAAAGCAAGAACAGAAATTAAAGAGAAAGGTCCTGTATTCGCTTCCCGGAGCTGCTGTAACAAAAGCGGCTTAGAACAACAGATATCTATTCTTGAAAATCAAGACGTCCGCAGGACCGTGCTTCCTCTCCCTCTGGAGGCTCTGGGGTAGGGTGTGCCCCAGGCTGCTCTCCTGGCTTCTAGTAAATCCTTTGCTTGTGGCAGCAGAAACCCAATCTTCACGTGGTCTTCTTCCTGTGTGTGTGTCTGTCTACATCCAAATTTCCCCTTTTATAAGGACACCAGTTATACTGGACTGAGCCCACGCTCATGACCTCATTTTAACTTGATCTTCTGCACTGACCCTGTTTCCAAACAAGGTGCCATTCAGAGGTGCTGGGGCCCCTTTCTGGGGCACACAATCCAACCGATAACAGGTCAGAAACTCTACAAGGTCTGTTTTGTTTTCTGCAAAGATTTCTGTCTCTATAATCTTAAACATGCATCTTCAGGGCATTAAGTTTTGCTACTTAAATAAAGGATCATTAATTAATTAATAATTAAAAACTTGGAAGTTAGGGACACTCCTAACACTCTACATGTATGGAATAAGAGGATCTGATTGACTTGAGATAGTTCAGCCCTTAATTCCGCTACTTAATTCCTGGAGTTTCAGGCAAACCAATCCACCTCTCTCAATTTCCCTCTGCTTGCTTGCAAAACGGAGCTAACAAGACAGGTTCACAAGGCTGTCATGAAGATGAAATGGGGGTAATCTGTTTAATAACATCTGTGACATGGAAAACTGCAGTAAAAGAGCCCTGCTATTTCCAATCTTATTAACAAAACAGTCCTAATATTATTGATATGCCTAATCGTCATAGAAGGAATCCGGAGGAGGGCTGGTGGTTTGAGCTTGGTGATGAAGGCACGGATCGCCACCTGGTGGCAGCATACTGTAGCGTGGAGCTGTGTTCTCTCCAAGGTGAACCAGCCTCATCGTGGCTCACCTCCAATGATCAACTGAAAAACAATGAGAAGCAATTAATTGCTATTGAACTTCACAATTGAAAGTGTGAAAGTATGAAAGTCCTGATGCTCAGACTAGGTGCTGCTCAGAAGACTTCAAGGAGGGAATGTACCTTACCCTTCCCTAAAACATCCCTCCGTGTCCCTGTAGGAGGAGAAACCTGGGATAGTCAACGTTAGTCTAAATAAATTGCCTTTTCCATCCCCTCTTACTTACAGGGCATGACAGTAGGGTAAATGTCCAATAAACATTTGTTGAGGGAAATAATGAAGAATTTACTATTGATAATATCAATACCTGATATTCGCTGAGCCCTTAGGATGTGCCAGTTCTGTTCTAAACGGATAACCCAGTATATATGGATTATCTCAGTTGTCACGGAGACCGTGGCCTATAGCAAAGAAAGTCCGTGCTCAGAATATTCGTAGAATCTGATAGGAGTGGAGAATCAGGACCAAATAATGACTTAGTAGAAGTTAATTTAAAAATGGGCTGACCATGTGCACTGCTGACCTTTATAGATGCTGAATTATTGCATTGATAAGGGGATTCCCATTAAACAGAGACAGCTGATAATCATGGCAAACAATTTATAAATGTAATTCAGGAGCAAAGTGTATCATCCACGGAGGACATGTACATCCTCAGCAGAATCTGAGATTCAGGGTAAAACCGCATCCCGTGTACACCCTGAAAACAGGTAGGTCTCTGAGCCCAGAAGTGTCTTCAGTCCCGTCATGGGCAGCAGCCTGGGCTGATGGCTGAAAAATTTGGTTGACTTCACTGTTTTGGGGGGAGGCAGGAAGTAACACCTACTCGTGTCATCAAGGTATTAACCCAAAGACATTAGGGTAAATTTACAGTTATCCAAATAAATGAAAGCAACAGAGTCTAAGAACAATGCAACAACCCTCATAGTTCGGACTGGTACTGAGTTACACTGGAATCCAACCTCTGGACTCCCGTTGGGGCAGAGCCTGGATCACAGCAGGGAACGAAGTGAGAAGATGCCTGACAGGTGTGTGACTCCCAGTTTTCCTGGCGCCATGTTGGCACCTGCAGGTGTGACCCCTGATCTACCTTGAGACACGTGGTCTGCTCCTGAAACTTTACCTACAGGTGGCGGACACCTGCCCCCTTTGCCTCAGCTTGGGGTCACACCCCTAGTGCCTCCAGAGTTCAGGCAGGAACCACAGAGGAGTGAAGCTGGGTGAGGGAGACTCTGGGAGACTGGTGTGGGCGTGCCCCGTCTAATGGGGATGGAGGGTGGCTGCTCTCAGGAAGCACGTGGGCCCAGTGTTGGCAGATCTTCCAGTTTTTCTACAGAAGCTAAGACTCTGGCTCTCGATTGTTAAATGTTGACAGTGGTATGTTTCCCCCCTCCCAGAAAACAAGACAAATAAAACACAGGTAGGGGCCAGACTTCATATGGGGTGATTCTACATGGGACCCATCCACCTCTCGCTTAAAAACTGAAATCCCAGATTCTAGTCCTTCAAGTTGATCTTGATCTTGCTCAAACTGGCTTCTCCAACCTTATAGTCTTCTGATCCAATATTTTTCTGTTGTTAGTGGACAGAATTTTGTTCCCAGAGTTTGATCTTCCCTTAGGGACCCTTGTACCCTCTGATCGCCCTCTTGTACTGTCGTTTTCCCTTCTTGGTATAACTCTTTTAAAAATTTCCTGAGTACTTTTTAATAGCGAGCTCTCAAGTCACACGTCTATGAAACTCTCCCTTTTCTGGAGTTTTTCTCTCATCCATGACTTTACCATTTCCCTTTCTCCTTCTGGGCAAAGCTGCCATCCATTATAGAGACTGAACTGTTAGAGATACACTTTCCTAGCTTTCTCTGTAAGTATGGGTCCATAAGACCCGTCCTGGTCAAGGAGATATAATGGGACAGCTTCATATTACTTTTGAGAAAGGCTTTCTTCCCTGATGTAAAGAAAGAGACATATAAGAAGTGCTCTTGTCCACCCCTTGTTCTTCCTGTTTTTAGATACTTTGAGAAGGCACGATGCCTGGGGCTGAAGCAGCCATCTTGCAACCATGAGGAAAGAGTCCTCCGAATGGAAAAAAGCAAAACAAAACATGATGGTAAGTATTGAGCAAAAGGATGGAAATAGTCTGGGTCCTCAATGATGCTCTTGGGCCATCAAACCATCTCTGGAACTGCCTCCCTCCTGGCTTCTTACCAAATGAAATAAAAACAAGCCCTATTGGTTATGACACATTTACTTGAGTATTTCATTACTTGCTTTCGAAATCATCCTAACTGAAACATACCCAAATACTCTTCACCCTCTCTTTTAGCTCTTGGCATGCATCTTATCGCAGGGAGCCTTGCACTTTCATATATCCCCTCAAAGACTTCAAAGTTTCTGAGTGTAGAGACTGTCACGTTGACGTCTAAGAAGCCGTCTGGTTTTATGCTCATTTCTTTCTGTATTTGTGTGCTCTGCTGTCCATCCAAGTATGTATTTCTCAGCACATTTGGTCTGGATGGACCTGACTTCCCCACCCATAACACCATCAGAGTACAGAGTACCTCACTTCCTGGCCACATGGATTGATTCAGGGACAGACTCACGTCCCAGTCACAACCAAAGAAATTCAATTCCGAGGCTTTTGTGGAACTGGTGGTATGGAGGAAAATAAAGACATCTTCCTTCTGGGCATGCTGATGGTGTAGCCCCGAAGTTTTTATGAATAACTTCAAGGGGAGTGGCTGGGCAAGAAAGGAACCCAGAGATAGAAAAGCAGAGTTAAGACACTGAGGGAGAAAAACCAGTATGAGAGCCAACGGAGACCTTTATGTGCTTCAACAATATGAATTAGCAATTCCCATTTCTTGAAACCAAGAGTCCCAGCTAATACATATTTCCTTCAATTCACCCTCAAAAAAACACATTTCTTGTTGCCTCTGCAATTGCTGGTTTGCATAAGTAAGTCTTGGCTTGCCTATATGGCCGTTAACAATTTGGAAGTAATACAGATCATTGTAAAACCCACTGCTAAAGACAAGTAAAAAAAATATTCTAAGCGAGACCCCAGATCCAAAAGACCATTTACCAATGACCGTCCTGAATACCATCTGAGGGCCAGAGACATAACACAGGAGAAGGCCAGTAGCTCAGTGAAAATGGATGTGACCACATCAGGGTAGCGAATGCAAATCTGGGAATCTGAATCATTCACCTAATATTCAACTTAATATGCTCGATGTGTCGCATAAGTAAGAGCTGAACACTCCATAGTCCAAGGCTCTCAAGGAAGCCACCCAAGACCCAGAAGGAGAAAGAGGCCAGATCTCTTTCACCTGTGAAGCGGGCCAGGACCCATCCTTTCCTTTGAACAGATCGGGAGATATGTGAAACTTCCAGAATGTAGCGTCCCTTCTGTCCTGCTGGAAACTACGAGAGCGTGTGTCCCCCTTGTTTGCCTCGCAGCTGGCTTTCCTTGCCACTGTTCCTGGCACTGGCATTTCCGGTGGTTCTGTCCTGCTTGGAGACCCCAGAGTACCCATCTGTCACTATCCTGCTGGGCATCTTTGTTTTTTTCAGCATCCAAAACATCCAAAATATTTGGCACTTCCAGCAGCTCCTGTGGAGTCTGGAAGCCTGTCATTACTCTGAACAAAACCCCCTCCCCAGCAAATGAGGTTTGCTCACAGAAAAGGCACAGGAGCTTTGCTCACAGAAAAGGCACGTCTGTGAGCGGAAAATGAGGCAGTGCAGAGAGAAGAAGAGTGAAACACAGAGGAAGACGCTGCTATTTTTAAGCAGAACATTCTTTTCTCTTTAGAATCCACATGTGGCGTGAGGCGAGAGGCAAACGCATGCCGAAAATGGATTTTTATTGACAGGAAAGTACCTGTAAATGGGAATCTATTTTTGACTCAAGCTAAAAGCAAAGTCCTGCTTGGGGGAAATAAGCCATGATTGGCATCGTGCTTTGTTTACCTCGTGTGCGCCATTGTCTCCAGCAGAACGAGAAGCATGTTTGTTTTATTCACTTAATCAGGCAGTTCTCTCGCTCCTTCCCTTTGCAAGATTCCAGATTCACATGTTGGCAGCATCCTCTGAACAATGAGAGAAGGGACACAGATTCCCAGACTCTCGGAGTCCTGTCCTAAGTTCATTCTGCAGGTCCACCCTTTGGGACCCTTGCCCTGTAAGACTTCACCACCATCCTTAACTACTAGAAATACGGGTTAATGTCTTGCCCTGTGTAAGACACCGTGGGAGAGCCCAGGGAGGTGTGAGGCTCAGAGACCCTTAGCGTGAAGCTCGGGGTCCATCAGAGTATGGCTGCCATGGAATGATTCATCTTTGTTGGGGCCTCTAAGATGTTTCCCTAATAAGAAGCACTTTCCTTTTTAATCTGCGTTCTGAACAAGTTGAGACAAAAGATTCAAGATAGGAGAAGAAATATTGTCTTAGTTACTGGCAGAGCCTGCGGTAGGTAGACTGATGCTCTCCCTTCCTGGACACAGCCATGCCCACATCCTAACTCCTGAAACCACTGAATATGTTAGGTTTTGTGGCAGAGGGGTGTTAAAATTCCAAAGAGGGCTTAAGGTTGTGGATGGCCGATTTTGCCTGAAGGAGACGATCCTGGGGCAGCCCTGCTAGGTCCACAGGTGTCATTAAGGTGAGGGAGAGATCAGGGGAGAGGTAGCACAGGAGAGAGGCAGGGGGATGCAACACGGCTGGCTTTGCAGATGGAGGAAGGGGGCCATGAGCCAAGGAATGGGAGCCACCTGAGAAGCTGAAGAAGGCACCCCAAGTTCAGAGCTCACTTACCTGTCCTTACATCCCAATAACACCTTCCTCAAGGAAGAGGCAGGTCTGTGTCTGTCACCTGGGAGGATGGGGAATATGCCTGGAATCTGAGCCTGAACCAGAACAAACGCAGGGTCAGTCATTCAAAGGATGGCTCCAGCCTTCCATCTGACATCCCTAAGATTTTCCCAAAGTGCGTTCATGCACCTTCTAGAAGGGCCTCCAGAAAATCTCGTATTCCCTCCCCTCCAACCCCTAACACCTGTTTTCTTTAATTCTCTAATTCCTCACCATCCAAAAGAAATAAAATGCCAGCCGCCTATGGAATTGTAATTGTTCTACATTAAATGTGGCTACATTTAGTAGCAGTAAAAAGAAACAGGCCAACCTAATATTTTTTTAAGATTTTTTTTTTGTGGACCATTTTTCTTTTGTCTTCATTGAATTTGTTACAATATTGCTTCTGTTTTATGCCAAGCACCTACAAACTCCCACAGAGACAGGGTGACAGGGTGAACACCTCCTGGAGGTTTACATTTGTGAATGAAAAATATTGCTGCCACATCAGTAAACAAAGGATGTTGCAGCCATCGAGCCATCACATTACAGCCGCCCTGATGGTGAGCCCTGATGGAACTCTGGATGGAAACAGGATGCCCCCCATCTAGCAGTCAACTGCTGCAGCCACCCCCAATGGTACACCCCAAGGAGACACAGGATGAGAAAGCACAGGATAATGGCCCCAGATAGCTGAGGTACACATCAAAGGAATGATTTCAGTGAGCTCAGACTTGGCATCTTCCCATACCAAAAAAAGCGCTAAAGTCATTAACCTGAGATGCCTGGTTTTCTTTGATTCACAGTCAACTTTTGATGTTCCAACACCTGGTCCTTTGTTGCAAAAACTCATATGAATCCTGACTACCACCCCCCTTGCCTCTTCGGAACAGTTTCTCCGCATTTACCTGAGATGTTGTGTCCCAGGCTTGAAGTCCTCAGAATGTCTGCAGAATAAAACATAACTCTCAACGTTTAGGTGGTGCATTTCTTTCTTACTCAACGCATTCTAAAGAGGTGGCTCCAGGAAAGACATCCCTAGGATGCAAAGCCAGCAAGAGGCTTATTTAGAAGATCTGCTCCTCAAACTTTTTAAAAGATGTACATACGTCTCCAGTAGACAGGGCAAGGACTTACAGATAGAATCTTCCTAAAGGAAACACTGAAAGAAGAGGGGAGGTCTCTTTTTTGGCATCCGGGTACATTATTTTTGATTTGTGTTTAATTTTCAGGGGCTAGATTATTCCAGCAGTTGTGTTAGTGGGAAGGGACTTGGTGATGATCACAGATACTTCTGGAAAATGAAGAAAAGGTGCACTGAAGTTAGCAAATGTCAATCAATCAATCAATCAATCTAGGCTTCGGAGCCGGGCAATCTGTGAAGTTCCAGAAAGTTGGGACTCACCAGTGAGGATGAGTCCTCAGAGACCCCTCCAACCCTCCCACTGAAGAGCCCCTCCCTGACCTTGTAATCAAGCAAGGACCCTTTCAGTGGGGTCCTTTAGGACGTGTGCCCCCTAACCTCTCCCGTCATGTTCACTCCACTTCCCACCCTCCCCTTTACCCCCAGTGGAAGAAACCCTTCAGTGTCCTGTGGAGGCAGGAAACTCAGCTCTTAGTGTAAGCATTTCTCTTGCACCCTGAAGATTCCCCATCCTTCTCAGGAATTTTCACAATCAAAGAGATTCCTTTCTCGGGCGTAACATTCCATCCCTGGGGCCTAAAACAGCACACAGTCAGCCCCCAGGCTGAGAGCAGGGCCACGTGAGGTGGGAAGAAGGCGCACCGGGAGGAGAAAACAAGTGTCAGTTAGCATTTCAAACACCACTCTGGGCAGCAGTGCAGGGCACTGGGGTGACTGCACAGCTGTGAGCAAAGTCCCTCTCAGCCTCACCCCTCCTCTGTCTCCTGTCCTCCCTCCCAGAATCCAATGAAATGCAGAGTTTTTTTTTTTTAATTGACGTAACACTGGTCTATAACATTTTATATGTTTCAGGTGTGCAACATTACATTTTTACTTCTGTATACACTACAGTGTACCCACCACCGAAAATTTCATTTCCACCCGTCACGATACACTTGACCCCGTTACCCACGTTTCCCTTCCCCCCTGCCCCTTCCCCTCCGGTAACTACTGCTCTGTTCTCTGTACCTATGTGTTTGTTTCTGTTTGGTTTGGTTTATCCATTCATTTTGTACATTTGTTTGTAAAAGCAATCCTTATGCACTGTAGGTGGGAATGTAGATTGGTGCAGCCACTATGGAGAACGGTATGCAGGTGCCTCAACAAATTAGGAATAGAACTACTGTAGGATCCAGCAATCCTACTCCTGGGTATTTATCCAAAGAATATGAAAATGTGAATTTGAAAAGATGGCTGCACCCCTATGCTCATCACAGCATTATTTACACTAGCCAAGATACAGAAACAACCTAAGTACCCATCCATAGATGAATGGATAAAGAAACTGTCATGTATATATAAAAAGGAATACTACTCAGCCATGAAAAAGGTGAAATCTTGCTATTTTGGACAACATGGATGGACCTGGAGGGTATTACACTGAATGAGATAAGTCAGATGGAGACAGACTTCTTGGAGAAATAAAAAGCAAGCCTTTGCTTCTGCCTTAACAGCAGTGAAGTTATTGCAGCCACCATCAATCTTTATCACCAAGTGATTTTGTACAGTTCTCTGTCCTGAAGGCTCAGACACTCTAAAAACGTCTTCACGCTCTGGAGGGGGTTGGTGGGGGGCATAAGCAGGTCGAGGAGGGAGCAGAGTGAGACAGACCCCGTGCCGACTTTGGGTCTGTTGCTCTGTGATGTTACTGAACTCTCGTTGGGGTTTTCTGCTACCCCCCACCACAGTCCTGCCCAGTTTTTTATTTTGTTTCGTTTAATAGTTAAACCTCTTCCCGGTCCATCCCCTGGAGGAGCGTCACACATAGTTAACTCAACATAACACAGCTAGACACATGCTCAGCTACAGAGACACAAAGCCAATGAGAAATCATTTCAACGGTTCTCTGCCCACATCCCCAGCAGAATCTGCTGCCCCAGCAGTGAGGGGAGGGACCTGGCTTCAGTTCCAGGGCCCCTCCTAGTGGGAGCATCTCCCGGCACCAAGCGTCATCCTGATATGTGCTGACATGTATGTTTCACACCACGTGGTCTCTAGATGCCTGCCGACTATGGCCCCTGCTGTGTCCCCACCTTAGAAGGAAACTGCTCTGTTGGGTTTATTCAGTTATTTTCACCACGCTTGATTTCTCCCTCCATGTTGTTTTTAGAACCCAAGCCCAGCAAAAGCACAGACCCCTGGGACCCTTCCATTGTGTGCAGAATTGGCTGTCCATTCACTCCATGGGGATGAAGTGGGCTTCTGGATGTCTTGAGGCATGTCAGCATCTCCTGTGTCACTTTCTGACCCACCTCCTGGAAGTGCTGTGTTTGCTTCTGAAGGAGAAAACAAGAAAGGGCCATGTTCAATGTCAAGGGGTGTTGGTAGTGGAACATGAGCGGGATGGAGGTGGCCCATTGTGACGGCCAGCTACAGACGATGGCTTTGGCTGATGGATCAAACAGCGATAATGTTTCCTCTTTTTCCTGAGGTCCTTGGAAAGCCACTAACTTCCTGAAGAATTAGCTTAGTATGTCCGTTGTTCCAGGGATGTGTTGCCAGTGTAAAAATAAGAAAATTTGGTCTAAAACCCAAAGGTCCACTGAAGGGTCTTTTGCTGGCTCAGGAAAAACAAATAGTTCAACACAATATAAACTCAGACCCACAGTCGATGGCCAACCCACCTGAGTCAGTGGACGTGGGCATGTGGATTTGAGTGGGTCCCTGATGCCTAGATTTCGGCCTCTGTACACCAGTGCCAGATTAAATCTTGGAGAAAGAGTTTTGGGTGAAGTAGAAAGAAATAGCTTTACTGCTTTCCAGGCAAAGGGGGCCAAAGCGGGCTAATGCCCTCAAGACTGTGTGTCCCACCCTAGAGGGGGTAGTGAGGAGTTTTATAGCAATGGTTCAAAGAGGAGGGTGTGGTCAGCCCATGGACATTCTTCTGATTGGTTGGTGGGGAGGTAATTAGGAGTCAGCATCATCAACCTCCTGGTACCAAACAGTATGGGGTCTCCGTGCTGGTGGGCAGCATGCAGTTAACTTCTCCCACCTGGAGGGGTTTCAGTATCTGCAAAGCAGCTCAAAGGACATGGCTCAGATAGTATCTATAGTCCTTGAGGAAGAACTAAAAGCCCTTGACTTTGTTTAATGGCTAAAGTATTACTATTTTGTCTTGCTTGACTGTTTTCCTTTCTCTCTACATTTTGTCACTTCTCTGATTAAATTTATTCTTTGACTAAATTTTTCTACAGACAAAAGGCAGGTGGAGGACATGGGTGGAGGTCTGTTCTGGGAAGGCCTCGTAGGGTCCTGCTCAGCTACATCCCCAATGCTGAGGGAATGGAATCAGCAGCAAAAAGCTGGATATGGACAAGGATATGAACAGGGATGTGGACAGGATGTAGACAGGGATGTGGACAAGGATATGAACAAGGATGCAGACAAAGATATAGACAAGGATGTGAAAAAGGATGTGGACACAGAATGGAGTAGGGAGTCCACACTAGAGTGAGGGGAACCTGGTTTTCCGGGGGACTCTGGACAAGGGGAGGGTGAAGGCAGGGGCCAACGTTTGCTAACTCCCTCAACCACAGTCAATGTCCTTCTTCCTGATCCCATGCCTGGCTGCCCTGGATAAGCTCTGAAGGCTAATCACCACCCTCCAGATGCCCTCCCTTGTCAGACCCTCATTTTCCTGGCTTCCCTTGCAGCTAGGATGGGCATGGCACCTAAGAGGATAAACTGGACTTTCTGCTGAGAGGCTTTGGGAAAAACCTCCCAATACTTTTTAAAAAGCCTACTTTTTCTTTCCCATTTCCTTTCTGTTTGTGGCACAGTTATTGAGACCTACTGCTTGGGGCTTCTTCTACTCACTTGTGACCATAGGCAATGGCCCTGTGGATGACAATCCAACATGGGAGGCCTGAGACTGTGGATGAAAAGGGAGACAGGTTGATAGGAACGGTACAGGTAGGATGTTTATTCTTTCAATCTTTTCTTTTTCAAAAACCAGACAAATAACTCATGTTCACGGCTTAACCATTAACTAATACAAAAGGAAAAATAAAACAATTCATCACTTAGAATCTCATGACACTGATGTTTTTCTTTCTTTCGCTCTTGATCGTTGAGATTTCACTTCTGACTCATCCCCTTCCCTACCAGGAACCGCATTTAGTTTCAGCCTCTCTCTCCTGTCTCTTTCAGCCCTCCCATTCCCAAATTAGAAAAGCCGTCAATTGCTAAATAACCTCCAAAGCTTAACTCCAGTGGCTGGCCTCTTGCACACGATTTCCTGGTGGTTATAGGCACAGAGGGTGCCGGGGGCTGTTCTCTGGATGAACAAGCAGCACATCAGAATTCTCCAGTGTCCCAGGAGCCTCGATGGAGCCCGCTTGTATACACTCACAGACACTCACTTGTTTGCTTATCTCTTGAGTTTCAAGCACAGTATCTTTGGAGGATTGGCAGGTGGAGGGGACAGCAATTTAATGCCAAGATAATCCAGTCACAATGACAAGCAAATCTTCGGAAGGGCTGAAGTCTTTGTGCATGAAGAGCTGGCTCTGAATGGTAATTAATGCAGGAACAGGAGTCTTCTTGGGGACCCTCCCTGTCGCCACAAAGAAAGCAGCCTCTGTGCTGATAAGGGGAGACTTTCCAGTCGGTGCAGCTGCTAATTAAGTGGCCTTCACAGAAGGTTTAGACGTTTACTGATGCGGTGGGAAGATGGGCTTGAAAAAAATAAATAAGGGAAGTCAAAGAATATTAAGAATTGCCCTTAAAACTACTTGGATGCGAACAAACTTGAAGACATGCTGCTAAAATGGTGCCTTTAGGGAAGGCACCATTATCAAAATGTGGCTGAGTTTGACAAAAGCCTGAAGGCTTCGTTTGTTGAGGTTTCTAATGCTTATGTATGTTGCATTGTTGAATTTTTAGGTATGTAAATTTGGGCTTAGGAAGGATGGAGGCTGCTTATTTAGCAAAAGCACAGACAGAGCTCTTATGCCCTCAGAATGGAGAGACAGACAGGACAGACAGGATTTTTGCAACAAAGACCAGGTAGTAGAACTCAAAAGATTACTGTGCTTTAAAGAGAACCAGACATCGCAAGTTAAGGAATTTAGCCCTTTTCTGTGGATGGGAAGATGCAAGGGTCTGGGCTCATTGAACTCATTCCTTTGACATGCACCTCAGTTATCTGGGACCAGTATCCAGTTCTTTCCCGTCCTGAGTCCCCTTAGGGTGCACTGCTGGAGGGGGGCTGCAGTGGCTGAGGGCTGGGCAGTGAGCAGCCTGTTTGTCTCCATCCTGAGGTCCCTCAGGGCTCACCTTCAGGAGCGGGCAGTAGTGGCTTGATGACTGTAACATCCTTTGTTTACTGATACATAGCAACAGTTTTCATTCACAGTAGCTACTAGATGTGAACATGTTTCTTTACCTCACCTCTGCTCTATCTTCTGAAATACGGGGATGATAAGGGAGAGCCTGCATTTTAAAATGGACAATGGTAAGACCATATATGACAGTAAACTCTGACCCTCCACCCTTGTAACCACCAGCCCAAGAAACCAAACCACCACCGCTGTAGTGATCTGCCTGGAATAGCCAGGGCTTGGTGGGTGACTGTGAAATTCTCTCTCTTTTTTTTTTTTTTTTTTTGAGATATAAGTGACATACAACATTATATTAGTTTCAGAGGTACCACATAATAATTAGATACTTGCATACACTGCAAAATGATCACCACATAAGTCTATTACCATCGGTCACCATACAAAGATATAATTTCTGTGTGTGTGAGGAGAACTTTTAAGATTCATTCTCGTAGCACCTTTTGAATATGCAGTACAATATTATTGACTATAGTCACTATGCTATTCATTACATCCCCAGGACTTATTTGTTTTATAACTGGAAGTTGGTGCATTTTGATTCCCTTCATTCATTTTGGCCATCCCTGCAACTCTGTTATGTTCTGGTAACCACCAATCTGTTTTCTGTATCTATAGTTTTGTTTTGTTTTGTTTTGAGATTCCATGTATAAGTGAAATCATATAGTATTTGTCTTTCTCTGTCTGACTTTTTTCAATTAGCATAATGCCCTCTGGTCCATCCATGTTGTTACAAATGGCAAGATATCATTCTTTTTTACAGCTGAGTAGTATTCTATTTTATATATATAATATATATAGGGAGTAGTATTCTATTACATATATAATAGAATATACAGAATATATATCTGCAACATCTTTTCTATCCATTCATCCATTGATGGACACTTAGTCAACTCCTCTATTTTTTTTTTTTCGGTTAAGAGACCATTACAATAAACAGAAAGGCAAAATCTTAACAGCTCCATCTCTGAAAAACATACAATTACTTTCTAATCTAGGGTCCAGCATTTACTCTGTGACCTTGCACAAGATTTTTTTTCTTTTACTGGTACACTTTCTTTACATGGTAAAAAAAAGTATGTAAGATTGACCATTTAAATATTTTTTAAGTTTATAGCTCAGTGGCATTAAGTACATTCATATTGTTTTGCAATCATTACCCATATACATCCACTACACTTTAGTTAGTATTGTCATCTAAACGATATTAAGTCTTCCAGTCCATGAACACTTTCCATTTATTTATGTCTTCTTTAATTTCTTTTACTATATTTTTTCCTCTAAAAATTTTTTTTTTTAGTTTTTCTGTGTACAAGTCTGTCAGCTCCATGTCAACTCCTCTATTTTTTATCCCTACTTCCTGGTTGGTCCTTTCAGGTTTGGCTGAAGGTCAGGGATTCTGCCACAGAAGGACGGATGTTCTAACACCCCTTGAGGGACAAAGGCAAGCACTGGGATGCTTCTCCCAGAGGATTTGGGCGTCTTTCTGTGGTCATCAGTCACCATCCTCCTATGCCAGAGATGCCCCCTCCATGCTGAGAGAGCCTCTGGTTGAATTTTGGAAGCCCAGGTTCAAGCACCATCCAACATCTGTGATGAGTCTCCATTTCCAAGATGGCATGCTGTGGTGATCAGAGTTAAGGGCTGAGTGGCATGTGCTGGTGCCCCTGCATAGAATTATTGTTAAAACCAAGGGCTTTGGAGTCAGATGAATCTATCTGTGTTCAAATCCCATCTGCCATTTATCAACTCGGTAACTTTAGGCTAACTAACATTTTTAGCATTCGTTTTCTCCTTTATAAAACTGGGGAATAATAGTTCTTTCCTAAAAGGGTGTGTGTGTGTGTGTGTGTGTGTGTGTGTATGTGTGTGTACTAAATTTAATTATGAGAATAAAGTGCTTACCCCGTGCATGACGCAGTCAGCCCTCAGCAGAATCTGACCTCCTCTTTATTAAGGATGTTTCACTCTGTCTCCAAACTTTCCTTCTCTTCATGTGCCTCGGTGTCCTCATCTGTTAACAATCATTGTTTTAAACACATTTAGTGTTTCTCCATATTTTAGTAAATATTTTCTACCTGTCAAACTTCAGTTATTGATAGGCAATAACACTTGTCTATCATTACACTAGCCTGTAATATAACAGTTAACAATTGCTCCCTTTTTGTTTTTCTAAACACCAGATATATATGAATGTGCAGTAAAATAAGTCAACAATCTCATAGGTTTTCCACGAGGTGTATCCTGAAATCCTATCAAATTTGCATCTTTCTGCACCTGTGCATTTCAGAATCTGCTTACTTTCCTCTGCTTATTTTTCATGACACATCACTTGTAACATACAATGAACGTCAGTATTTGGGATGCTAATTCTGTTGTATGTCTTCTTTACCAACACATATTAGGGCCAGCTACATAATTTTCAAGGACTATTGCAAAATGAAAATGCATATTACCTTGTACAGAAAGCAGAAAGAAAAGTGAAGTCAAAGGTACTAAGATATATTGGGACTTCCCTGGTGGTGCAGTGGTTAAGAATCCGCCTGCCAATGCAGGGGACATGGGTTCGAGCCCTGGTCCGGGAAGATCCCACATGCCATGGAGCAACTAAGCCTGTGCGCCACAACTACTGAGCCTGCGCTCTAGAGCCCACGAGCCACAACTACTGGGCCTGCGTGCCACAACTATGGAAGCCCACGTGCCTAGAGCCCGTGCTCCTCAATGAGATGCCTACGCACCACAGCGAAGCAGAGCCCCCACTCACCGCAACTAGAGGAAGCCCACGTGCAGCAATGAAGACCCAACACAGCCAAAAATAAATAAATAAATAAATTTATTTTTTTTTAAAAAGGTACTAAGATATAAAGGCTTTCCTTTAAAAATATGTTATTACCTATGAAAGATATGTTTGGTAGCATAATATTATACAATGGATAATAATACTTTTTAATGTGATATCTTGATTGATCATAAGATTTTTTTCTGGCTTGCTCTTCTGCAAATTCATTTATTAGATAATAAAAATTTATACTTTCAGCAATTTCATTTTCAGTGGCTCTTGGCAAATACAGAAGATTTGGGATAATTTTTACTTTTGAGAATGATATTTCTGCTGATGCAACTGTTATTGGAACTATTGAGAATGGTGAACAGGGTAACAATACTGTATTGTATTCTTGAAAGCTGCTGACAGATCTTAAATGGTCCTACCACACACACAAAAAGAGTAGGTATGCAAGACGATGGATATCTTAACTAACCTTAATGTGGTCATTATTTTGCAATGCATACGTGTATCAACTCATCACATTGTACACCTGAAACTTACACAATTTTATATGTCAATTATATCTCAGTAAAGCTGGGGGAAAAGAAAATATTTTATAGATTGGGACAAATCTGGCATAAATTTCTGGTAAACTATTGTGATATATGTTTCAGTACATCATGAGGTGATCATTCCTGCAAACTAATTTTTCGAAAAATATTTAACTCTTTATACAAATCATTTTGGTATGCCTGAATTTAATTTTAAACGCGAATTTACACAAAGGCGGGTTAATGTTTCCTCAGCCATCTCTAAGTTATGGAGACCTTAAAAGAAACCGAAAGTGGCTTCACAACTTGTTTATAATTCAAAATACATTGTATGTTCTATCTTCCATTAAAAGGAACAATTTTAAATGGCCTCTTGTTAATAATTAATTCATTAGAAGCATCATATGAAAATACATTTTTCCCACTGAATGCAGTGGTCTTTAAATTTAATATCTATATGTAAGCTTGTGAGTATTTTGTTTGCAATGTTGCAGCAGTTTTCAAAACCAGATATTCTAAATCCAGAAGAATTCTCTTAAGTCCCTAGTATGCGTTATTGAAATGTCCATGTGCCTGCTTTCATTTGGTAACAATTTACTGACAAGTTTCAATCTTTGCACAGATGTCAGAGAATTAGGCTCCGGGGACTGACAGGCAAGCTGGTCACCCACTGAGTGTCCATGTGCCACCAGTCTGAGCCCAGGTCCTGGCCCACTGCCCTTCTGGGCTTCTGGGTGCCCTGGACTGCCCCAGACACACTGGTGCAGGCGTGAGGCAGCTCAGCCCCCATGCAGCCTGCTGCTTTAATTCAAATCTCAGACCTGCTTCCTTTGGTTCATTTTTCTTCCAGAATTGCTTCAGCTCATCCCCAAAATTCAGAGTTTGCCCTGCTTTTCTATTCTCCTCATCGTCCAGGAATGCCGTTGGTGGACTCTTCATCCCAGAACATATGGGAGTGATTCAGGAAGAAAAACTCTGTACCAAATATGTCACAAAACCTTTTCTCAGGTAATGTCTAGGAGCCTGACAAGACTGCCTTTCCCTTTTACAATCTTTAAGGGTGGTGACAGCTATCAAAGTACCTGTAAATGGATGGGACAAAGGTTGAATTATGTACCTGGTCTCCACCTTATTAAATCAACTTGGAATGATTACTGCCTGACAAAGGTCCCTTGTGGAGTCACAAGGTAACTGGGATGGGGCGAAGAGGATTTTATGTTCAGTGTTGGAAAAGACTGTTTTCACAACAAAGAGATCATGACCTTTCATTCACAAATAATGCTGTTGATGGAAGACTGCCCACCATGGCTTCCTCCATGACCCTGACCACAATGGGGCTCATTCTGTAAAAAAAAAAAAAAAAAAAAAAAAACAAACCAAAAAACCCAATTTTCCTTGTAGCTGTGATTGTGAAGACAAAACAGCCTGTGCTCTTTGCCCTGGAGTACACCACTCCAAAGGAACTGGGTTTTATTTTCTTGCTCTGAAACTCTGGTTAACCACTGGGCATGGAGATCTCTCTCTGCCTCTGGATCTGATTCTAAACATTCTGAATGATTCCACTACATTATGTCTGAATAAGCTGTCTTTCCCATCCAGGTAGGAGGGTGGGATTTGGAAAATATTGTGAAATGCCTTTCAACCTTATTTTAAACGTAGAGCCTATTCTACTCTAAGCATTATTTGAAAGGAGATAGTCTACCCCAAGAGCTCATGGTGCTCTGACACTCTCTGTGGTGATTTCTCTACATTGCATCCTTTCCCATGATTTCATTCAAGACTGAGTACCAGGCAGAGAGCTGGTTGATTTGGAAGCAAAAATAAAGCATTGGCCCCTGTCTTCATGGATCCCACAGTGAATCTGAGAAGATGATCAAGTAAAAATTGAATAATAATGCACATTCAGTGATTGTGAAACCAAGCAGGACCCTGTGGGCCCCTCCTGGGTACAAATCCTTTCCATGTCCCCCATTTCTGGTTTCTAGGAAATAGGCTTCATTCAGCCTACTAGAACTTCCCTGAGTTCCAAAGGGCAGGTTCAAACAGTTGCTAATCAGGAAAGGGAGGGGATGTAGAGACAAGGGAGGAGCAGTCAGGAGACAAGAGTGCAGCCTTGGGGCAGGGTCCTAGTTCCCCCTCAAGGGATACACAGAACAATATCTTTGAGCTGTTTTGCAGATAATGAAACCCCCATCAGGTGGGAGAAGTTAACTGTACGCTGCCCACCAGCACATAGACCCCAGACCAGTTGGAACCAGAAGGTTGATGATGCCACTTACCTCACCACCAACGAGTGAGAAGAAGATCCACAAGGTGCTCATGCCCTGATCCTTGAACTATTACTGTAAACCTCCTCACTACCCCCTCAAGGTCAGGACACACACTCTTGAGGGCATTAGCCTGCTGTGGCCCCCTTTGCCTGGCAAAGCAATAAAGCTATTCTTTTCTACTTCACCCAGAACTCTGTCTCTGAGATTTAAATCAGTGTTGGGGTACAGAGACCAGATTCCACATCAGCCTCTTCCTTCCCTTGTGCTGTGTGATACTCATGTTTATATTTACTTAGAGCAAATAAATTTATATAAATGTCCACTTAAAGTTAAATCCATTCATTAAAACACATGTAAGAAATCAGAAATGTAAAATCAGTAGCTGGTGCAATCTACATGGTTCTATGACAGCCTTGGATCCGGGTGAAGGAGGTCCCTCCTTGGGGACACTGGGTCCTGTTCTTGGGACCTACAGTCCTTTACAGTTTGTATAGCGTTTTCACATCTACCAGTTTAATAGTGAAAAGACTGGTGTGGTGAACAAAGCAAAAATAATGACCTCTATTATTCAGGTGAGGAAGGCAAACTCGGAAAGTTTTCATACATTGACTATAGATATTCAACCAGAAAATGGCAACATGAAAATGTGAGCAGGTCTTCAGGCCAACTCCACCACCCCTGAAATGCAAAGCTTGCCCAGTAGGCTGGTCACTCTTCTTGTGCCACCCTCTCCACCACCTGACCCATCCTCTGCCCTTCTCTGCTGGGTTCCCACTCTCAGAGGCTGACCCTTGAACTCCATTAGCATTGGGTTTCCAGTTGGGCTGTTTTCCCATTGTTTCATCCATAAGATTCTTGTTCTCTTGTCTTGTTAAGAAAAGTCTTATTCTAATATTTTTCTATGCTAACAATTTCATTCATAGTAATTTAGTCAATCTGATTTGTCCTTGGTGAAATGGATAAGGAGCCAGCTTTTAATTCTCTAATTACCTAGTCGATAGTTGAATAACAATCCTTTTCTTCCCAGTGATTTCATTTCTATCCTGTTTCACTTTCAACATACAGTTGACCCTTGAACCATGTGAGGGTTACAGGTGTCAAAGTCAAAACTTTGAGTATAACTTAGAGTTGGCCTTCTGTAGATGCAGTTGCTTTGTATCTGTGGTTTGGCATCCTCAGATTCAACCAAGTGCAGATCGTGTAGGACTATAGTATTTACTATTGTAAAAATCTGCATGTAAGTAGACCCTCACTTTTCAAACCCGTGTCATCCATGGGTTAACTGTATACTTGGAGTTGTATCATGACTATATTCTTTTTGATGAAGCTGCCCATATCTCTATCAGTACAATTCTGTTTAAATTACTTTAAGTTTACTTCCTATTTGAGTGGCTAATAAGGCTGACCCTTCTAATAAGTTTTCTTTAAATTTTTCTTGGATTTTATTTCATACCAAATGAACCTTTTAAATGATTTGTCAAAATTCAATAGATCCATATTAGAATCCTACAAGAGTTGTTTTGAATATATAGATTAATGTGGGAAGAAAGGATTTATCTGTGATGTAGAATCATCCCATGTAAAGGTACATCTCGCTAGACATCAAGGTTCCTTAAAGTTCTACAGTTTTCTTCATATAATTCACGCACTCATTTAGTTTATCCTTATTTATTTATGTGTACTTCATGATTTTTGTTGCTATGGTGAATGTTTTTCCCATTATACTTTCCTGTGAAACAAAAGAAGAGGCATAAATATTGGCTGAGAGAAAGCAAAATTTTTCTTCTTTACCGGCAATATAATTCTTTGTAGGACAACCAAGAGAATCTGCTATAACAGAGCATTAAAAACAATAAAACAATTAAAAATTATTAGCTTTCTATAAAACAATTATTTCACCTTAAAAATCATTTTTATAGGGAAAGGAATTTATAATATTTTTTTACATAAAAGCCTACTCTAAATCATAAACTTTATTTCAGAAAAATCACCTGAACAAAAGTTCAGGCATTATTTGAACCTATAAATTCTAATTGTTCTTATCAACTTATAGTATTTTGCCTATTAAGATCTTTTGCAATATTATTTTTAAAACTCCTGTCATGCCCAGAAAATAACAAATCACGTTTCTCTGACAGTATTCTATGTGTCCATCTTTCACTCACATGCAGATCTACCCAACGTTTATATCTTATCTCCACTTTGAAAGGCATTTGTGAGGATACTGATACTGATTAGCACTAAAATTAAAATTTCTGTGGAACTGGGATAGCTAATTTTCAATGATCTGGATTGTTCAAGAACCAAAATCTTTTCAACTTTTTCCCTGTTCCTCATTGCCAATCCCACAGCCAATCTGCTCCACCAGCCTCTGCGTCTCAGTCAATGCCAACTCCATCAGTGGAATTCATCGGGCCAAGACCTCTTTTACTGTCACATAATCTGCAATCCAGGACCAGGTCCAGCTTCCTGGGCATGTGGCCTGGGCAGTCACAAAGGGCTTCTCACTAAGAAGGGGTTTTACTCTCTGTGGCTGCCATCTTGAAATTCTTCACCATTTTAAAACATGGGGCCCAGCATTTTCATTTTGCATGAGGCCGGGAAAATTGTGTAGCTGGTCCTGGATGTTATCATCAAAATATACCTGGGCTTGATGCCCAAAACTCAGCCCCTATGCATCGGTGAAAAATCGAATCTCAGAGACAGAGTTTTGGGTGAAGTAGAAAACAGTAGCTTTATTGTTTTGTCAGGCAAAGGGGGCCACAGTAGGCTCATGCCCTCAAAACTGTGTGTCCCAAGCCAGGGGGATTTGGTAAGGAGTTTTACTGCAATAGTTCAAGGATGGAGTTGCTGATAAGGATCAGGGTGTGTGCAGATTAAAGTGTGTGTCAGGAAACATGGGTTCCAGCCCACCTCTGCCTCTGTTGGCATGACCTTGAGTCCATCCTTCCCACAGTATGGCTCCCATTCCTTGTTGCAATTAGAATTTGGAGCTTTTAAAAAACATAGACGCTTTGGTATATGTCCATCAAGAGATGAATGGATAAAGAAGATGTGGTACATGTATACAATGGAATACTACCCAACCATCAAAAAGAATGAAATAATGCCATTTGCAGCAACATGGATGGACCTAGAGATTATCATACTAAGTGAAGTAAGTCAGACAGAGAAAGACAAACATCATATGATATCATTTATATGTGGAATCTAAAACACGGCACAAATGAACTCATTTACAAAACAGAAACAGACTCACAGAAAACAAACTAATAGTTACCAAAGGGGAAGCAGAGTGTGGAGGGAGGGCTAAATTAGGAGTTTGGGATTAACAGATACACACTACTATATATAAAAGAGATAAACAGTAAGGACCTACTGTATAGCACAGGGAACTATATTCAATATCCTGTAATAAACCATAATGGAAAAGAGCTGTGTTCTTTCCCACACAGCATCCTTGAGGCTTCCTGTCCCTTCCATCAATGGCTTGGTACCTGTTGGGATTGTCCAAGTGCCACGAGAGAAGCTTCTGCTTTAGAGAGGATGTTCATGATTTATGCACATGAGAATCTAAGCCCTCTTGCTCCCAAAGATGGACAGTTAAATTCCAGAGTCATTTACAAATCCCTTTTCATACCTTTGGAATCTGTCCACTTTTTCTACCTCCCGCCAAACCTCCCTGGTAAAAGTCATTGTTCCCTCTTGCCTGGATGACGATGAAGCCCTGTCACTGGTCTCTCTCCTTCTGCTCCTGTGCTTCCCCCATCTATTACCCTAAGTAAGGTTAAAGTTCCTTAAAAATTGGTCATGCAGCAAACGCACTGCAGTACGTCCATACAGTGGAATATTGTTCAGCGATAAAAATCAATGAGCTATCAAGTCACAAACAGACATGGAGGGACCTTCAAAGCATATTACTAGGTGAAGTCACTCTGAAAAAGCAACATTCCATATGATTCCAACTACATGAGGTTCTAGAAAAAGCAAAATTATAAAGATAGTGATAATAGCCAAGATATGGAAACAACCTAAATGTCCATCAACAGATGAATGGATAAAGACGTGGTACAGGTCTTCCCCAGTGGCACAGTGGTTGAGAGTCCACCTGCCAATGCAGGGGACATGGATTCGTGCCCCGGTCCGGGAAGATCCCACGTGCCGCGGAGCGGCTAGGCCCATGAGCCATGGCTGCTGAGCCTGTGTGTCCAGAGCCTGTGCTCCGCAATGGGAGAGGCCACAACAGTGAGAGGCCCACGTAGTGCAAAAAAAAAAAAAAAAAAAAAGATGTGGTACATATATACAATGGAATATTACTCAGCCATCAAAAAGAGTGAAATAATGCCATCTGCAGCAGCATGGATGGACCTAGAGATTATCATACTAAGTGAGGTAAGTCAGACAGAGAAACACAAATACCATATGCTATCACTTATATGTGGAATCTAAAATATGACACAAAGGAACTTATTTACAAAACAGAAAGAGACTCACAGACATAGAGAACAAACTTGTGATTGCCAAGAGGGAGGGCATTTGGGTTAGCAGGTATAAGCTTTTATATACAGGATGGATAAAAAACGAGGTCTTGCTGTAGAGCTCAGAGAACTATATTCAATATCCTATTATAAACCATAAAGGAAAAGAATATTAAAAAAAGGTTGTATAAAAAAGTATAACCGAATCACTTTGCTGTACAGCAGAAACTAACACAACATTGTAAATCAACGATACTTCAATTTAAAAAAATTGTTATCACGATGGTGAATAGTAGTAGTTGCCAGAGGCGGGGAGGGAAGGGAGAAGATAGATGAAGAGATGGAGCACAGGGGATTTTCAGGGCAGTGAAGCTCTTCTGGGTGACACTGTAAGAGTGGATATGTGACCTCATGTGACGTTATGTGATGTTTGGTAGAATCCATAGTATATACGACGCAAGGATTGAGCCCTAATGTAACCTATGGACTTGAGTCGGTAACACTGTATAAATATTGGTTCATCCATCAATTGTAACATGGACCACACCAGGGCAAGATGTTAAAGGGACCAACTGGGATGGGGGGGGATATACGAAAACTCTCTTCTATCTACTCGATATTTTTGTAAACCTATAATTGACTTTAAAAACTTAAAGTGTATTGTAGTTGATACATACAATGGGACAGGATTGAGTTTTAAAAAGGAAACTGACACATGTTCTAACATGAATGAACCTCGACGATGTGATGCTGAGTGACAGAAGCCAGACACTAAAGGACAGATGCAGAATGATCCCCCTTATCTACACCTAGAGGACTCAAATTCCCAGAGACAAATAGAAGGGGGAGTGGCCAGGGGCTGGGGGAGGGGGAATGGGGCTGGCTTTTAATGGGGACAGAGTTACCATCCAGGAAGATGTAAAAGTTCTGGAAAGGAATGCTGGGGATGGTTGCACAGCAGTGTGGATGTTCTTAATGCCACAGAACTGTACACTTAAAAATGATTAAAATGGTAAATTTTCTGTTATGTATATTTTGCCACAATAAAAAAAAGCTTAATCATTTTTAAAAAAATGGATCACGTTAAGACCAAACTCTTTAGTGTTCACCCTGTCTTCCCTCCCTTACCCATTTCCTTTCCTCCCTTCCTTTTCTTCCTCTCCCCCGCCCCCGCCCCCACCCCCTTGGATTCCCTGCTGTTGCTCACCTTCCCTCCACAGAGCACTGAGCACCCCATGGCCCCCTGTGCACATGCTCTTTTGGAGCCCACACCCCACCTGTGACAATCCTTTTAAAGTCTGCCTTCTCTGTACCTTCCATGGGGGCAGGAACCACCCTGGAGTTGTACCCTTCTCCAGACGGGGCGTCCCCTTCTCCAGACGGGGTGTCCCCTTCTCCAGACGGGGTGCTCAGGCACCCCCTGCAGCAGGAATTAATGAAGAAGTTCCCTCCTTCCCAGGGGATGCTCGTCCAGGAATAGATGGATGCCAGGGCTTTTCCTCCCAGCAATTCATGGCTTTTCTATCTCTCAGGACACCTGAAGCCACCAGCGCTCACAGAGTGCAGGGACCACCCTGGGGGCTGGAGCGGCCACATCCATCCTCCAAAGGAGACGGACTCTGGGAAGTTAAAATCTGCTGGTTTTGATTTCTGTTTTCAATTCTGCTTCACCATCTCACTGGAACACTCCTCTACAGGCAGAGAGAAACCATGAGTGTCCAAGTGACTTTGCACGGTTCCCCTGCCCCAGCCCCAGAATCGTGTGGGTTGCAAGGGCTGTGATGCTCCTCCTGGGCTCATCAGTGTGCAGAGGAAGATGCCATTGGCTGCAAGTCAGTTTGCTGAGGAAGGAACACCAGGGGACCCGAGGTGGCAACTGTCAAGCAGCACAGAGTGGAGGAAAATGCAAACCTGCCACGTGTGTGGATGGTGACCCATGTGCTCTCTCCTTGGGGACTTCATTTGGTTTAGGAGAAACTGCTGGCTGAGGTCATTCATTTATCATAAATTTATCATTTATAAATGCTCTCTGTCATTTATTCTAGAGCAAGCCAGACTCCTCACAGACAAGTGCCCTCCAGCAATGCCTCTGGAAGACAGAACAAAAAATAAAATAAAATGTGCAGCCGCATAATTAATCCCCAAGCTGCTCAAAGCAGTCACAGCCAAAATACAGATGGAGAAGGGAGCCGAGGATACAATTCTGTACATTAGTATTTTCCTTAATATAAGGAGTGAGAGACGGAATCAAGCCCTGGTAGAATTAAGAAGGTTTTTGTAAAGTCAGATTTCCTGTACATCATGCAAGCGAACATTGCCTGGAATTTCAGAAAGTGGAAGGAATGATTCTTGAATCTTACCATCTCTTATGCTTGTTACAAGAAACCCTTGAATAAAAATATAGTGCTTTTCCTGACAGAATGGGGTTCCTTATCAAAAAAGGCATTCCAGAGAGTTAAGGTTTCTAAAAAAACCCACAAGTCATTAAGTGTCTTTTTTAAAACGTGAATATTTCATGAGCACCTTAAATGCATCGCGCTAGGTGTATGGACCTAGCTTTGAATACAGCAGGCTGCTAAAAAGAAAAGGTACCTGAAACTCAGGGAATCATGAAGGCTGTTTTCTCCAGCCCCTAATCATTCTGTTGTTGAACTCCAGTTCATGTGCCCGATGCACAGTGAGCCCAAACAAACAGAAACGTTGGAGTTTGGAGCAGAGAAAGGTTTATTCCAGGGCCAAGGAAGGAGAATGGGTAGCTCCTGCTCAAAAGACCAGAACTCTCTGATGGGTTTGGAGGAAGAGCTTTCGTAGGCAAAATTTGGGGGCAGGGATACAGGATGTGTGACCTTCCTCTGACTGGTTGGTGGGGAGGTAATGGGGTGGTATTCTGGGACTCTCAATCATCAGCCTTCTGGTTCAAACCTGTCTGGGGTCCAGGTGCTTCAGACTCAGCCTGAAGTTACCATCCTCCACCTGGGTGGGGGCCTTAGTTTCTGTAGAAGAACTCAGAGATGTATCAGATTGTTCTGTGGACCCACTGAGGAGGAACCAGGACCCTGCCCCAAGGCTGCACTATTGTCTCCTGACTGCTCCTCCCTTGTCTCTGCATCCCCTCCCTCCCCTGATTAGTAACTATTTGAATCTGTCCTTTGGTATGCAGGAAAGGTCTAGGAAGATGAAGCCTTTTTCCTACAAACAAGAAACAGGGGACACAGAGGGGCTTTTGTCCCTGGGAGGGCCCCAAATGGCCCTACTTGGTTTCACTTCAGTTTGTGGGTGTGCAAGTCACACATTGGGGAACTTTTCAGGTGTGTGAGATGGTGCATCCCTACACTGAACAGCATCCCCGCCTGCCATGCATTTGGCTTTGTTTTTACTGTTCTTCAAAGGCTTTCTTCTAACCAGCTTTCTCTTTATTCTCCCTGAGACCTCCTCCAGCAGCTTGTCCTTCTAATTTGCTGCTTAGCAGCTTCTGGGAACTAAAAAACCCATATAACCAAGATGGGCAATGCTGAGTATAAATATATTCTGAAGTCTTTTGTGAAGAAATATTACAAAATATTCTTTGGAGTCTTTTTTGTTGGTAACGTTTCCTTGAAATGTTCCTGATTATTGAATGTGGTGAATAAATGACTTCTAATTACCAACTCAAGTGGGCTCAAGGTCAGAGTAAAGAGGTACATCTGGTTTCTGGGTCCTGGAGATCCAGGAAACGCTGAAACTCTGTTCTCAGATCTTTCTGCCCCCATCTCAACAAGGCTTGGCTAGGTTGGCTCCAGTCTCAGGCAGCCTCAAGCTCTGGGCTTGTAGCCTTCCAGCTCAGTGGCCCCTGGAGAGAGCTGCTCCTTGTCAGCAGGTACAGCAGGAAGCCCAGGACGCTGTTCATCCTAAACTCAGAGCTGAGAGCAGGAGAGGGAACACAAAAGAAACGAAGTCCTGGGAGATGGGAACAGCTCTGGGGCCAAGAGAGGGGTTGGGTGAGCATCCCACACGCTCCTGCCAGACAGGCTGGGAGGAAGACAGGCTGGGTCCTCATGGGAATCTGAGCAATCTTTACTGGAATGTAGGAGATGTTACTGAGTGAACCAAACACAGGTATTCACAACTGCCTTTAATTTTTCTTTTACCCGATTTTTTTCATGTATTTGTACATCAGGAAGCTGAAAGTGGCTCTAATTTGAGCTGTAAATGCAGTTTTGGTGTTAATGAATCATTTCTACCATGCCTTGAATGGTTTCAAAGAGCCCAGACTTTTGCATCTTCCCAAACATAGAAAAGTGCTAAATTCACTAACTTGCGATGTCTGGTTTTCTTTATTTAACAGCGATAGTTTGATGTTCTCACTACCTGGTCTTTGTTGCAACAACCCTTGTGTACCCTGGCTCCCCGCTGACCTCTTCAGAGCAGGTGTTCAGAGCTATTCGAGAGGCTACCTCCGGGGCTTGACGTCCTCAGAAAGTCCTCGCAGTAAAACATAATTCTCAACTTTTAGGTTGTGCATTGTTTTTCAGTCGACGCTTGTTTTAAGCGTCTCTCTAACGGAAGGTATAAAAGGAATGTTCTGGACCACAACGAGAAAACCAGTGGAGTTGCTGCTGGCCACTGAAGGCAGGCTGAGGTATGGCCAGCCTTGTGCCTGAAGCCACTCTGGGTGATGGAGCAAAGCATCCCCTGATGAAGACAGAATCTGGACCACCACTGTGTCTCCACCATCAGCTCATCTCCAGGGGCCATAGTGGCTGAGGGCAGGAAGGGACACTAGCCAGTCACCCCCTCGTTCAACACTGAAGTCCCCTCCACCACTGCCACACTATGTGGTCATCCATCCGTGGCCTCTCAGAGGCTGCAGGAAGCACGGGGCTTCCAAATGCATGGTTTACATTAGGTTTCACCCTTACGCTGTACACCCTGTGGGTGTAGACAAACGTATAATGACATGGAGCCATCGTTATGGTCCCCAACCATGGATTCACTGCCCTAAAAATCCCCTGTGCCCTGCCTGTTCATACCCCTCCCCCACCCCCTGGCCACCACTGATCTTTTTACTGTCTTTTCCTGTTCCAGGATATCACAGAGTTGGAATCATACAGTACGTAGTCTTCTCAGACTGGCTTCTTTCACTTGGCAAGAAGGTTCCCCCACATCTTTTCATGGCTTGAGAGCTAATTTCCTTGTAGCCCTGGACACCATTCCATTTTCTGGATGGACCCCAGTTTACCCACCCATTCACCTCCTGAAGGACAATTTGATGGCTTCCAAGTTTTGGCCATTATGAATAAAGGTGCTGTCAACATCTGTGTGCAGGTGTTTGTGTGGATATGAGTTACCCACTCCTTTCGGTAAATACCAAGGCGTGTGATTGCCGGATCACCTCTCAACTTTTTAAAGCTCCAAGAAAATGATTTTTTTCTTTAAGAAAAGAATTCCAAAACAGGTTTTAATAGGATGCAGTATATAGTTACATATTTTCTTTTAACAAGCTGACATGGGGCCGCCCTCACACAAAGTACATAGTGATATGTCTGCAATAGCCTTAATATGGTGGCATTATGTTGCCTCTGCATGCGATGAGGTCCAGGAATGGGCCACATGCCTGAAGAACTTCTTTCAATCATGTCAGTGTCTGTGTCATGTTGCCGAATCACCGACGTTTTCATTTGAAGTCTTTTGCAATTATGAGACTCAGGCCAAATGGCCTTTGTCAGCTCTTCCTCCATCACACACTTTCTGAGGCTCTGGTCTGCCCTTGCTCTCCTCCAGAGGCGGTTTGCTCACTACCTCACTGAGGCTTATTCTGCCTTTGGACAGGAAGCAATCGACTCTCATGAGATGAAATAGATCTTATTTCTCCAGACAAGTGAGCGCAGAGCAAGCTGCCCAAGAGGCGGAAGCTGAGTGATATCTTAGGACCGAGAGTTGGGAGCACCAGAATGTCACCCGCACAACACTCTGAGGTCCCTAAGTCCCTGAGGCCAGCCCAGAGCCCTGGGGAGGGATGCAAATGCCCCACATCCCAAACACCAGGTGAAAGGGAAGAGCACACGTTCAGGGTCAGACCGAGAACTGTTTGCAAATCATGAATCTGCTGCTGAGCAGCTGTGGATTTGGGCCAAATATCTGACGACGCTGAGGCTTAATGTACTCACCTCTGAAACAGGGGCTACACATACCTGCTGGAGGAGAAGAAGGTGTGTAAGGAACTTCGCCCTGTGCCTGAGAGCGGGTTGCCTTCCTGTGAACTGTCACCATCATCATCAACGGTTGTCATGGGAGGCTTGGACAGAGGTGACAGGCAGGTGCCTTGTCAAGTCTCAAAAGAGTTGGAGGAACTGTTGTGTTGTCCTGTGGTCACAGGGCTTCACTGGAACCGGCGCTGACACAGGGTTACTTGCCCTGGAAGTGCAGAAGGGGTCAGAGCCCACGGTGGTGACAGGAAGCCCCGATTCCATTTCCTATCAATTCCACAAGACATTCGTGCGTGATGGAGCCGTCCCTCAACCCTGGGTGTGAATCAATGTACACCATGGGCCACTATGTTCACATATCCAGAGAGGAGTGCATTGCCATTTTAGGAGTGTGTGTGTGTGTGTGCGTGCCTCTATGTGTATGTGTTTCATGTGTGTACGAGTTTCTGTGTGTGTATAATGTATAGTGAGTATGCTCGTGAGTGTCTGAGTGTGTGTTGTATTTATGTGTATGTGTGTAAATCTGTGCATGTGTATGTGTATGTCTGCAAGCATATATGATGTGTGTGTGTGTGTGTGAGTTGTATATGCAGGTGCAGGGTGTGTGTGTATGTTTGGGAGTGTGTGGTGTATGTGTATGTGTGAATGTGTCTATTCATGTGAGTATATATGTGTGTGGCATGTGTGTGCGTGGGGGGTGTGCATGGGGGGTGTATCCATGCATCTGGGTGCATGTGTTCCCCGTGTCTAAAAGGCACTACGACCTGGCAGCTGGGAGCTTGTTTGAGGCGTGGAGTCAGAAGGGCTGAGTTGCAACCCCAGCTCTACCTGCAGAGATACAGCCCTGAGCATCGTCACCTCTGGTTTCCTCTTCCCCATCTCACATCCACTCTCGGTAGAGGGTTGCATGCCAACATCTGCCTCCTTGAATTACAGTAATTCCCCTACATACGAACAAGTTCCGTGCCGAGAGTTCGTTCTTAAGGCTAGGTACCCAACTAACACAATCGGCTTTATACTACTGCACTGTTATAGGTTTATAATACTTTTCACACAAATACTGCATAACAAACAAACAAACACAAAAAATAAACATTTTTGACCTTACAGTGCAGTCCCTTGAAGAGAACAGTAGTGCGGTACAAGAGCTGGCATCCACGGGCTGGCATCCAGTGAACAGGCAGGAAGAGTTACTGACTGGAGGAGGAGAGGAGGAGGGAGATGGTAGAGCTGAAGGATCGTCAGCAATAGGGGACGGAGGGCGAGCTGCCATTTCACTCACGCCTGACTTTGATGGCTCAGGTGCTGGTTCCTTTCTGGATTCAAGTCTATCCACCCTCTTGAAAAAACGACCCAGTGATGTCTGGGTAGTAGCCCTTTTTTTCTCGTCATAGATGTCACGGTAGCACTGGATTGCATTCTGAATGGCTGCTGCAACCTTCGTGTACCGTTCTACGTTCGGGTCCTGTGTCTCAAAATCTAACAGTGCCTCCTGAAATAAAGAAAATCCCCTGCCACTTCCTGCGTCGTGCATCTCTTCGGTTCTTCAGTTACTTCTTCTTCCTCTTGTCCCTCTTCATCCTTTCTCTGGGCCTCCAATTCCATCAGGTCTTCATCAGTCAGCTTCTCGTGTTGTACAGCAAAGAGTTCAATGAAGTCGTCCTCTTGCAAATCTAGCTGGAAATAAAGACACTGTACTACTGTACTCTATACAGTACTGTACAGTAAAGTACACAAAAGCACAACCACTTGTAGAGGATGCACGCACGTGACAATATACACCAAACATGTGAACTAACTTACGTGATTGGACACGGGAATGCACGTTCACATCTTTGAAAGTTCGCAACTTCGAACTACGTTCGGGGACGTACCGTACTGGGACGATCGGTGATGTGGCAGAGCCCGGAGTACAGAGGCACCCGTGACTTAACAAGAATCGTCCCAGAGAGTTTAGGGTCCTTGACGTCCACAAAGGCCTTTGTTTCCAAGATCCCCAATCTGGCTGTGAAATAACACTCCAGCTTCACCTATAATGATACTTGCACATTTTTAGAAAGCATGTGCTATTTTGGTAGAATTTCTCAGAGAGGGCTAGGGTCTTAGATTCCATCATAAAAGAAAAGGAGAGACAAGTGTGTGTCCTTCACTAACTCAGGGCCTGATGTGAAACCATAACCCGTGGGCCGAAATGCAAATCCAGCTCAATCCAGCAAGCTTTTGACGGGGCTCAGTCCTTGGCCCTGGGAGGATACAAGTTTGAGTGCAGTGAAGTTTACATCCAGGGGAGAGTCACAGCCCCTTTATTTGGGGGTTGAGACCACCAACCAGACCTGCGTGCATAGCACCTCATTTAAATTAATCTACACGCACCTATGGAACGAAGCTTCCACTGCACCCACGTTACCAATGAGGGATGGGGACACACAGAAAGTACACACCTGGCCCAAGATCACAGGGCTGGGAAGAGGCAGCGATGATCCTCAAACAGACCCCCTACGATCCCTGTTCTTGCTACACCCATCAGGCTCCCACAAGTGGAAAAGATGAGCCCCTAAGGCAAACTCCTTTTCTGTTTTTACCCCTCCCCAAAATTAAAATCCAAGCTCCCTTACAAGTACTGTGATCTTGGATGAGTTCTTTCAGCTCTGTGGGTTTCAGTGTCTGGAAATGAAAACATGAGGATTGATGTGTCACCTTCTTGGAGTGAGTATTTAATGGGAAGTACATAGTGATGTCGGTTTCATTACCTGGATGTTGGGGGAAAGTTAGCCAACAGCCAGAATCCTCCTCTGTTCTCTGAGGTTGAGAGAAGTCAAAGCAGGGACCTCAGCACCCGCTATTCCTGAGCCCCCGAAGCAGGCTGCGGATGACCCCACTTGCTCACACCATCCTGCCCTTGAAGACTGGACCAGCCGGGAGTTTCTAGCTAAGGAATTACTGCATCCCCTTGAATACCTGGCCAGGTAGGAACCCTGATTGGGTTTACCCTCTTTCATATTCTTCATCTTACCTACTTTGCTATTTAATATTACATGTTCTTGTGTCTTTCCCTCATACTTTCTCATTTGTATCCTTAAATTTCACCAGATGCGTTTGAATCTATTCAGGCAGAACAGAAAAGACAACAATTCTATTTATCTCTTTCGATTTTACCACTGCAGCAGGAGCTTAAATTACTCTGATACTATTTTGCATTCACAACAGAAACGAAAGGTGATAGATGACTTTTATGTGGTGCCAGGTTTTTTTTTTTTTTCCTTCTGGCCCAATAAAAGTGCAAGTCCTCTAAAAAATCTTTCCAGACAGTTATAAATAGGGTAAAATAAGGTAAAAGGGTGGCATTTGAGATTGAGGCCGTAGTAATCATTTTGAAGCCATTATGAACACATTTTTGAGTAAATATACATGCACAATTTTATGTGCTGCTAAAAGCTGATATAGCCAAGTTCATTTCTGAGATGCGTGTCAAGAAAAGCATTGTTTGCTAAGCAAGTTGTTAGGATAAGATCAGTGGGTGGAAGAATATTAATGTTGATGATGTGAGTCTGCATGTGCCCTGGGGAGAGCTAAGGACTGTGGGGTGGAGGAATCTCTTCCAAAACAATATCCTGAGATTCTTGAGTGTGATCTGCCTAGTTTATCTAGTTCTTGAGTTTGACATTTAGCATCTATGTAGGTCAAAGACATGAAAGCATTTAAACTGGAATTGAGCAAAATCAATTTCACAAGGAGTAAATTTCAACGTGTAGGTTAATCCTTTGTTTTACATGAGCCCTAACATCCTGGTCTTCCAGAATCAACAACCCAGGAGATCCTGAGATCCATAGTTTAGAGAAGGGTCAACAAACTTATTCTAGAAAGGACCAGAGAGTAAATATGTTAGGCCTTTCAGGCCAGACTTTCACAACTACTCCACCCTGCGGGTACAGCAGGAAAACAGCCCCAGACAGCACATCGGCAAACGGGCGTGACTGTGTCCAACACACTTGACTTACAAAACATCAGGTGACTGGAGTCTACATGAGGGCTATAGTTTGCTGACCCCGATTTAGGAAATAGTCATCTGTTTGTTTCTGTCTCTTTTGCACATGTTACAAATGTATTTGGGGGAAAACAAGAAAGAAAGAAAAGGAAAACCACCTCTGCTCCCTACCCTGGGCAGAGATTGGAGAAAAATCATATTTTTGTTTAGAAATTTAACAAGAACTTGCAAGAAGGTTTTTCCAAACTTGGATCCTGAGGGTCAAGGCTCAGGGCGCGGTGTGAGCTGAATTGCAGAGTAGCAGAGGGGAAAGGAGTCACCATCCCTGCAAAGGGAAAGAGGTGAATTTTACTTTAGGGTTAGGGTGAGGTTGCAATTCAGGATGGGGTTAGTAGAAGGGAGACAGGTGTGGGGAGGGCTCGGTAAGCCAACGAGGGGCCACAGCTTGCTGCACAGACATGTCCCTGGGACCCTTTAAAAATCACGAGGCCAGGGGCTTCCCTGGGGGCACAGTGGTTAAGAATGCACCTGCCCCAATGCAGGGGACACGGGTTCGAGCCCTGGTCCAGGAAGATCCCACAAGCCATGGAGCAACTAAGCCCGCGAGCCACAACTACTGAGCCTGCACTCCACAACTACTGAAGCCCATGTGCCTAGAGCCCGTGCTCCGCAGCAAGAGAAGCCACCACAATGAGAAGCCCATGCACCACAATGAAGACCCAAAGCAGCCATAAATAAATAAATTTTTTTAAAAAACCCTCTCAGGGCTTCCCTGGTGGCGCAGTGGTTGAGAGTCCGCCTGCCGATGCAGGGGATACGGGTTCGTGCCCCGGTCTGGGAAGATCCCACGTGCCGCGGAGCGGCTGGGCCCGTGAGCCATGGCCGCTGAGCCTGCGCGTCCGGAGCCTGTGCTCTGCAACGGGAGTGGCCACAACAATGAGAGGCCCGCATACCGCAAAAAAAAAAAAAAAAAAAAAAACCCTCTCAAATTTTAATCAGAGGAAAGCAAAAAAAAGCCTAATAAAAAATGACCAACTGTTTGGAGACCAATCAAGAAGATGCACATGAAAAAAGTCGTCATCACCATTAGTCATTAGAAAAAAGCAAGCTGAAACCACAGTGAGATAATACTACACACCTATTGGGAATGTAAATTGGTACAGCCACTATTGAGAACAGTATGGAGGTTTCTTTAAAAAACTAAAAATAGAGTTGCCATATGATCCAGTAATCCCACTTCTGGGCATATATCTAGACAAAACTCTAGTTCGAAAAGGTACATGCACCCCAATGCTCATAGCAGCACTATTCACAATAGCCAGGCCATGGAAGCAGCCTAAATATCCATTGACAGAAGAACAGATAAAGAAGATGTGGTAAATATATACAGTTGACTATTACTCAGCCATAAAAAAGAATGAAATAATGCCATTCGAAGGAACATGGGTGGACCTAGAAATTATCAAACCAAGAGAAGTAAGCCAGATAGAGAAAGACAAATATCATATGATATCACTTATATGTGGAATCTTAAAAAAGGAAATGATACAAATGAACTTATATACAAAACAGAAATAGACCAACAGACATAGAAAACAAACTTATGGTTACCAAAAAGGAAAGCAGGGGAGGGATAAATAAGCAGTTTGGAATTAATGTATACACACTACTATATATAAAATAGATAAACAACAAGGTCCTACTGAACAGCACAGGGAACTATACTCAGTAATTTGTAATAACCTATAGGGGAAAAGAATCTGAAAAAGATATATATATATATATATATATATATATATATGTGTGTGTGTGTGTGTGTGTGTGTGTGTGTGTGTCTGAATCACTTTGCTGTACACCTGAAACTAACACATTATAAATCAACTATACTTCAATAAAAAATTTTAAAAAAAAGAAAGAAAGAAAGAACAGAAGGAGGGAGGGAGGAAAGAAGGAAGAAAATGCAAAAAGTACTACACATGTATTAGAATGTTGTTTATAATAACAATACGAAGTGCATACAAAACTGTGCAGCCACTTTGGAGAATAATTTGGCATTTCCCTATACATTTAAACATGCACATACCCTACAGCTCCCAAATCGCACTTTAGATATTTACCCAAGTGAAATGAAAACTGTGATCACACAAAAACCTGTAGATTCAGATTTGTAGTAGCTTTATTCTCCATCACACAAGACTGGAAACCACCCAAATGTTCTTCATTCACTAAATGGACCAACCAGGTTGTATGCACACAGTGGAATACTACTCAGCCATAAAAAGGAATACATGTAAAAACATAGATCTGATGCTTTTTTTTTTTTTGCGGTATGTGGGCCTCTCACTGTTGTGGCCTCTCCCATTGCGGAGCACAGGCTCTGGATGCGCAGGCTCAGAGGACATGGCTCACGGGCCCAGCCGCTCCGCGGCATGTGGGATCTTCCCAGACCAGGGCACGAACCCGTTTCCCCTGCATCGGCAGGCGGACTCTCAACCACTGCGCCACCAGGGAAGCCCTGATGCTTTTTGATGTTTGAGAAAAACTAGACTCAAGTCTCCATACTATAGGATTCCATTTATAGGACTTTCTGACTAAGGGACAACTGTAAGGCCCAAAACCTCTGTGGTTGCCAGGGTTAGAGGTTAAGTACAGAGTGATCCAAAGGACTTTGGAGAGAGTGATGGAGTTTTTCTATTTCTGGATTGTGACAGTGGTTACACAACTATAGACACTTATCCAAACTCAGCATAGTGCACTAAAAAGGGTGACTCTTCCTGAGTATAAATAAAACTACAGAAAACGCATTCAATATCACCTCCAAAAAAGAGATAAGGAGATGGACTTTAGAAAGGGGGGGGGGAAGATTCAGAAATAAGAAGAAGGAACATAGTGTATTTATAGAACGAGAGGGGGTGGGGAAGAGAGAAAAGGAGGGAGGGGGAGGGAGGAGAAAAGAGAGTCGAGGGTTCACGGAGGACGGGAATGAGCTGCAACATGTTGTGGTTCTAGATGTAACACCGTCGTTGGCATCACCAGACAACATCCTAACACTTAAGGCTATGCTCGAAGTCGTCTTCCCTAAATCCAGAATCTTGAGCTACCTTGGCAAGCCTCTGCAACCCTGCCAGGTCTCTGCCAAGGGGCAGAGTTTTGATTGCTTTTATTTTCTATCCCATTAATAATGTCTACCTTTGTAATCATTTCAGGTACTAAAACACTGGACCCTCCATCTCACAATGCGTCTCGTTGATTTTCTGGCTTTTAACTGTCCTTTCGAATTGTTAATACTAATAATATAACCACCTCACAGACCCTGCTCAGGTGAACACCTTTGCTCATAGAAGAACCCACAGGGTCCTGGTGGGTCCTGGTCAGAAGGGGCTATGGGCTCTGTCCACGCCCCACCACTCATCCCCAGCTCAGTGTCTTGGCTTTCAGCCCGGCCACAGTCCTGAAGGTGTGTGTCTTTGGGTAGATTTGAGTTATCAGACCCTTTCCAGCTAATTAAAACCAGTTGCAAGTCAGTCTGATTAGTATATCAAGTTCTAACCAGGCAATAAACACCATTTTTCCAGTGCCTCCTACCTACCCAGATAAATATCAAGTCAAGGAATACTGGAAATGTTCCCCTCACTGAGGTCCGTCGTAACTGTATCCGGAAAACAAGATTCACACTGAACCAGCAAATGCACATACTTGATTCCTAAATGATGTAGTACAAACTGAAAGTACTCGAAGACTTCAGGGGAAAGCGGAGAGCCGGGAATCAGAGTGGGCTTGTGTAAAAGCTGGGCTGGGACTTAAGATGCTGAGAGCAAGGACATGCAGGAACAACAGGAAAGGACATTGCAAGAAAGAGAATTTGATCCATACTGATTCTTACTCTGTTGAGTTTCGCTACTTAGGATAGTCATGTGTGAAAAGCACAGGATTAAGAATGCATGGACTTGGAGACTTCCCTGGTGGTGCAGTGGTTAGGACTCTGTGTTTCACTGCTGAGGGCATGGGTTCAATCCCTGGTCAGGGAACTAAGACCCCGAAAGCCAAGCGGCTAAAAAACAAACAAGCCAACAAACAAACAACCCTGCTCCTTGATTCCCAATCCCCTTAAAAAAAAAAAAAAAGAAAGAAAAAAGAAAACATGGACCAACACCTCCCTCCCCCAAACACATACATATACACAGTCTGCCCCATCACTTCCTTCTTGGCCAAAAAACAAGAGCAATAGCTGATTTGTAAGAAGGAGCAGTAGTTCATTGGAAGGAAAAGCAAAGGATGATGTTGACTTTTGAGGTTCATGCCCAGAGCATGGTCTAATCCCTGCCCTTACAAATGTTCAGGTGGACGTAATTCCTTAAAAAAAAGGCTTTGCTGCTAAAAAGAGCCTCTGTCCATAACTAGTTTCTGGGGCACTTGTTGGTCTGGGTTATTATCATCATCATTTCATTCCAAGGCATATACATCACTGCAACTGAGCTTGTTTTCCAAAATGCATTTGCCCTGTTAAATACACCAGCTATCTTGCCTGTTGATACCATTTTCTCAGAGATCACCATCCCAAGGGAATGGAACTCAGAGCAATCAAAATCCTTAAGGAAAAAAAATAATAAGTTACTGCCTGACATTTTGACTCTTAAACCTATGATAATAAACATCTCCCAGTTGTTGGGATTTTTTTTCATTTCAGTTTTCTCAGCAAAACCAAGGACTTAGAATTCCCATTTAAGTCCTGTCTCATATAAACCTGGTTTAATGTAATTATTTTGCTAGATACTGATGATCCTTAAAGAAGTAGTGAACACATGACCTTTTTCTACAATGCTGGTGGGTTATAATTTAGTTCCTAAGTCACTCCACCAAACTGATTACTTACATTTAGACATCATAGGACAAAAATTACTGAATTTTCTAAACTCATTTACTAATGCTAATCCTCATGAATATTTCATGGAAATCCCAGAGAGCGAAAGAGAGAGAGATGGAGAGAGAGACAGAGAGAGACAAATTTCTATGTACGGAGAATAAATTTTGCATTCTTTGACATTTAAAAGAACAGTCGCAGTGTTTGTGTCCATAGTATGCCTTGAATCAGAGTGCTATTTGAGGGAAACTCAGGAGTGACATTTACTCATTTGTGCTTTTAGGTTTTGTACATTACATGGATGATGCATAATTCATGCCAGAAGCCATTTGGCTGAACAAAAAACTAATTTAGTTCATCCCCTTCCAATACAACTTTAAACACACATATGACAAGACATGTGGAGCTGGGGCTGGGGTGTGGATATGTGTAAGAGCCCAAGAAAGCTCAATTAAATATTTCACTTTGGTCTTCTTAGGAGTCTTCAGATAGAATTTCTCTTGTTTTATGAGTGTCTTGATTTATATTTTTTGAAATAAATCATTACTCATGAGTCATAAGCAAAGTTAGATGTTGGCAGGGTCAGAGATTAAAAAAAAATGAACTAGGGAGTTTTCCCATGTACTGAAATGTCTATGCTATGCATAGCATAAAAATGTAACTTCTGTTTTCTTTCTATAATGACAGTCTTTGTAATGGAACACTAGGTGTACATGACCAGCTCAAACACTCAAATGTTTAACAAGTGAGGTCAACAAAATGGCAGAATAGACATTTTCTACTGCCTTCCCCCTATCTGCACCCCCATATTATTGCAGAGTTATTCACAATAGCGAAGATGTGGAAACAACCCAAGGGTTCACCAGTAGATGAATGGATAAAGAAGGTGCAGTGTATACATACAATGGAATATTATTCAGCCTTCAAAAAAATGAGAAGATCCGGGGGCTTCCCTGGTGGTGCAGTGGTTGAGAGTCCACCTGCCAATGCAGGGGACATGGGTTCATGCCCCGGTCCGGGAAGATCCAACATACCACGGAGAGGCTGGGCCCGTGAGCCAGGCTGCTGAGCCTGTGCGTCCGGAGACTGTGCTCCGCAATGGGAGAGGCCACAGCAGTGAGAGGCCCACGTACTGCAAAAAAAAAAAAGAGAGAGAGAAGATCCTGCCATATGCAACAGCATGGTTGAACCTTGAGGGTATTATTTATTTATTTATTTATTTATTTTTGGCTGCATTGGGTCTTCGTTGCTGCGCGCGGCTTTCTCTAGTTGCAGTGAGCAGGGGCTACTCTTCGTTGCAGTGCGAGGGCTTCTCATTGCGGTGGCTTCTCTTGTTGAGGAGCACAGGCTCTAGGCGCGTGGGCTTCAGTAGTTGTGGAATGCGGGCTCAGTAGTTGTGGCTCACGGGCTCTATAGCACAGGCCCAGTAGTTGTGGTGCATGGACTTAGTTGCTCTGCAGCATGTGGGATCTTCCCGGACCAGGGCTCAAACCCCTGTCGCCTGTATTGGCAGGTGCATTCTTAACCACTGTGCCACCAGGGAAGTCCCAAGGGTATTATGCTAAGTGAAATTAGTCAGTGTTTGCAAAACAACAACAAAACCAAAAAAGTGTGTAAGGATGCGATGGGTATGTTAAGTAACTCGAGGGGTAATCCTTTCCCAAAGTACACGTTAAGTCAAATCATCACATTGTACACTTCAAGAATGTCCAAGTTCTGTTTTGTAGATAGGTTCATTTGAGCCATAATGGAAAAGAATATTTAAAAAAGAATGCCTCTATGTGTATAACTGAGTCACTCTGCTGTACAGCAGAGATTGGCATGACATTGTAAATCAACTACACTTCAATTAAAAAAAAAGAATGTACAGTTTTATCTGTCAGTCATATCTCAGTAAAGCTGAAATAAAAAAATAAAATGTTTAGCAAGGCCCCAAGTTGGCAAGACTTCCACCAACACCGGAAATGTGTCAGTAAATCCCCGCCTGGCACTTCTAAGAGGTCCAGCCTGCCGAACCCCAGAGGCTTTGGCAAATTGAATTTATGATACTTGGACAGACACACAGGCATGTGTTTAAGGCTTTTTTTTCAGGGGAAAAAGGACTTGGTGTTTGGGGGGCCGTGGTGTATCTTTGCCTTCCTAATTTTTCTTCCCCATCTGATAGGAAAGCCATGTCTCTCAGCAGAACAAGAAGAGTGGATTCAGTAGGAGAAGGAAACACACCTGTCAGAGGGAATGGTGATTTTCTGCAGGTCCAAGTGTCATCCTGCTCAGCACACATGCTGGGCCCTGTAAAACCCTGAAATGCAATAACTTAGGAGGGAAAACAATCTGAAAACGAATAGATATAGATAAAGATATAGATATATATGTATAAGCGAATCACTTTGCTGTACACCTGAAACTAAGACAACATTGTAAATCCACTATACTTCAATTAAAAAAACAAGAATTAGGGCTTCCCTGGCGGTGCAGTGGTTGAGAGTCTGGCTGCCGATGCAGGGGACACAGGTTCATGCCCCGGTCCGGGAAGATCCCATATGCCACGGAGCAGCTGGGCCCATGTGCCATGGCCACTGAGCCTGCGCATCCGGATCCTGTGCTCTGCAACGGGAGAGGCCACAGCAGTGAGAGGCCCGCATACTGCAAAAAAAAAAAAAAGAATTAAAATAAAAAATGAAAAAAAGAAACCTGAAATGAATGACACCCTTGGGGTTCTCTACCTTTAAAAAAAACGATGAAGGCTGTATCTAGATTTCTAATTAGAAAATAATACACACCCATTGTGTTTGGGGGAAGGGAATTCAGGAAGGAATAAACAAGGAGCCATAGCATCCTTACTTTTCGTCTCCCAGAGAAAACTGCAATTGGAAATCGTGCCCTATTTTCTGCTGGTAGTTGATTTTTATAAAGGGATGCCATAAATAGAATCTGTATCCTTCTTTTCCCACTAAAATTGCATTGCAAGCATTTTCTACACTACGAGACTATCTTTGAAATGTTGATTTGAGGAATTATTTTTTTTAATGTAAATAAGTATTATAACAGTACTATTTTGGAAAAAGCTGCCAAAAATGAATATAAGACAATGTGCATAATTCCATTACCCATTGCAGTATCTTCCAACTATCCACTGTCTTCATATATGGACATACACGTTTAGCAAAGTAATGTTTTTGGAATAGTAAGTCATGTGATGGATGCATTAGCAAAGCTGTGACCTGGCTCACAGCTTAACCTAGACGGCCTCTAACAAAGACCCTGATGTCATTTGGGACCCAAAGCAAAAAAACTCCCTGGCTTCACATGGGCCCTGCTACCTTGCTGGATGCTCAGGGTCCTCTCTTCCTGTGGTTCTCATGCTGCAAAAATCCAGAAGCCTGGCTCAACTGCAGAGGTGAGGTACGGAGTTTTACTCTCAAAATAGCAAAGTGGTTTTTTCAAGTTTGAATAATAAAGCTGATTTTAAGAGCCGTAGGCCTTTAATGTGATTAAACGAAATCCGTCTTTGACAATAATTATATCAAATCTAGTTTTTAAAAAACACAGACGCAGTTTCTGCCCTGCAAGCATCGCTCTAAACCCCGTATCCAGATCCACTGTTTTGCCATTTACAGCCACAAAGACTTGATTATTAAACCCTGAGAATCACCAGGCAAAGCTTTCCCCTCTTTTGAAGCCCTCAGGCTCCATCTGGGGATTCTCAACCACGTCTGGGGTGGAGACAGGGCAGCGGTCCTAAGTTCCCCTATTACTGTAATGTGGTTGAGAACCACTTCCAAGAGAGAAATCCATTTCTGTGTGCTGAGGTGACTTGACTGAGGGAATGAGATATTGTTTAAAATTTTTAAATTGAAGTTTAGTTGATTTTCACTGTTGTGTTAATTTCTCCTGTACAGAAAAGTGATTCAGTTATACATATATATATTCATTTCCATGATGGTTTATCACAGGATACTGAATATAGTTCTCTGTACTATACAGTAGGACCTTGCTGTTTATGCATTCCATATATAATAGCCTACATCTGCTGAGCCCACCCTCCCAATCCATCCCTCGTCCAACCCCCTCCCCCTTGGCAGCCACAAGTCTGTTGTCTATGTCTGTGAGAATCTAAAAAAATGATACAAATGAACTTATATACAAAGCAGAAACAGACCCACAGACATAAAAAACAAACTTATGGTTACCAAAGGGAGGGATAAATTAGGAGTTTGGGATTAACACATACACACTACTATATATAAAATAGATAGGGCCTCCCTGGTGGTGCAGTGGTTGAGAGTCCGCCTGTCGATGCAGGGGACGCGGGTTCGTGCCCAGGTCCGGGAGGATCCCACATGCCGCGGAGTGGCTGGGCCCGTGAACCATGGCCGCTGAGCCTGTGCTCTGCAACGGGAGAGGCCACAACAGTGAGAGGCCCGTGTACTGCAAAAAAAAAAAAAAAAGATAAACAACAAAGACCTACTGTATAGCACAGGGAGCTGTACTCAATATTTTGTAATAACCTATAAGGGTAAAGAATCTGAAAAGAATAGATCTATATCTATATATCTATATATAGATATATATCTGAATCACTTTGCTGTACACCTGAAACTAACACAACGTTGTAAATCAATGGTACTTCAATTAAAAAAACAAACAAACAAACAGAGCAAGAGCAGGCTGAACCCTCCCAAGACAGCATGGGATAAACTGGGAAACATTTCTTGGACTTCAAGTTGTTTCAACCCATAGATGCTGGACCTGCAGGGAACTTTCCAGAAAGCACTGAGTTATCCTGGGGGAATCAGGGGTCCCTATTGGACCACTGGACTCTGTTCGAGAGGATGGGCACGAATCGGTGAGTATAGGGCAGGGAAACCCTCATTCCATGGGCTTCTCTATACCGGTCTAGGGTTGAGTAATGAAGCTTTTCATTGAGTTCAGTTGCCTCATGCAGCTATTTCTTTGGGGGAGAAAACAATTTTTTTTCATTGTTTAAATAGGAAGTAAAAAAATCAAGTTACATAACAAGGACATTTTTAAAGACTAATTTAGTGAAAATTATGTGAAAAATATGGAAAATCATTTTTCCCTACTAGCATGGATCTGAGGTCTTTTCTATTTATATGCAAATGTCATATGCCTGAACCTATTTTATGTTTTACAATTTTGAAATATTGCCTATTTCAAATAATATGTTATATTGCCTGTAAATGTTAGACTAATGAAGTGCTGATAAGGTAGTGAGGTCTTTTAGAAAGCAGTTTTAAGAGATGCCTTCCTAAAAGTACATTCTCTAACAGATATTTCTTTGTATAAAGCAGCAAGGAGGATTTTAATTTTTAGATGTAATCTTTTCTGGGTTTTTTTTTTTTCACATTACTCTAAGAACATGTTGATCCTTTCTTAAAGAAAAACAATTAAATGTTACGTGTAAAAAATAGACACCAGCTTCACAGAAGCAAATCCGAGTAGCCAATACTCCAACTCTGCCTGGAATTATCTGCAAACTTCCCCTTATGTAATGACCTTCTGTTCAAGAGTCTTTTCTTAGTTCTGCAGTATTTCTCTGGGTTTTCTTTGATTGTTTGAGCTTTACCTGTATTTAAGTTCCCCCTCAAAGAAAAACATAATACAGATTAGCTGAATTATTTGTTTTTAATCCATTGCTGTGTAATAATAAATTGTAAAGAACTTTGGTTCAGGCAGAAAAATGGCTGACCCCAGAGAGTTGCTATCTGGAGGAAGTGTGCCTTCTCTGCAACCACCTTTTTGCAGGAAAGCAGCCCAAGTGAATACAGCCTTATTTCTTCAGCTCAGAATGTGGTAGAATAAAAGCCAGAGAGAAAACGGAGAAGTAAGCCTCTCACTGGTGTTCCTGGTAGATTTTCCAATGTAGAAGTGGGTTGGGGAGAGAAGAGCGCTGCTGCTAAGGATTCTGCCTGGACTACAAACCCAGCCTGGCTGGCCACATACAGTGTAGATTCTACCTCCTCTCCTGGCTGCTGGGTCTAAGTAATGTGTGTGTGTGCTTGTATATTCTTTTTTTTATGTTTTTTGTTTGTACATTTATTTTTCTGTTTTGTTTTTTTTTTTTGCGGTACGCGGGCCTCTCACTGTTGTGGTCTCTCCCGTTGCGGAGCACAGGCTCCGGACGCGCAGGCTCAGCGGCCATGGCTCACGGGCCCAGCCGCTCCACGGCATGTGGGATCTTCCCAGACCGGGGCACGAACCCACGTCCCCTGCATCGGCAGGCGGACTCTCAACCACTGTGCCACCAGGGAAGCCCTTTTCTGGTTTTTTGTATGCTTTTTTTTTCCTCTCTGCAAAATTTCGGCTTCTTCCTCTTAGTTTCTTATTCCTGTCATCAATCACCATTTCATGTGCCCGACATACAGTGAGGCCAAACAAATTGAAACCTGGGAGTTTGGAACAGAGAAAGGTTTATTGCAGAGCCATGCAAGGAGATGGGTGACTTGTGCCCCCAAAGCCCCAAACTCTCCAGAGGGTTTCAGCAAAGCATTTTTAAAGGCCAGGTGAGGGAGGGGTGTGGCTGGTCATTGCTAACTTCTTGGTGCAGGAATCCTTTGTTCTTGTGGCTGTGCACAGTAGGTCTGGTCACCACGTTCCTACAAACCTCCAACATGACAAATGTTATTCTCTGTTCTGCAACTTTTTATCTCTATCTGAATGGAAAATTGTTATACTCATAAAGGTCAGAGCCTTTAGAACAGGCTAGCCTGTATATTTCAGGCTACAGGCAACATTCTTAACCTGAAGCAACAGCAATAGAATACAAAGGTTAAAGTAAAAGAAACAGATCCAACATGGAGTCAGATTTGTTCTTCCCTATTACATTCCCAAGGCCCCACCCTCATTAGCCTGGTTCTGTCCTATGAGACGATCTTGAGAGGATGTCTCAGAAGGAACCCGTGCCCAGGTCTTGCCTGCAAGCCCCTTTTCCACACATGTGCTGCCTTCATTGGAAACCACATTTCAATTTATTTTGATCAAACACAAGAAAATCACCTCACTTGTAAAAGCTGGAGGGAAATTGCTGCTGGGAATGATGACATTTGTGATGGCCCTTGAGAGCGATTGCCCAGAGGGCTTTATTGGCCACACGCATCGCTCCTGGAAGTTTTATTAGGGAGTAGCATGCAGCCCTACATTCTGCCGCGTGGGCTCCTGAACTCTCTGTTCAAATAGATGCTAGAAGTAGTGAAAAGTTTTCCAGAGGCTGTGAGTCTCCTCCCAGCAAACATGAGACCCTCAGGTCTTTCCTCTGGCCTCCCCCTGCTCTATCTTACAGGGCTCTCAGCAGCCCCCACATGGAGCTGGCTTCCTTGGCCCAGAAACCTGGCTGGGATGGAAGCAAGCATTTTAAAATTAAAGTGTGGGTGGGAGGGAGAGAGGAGGAAAGCAGACAGCACTGAAGAGGTTTCTGCTGCTTAAGAAACAACTTGCCAACGTACGCTACAGCAATGGCTCGCTTCTGAGTGACTGTGTCTTTGGAGGTGAATGCGTACAAACCGTGGCAGAAGAGAAACACGCTGCAGAGCTATGGGTCTCATTCAGGTGGCTGTGCCGGGAAGTCTGGGGTGCGCCTGCAGCCCTGACTATGCAGGAGGACCCCTGAGTCCAGGAGTTTGGGGCTGCGGGTGCTGTGCTGATGGGGTGTTCTCTGTAAATTCAGCATCCTAGGAGCAGGGTCCAGCAGGTTGCCTAACGGGGGCTGGACTGGCCCAGGTGGGAGTCACATCAGGTCAAAAGTCCTGTGATGAATATGTGGCTGCCCCTGGCAGGCCTGGCTCCAAAGTCAGGTAGGTTTGTGGAAAATGGTCCCTCCTATGGGAACAGGAACTGGGTGTCACAGGGCTCTGGTTAACACTGCCCTCCAGTCCTTTGTGACTCACTCATACTGAACTGGCCCATGTTTTCCTAATCACAAGCACTTAACAGCTCCACGCTGGCTCCTGGACCATACTGTTTGTCCAAGGCAAGTTGATGGGAGGTAGGTATCCGTATGCCTGAGCAAGTGGAAGCTTTCTGGTTAAGCGCACATAGGGAAGGCTGGGATACTTGGTCATGAAGCACAATCAACTAAAGGACCCGCTCAGGGCAGACAGGACAACCGTTGGAAAGGGGACAAAGCAAAATTCATATCCGGAGCACTTAGTACACACCATGTACTTAATTTCCAGAAGGAAATTTTATTTTTCCCACTGTAGGGGTGAGCAACCAGAGGTGATAGGTGTTACCTTTGAGGGACTGAATATACAAACACAATGACCAGATTAGAGATGACAACAGAACTCTGAGCCACCACCTCCATGGCAACCAGGCCAGGAGGCCAAACCCGTGCCTCTGCAGCTACAATCAGCCCAGAACATTCAGAACTTGGTCCACAATTGCCAGCTTTCCTATTTTTGCCTTTGCTTACAACTCAGAGCCAAACAAAGAAAACTGAATATGTTCCCCAAACTAAGCATGTAGGACAGCCCACTTCTAGTGATACAGGACCAAACGGAACCAAGGAGGTCCAATCTCTCATCTTTTGCCACTACTGTTAGGGGTGAAAATCAGATGTTCCTAGGACTTGAACTTGGGAAGAATCTTGCTGTGATATGGAGCCCAAAGAAGCTACCCCGGGGAGAAGAACCACCAGCTAAAGACCAAGTCCCTACGACCTTGAGCCTTTTTCCCCAACCTGTGTGCATCCAGTGATCACCACAGTGTCACAAGAGGCAACCAATTTCTGGCTTTTGCTTAAGCCACTAAGAGTTAGTCTGTGTTATTTGCAAACGTGAGAGTCCAGCAATTACCCTGAAGAATATGTTGTACGCCGTCCCCAGGCCACCAGTTTTTGTACTCAAGATGCTGACTACAGTGGAATTTTTTTATAGATGCAATAAGTGTGCATTTAGGAGAAGCCAAACTGATGAGTACAGACACGGAGCTAAATAAGCACAAACACACCTCCTCGGCACAATTCGATTTCAGGTGCCACTGTGAGGGACGCTTCCATGCAAGCTCACGCTTACATGAGTCATCTGAGCCTTCCTCAAAGCACCAGGAGCACATGTGCCAGGGCAGAGTGCAGCCTGGAAGAATGGAGAATTCCCACCCCCAGGAGCAACCTCCTCCAGCAGGGGATGGTTGGATAAACACCCTGCCTTCCTATCATTCTCATGGGCCCATTAACTGCCTCTCAGCGGGCACGCAAGGATGGAGCCTCCACTGTGTAGAGCAGCAACGTTGAAAATGCACTGTTGCATTGGCTTTTCTCGGCATCCCCTTTCCTGCTCCCTCCCTTCTGGGAACATCTTCCCAGCCAATTACCTGCATGTGACAATGCACCAGTAAAACCTCCGGTGTAGTGATGAGGAGGGCTACCTGTGAGATCATCTCAACTGGGAAGACCAGCATCTGAGCTAGACCTGAAGATGGGTTTAACTGTGTTTGAGGTAATCAGGTGGGGATAAACAGTCCATGCAGCAGGAACAACATGGCACCAGGAAAGCATGGAGGAGGTCAACACCTACAGCCAGACTTCCTGGAGCATGTGTATGAACGACCCGCAAGGCTAAGCTGGGTTCTTGAAAGCTAGTGGGAGACAATTTTTTGACAGTGGGAAAGTGTAGAGGTTTCGAAACAAGGAGAAGAATCTGAATAGAAACTTTAAAGACTAATTGGGCTGCAGTTTGAAAGGAGTTTGAACTAAGAGCAGAGGGGAGGGAGGGAGAGAAATAACAAAAAGACCAAAGGAAAGGGAATTGCACGGGATCACCACTTGGAACTTGGTTCAGTTAAAAACAGCTACAGAAGTAATTTGAGACATACATAGACTGAGTTTTAGATTATACTGAAGATTTTAAATTTTTGTTAAGGGTAACAAATGTGTTATGCTTACCAGCTGCATGACTTCATGTTTTGGGGTTAAGTGCTAAAGTATATAGGGTTCAAGTGTCATGATGTCTGCAACTTACAGCCCGATGGCTATTAGGTACACACAGAAAATAAACATAACAAAATACTAACTACTGGATCTAGGTGATAGGTAAATGGTCGTTGATTATAATCTTAACTTTCAGTATAGTTGAATATTTACAATAGAATTTGTTCATAATAAAGAGAAATAGAAGGGAGTCTTGTAATGAACATGCTCAAAATATCCTTTCCCTTTGCCTTTGCTTATCTGCAGTATTTACTGTGGCAGAAATTGTTGGTTATCTTCCCAAAAGCCATCCTCCCTTTTGTCTTACAGGGAGCTTCTTTGATTCAAATGTGCCAGGGCCTCAAGGAGTGAATCTTAGTTGTTCTAAAACACTCATAGCAATACCACCCTCCTTTGCCAGATACTCACTTTCCTTCTCTCCCTTGTAGCTAGGGTACCATGTGACACAACTCTAACCAAAGGTATATAAGGGGAAGTCAGCTACTTATTTTATAGTTGTTGCTCAAGTTTTACTCTCTAATTCCAAAGTAGTGAGGGTAAAAGATAGCTCTTTTCTCTTTAGATGCTATCACATGAGAAGTGGTTATGGAGTAGTGGCAGCTCTCTTGCTACCATGAGGAAAATTCCTAGAGAATTCAGAGACCCAGGGCCCTGTCATCATTGAGTGGCCCAAAGAACCCTAAATTGTCTCCAGAGCTTTTTATGATGTGAGATAATTAAATAACTTTAATTAAGTCACTGTTAAGTCACCGACTTTAATTAAGTCACTTTAATAATAGCTTTGTAAGATAGTTTGATATCAGGAAGTGTGCTATGTCCTGCTTTGTTCGTCTTCCTCCAGATCGCAGTTCCAAATGGAAGTTAGGATTGTTTTTACTATATCTGTGAAAAAAAGTCATTGGAAATTTGATACGGATTGCATTGAATCTATAGATGGGTTTTGGTAGTATGGAACTTTAAAAATATTAATTCTTCTGATTCAAGAACATGGAATATCTTTCAATTTGTTCTTGTCTTCTTCAATTTCTTTTATCAAAATCTTGTAGCTTTCTGCATGCAGACCTTTTACCTCTTACGAAGCCACTGTTGACTAACAGTGTCACTTGCAGCTAACAATCCCCTAAATAATCATTGGCTTATCTTCCTAAGGCTGCAGGAAAATAAATTAATTAGGTTTGTGATTTCTTTAATGTGATACCTACAAAATGGAACTGAAAACCCAAATTGAGGACCTAGAGATTATCATGCTAAGTGAAGGAAGTCAGACAGAGAACGACAAATATCATATATCACTTATGCATGGAAGCTAAAAAAATGATACAAATGAACTTATTTACAAAACAGAAACAGACTCACAGACATAGAAAACAAACTTAGGGTTACCAGAGGGGAAACGAGGGGAGGGTTACCTAGGATTCTCAATAATATAAAACATGATGACGGTGATAATCCCAAGAGACTATTAGAAATCTGCCAGACTAACTAGTAAGGGAGCTAAAGGTGTTTCTCCATTTTTAACAGCTATTCCAAATTGGATGTTAAATTGTATCCCCAAAGCTCACTAGGAACAACTTACAGTGTTTGTGGCAGCCGACATTCGGGGGCTGTGCCTTGCAGAAAACTGTCAGTACAGCTTTCTCGGACTCGGGCTCACTTGGGTCTAAGATTGGCTCTAAATATCATTTGCTGTCAGTTTTCTTCCTATTCACTTTCTCAGGGTTCTCCTTCCCATGTTTAAAAGTATGCATAAATTTAAAAAAACTAGGGAGCCTATTTGGAGTACACAGTGAGTTATGTATGATGATCATTTCCCTAATGGTTAAATGTTTATATTTAATATGTTATATATTTTTGTGAATATGATTTTTAGTGATCACAGAATAAAGTTTGCCTAAAAAGTTTAAAAATAAATAAAAATTTAAAAATAGCAGTTTGTGGAGCAACAGAATCCAAGGCTCAGGAATTGTTTACATTTTACAGAGATAGCAAAAACAATCCAAATTCACATCAATATACACAGTAACGGGACCCCAAACGTTCTGATAAGATGCATAAGTATATTGTCGGGCAGATCACTGCCCCTCCTGTGAAGGGTTATAGATGAAGGCTTTAGGACTGAGGGCACCAGCTATGAATCCCTGCACATCACACATTACTGATGGTCCCACAACATCCCTTCAGCTCTATAGACACATGCCCGCCTCCCACCACCAGGATAAAGATGACTTTTTCCGGTCCGATTTGTAGCTAGATACAGCGGGATAATTAGGTCCTTAGGTTTTGATCCATGGGATGTGAACAACTTTGTGGGTCTTGCATCCATGAATCAGATCACTTTCCTCCATGAACATGAGGACAATACACAAAAGGACATGGAGCCACAAGATCCAAGGAAACTAGGTCCTTCTGGATGGCCTCATGGAACAGGGCCACCTAACCGTGCAAGACCACACACCTGCCACTGGACTGCCACTGTATATCTCATTTTTAAGCAAAATAAGAGCTGTTTTATTGTGTATAATTTTACCTATATTAATATATAAACTTTAAAAATTGGAAGAAATGACTATTTTCACCAAAAATAATCTAAGTTACAGCAGCACATTCACAGTCAATTACTTAAATCCTGGACAATCATCATTGACCTATTTTTCAGTTTATCAAGAAGTCGGCATTCAAGCTGTGTTAATTAGGCCATGAGACAGTTAACCTTATCTTACTTTCATTAAGTCAAACTAAGACACTATGTTTTCCTTCAGCAAATGCTCCCTTTTTGTCACAAAGACATGTCCCCTACATATTCATCTTACTGTAATGTGCAAACTTTATATCCACAAGAGTTGCCTCAAATTACTTCCACCTTGGAAAGCCACAAAGGTGTGAGGCAACCTGCTAAGTGAGTTTTTAAATAGCAATAATTCAGAGCAAAACAATTAACTTTCATACAGGCAAATACACGGTATGGAAGGAAAGGAAATATTCAGTAATGGGAGTTGAGAACAATTTCTTAAGATGAAGCCAGGGCTGGTGATGCTCATAAATATATTCAAAACCATCTTGTGAGGGTAGATTATTGGCACATCAGAGCTGAGCTGTAATAGGGGGGAGGGTGGTGATGCTGTCAGTCCGGAGAGTTGGCTGGGAACTTGACTCATTCAATGGATGTGGTCCAAGGTGAGGTGAAGAGACCCAGGTGCTCTGGGTACCCTGAAGCATCCTTGTCATTCTTCCTCTGGATTCTGGGGATTCTGACTTCAGCTTCAGCATCTGGAGTTTGGTCCATTCTGTTGGCTGAGTTCCCTGCTTCCTTTGGTTCTTTGGTCTGAGACCCAGGGAAGCACTGGCTTTGTTCCCAGTGTAGTCCTACAAATACCTACTTCCATTTCTATCATCGTCAGTGTACATGCAGCGCCTTTAGTAATGGCTCTTAAATTACAGCTTCCACCAAAACAGCCAGGAGGGCTCATCCTGCTTGCCAGCTCCTGGGTCCACCTACTGCAAGAGATTCTGCTTCAAGGGTTCAGCAATGGGGCCCCAGGAACTGCAGCCTTTTTACATAGCAACCCAACAAGATTCGGATGCAGGTCATGGGAGGCTTATCATCTACAAGATGTGAGTCCGACCTATTCCTCCTGGTCTTTTACAACTAGATTTTGTGATGCTCTCTCTGGTTCCACCTCTTTTTCCTCCAAACTAGAATCCTTCCTCCCAGCTGAGACAGCCCTCTTTTATTGAGCACCTACAATTTGTCAAGCAGGATGTTAAGAACTTTGCTTGTACTATCTCATTGAATCATCGCAACAAGCCTTTGAAATAGGTACTATTCTTTTTTTCCATTTGATAGAAGAATAAAATGAAGCTTGGGGGTCAAGTCACTTGCCTGGGGTCCCAAGCAGAGGCAGAGATCAGACACAAATCCAGGTCTGCCTGGAATCAGAATCCTAATTTCATCACTGCCTCCATTGTTTTAATCCTGATTCTAGACTGCTTTCTTCTTCATCATGCCCCATCCTTGTGACCTGGAGAAAACTGTTATATTTACCTATAAAGTCAGGGGATCTGGTCAAGTTTCCACCCATCTCTGGAGTCTTAAGATGCTGAGCTGAGCTCACTCTATTTCCCCACCTAAAAACCCTTCAATTGCATTAGATTCAACACAACCCACTTCTGTTAAAAGTGATCATTCGTCAGAGTCTACAATTGCCAGGTCTTTTTCAGAGCTCTGGGGACACAAAATGAAAAAAACAGAGTGCCTGCCTTCACGCAGTCAACTGAAGTCTAGCAGGGGAGACAGATGGGTCCAACACTATTATGTCACCAGGAACTGGGGTGAGCTTCAGTGACTGTACCCATGCTGAGACAGGAGCAAAGGAGCTGGGATTTGGGAACGAGGCATCGGGAGGGCTTTGTAGAGAAGCCAGTATTGAAGGAGTTTTAAAACATGCAGATATGATACATATTCAAATAATAACTATGCTATATTATTGAACACTTGCAGTGTACCCATCATGCACCCTACATGCATTTTCTCATTAATCCCCGTGGCAGCTCTGTGACTAGGTACCACAGCATACCCACGTGGCACATGAAAGCCTGAGCCTTGCCATGGTTCACTCATCAAGCCAGATCTCAAGCCAGAGATCACCCAACTGGCATGATGCGCAGTTCAGGTTCAAACTCAGGCAGTTTGATTCAAGAGTGCAGGGGTTATAGCACAGGGAGATCATCTTGGTGCTTTGTGACCACCTAGAGGGGTAGGATAGGGAGGGTGGGAGGGAGACGCAAGAGGGAGGAGATATGGGGATATATGTATACGTATAGCTGATTCACTTTGTTATACAGCAGCAACTAACACACCATTGTAAAGCAATTATACTCCAATAAAGATGTTAAAAAAATAAAAAATATATGTAGAAAAAAAAAAGAGTGCTGGGATTGAAATAACAAAGAAAGGCATGTGAAACTCCAGAGTGATCAGGAAGTGTGGGGTGGTGCCATGAAGATCTGCACATATGGAAGGGTGCAGAGATGGGAAGTTTGGTGAGGGCAGGTTTGGGCGGGCATAGGGGTGCAGGCTGAGAGGTTAGCATTTACTACACGGGGTCAGCTCAGATTCTATGGATGTTTTTTTTTTTTTTGGCAGCATCACGCAGCATGCGGGATCCTGGTTCCCAGCCTAGGGATCAACCCCCCGCCCCTGCCGTGGGAGTGCGGAGCCCTAACCACTGGACCGCCAGGGAAGTCCCGTCTCAGATTCTAGTTCCTCCGTAAAGCCAGTGCACCCCAGCCTGCGAGGGTCTCCCCTTTCCCTGGATTCTCAATCTGGGATGAATATCACAGCTCTTGTGTCTCACTGGGCATTCTTCTCCTATTGCATGCATTGGGTCGTCTAAGCTGGGGTTCGTCAAGATTGGAGACACTCTGCTCTATATGCCAGGAGGCTGTAAGTTAGATCACACAGGCTCCCTTATCCATCATCTCATTAATGAATCTAAGGAGTGAATTTCTGATCTCAAGGATAAGTCTTTAACGGTGGCAGGTCACAGGATGGGTAGAGAAAGATGCTGGAGTCATTCATTTCCCTGACTTCTGCCATGTTTGGGCGTGGTCCACGTGCTTCTAGACAAGATCGCAGTGTTGCCAGGCTGCCATTCCCAGGGTTGTGCCTCCCCCTGGGCACTGGTTCCCCCCTCTCTTGCTTTGCCCCTTCTGGCCTGGGGGAGGTAAGGGCTTCCCACGCTGGCTACCCTGAGCACTCCACATAATTGGACAGACCTTCCCACAACACTGTCAGTGGTCCTATCCTTAAGCTACTACAGTCTGGGTATCAGCTCTTTCCTTCTGAGATACTAACTAGTACAGGTTGGTTTGGTTTTGTTTTCTTCAAACTTCAGAACCCATCAATATTTCTTGTCGAAAGAATATTTCATTTATCCTTGAGCTGAGCCTGCAGACCAGTGTCTACTGAACATCTGACCCTTTCTCAAATACCATTTCCCTTCAGCTTCTCAGGAGAGGGGTCACACCATGTGGTTTGGAGCACCTTTCACTCCCAACCAAGGGAAGAGCCTCCAGACCAACGATTGCCATTACACGGGCCTCTCCAGACACACACACACACATACATCTTTAAGGGTCGGCACAAGCATTCTCTGATGGATGAAGACTGACCACAGAATATGTATAACAGAATCATTAGAATAGGGGCAAGTTCTGTAAGCAAGGCCACAAGACACCTCTGTGCAGCTGGAGTGTCCCTCTGGAAGAATCCCTTCCAGACAATCTATGGGATGAGCCCCTGCTGTGTTGGTTTTGGCAACGTGTGGGTGGTCTCCCGTGGCAGCGCTTGGGAAGCTGCTGAAACAGATGGCTGGACAGAAGCCATGAAGCATCCTCCGGGTCTCCCAGGAGCACATCTCCGCTTGTGTAATGAAAGGAGTGGGTCTCTGCTACAACGTAGGCAGTTCCAGTGAAGCAGGGGCGACACCGAGATGTCAGAGGGCTCCGCATCCATGTGGGCTGGCACTGCTTAGGATGACATCATAGGATACCAGATTCAGCCTCTTCAAGGGTTTTCACAAGAAAATGACTCACACATCATGCTAAGTCTTCGACAGACTTTACTGAAAGTTTGGTGGATCGTGGAGCCAGTTCCTGTCACTGAGTACAAATGCCTTTCCATCAATTTGGTTTTCCTCATCCCCTCCCCCCACTCTCTCCGATCCCCCTATGCCTCCTTTCGCTACTCCTGAGGGGCAGCACAGGATGGTGGCCCCTGGAGTTGGTCACCAAGTACTTCCAGGTCTCTGCCTCCAAGGTGTGGTTGGGTAGGGACCATAGGACAGGTTCCGGCTGGTGGATCATAACTGAAAGTGATGTCTATTGTGTCTGAGAGGGGCAATTTCACTGCCAGCTCAACACTCTCTGGAGCTCTTTTTCCCTCTTCTACAGTGATTGGGGAAGAAGGAAGGATGGATACACATACACCTTCACACTCTATAAATATCCCATAACTAATCTCATAGAAAACATGAAGAAATCATAAATTGACTAAGTTTTTCTGCCATTTTGGACAATCGGAGCTTAACATCAATGTTGAATTATATGAAAAGAAAGGTTACATTTCTTCCAGTTGGGTCTGTGCTGAGTTTCATACCCACCGCAGAGAGATTCTAGGACAAGCTGTCAAAGAGAATTCCATTTTCTCCATCTCATTACACATACTCCACTGATTCGTGGCTCGGGGAACAAAGAAGGTACAGCCGGCAAAAATAAGTCTTTAACGTCAGAGCCTTAAGAATCACTGCTTCTTCCTGGTGACAGATGAAGACAGGCTAACATTGTACATTAGCTAGAGCACCAACTCATGCAGGGACGGTCTGTAGCTTGGTAATATCTGCTGGGCGTGTCCACTGACCAAGCACACAGAAGGCACTGGAGAATCCTTGGCCTCAGCACTTTGGACCCATTGTCTCGCTTCATCCTCAAACCTACAGACTCCACATCTACTCAGAGAAATGCTGGCACCAAAGCTGACTACAATAGTTGATTTAATAGTCTATAAATCAAGGTCTTGCAATGTGACTCCAAACTAATTGTATCAGCTGTTACACCGTTTCTCCCTGACCAGGGGACACTCACGTTCAGATCAATTTGCTTGTCTCTGGTTTCCTTGAATCTCGACCTGAAGCCCTGAGTGGTGATAAGTGATGAACAGTCTAAGTTATCCTATATTTTTTTAGTGGGTGAAGTAAGCAGGAGGGGAAAACAAAGAGAGAATCTTTCTGTCAGACGTTACTCAGTGACGAGATGGCTGATTCGTTTTTATCTTGAACAGAGCTTGGGGAAATCAATTTGATAAGCATGTCATCTCTGCGGGCTCAGTGAAACTTCCCTAACTTCCCAATCAAAGCGCTCATCGGAGGGCATTGTTAAGCACACAAACTCCAGGTTCTACTCTAGAGACTCTAGTTCATGAGGTGTGACATGGGGGCAGGGGAACAGTCACATTTATGAAATCTTCATGTAATTGTGAAGGTCGGGCCAATGAGGGGAACTCTGCCATGGGAATGCGGGCAGGTTGAGATGGGCAGCTGTGCCGTTCTTCTCTCTGACCTGGAGGGATTAATAGCATGAACCACGGAGGGCTGTTGTGATGATTCAAGGAAAGTCACTCACTCGACGGGCATTTAGTGGGCACCTGCTGAATGCCCGGCATTGAGCTGTGAGCCCAGCACAGCCCTTGTGAGGACAGGGATGGATGGACCGTTATACATCACTCATACCCAGAGCTGAGGCTGTCACATGAGAGGCACGTGGCCCAGTGGGAGGGGGCTCAAGTGGGACCCTGGGGCAAGGGGCAGAGCAGGCTGGGGGCATGGAAGGTGTCCCTGAGAGGCAGCCCGGGAGGAAGGCCAATTTTGTGCGTCCACTTGGCTGGGGCACAGGACGCCCAGGGAACTGGGGATGCATTATTTCTGGATGTGTTTGAGGGTGTTTGTAGCAGAGATTAGCATTAAATGGACGAAGTGAGTAAAGCAGATGCCCTCCCCGTGGGAGACGGGCATCCTTCAGTACGTTCAGGGCCTGGAGAGAACAAGGCAGAGGAAGGAAGGATCTCCTTTGAGCTGGAATGTGGATCACCTACTGCCCTCAGCCTTCCTGGTCCTCAGGCCTTCAGACCTGGACTGGAATCTTCCCCAACAGCTCTCGGGTTCTCAAGCCTTCTAGCCACAGCCACCAGCTCTCCTGGGTTTCCAGGTTGCAGGAAGATGTCCTGGGACTTCTCAGCCTCTGTAAATCACACGAGCCAACACCTTGCAAGTCCCTTTAATCCATACACACACCCCGTGTTGGTTCGGTTGCTCTGGAGCCCCTAACAGCCCCTGCCCTGGGGCTGCAGAGTCAGGATCAGCCTGGTGGGGAAGGTTGGTGGGAAGAATGCCCCAAGCAGACGCCTGAGTCCAAAGACATGAGGCCAGTCCAGGTGTTACCGACCAGGCTTCTTGGCCTCCTTAACCAATAGAAATTGATCAGAGGCCAGACCAGAAACTCAGGCAAGGCTTTATTGGGGCCCCTGCTGCAGCAGGGGGGTAGCAAGAACAAACAACAGGTTCCCTTGCTTGCCTGCTTGCTGAGGGGGTGCCAGCTGGTTCCTTATAGGGGGTGAGGGTAGGGGCGAGTCCAAGGGTTGGGCTGGAGGCGTGGCTTAGGTGGTCTGCCCACCCCTTTGGTGGTGTTGAGCGCAGGGGGCATGCACAGTGCCCTGCTTTTGCTCCTGACCCCCTGTTTTTGCTTGGCTCTTCAAAAGTGGCAGTTGGGTTTTTTGGTCTCTTTGTATCTTTTATCCAGAATTTGTCCCAACTGTGCAGGCACGCAGTTATTTTTAGTGCCATACAGTTTCTTTGTATTCTGTTGCTCAAAGAGAGGTGAGTCCAGGTGCAAGCACTGCAGCAAAGGGTCCCAGGTCCCAGCCTGTGTCACAGGGACCAGGCTGAAGCACAGGGAGAAGAAGCCAAGGACCACCTAAGGAGTGGCCGGTCCCCACCCAGCCAGCAAAGGAAAACCCTGGAACCGTTTTCAGGTGGTGAGTGATGATCACACATTTGCTGCCCTTAGAAACAAGGATGGAGGTGGCCCCAGTGCACTTAGACGCCAGTCCAGCCCCCACTGAATGTGCCCCAGTGGTCTCCCCGGCACCTCCTGTGCCTCCAGGCTCTTCCCTTTTTAGAGGTGCCCTCAGTTGGGCTGTCAACAGGAGACCCTTGCTTTGGTCTTGAGCCCCTCCCCCAACAGGCTGACCCTCTGGCTCTAACCCCCCTGTGCCCCAAAACCCCTCCGCTCACAGGTCCCAGGACTTCCCTTTCTCCACTGATTAAAATATTCTCTAATCCTCATGGCGCAATGCTCTTTCATGTAGAAAAGTGTCCCTAAGTCTCCTGAATGGAGGTACTTTCCTCTTCTTGGTGATACCACCTCCATCTCTCTGTTGATGCATCTGGGACCCTTAGGGTAACTATCTGTGCCCACAGCTGTCCACACGCTAAGCTCCTGTCGACCAGGACCCATGTCTTGTTTACCGCGGTCTTCCAGAGTTCAACACAGACTCAGAAGTCCAATCCCGGAAAGAAAAGGTGACAAAATGAAAGACACAGACGGTTGAACACAATTGTAATGATGGGTGGATGCAAGAAAGAAAGAAATGGAATATTTTTTAAAGAATATTTTTTAAAAAACATGAAGGTACTTCCCTGGTGGTCCAGTGGTAAAGAATCGACCTTCCAATGCAGGGGACACGGGTTCGATCCCTGCTCAGGGCACTAAGATTCCACATGCCACAGAGCAACTAAGCCCTCGCGCCACAACTACTGAACTCGTGAGCCTCAACAAGAGAGCCCTCGTGCCTCAGCTACAGAGCCCACGTGCTCTGGAGCCCACGCGCTGCAGCTAGAGGAGAGGAAACCCGCATGCCGCAACTGGAGAGAAGCCCGCGTGCCATAACGAAAGATCCTGCATGCCTCAACTAAGATCTGACCCAGACAAAAATAAATAATAAAATAAATAAATAAATAATAAATAAATCTTTTTTAAAAGAGTGTATATTAAATATAAATATATTTATATTTTATATAAATATAAAATATGTGTATAAAATATGTATATAAATATAAGAATATTAAAAAGAATATATATGTATATAAAAGAATGTATATACATGTATCACTTTGCTGTACAGCAGTAATTAACACAACATTGTAAATCAACTATACTTCAATAAAAAATAAAATAAAAATAAAAAAGAAAGAAAGAAAGGATAAAATTAAGGAAGGTGGAAGAAGAAATTAGGTAGAGAGAGAATGATTCATACTAAGGTGGAAGAAGAAATTAGGTAGAGAATGATTCATACTAAGTCATCAAAATTACTTTTTGGGATTTTTTTAAATTTTAATTTTTTGGAGTCTAGTTGATTTACAATGTTGTGTTAGTTTCAGGTGTACAGCACAGTGATTCAGTTATACATATACATATATCCATTCTTTTTCAGATTCTTTTCTCATATAGGTTATCGTGGAATATTGAGTGGAGTTCCCTGTTCTATATGGTAGTTCCTTGTTGGTTATCTGTCTTATCTATAATAGTGTGTATATGTTCATCCCAAGTTCCTGATTTATCCCTCCCCCGCACACATTTCCCCTTTGGTAACCATAAGTTTGTTTTTGATATCTGTAAGTCTGTTTCTGTTTTGTAAATAAGTCACTTTGGGGGATTTAAATCTAGTCAGATGAATTGAATCTCAGTAACAAACTAGAGCCGTAATAACTACACCTGCCACGTCCCAGCAGCTCACATACTGCAGAGGACAGCCCAAGGGCCTTGTAAACATCAGATGAACCACCTAATCCCACCTGGTAACCATGCTCATTCTCACTCCAAAGCACGTCTTCAGTGGTCAGTCCCCCAGGTCCAGTTTCAGTCAATTGAGCAAGGCACGCAGAGAAGTCATACACAAAATGCCCAGCATGGGTGAGAAAGCATCTGAAATATTTCTAAAATAAAAGAAATGCTAATGGCCCCTTGGATGGATGGCAATTGACTCGTGTTATTTTTCTGGCTGGGCTAATGGAAAGGGGATCTCGCTTTGTACCATCCTCCTGGCTCCTCCTGCCCTCCTGCATCTGCAGAGATATCAAAGTTCCGGCCACACTAAAATTCCAAAGGCCATGATGTGTTTTTGATTTAAGAGGGTGACACCAACCAAGAAAAACAAGGCCATGAAAATGAAGAGACGCTGCTCTCCTAACTCATGTCACCAGAAGGACAGGAGTAAATGGATGAGAAAAAAATAAGGAACAGTTAGGAGAATATAAACCTAACCTGGTCCCCCCAGCTGTCTGTGGCTAGTGATGGACGATTGTGTGAGCACCTTTTAAACTTGAGGTGAGGACCTTTCCTCTCACCTGGAGGCAAATAAGAGTAATAACCCTATGTATCAGTGCCCAGCCTTCATGTTTTAACGCTCAGAAAACTCTATGAATAGGTTATTCAATCATCACGCCTCTTCTAGATGAGAAACATAGACACAGAGAAGGCTAAGAACTTTATCCGAAGTCACACAGACAGGAAGGGGTGCCAGATGGGTTTGAACCTAGGTGTCTGGTTCCAGATGATGACCATAATCATTGCATGGCACAGGATCAGAGCTTTGGTGAATTCGCTCGAGCTAGGTCCTCAGATGAAGTGAAGCCCGTTTGCAACCAAACAAACCTGAGACCAGGATGTAGAGAGTGGGCCTTGGCCAGAGCTGGAGTGGGTCTGCCCTGGTTTAAACTCTGCTCCAGCCTAAGAAGGAAAAACCAAATGGTTTCAGGTCTCTGACCTTGCCTTTAAGTCGCGATCTGCCTTTTTCCCTCCAACATTGCTAATTAAAGGATAAATTTTTAAGTTTAAGAAAACAAACAAACAAAAAAGGCAGGTGCCTGAATGATCAGGAGAACAAGAGAAGAATGAACGTGCCCCTCTGAACCTCCCTCAGTGTAACCTGCTCCTGTGGATAAACAGGCCAATTCAGCACCCGTGCTCATCTTAACCCCTTCCCGAAAGCCCCCAAATGATGATAGTACAGGAATGACAAAGGGAGAGGGACAGGAGCATAACCTCATGAAGATAAAGCAAATAGAAAAAGGGAGATGTGAGCAAAAATTGTGGGGATTGGGGAAAAGGATGGACACATGGTAGCTGATTATAGAGAGAGCTGAAACCCAGTCTGGCCTTGGGGTCCCCCAAAGCAAGCACACTGCAGTGAAGGTCCTCACAGGTCCCAGACATTCAAGGCTCCTGAGTGTCTGAGATTTGGGACCCCCACCTCTTCTTCCCACTGCACACGAGACCAGCGTACAGCCCTCCACCTGCTCCCCAGAAGACAAGTCAAGCTTACTGCATGGGAGGGGGAGAAACCAGGGGGGACTCAGGACTCAGACTCCAGGCCCAGTTGAGGGAGAGGGTACCACACTAGAGACAGGACTTGTGTGGAAGTCTCTGGACTGAACAGGGAGTGTCTCCCAGACCCCTCACCGCACCCAGCTCCATGATGCCCACAGCCAGATGCACCCTCTCTCTGCCCTCCAACCTGCTGCAGGATGGAGATTCGAGGATGCCTCTCTGAGGAGACCACGGAGCCTAGAAAAAAAGTCCGAACTACATACACTGACAGGTGTCCTGCAGGGACCAGCCCAGGCAGATCACAGTAAATAAAGGCCCAGAGGTCAAGCCCTGTCTGTGCCTACAGGGATTCTAGTCTGCTCTTCAGCGACTCAAGCCTAAATGTGAGTGGACAGCAGACTCAACAGGAAAGATAGATTTACAAAAAAAAAGCCAAGAAAGGAATCAAGAGAAGGCAGGCATATGAAATCTCTGAGAAACACTCATTCATACTTTAGTTTGAGCCCACGACCCTGGTACATGTTCTTTTGATGGCAATGAACATTCAGAAAACAAGAAAGGATTTTGTAAATTAAAGTAGGATAGCAGAAGCGTAAAATATGTAAAGGATTGCAAATGGATATTTATGAAATCTTCTAGAGATTAGAACTAAAAGAAAACCAAGATAAAATTAAAAATTAAAAAATGAACAAAAGACAAAGATCAGGATAGAAAGAGAGAGAAGATGTCAAGTTTAGAGGGTCTGGTCAGGAAGCTTAGCATTTGAATAATGACAGTTCCCAAAGGAGGGAAGAGAGAAAACTAAGGGGAGAAAATGATCATGCAAGTAGTTAAAGAAAACTTTGGGCAGTGTGCAGGGCAATTATTTCCAAGTTAAAAGTTTTCACCAAGCACCTATAACCATGAATTTTTTAAAAAGAGAAAAACAGACACATCCTTACACATTATCATGAAATTTCAGAACAGAGATAAGAATATTCTAGAAGCTTCCAGAAAAAGAACACAATTTGCATATCAAAGATTAGGAGTCACAGTCATCCGACTTCCCACCAACAACACTGGAAGCCAAAGGAGTGAATGAGATCAAATCCACTGGGAAAAATGTGGACACACAGATGATGACAAAGTCACTTAAGTGCTTTAATAAATCGAGGCTCAAGGTGCGCAGAGAAAGCTGGGGCCTGAACAGTTCCTTCTGTGCTGTTTCCCTCCAGGGGAGAGTGCCGTCCATAATTTGTGTTCATAGTTGACATGAAATGGAAAAGGCAATCACCTCCCCCCTCCTCCTCCTCACCCCTCCCCCTCCCCTGGGGCTCAGTCATGACCATCAACAGTACCAATAAGACACAGACTGATCACTCAGCTACTGGGATAGTGAGCACCCAGAACGAAGCAAATTAAACAGACCCAGGTCATGCGTCCTTTACAGCCTGAGTCACACCCTGCTGACTCTCTTCCATGGGAGTCTCAACCAGCCCTGGAGGCAGAGACCCAAATTCTAGTCCCGCATCAATGAGATGTGTGAACATCTGGATATTGCAAATTAAACATCCCCAGGCTGTGTCTTAGAGTTTCAATCATAACCTAGGTGAGAAGATACTCAACACCATTAGCCATTAGGGAAATGAAAATTAAAACTACAATGAGATACCATTACACACCTATTAGAGAAGTAAAAACAAAACCAAACAAAACTAATATAATCAAGTGCTAGATAAAGGGCATTATGCAAAAATGAAGTATATTTTTACCTACTGGAAATCAACTTTTGAGAGCATATTTTTTAAAATACCATTTACTATAGAATTTAAAAGTATGTAATAGTTAGGGATACGATTCATGAAAAGGCTTTTACCATGAAAACTACCAAACATTGCTGAAAAAAGATTAAAAGATCTAAATTAATGGAGAGATACAAACCCTATTCATGGACTGAAAGACGCAGGATGGTTAAATTGTCAATTCCCCCCTCCCCCCCACTGAGGATTCCATAGATTAAACACACTCCCAAATAAACACTCCATTGTAGGGAGATACACATTTTGTTTATCCATTCAATTGGTGATGGACATTTAGGTTATTTCCTTTTTTATGAATAAAACTCCCACGGACATGTGTGCATAGTTTGTGTGTTCTCCTTGCTTCTTTCTGTATGTTTTTAGTAAGATGTGTAATTTGAGCCTTTTAATTTGGTCTGTGAGCCTTTCTGATTCGTGGCCTGCAGCAGAGCTTGTTTGGCAGGGGTATTTGGAGGCTCTCTTTGCATCGAGGTAATCTCCCAGAAGACAGTTGTCTTGTGTGGCCACCCAGGATGGTGCCTTCCAGGTCATGCTTGGCGATGGGAAAATATGGCCAGTTCATGGGCTGTGACTAAATGGGAACAATAATGCCTGAAGGACGGTGCAATTCATAAAGCCTTCACAAGGAACCAGAGAAGAGCAGGATCAGAATTAAAGCTTCCACTACTTCACGGATTTTAGTCCAGCTCCTCTGACCCCTGGTTGGCGAGACCAAGCTCTCCAGACCCTCACAAGACTTGGCAAATACTAAGTGCAGGTTTGCCTCCCTGTGTGCCATCCAGAGGGTTCTGCAAGGCCTGTGTGCCTGGATAGCAAATGCACATCTGCACAGCTGGGTGGCTACAAAATGCTGCATTTCCTATGGATAAAACTCCTGGGGCTTCCCTGGTGGTGCAGTGGTTGAGAGTCTGCCTGCCTATGCAGGGGACACAGGTTCGTGCCCCGGTCTGGGAAGATCCCACATGCCGCGGAGCAGCTGGGCCCATGAGCCATGGCCGCTGAGCCTGCGCGTCCGGAGCCTGTGCTCTGCAGTGGGAGAGGCCACGGCAGTGAGAGGCCCGCGTACCGCAAAAAAAAAAAAAAAAAAACAACTCCTGAGCAGGGCTTCTCTGGTGGTGCAGTGGTTGAGAATCTGCCTGCTAATGCAGGGGACACAGGTTCGTGCCCCAGTCTGGGAGGATCCCACATGCTGCGGAGCAACTGGGCCCGTGGGCCATGGCTGCTGAGCCTGCACGTCTGGAGCCTGTGCTCTGCAACGGGAGAGGCCGCGATAGTGAGAGGCCCGTGCACCGCGATGAAGAGTGGCCCCCACTTGCCACAACTGGAGAAAGCCCTCGCACAGAAACGAAGATGCAACACAGCAAAAATTAATTAATTAATTAATAAACTCCTACCCCCAACATCTTCTTTAAAAAAAAAAAAAAAAAAAAAACAGTCCTGAACAGAACTTAGCAAGTGAGGAAATCTGACAGGTCACATGACCATGCCTGAACCAACCAGGAAAGGGGGGGTGGCCTGCACTGATTGGCCCAGCATGGTCATGTGACCCCACTGGAGGGCATTTGGATGCAAAGTCAGGCAGGGATGGATTCCCAATGAAAATATGGGGGTCGTTTCCAGAATCTGGGGAGGGATTTCAGGCAGGAAAAAGAAATACTATGGTATCTGTGTAGGATATTTGTAAACATTTCTGAATTTTCAGAAGCATGTGGCAATTTGAACATAATTTCTGGGAGTATCGATTAGAAACTAAACCACAGGGCTTCCCTGGGGACGCAGTGGTTGAGACTCTGCCTGCCAGTGCATGGGACACGGGTTCGAGCCCTGGTCTGGGAAGATCCCACATGCCGCGGAACAACTGGGCCCATGAGCCACAACTACTGAGCCTGTGCGTCTGGAGCCCGTGCTCCGCAACAAGAGAGGCTGCGATAGTGAGAGGCCCACGCACCGCGGTGAAGAGTGGCCCCCGCTCGCCGCAACTAGAGAAAGCCCTCGCACAGAAATGAAGACCCAACACAGCCAAAAATAAAAATTAATTAATTAATTAATTAATTTTAAAAAAAGAAACTAAACCACAATACAGTTTCTTTCCTTCAAGTAGCAAATATTTTTCATAAAATTATCCTGTAAAGCATTTCCTTCAGAAGAAAACCACATAAGCATTGAATAACATAAAGATATTTCCTGTGGAGACACAGGAAAATGAGTGCATGGTATGTGTGCACACACACACACGAGTTTGAACAAAGATCTATTTGAACAAAGATGCCCGGACATGCTTTATTCAGGGGGTCATTGCTATCTGACGCCTCACTCTCCATCAGATGCGTGTATCTTTCTTTCCTCCACCCTGTTTCTGAAATGTCTACAGTGATTAAGGATTTGTAAGAGATTTTCCCAAAGCCACCTGCATGGATGCATCTTTCAGAATGTTAAATACCCCACTTCTGATATATGCCCTTGGACTGAGTTTTTAAAGATCCCTTACATTTACTGACAGACAGTAGTTAGTCGGTAGAAGCTGGCTTCTGCCAAGTGCCTGCTTTATCTCTGAGTCATCTTCCCTATCAGTCTCTCCTGCCACGTCATCTTTTACAAGAAGGCAAACTCTCCTGTTCTCAGTTCCACGCTGTGCTCACCCCTGGCCCACACTGAGGATGGCTCTCTGCGTATTGTCTTCCTGGATGGATCTCAAGAATATCAACATGGGAGAAGGAGGATCAGGCCGCTGGCACTAAGGAGTGTGTTACCAGACAATCCAAGTCCTGTATTCAGAACTCCTGAGAATCAGGGTGCCAGGAAATGTGGTTCTCTCGGGTACCCTAGGCAAAGGGTGATCGCTTAATTTAGTGTCCAAACTAGGATAGATCTGAGAGGGAAACAGTTCACTTTCAACAGATAATCTGTGAGAGCAGACCTAACCGGATTACCCAGATGAACCGGTGGTGTAGACACCCACCTCAGTGGTGGATCCCCAGGTCCACATTTCAGCTCTTCTGTCTGCTCACCCTGCAATGTCTCTCTTATCTTTGAGAGACATTTTCACGCTTTAATCGGTTCAAAGGCCATCTCTTCATATTCTGTCCAGTTCCAACAATTTCTTCCTCTTTGTGGCACTAAACATTTTCCTTTGTGTTCGTAAGCCAGTTTTGGTGGCAAATGTGAGAAACTCACTTAGCCTGAGGTCGAGTATTTTATCAATACTTCCAATTCTCAGGCTAAGGGCACAAAGCACCAAAATGGGTCAACCCTACAAGGGGTCCTTGAAGGCCTCACGACTGTCAAAAGCCTTGAGTGTTTCATGTATATTTGTCCTCTTTTCTTCTAAAGGTTTTATGGTTTTACATTTTTTCTCTCATATGTATTTCATGAATGTTGGTACCTTATGTACATTCAGTGGATCACAAACATTTAGCCCTTAACACACCTCATGAATACTACACTTGGTCCTTCCATCCTATTCTGCGTTGGCAGACAATGCTCTACATACTTTATCTACGTAAAATACCTCCCATATTTAATTGCCTAGATCTACTTTATTTGTTTCTTTTTCTTATTTTCCCTAGCAGGATTGAATATTCTCAAATAATACAGCAAACACACAAGGCAAGCATCAAGTTATCACTCCATCTTCTCAATCAGAGGGTAGCATTTTAGATGTCTTTCGGATGACCATTCATTACATCCAGAAGAGATGGAACATTCCACCCCTTCTGTTGAAGAAGCCCCCAAAGGCCCCTCTAACCTCTGTGTTGGTTCTCTTTGAAATTGGAGTCTGACCAGTGGCCTGGGGCAATGAATATCCTTCCAAATGATCCCTCTAGAATGTGAGCTCTTCATTCAAGGAAAAGCTTGGGTCTGTTTCCCCCTCAGCAGGGGGAAAGGACTGATTTCAGCCATTTAAGCACTGTCTAATAGAGCTTGGACACTCCAAAGCAGGGATGGTTTCCACCCATGAGGAAGCAGCAATCTCAAGAGCTCTCCCAGGCGGACTGGAAAATCAGGCACCAACACAATAGAAGAGTCTGCAGTGCCTGCCTCACAACCCTACATTTGATTTCAAACAACAGACCACCAGGCTAAAAGAGGCTTACACAGTAGGCTTAAATAAGAGGCTTAGATAAACAGGGTTAGTCTGGATGAACTAAGAATGAAAGTAGAACACTCCCTAACACCATACACAAAAATAATCTCAAAATGGATTAGAGACCTAAATGTAAGACCAGATGCTATAAAACTCTTAGAGGAAAACATAGGAAGAACACTCTTTGACATAAATCACAGCAAGATCTTTTTTGATCCACCTCCTAAAGTAATGGAAATAAAAACAAAAGTAACCTAATGAAACTTAAAAGCTTTTACAAAGCAAAGGAAACTACAAACAAGATGAAAAGACAACCCTCAGAATGGGAGAAAATATTTGCAAACGAATCAACAGACAAAAGATTAATCTCTAAAATACATAAAGAGCTCATGCAGCTCAATATTAACAAAACAAACAACCCAATCCAAAAATGGGCAGAAGACCTAAATAGACATTTCTCCAAAGAAGACATACAGATGGCCAGGAAGTGCATGCAAAGCTGCTCAACATCACTAATTATTAGAGAAATGCAAATCAAAACTACAATGAGGTGTCACCTCACACCAGTTAGAATGGGAATCGTCAGCAAATCTACAAACAACAAATGCTGGAGAGGGTGTGGAGAGAAGGGAACCCTCTTGCACTGTTGTTGGGAATGTAAATTGATACAGCCACTGTGGAGAACAGTATGGAGGGTCCTTAAAAAACTACAAATAGAACTACCATATGACCCAACAATCCCACTACTGGGCATACACCCAGAGAAAACCATAATTCAAAAAGACACATGCACCCCAATGTTCATTGCAGCTCTATTTACAATAGCCAGGTCATGGAAGCAACCTAAATGCCCATAGACAGACGAATGGATAAAGAAGATGTGGTACATATATACAATGGAATATTACTCAGCCATAAAAAGGAACAAAATTGGGTCATTTGTAGAGACACGGATGGATCTAGAGACTGTCATACAGAGTGAAGTGAGTCAGAAAGAGAAAAATGAATATCTTATATTCATGCATATTTGTGGAACCTAGAAGAATGGTACAGATGAACCGGTTTGCAGGGCAGAAATAGAGACAGAGATGTAGAGAACAAACGTGTGAACACCAAGTGGGGAAAGTGGAGGGGGGTGGTGGTGGTGATGTGATGAACTGGGAGATTGGGATTGACATATACACACTAATATGTATAAAATGGATAAGTAATAAGAAGCTGCTGTATAAAAAAATAAATTTAAAGAATATAAAAATGAACAAGTCAGTGGCATTTAGTGTTGCCACAAAGTTGTGCCACCACCACTTTGATCTAGTTCTATTTTCATCACCCCAAAATAAAACCCTGCACGAAGTCCAGATTTACTCCCCCCAGACCCTGGCAGCCATCAGTTGGCTTTATGTCTAGATACTGTAGAGGACATGTTCTCCAACCACTATGAAATCAAATTAGAAATCAATATAACAGGAAGATAACAGGAAAATCTCCAAACACCTGAAAAGAAAACAACACACTTCTAAATAATCCATGGATCAAAGAAGATGTCTCATGTCTTAATCAAAAAGTATGTTGGACTAAATAAAAATGAAGATACAGCATATCGAAATTTGGGGGACACAACTAAAGCAGTGCTGCGAGAGAAACGTATAGCATTAAATGCAAAGATTGGAAAAGAGGGAAAGTCTCAAATCAACAATCTAAGCTCCCACCTCAAGAAGCTAAAAAGGGAAAATCAAAATAAATCCAAGGCACTCAGATGGAAAGAACAGAAAGAAACAATAAAGAGCAGAAATCAATAAAATTGAAAAGAGGAAAATAGCAGAAAATTAAAGAAACAAAGAGCTGGTTCTGCAAAAAAAATCAATCAAATTAACAAAGAAAAATGAGAAAAAAAGGGAAAAATGGGAAAACCACTAATATCAGGAATGAAACAGGGGACACCACTACACACCCTGCAGAAATCAGAAGGGTGATAAGGGAATACTACAAACTACTCTGTACACATATATTTGACAACTTAGACAAAGTGGACAAATTCTCAAAAACACAGATTATCACATTTGTTATAATTGATGAACCTACATTAACACATCACTGTCACCCAAAGTCTGTAGTTTACCTTAGGGTTCAGTCTTGGGGTTGTACATTCTATGGGTTTGGAAAAATGTATAATGATATGTATTCATCACTAATATCATACACAGTATTTTCACTGCCCTAAAAATCCTCTGATATCTGCCTATTCATCACTCCCTTCCCCAGCTCCTGGTCACCACTGATCTTTTCACTGTCTCCGTAGCTTTGCTTTTCCAGAATGTCATATAGTGGGAGTCATACAGTGTATAGCCTTTCCAGATGGCTTCTTTCACTTGGTAACATGCATCTGAGGTTCCTCCACATCTTTCATGGCTTAATAGCTCACTTCTTTATAGCCCTGAATAATATTTCAGTGTCTGGATGTACCACAATTTGTTTATCCATTAATATTGAAGGACATCTTGGTTGCTTCCAAGTTTTGGCGATGATGTATTCGTAATTGCCTCTATAAACATCCATGTGCAAGTGTTTTTGTGAATACAAGTTTTCAACTCCTTTGGGTAAATACCAAGGAGCAAGATGGCTGGATAATATGGTAACAGTATGTTTAGTTTTGTAAGAAACTTCCAAACTGTCTTGCAAAATGGCTGGACCATTCTGCATTCCCATCCACATCCTCACCAGAATTTGCTGTTGTCAGTGTTCTGGATTTTGGACAGTTTAATAGGTGTGTAGCGAGACCATCTATTTTTAACTGTGTGCCTTCTCTGACCCACCCAGTATTTTAGGTGTTAGGGATGCAGAGGTCCACAGGCAGGTAAGGTACCATCCTTCCTGGGGCTTCCATCTGAGAGAAGAGCTCCTGGTCACCTGAAACCCTCTATTTATGGCTACCCAGATAATCAGATGATTAGAGGTGGACTTTAGGTATTTACATTTTAGATGTAAATTTCTTCCATTGTAGATTTAAATTTCTTAGTGGTACAACCCATAACTCAAAGAGAAATAGAAGTTCTAGGAAGTTCTTGAATCTAGGATGCCTGCTAGCTTCAGTTGGGATTCATTCATTGTTTTATTTTTTGTTTTTTTAATTGAAGTATAGTTTATTTACAATGTTGTGTTCATTTCTGCTCTACAGCATAGTGATTAATTTATATATATACATTCTTTTTCATATTCTTTTCCATTATGGTTAATCTCAGGATATTGAATATAGTTCCCTGTGCTATACAGTAGGACCTTGTTGTTTATCCATTCTATATATAATAGTTTGCATCTGCTGACCCCAAACTCCCAATCCTTCCCTCTGCCACACCCCCTCCACATTGGTATCCACCAGTCTATTCTCTACGTCTGTGAGGCTGCTTCCATTTCGTAGATATGTTCATTTGTGTCATATTTTAGATTCCACATATTAGTGATATCATATGGTATTTGTCTTTCTCTTTCTGACTTACTTCACTTAGTATGATAATCTCTAAGTCCATTCATGTTACTGTCATGCACCGTTTTTTGTTAGTTTGTTTTTCATCTGCTTACTGCTTACTACCAATAGTCGGAGAAATATCTGTTTTTACTGCATGCATGAATATGACTGAGATTTTTAAAACTTTTTTCCTGTATGTTTTTATTTTTTATTTTCTACTGAAATATTGAGTTGCCTACATACAGCATGTCAACCTGAGTGAGAATACAAACTTATGGGGATGTTTGTTGTGATTCTTGTTGCTTTGTCAGCAAGTAAAGAAACTCATCCTCATTTCATTTATTTCCTATTGTGACTTGCTGTTTAGTCCCCAGTATCCTCTGCATTACAGAACTGTCACTTGTTCCCACAATAAAATGTATAAGGCACGAGGCACCATTCACCACACTCCTTGTGATATTTTTTCTCCATGTGCTTGTATTTGCTTGTTGGTAATATATTTCTATTAGCTATGTGATTTTATAATTTATTTCCAGGGCTGAAGAACTATTTTCTAGAACTGTTTCCTATCACATTCCAATATAGAGTATGTCAGATTTACATAAACAAAAATCTATACCTTTTTCCTTAGAAAATCACTTTAAAATCACTCCCAGTGTCTAAGTGATTGAAAGTGATTCGATTTTTTATGTCCAAAAGGAAAAATTAAATCTCCCTGTGAAAAAGGATGAGTGTCCTACTCTGGCATGTCTTATAAGTGAGCAGATAAGTACTTCAGGCTTGGTTTGCAGGAAACTCTGAAAGAGAGAAATCTAAGTAGCATTTCTGAGCAGAGCATTTTGCATGGAATATTTTATTTAATCCTCAGACCTTCCTGAGGGAGGTATGCAGGGAAGACCTCCCCCAGCAGGCCTGAGGCTGCCGTCCTTAGAAAGGTCTGCTTGCAAGGTTGGCCTTGAACTGGCAATCTGGGAGGTAGCCTGGTAAACATGTACCCACACTGATATAAAACATCCCCTAAATGATAAGGTGGTTCACTGCCCCTAGAATTTACAGTGTGTTCAGTTATCCTGACACCTGCTTTCCTTTAGGAAGTCTGGAATCTGGGTCTGTGTCCCAATAAACACCCTGGGTGCTGAGTCTCTACTGGGCGTCCCTGGTGGTGGTGTGACCCGCCTCAGGTCACAACTCATTGTGTGGGAATTAAGTGCATCCTATGTGACTGCCCTGGGAGAAGGTTCTGGAAGCCTGCCCCTGGTTCCTCCAGACTTCACACTGTTCACCTTTTCTCTTTGCTGATTGTGTTCTGTGTCCTTTCACTGTAATACATCAAATCCATGAATATGACCATATGCTGAGTCCTGTAAGTCCTGCTGGTGAATCACAGAACCTGAAGGTGGTCTCAGGGACCCCTAGCACAGATGTGTAGCATCATCATGGCCATTGATACAGCTGAGGAAGCAGAGCCCAAGGCCACACAGCTGGGAGGCGGCAGAGCTGGAGAAGCCACCTTCAACATCTCAGGAAGTGTCCTCGTTCCTCAGACTGAAGGTCTGTCTGCTGAAGAACCCAGACTCCAAAACCTGGAAATGGCTCAGTTCAGCTTATGACTTCGATTAGTTCTGCCAGCCTGGGGCTGGAAGCCCATCTTCAGGAGGAATGTGTGGAGACAACAAATGTCAGGATATAGAAAAGCACGAGAATATGGACTCTAGATTCTAGAAATCAGCAGACCCTACCAACAGCCGGGCAAGTTGTGTCCTGATATAACCACCCCGTCTAAAGGGTCAACATTCATAGCCAATTTCATTGATCTGTACACTCCTGTGTGCCGAAGTCCAAGATACATATTGTCACACTTGAACAGTCCTTTAATTAGGAAACATTTAAAAAAATGGCATCCGGGGCTTCCTTGGTGGCGCAGTGGTTGAGAATCTGCCTGCTAATGCAGGGGACATGGGTTCGAGCCCTGGGCCGGGAAGATCCCACATGCCGCGGAGCAACTAGGCCTGTGAGCCATGGCCGCTGAGCCTGCACATCTGGAGCCTGTGCTCCACAACAGGAGAGGCCACGGCAGTGAGAGGCCCGCGCACCGCGATAAAGAGTGGCCCCCGCTCGCCGCAACTAGAGAAAGCCCTCGCACAGAAACGAAGACCCAACACAGCAAAAATAAAAAAATTAAAAAATAAAAAAATTGGCATCTGCCCACGGTAACTGCCAGCATTCTTGATTAGTGGTGTATTAAATCTTGATTAGTCTCCCAGTAGAAGACATCTTAGACTTGATAAAATAGGATGTTTATTAGGAGAATTTTTTTCTCCCCAATAGCTGTTTCTTGTTCTAACAAACTCCGTGCATTAAAACATTTTCGGACAGATGGCAGTAAAAGTGTTATCAGGAAGAGCTGGCGTTTTAAAAAATTTTTCTTAAGTCCCCGTATGAGCCGGTGGTGGTACCAGAACTCAGATGAACATAAAAAGGGCTTACTTCCTATGTAGAAGCAGTTAATGTCAGTAATTCAAACTAAAGAGGTGTGTCTCCCCTTTCGAAGTTGCTACACAGTTCGACTAACTTTACAATTTTTAAAGAATAATTTGCATATTTAACAGTGTCTCAACAAAGCAGATAAAAGATCGAATGCTTTTTTTTTTTTGTACCTTGATGCATTCACATTCACACTTCAGTGTTTCTTCATCGCTTTCTTGAATCCACCAGCACACAACTCTCTTGCATTAGTTTTGTTATGGATGCGGCATTTCCATTTCACGTCTCATTGGGTTTTGTCATCCAAAACAGCACGGGTTCCGGAACACGGATGGGGGACCCCAGGGGCTCGTCCACCAGTCCCATCTCTCAGCAGCTGATGTCGTGGTGTGGGTGATCTGAGCAATGGACGCTCTGCTTTGTGACCTGCCCCCCAAGCCCCGGTCACTGGGCCTGGCCCGCACGTGGCTCCACAGGAAGCAGCCACGTGGCTTCAAAGGGCATAGAGAACAGACTTATGGTTGCCAAGGGGGAGGGGCGTGGGGGAGGGATGGACTGGGAGTTTGGGATGAGTAGATGCAAACTATTATGCATGGAACTGATAAACAACAAGGTTCCACTGTACAGCACAGGGAACTCTATTCGATATCCTGCAATAAACCATCATGGAAAAGAATATTAAAAAAAAAACAATACATATGACTGAATCACTTTGCGGTCCAGCAGAAATTAACACAATATTGTAAATCAACTAGACTTTAATTTCATAAAAGGAAAAACAACAAAACAAAACAGAGAAAGCGAGTCTGTGACCCACACCGCTAGCCCTCAGCATTGCAAACGCCCATCCTAGATACTGTTGATGCAAAGTGGCAAGACAGAGAACTCTAAATTACAAAACGACTTCAGCGTCCCAGCTTCCAAGTTCATGAGTCTTGTGAGCCTCCTAGCTTTTCAAATCTTTAACCAAAAAAGTACGATGTCAACATATTTACAAACCACCTGGCTCATGTTTCATTTCAATTAATCTGTAAAAATTCATGTCAGTTTCCCATAACAAGGATGAGAAGAACAGTGGAGAATGATCACTTTGGGTTTCAAATTCCACACTGCCTTCTCAGCCAAAGCCAACATTCAAAATCATTTCATTTCTTAAGTGTGTGTTTGTGTGTGTTTTTCCTTTCTTTTCTTTTTTTTCGGTCTTACGATCTCTGCCAGGTGTGAACTCCGCCTCCCCATTGGCCTTGTCTCTCTCTCTCTGCTTCTTCTCTGCTTCTTATAAGGACACCAGTCAGATTTAGGGTCCATCCGAACCTGGGATAACCTCAATTTAATTGCATCTGCAAAGATCCTATTTCCAAATAAGCTCTCATTCTGAGGGTCCAGGTGGATGTACATTTTTGGAGGACTCTGTTTAACACACTGCAAGGAGTGAGGCCCAGAAACAGACAGGTCTGTTTTCTTCACAAGTGACTTGGTGAGATAGACTCCCTGCACCTTGGCCAGTGCTGGAAATCAGAACACAGGTGGGGAATGAGGATGTGCAGGTGACAGCTGTGATCTGCCCTCTTGATGGTAATTTTCTTCTCAATACCCCTGAATTGCATTTGAGGTTCCAGACCTTCCCATGTCACTCCACGTGTTCAGGGTGGAATGGTCCCCCTGTGAGCCCTGAGACCCAGGTGGGAGCATCACATTTCCCAGCCACAATCAGTGGCAGATCTAGCAATTGTGACTTGTATTCTTGACTCCGAGATATATATACACACATATATATATACACACACACACACATATATATATATATACACACATGCATGCGCACACACACACGCACACACATTTGGTAAATCTTATTCATCAGAGCTCCAGCCATTCCAGCAACCCTTGCCATGCTTGGTGGTCCCCAAATGGACACTCATTTCCTTCAGTCCTTTAATCCCAGTGATTAAGGGGAAAAAAAAAATCCATAGAATGGAGTGGAGGGGGCATCTTGAAATTCCAAATAGAGATCTGGGAGCTCAAATTTAGACCATTGGGGGTCTTTCTGATCATGCCTGAGAATTATCATAAAGTACACATTTAGCTCTACTTAATGAGGTGCTAAAATTATTTACATATGAATTGGGACCATAGAATGTTCACAGGGGAAGCAATCTTGGTGATCATCTCATGTAATCGCTTTATTATAAAGATAGGGTAACAGAGGCTGACATGGCAAGTGATTGGCCCAGAGGTCACCTTCTGAATCACCCCATGATGCTGCCTCATCCTGGCTGTTCCTGGCTCCTTGGAATGTGGACAAAATGCCAGGGAAAATGTTGTGCATCTCAATGGTCCCTACCAATTAAAATACGTGGACTTAACAAAAGTTGGATTTCTTGCTCACTGGCCTGTGGGACCGAAATGCTTTTCTGCTCCAAGTGCAAATCCCTGGGTAAGCCCAGGAGAGAAGCAGCTGAGTCCTTCCCCCTGAGCTGCCTCCTCTGCCCCAGGGTCCTCTCCCCCTCTTTGCCTTCCTCTCTGTTCCTTTTTCCTCCATCTCACAGTTTCCAGTGTTCAGTGGCCATTAGGGGCTGTCTCTTTCCAAGTCAATTAATCCTCACGGCAAGCTTATGAGATCAGAATTACAGTCACCCCCATTTTACAGAAGGGAAAACTGAGGTTCAGAGATATAAAGGAACCTAAGGCCAAGATGGCACCCAAACCCCAAGTGGTCTTGGCCAGAGTCCTACCTTAAGCTCTCACTGTCCCCCCGTTTCCCTCCTCTGCCTCCCTTCTTTTCATTCTTTTCCTTCCCTCTGGATGAGTATGTATATCCTTATTTTTTAATAAAGGAAGATGAGGCTTGGTTAGGGGAAGAAAAGATGAGAAGGAAGAGGGAGTTAAAAATCACTTCTCCTTGTTAGTTGATTACAAGATTCTTCCGGCGGCCCTGCAGCTGTGGTTCCCTATAAAGGCAGCTTGCAAACTGCACCATGGCAGGAACGCTTTCACAATCATCATGAAAATCCACTTATTCTTGCCTGTTCATGTAGACACAATCCGTCCCCTTCATATCTGCATAATTAAAGGGAGAGCAACGGAAAGAAGCCACGCTCAGCAGAAGCAAATCTTGTAGACGCCAGGGGTCCTAACAACTGTCCCTAGCACGCTTCTGAGGAGGTGTCTGATCCTCGACCTAGAAAAGGAGTGGGTGTGGGCTGCTGATGGAGGTGAATCTTGACCTTGGAGCTGCACGGAACACCTGTTGGTTTCACCTGCCCGCCATTTTCCTTCAGGGCCCTGCCTCATCCCCATCACCACCCCCAAACCATGATCAGTCCCAGAGGGCTGGAGGCTAAGGCTGCCCGTGCTTCCAGGTACTGATATGACCTCACCCCTAGCTGCAGAGATGGGTTCCCTAAGGACCATTACCCAAACACAGCCCACGTGCACATCCTTGGGAATTCTAGTCTCATTACAGAAATCCCCCTACGTACGAACGAGTTCCATTGCGAGAGCATGTTCATAAGTCCAATTTGTTCGTTAAGTGCAACAAAGTTAGCCAAGGTACCCAACTAATACAGTCAGCTACATAGTACTGTACTATAATAGGTTTATAATACTTTTCACACAAATGATACATTAAAAACAAACACAGGGCTTCCCTGGTGGTGCGGTGGTTGAGAGTCCACCTGCCGGTGCAGGGGACATGGGTTCGTGCCCCAGTCCGGGAAGATCCCACATGCCGTGGAGAGGCTGGGTCCATGAGCTATGGCCGCTGAGCCTGCGCATCCAGAGCCTGTGCTCCGCAACGGGAGAGGCCACAGCAGTGAGAGGCCCGCATACTGGAAAAAAAAAAAAAAACCCACAAAAAATAAAGAAAATATTTTAAATCTTACAGTACAGGACCTTGAAAAGTACAGTAGTACAGTACAACAGCTGGCATCCAGGGGCTGGCATCGAGGGAGCCGGCAAGAAATAAACATGCTGTACTGCTGTCCTCTACACAGTCCTATACAGTAAAGGACACAAAAGCACAGCCACTTGCAGAGGATGCACGCACATGACATGTATGCCAGACACGTGAACGAACTTATGTGATTGGACATGTGAACGCATGTTTGCATCTCTGAAAGTTCACAGCTTGAAGGTTCGTATGTAGGGGACTTACTGTACTGGGAAAGCTATTCTCTTGCATTGCAGGGCTTGTGGGCTGCTGGGTTGGGAACGTGTAGGTGTGGTTTCCATCCAGCCATCGAGAGAGTTTGCCTACGCACTCCCCAGTGCTTAAGTATGTGTAGTCGGGGAGGGGGGCATCTTTCAGGGAATCTGTTTTCTCCAATGTGGTGGCACCTTCCCAAATGTCTTTTTATCTACTCAGCGCGGGCTGTTGGGAGCAAAAACGCTCTGGGGAATAGTTTACACTACAGAGTCCCCATGTAGGATCAGGCCACACACAGCCACGGGAGGGGGCTCAGAAGCAGGAAAGACACCCCGATGGGCTCTGTGGGGGGCAGGTCCAGTGCCAGCCACACTCACTGTGGGACACTCTCCCTGGTATTTTCTGTTTTATTTGGTCTTATTTCATGTTTTCAATGCTGGTGGCTGCATACTAAATCAATGGTAGGACCTTTCAGTGGGTCACAAACATGGTTTAAAAATGCTGGACCAGCTCATGTCTCAGCACAGGCCCCAAACACCCAATGGTCCTGGACAGATGGGCCAAGACAATGCAATCACAGTTGCAAAATAATCCTGTGTCTAAGAAAGTGGATACAGTTCTTTCCTCCTTTTTTTTTTTTTTCTTTTTCCCTTCAAGCCTTAAAAGGAGAGAAAGAAATCTTTTCTAATCTGGTTGCATAGCTCAGGGCTCTTCTGGAGGGAGAGAATGATTCCAGCACTTGTGATAATGGACTCCTTTTCCACTTATGTTCACACCTGGCTGGAGTCCTTACCCTGCCTGGGCTACACACACTGGATTCCTCTGACAGGATGCTTTGGGCTGAATGTCTCAATCTCCCTCACAAGCAGGCAGGGAATCATTGGAGATTTTGAAAACAAACAACCAAATTTGAGTGCGTCCATTTGGAAAATAAAAGGAAAAAAATTCTGCCAAATTGTTAACTGTTTCGAATGGACAGCCATGGGCATTGGCCTATTTGAAATCCTTCTAGAAATTTCAGGAAGTGGCATGGCCTCTTTCCCGTCACTGATGAAATCGTCCTTTGAATCCTGGCTCCATCAGCTATAGCTGTCCCTGGAGAGGCCACTTCCAAGGACAAGACACTGGGACCACCCTCTAAATACCTTCTGTGGAAAGGCAGCTCTCCCAGAGAGCCGACTAGTTTTGTAGGTTGACAAACAGCTTTCCATTAAATAACATTTATTTTCTTTTGTGGGGGGATTATAAAAGAAATATATGTCCCTAGGGAGAATTTGAAAGGGAGAGTAAAAAGAAAAAAGATTGCCTGTGGTCCTATCACTTGGCACATTTTAATATTATTTCCTTTCTGATTCTTTGCCTATGCTTATCTTTATATATACTTCTATGTCATATTATTATATTTATAGGTATTCAAGTTGTACACACAATAAGAATGTGTTTGACCACAAGTAACAGAATTATCCACTCATGATGGCTTAGAACAAAGATACGTGTGTTTACGGGGGAGGCCGGGGCTGGGGCAGACCCGGGTCTGTGTGGGGACCATCTCCTTCCTTCCCTATGACCCATCGGTATATTGGTTTCTTCCTCATTCACAGTTCATTCATTCTTACTTTCCATAAGAATGGCTGTCTTTATGGTTTTCGTTAAACAAAATTTCACAAAATTTTAACAGAAAGTAGGGGGTGTGGGAGGGATGGAGTGGGAGGCTAGGGTCAGCAGATGTAAGCTCTTCTATATAGAATGGATCAACAACAAGGTGCTACTGTAGAGCACAGGGAACTATATTCAATATCCTGTGACAAGCCATCATGGAAAAGAATATTTAAAAATGTATATATGTATCACTGAATCACTTTGCTGTACAGCAGTAATTAACACAGCATTGTAAATCAACTATACTTCAATTTAAAAAAAAAGAAGAAGAAAAAAGAAAGAAAGCAGATTTGCACTAAATACACATTGAACTCGCACTTATTCGACTATATCCTGTCTGCTAAGAGGGGGAGAGGGAGAGAAATGACAATTTCGAGAATGAGAGTGACGCTGTCCTCTCCTCTGTCTTGGGATAAGGGCAGGAACTGTGACTGTCCCATCCTTACAGATGGTCTGACCTCCAAGGAGCCTTTCCTAAATTAGCATCCCACCCCCTTGAGCCCTGTATTCTGTACCTGCGGGGGCAACTGAAAAGATCTTTCAAATCCTATACACTAGGGGTTGGAAAAATATTTACAAGAGTCAGATAGGAGGTTTAGCCCTGCAGGAAACAGTCTCTGTCACAACTATTCTACTCTGCCTTTGTGGCAGGAAAGGAGCCAGGGACGAGATGTCAATGGATGGACACGGCTATGTTCTAATAAAACTTTACTGACAAAAAACAGGCAGAAGCCCGGGTTTGGCCCACGGCTGTAGTTGGCCAACCCCTGCTCTACAAAATTTATGAATTTTGCCTCAACAAGGAGGCTGCTTAACCCTACCGACTCCCATTTTGACAGGGGGGATGTTAGCATCCTTCTTAGCCCATCCACCAGGAGGGCTGGAAGGTAACATCTACCTTTGTCTCTGCCCCTCCCTGAATCCTGCCCATGGAGAAGGAGTGAGTTGTCTGACAGGGGAGGCTGGGCATAGGCCGGAGGCGGTAGGGGCCCAGCCCTGCCCCACTCCCTTCAGAGCCCCCCAACCTCTCCTCTGATCTCCTGTTACCTGAATCTGGCCACTGAATCTGGGTCCTGTCCTCCAAGCTCGCTTTTCCAGTAGTAGCGCTGATGGATTTTTCTCCATCTGTTTGGCTCCTGTATCTAACTCTCAACTGATGCTGACCTGGGGAGGTGAGTGGTGTCTTCGTTTTCCCCGCAGGTCCTCCCAGCTCTGTGCCCAGGGAGGCTGTGCCCTCTGCATCCAGCGGGCATTGGCCAATGGGCGTTGAAGTGGCAGATGGGAACAGAGCCAGCATGCTCCCCTGGCTCCCTCCCTGCGAGGTCTTCCAGGCTGTGTGGTCATCTACCACACCTCCTGTCTAATGACCTTATTTGTGTGGCCAGGACAAAAAAGACATGATCAATCATTTCTGTATCCCTAACCCCACCCTGCCTTCAGATTCTGGGCTGGGTTGAATACTGCCCCCCTCAAAAGAGGTCCACCTAGGACCTCAGAACGTGACCTTATTTGGAAATAGGGCCTTTGCAGATGTAATTAAGGTAAGGCTGGAAATGCAATCATACTGGATATGGGTGGCCTTAAATCCAGTGAGAATATCCCTGTAAGAGACAGAAAAGGATGCCCAGAGACACCCAAGGGAAAATGCCACATGAAGACAGAGGCAGAGAGTGGAGTGATACACCTAAAACCAAGGAATGCTCGGGGTCCCCAGAAGCTGGAAGAGGCAGGAAGTATCCTCCCCTAGAGCCTCTGGAGGGAGCACGGCCCTGCAGACACCTTGACCTTGGACTTCTGGCCTCTAGAACCGTGAGAGAATAAATTTCTGTGTTTTAAGCCACCCAGTGTGTGGTAATTTATTGCAGCAGCCTCAGGACACTGCTACAGACCTAACTGACAAATAGCATACACCGTCTCTTTGTACAGTGTCTGTACTTCCCACTAAACATACCAAAATCTTATTCTCCGTGGGTGACAGTGATGAAGAGAATGCCATTTCTTCAGGGAAATTTCTGTGATGAGCTCCCAAGAAAGGCTTCTTTCCCAGCATCAGCACCTCTGCAAGGAGTCCGGGCTGACACATCTGCTGCAAGACCCGGGTCACTCTCCACTTCTGTTTTCCCCTGCTTCCAAAGTGCGTCTGCTTTTCACGTATGACAACATCTCAGGCAGCCTCCTTTCCTTCCAGAGTCCAAACCAACACATCTTCCAAGTCGGATTTCAGGACATTTGTCATTCACGTTTTACTTGCAGGAAAGATCAATGCTTCTAAGAATCCACAGGTTTTGTCCACTCTCATGCCAAGGATTTTCAGAATTTTACACCCTTCCATGTGAGCAGGAATATGCAAATGGAAAAAGTAACTTGCTGACAAGTTTTGTATGACTATTTTTAGGCAGCTCTTTCCTTGGGGATCTGTTTGTTTCTTTGGGGCCAAGATCACAAAGATGGAGCCAGAAAACAACTCATAGGCCCACAGTGTTACAGAGTCCAAGCTCGCTCTGCTCGCCGCAAAACAGGCCAGTAAATCGGAGACGAGGTGTTGAGGCAGGGAATACAACTTTATCTGGAAAATCGGCAGACCTAGAAGATGGCAGACTAAAGTCTCAAAATAACCATCTTCTTGAGGTTTGGATGCCAGTTTCTTTTATAGCACAGAGAGGGGGAGGAGATGAGGAAGACAGTACAAAGGCCATACGTTTTGCAAATATCCTCTGGAATGGCCAGCCTCGGGGAGGAGATGTGTTCATTTCTTCTTTCTTGCAGCCATCCCCAGGTGGACAGGGTCCGGATGCTTCCCTGAACAAAGACTCTGGCTTGCTTAACATTCAGGCAGAGGGCAGGGTTCCCTGAGGCAGGCCATTCTGTATAGACAGAGTCCTTTTAATGAACACAAGCAGCAGAAAGCAAAGGTTAAAGTGAAAGAAACAGATCCAACATGGAGTCAGATTGGGCTCTTCCCTGTTACAACAGGTTTTTTAGAAAACCTTGTTACATCTTTTAAAGACATTAAATTAGTGGCCAACACTCACGCATTAGGACATTTTACATATAATGCAGTGGGCTCAGCGACCCCGGGCCCTCACTCGTGCGTGGCAACAGCTGACCAGGGTTGAACACTGCCTGTCCTTTAACCCAGATGGTGCTCATCAATTTGCCACTGTCCCCGTCTCCCTCCTGCCTGACACCTGCTCTCTTTGACTCGACCCAGTGGATGTCTCTAGACCTGAGGTCACAGTCTCTGATACAGGGACTGTTTTATTCACATCTTCTTCAACAAATATTTCTTGAAAATGTGTAAGTGGGGCCAAACACCGTATTAAGTGCTGGGGATGCAACAGTGAACAAGACAGACATGGTCCCTGCCTCCAAGGGGTCTACGTTCAAGTAGATAACCCAGGTCCTAGTATTATGTGACAAGAGGACACACTTTAACACTGGCAATGCCATCTCAGAGATTTAGGACTTGGCATATAGGGTTTGCTGTATATTAATTTTCATTTCTTGGAGGCAAGGTATACAGTTGCAGTCAAGCTGGAAAGTTTCTCGCCCAGTTTTGGTTACATCTGAGGGTCTTATGCTCAGGAATATTCCAAAGCCTGTCCGAATTTCCAGCATCCTTCTGTACCTCTGGCCTCCCGGCAACACCCTATCTGATCGCCCAGGATTGCAGCTATCCTAAAAAAGGACGTATGTTTTGAATTTGTTGGCAGTCATGAAAATTCTCATCCAATTAAAACTCCTTCACCAGCCTCCAGGAACTACTAACTTGGGAGTCTTTGTTTATTGTCTAATCAGAGGATGGACAACAAAAATTCAAGACGTGTTAAGGTAGCTCTTGGATGTCTTTGAGGAAATAACCAGTTTTAAGGTTAATTGATGGTTACTTTTAATTAGGAGAGTGTCTTCTACAGTATGTTCACTAAAGCTGCCTGGGAGTCTAACTTCAATGAAGGCACTTCCCCTGTGAGTCACTTTGCCGGCACATCTGTAATTTACATGAACAATTTCACTGTTTCTCGCTTTCTTCTAATGAAATGCTTGGGGAGTGGATAATTGCTGTGGTGTCTATAGTAAGGCGGGGCCGATCCTGGGACACTTTGAGCCCAGAGAAGAAGGTGATGGGAGAGACAGTAACTGCGGCATTTAGGGTAGACCTCACTCCCCTGCCTTGGTCTCCTTCACACTGTGTCTGGCTGGTGCAAGCTGGATTCTCTTTTCTTGAACACTCTCAATTTCTCTTTACATAATGTTAAGAAGTCCCATTAATCTGTAGCCACCGTTGGCCATTCGCTTCTCTGCAGTAAGGCTTAATAAACCATTTCATTGCGAGGTGTGAAATACTTAAGTGTATCGCTTTCAACAGCATTGGATTTGCAGAGCATACTGGAACCCCACTTAGATAATTTGGCAGCTACTGTTGAGTATTTCAGTGGGCATCTCAAATGTCGGAAGAGGAGACCTTTGTCTCTGGTTTGCATACGCCTCTGTCCCCTTCAAGGAAAATCGTGCCTTGCAACAAAGGCACCAGAAGCATTTGGCCAAGACACTTTTCCAACGTGTGGGACATGCATCCACAGGGCAGATGGTTTCCCATCCCTGGCCCCTGTCCACTGAATTAGGTATGGTAGCGCCTCCAGCTCCTGGGACAAGAAAACTGCCCCACAATGTCCAAATGCTCCCTAGCGGCTAGGGATCACCCAGGTAAGAAATAAATTCCAAACTAAAGGGCACGAGGAAGACACGGGTGTTGAGTCCCAATCTCAGAGTCTTCTCTCTGCCCTCCCTCCCTTTTCTTATGGAAATGCAGCCTTCTTATTTTGGAAAGCCATCCTCTACACCACCTTCCCGTCTCTCTTCCTAACACACACACACACACACACACACACACACCACTTATAGCTTTGCCTCCCTGGTGACGATGATTTGGGGAAAATCGGGACCTACGATGGATGGGGCTAATCAAAACTCCTTTCCTAGGACTTTTCCAATTCACAATGAAAGAACATGAGCTCAGAAGCTTCTAGCACTCGTGGTTCTGGGCTCTTGGAAAACAGGTGGTCTTAGTGAAGGAGGTTGTTACACGGGGAGACGTGGAGGGGAGGGAGGTGGAGGAAGAAGTGGGGAGGGGGGAGGGGAGGAGAAAGGGAACCTGACATGTACTCAAATCCGCAGCTCTAGATGATGCTAAGCCCAGCTGCTCTTCCTAACGTGGTAAAACAGGGTAATGTTTCCCCCCGTTTGTGGGTTTCATGCTAATTTCAACCAACCGGCCTAAAAAATAGAGCAGGAGGATGAGTGATTAATGACCCGTGTTGCAACAAAAGGATGCACGAGTGACTGACTACCTTTCTCTTGTCCGGTAGGACGCAGGAGGCTGCCCAGTTTATGAAGGGGGAAGTCTCATACCAGCGCTGGAATAAATATCACTGCAGGCTTGTAGATGAAAGAAGACACCCCGCAGGGCCTCTCTTCCCTGCCAGGTCTCCTGGGTGCTGACTGCTGAGAAGCAGCCCGTGAAAAGGCAGCGCTGTGCAAACTCCCATCCTCACACGGCGTCTGTGAGGGAACTCCCGCTGGAATATTACAGCATAGGGACCAAGTACAAGTCTATGCGACCTTGCCGCCCGACGTGTCTCAGCAAGCATGTGCCTTATCCTGCCATTCCGTCCTTCACAGCTTTTAAAAATGAAATTATCCTTTATCATATGAAATCATAACGGCCACTGATTTAATTCACAACTCGCTGAATATTTAAACTATATTTAGTTTGCAAAATAAAATATTGACACATTGGCTCACGCATTGGAAACTATTTCATTCCCACTCAGTGTGGTTTATGGGGTTAAGTCTCCTTCCCTGGTATGAGGGAAGGGGTATAGGACCCAGGCCTGGCCAATCAGAGCTCAGCCCCTGATGGGCCATGGGGATTGGATCAGGATGAGCATGTGACCAAAGCTACAATCAATGAAATGCAGCCCCAGGACTTGTGTTCCAGTTGCTAGGAAACAGAATTTGCTTCTCTACCAGGGCCGGAAAGCTGGTAGGATGCACGTCTGGAATCCTCATGGCCGACCACCTAGGGCATCCCACCCGAGAGTAAGGCAAGCTAAAGAGACAAGAAAGGTGAAAGGAGGAAAAAAAACAACAAAGTCTGTCTCTTTGTATCTTTGTTTGAGCCCCAGGATCCAGCCAGGCCTTGGGGCAGCCAATCTCTTGAATATTAAGTTGCAAGAACCCTTAAAGTCCGTCTTTTGGTTCAATTCGTTCAGGTTGGGATACTGTCCTTGGAGCAAAAAAATACCCAGCTGGCACCCCATGCCTTTGTTCCATGGAATCTGAAAGAATGTGGAGACCTCAGGTGCAGAAGAAAGACTGCCAAACCAGAACTTTGATGATCTGGAGTTAATCCCCACTCAGCAACTAACTCATGGTTCATCTCACTGTGCATCAGTTTACTCATCTGCAAAATGGGTAGACTAATACATATCTTGCCTCCTGTTCAGTAAAGAATCAACCTTCTTATTTAGAGGGACCCTAGGGGGAGAACTGCATGAGGAGTCGGGAGACAGGAAGACCCAATGAATGCGTCCATGGAAAGTGCTTAAATCAGAACCTGGCATATTGTAAGTGCTAACACATATTAGCTCTTGTTATTTTTATTAGCATTAGGAGGAGGAGGTGAGCATGGACAGAGGGCTGAAGGGAGAGGCTCAGATTGCTGAGGGCAGGAGGGAGGTCGGACCTTCAGAGGAGGTGGGTCCTATTTGCTGTAGAAGAGACACGCCAAGATGGGAAGTGACCCCGGAGTCAGGCTTCCCCTTCACAAGGGCAGCCTAGCCCCTGCTCTGTGGACCCCTCATCTCAGGCCCCTTGGTTCAAGGGCACAGAGGCTACCATTCTGGTGGAGCAGGGGTAAGCTGCCAGGAGCCTCTGCTGTCTTCTGGCTCCATTATCAGCCTCCCTCACCCCCAAAGCCCTTTGGCAGTCTTATTTATCTCTCCTAATTTCAGTGCCAGTTCCAGACCGGTTTCCGTGCCCCCACGCAGATTTCAGAGCGTTTCTTGATTTCCCTATCCAGGCTCAATGGGAAGAGTTGACATTAGTCACTCCCCCTTCTCTGAGCCATTCAGCTGCTCATACCAGTAAAATTCTCATGCTGATTTAAATTAATACTCTGCCCTTTCCCATTAAATCACTAGAAGCTTCTAAGGTCCTCTGGATCACCTAGAAGGTCCCAGTCAATATTTATTATTGATGCAACAGACAGATGTTTTACCTTAATACCCCTACCTATATTGGGATATAATAATAGTAACAACTAAGATTTTTGACCCCTTACTATACACTGGTCACTGTGCTTCATGATTCACACATATAAGTCTCATATAATTCTTAGAACCTCCCTATGAAGATGGCATTATTAATATTCTATGTTACAGATGATCAAATCGAGGCTCTGGGAGACTAAGTAATTTGTAGGAGAAGTGAAGCTAATATGCAAAAAGAAACAAAGTCGACGGAGGAAGAAAAAGACATACCTGAGACACATGATTCTTTCACTGACTCTGGAGTCAACCATACCTGAAGCCAAGTGCATGCCTGAACTTCCCATTCATGGGAGCAAATACAATTTCCCTTCAGTTTTAGGGTCTTGGAATGAGTTCTGACTAACAAAAACAACCTGAAAGGTAAGTATAATTATCCCAAATTGTAGTCATGTTTTAAAAGTGAGGCTGAGAGTTTAAGTCATTGACCTAAAGGATCCATAAAAGGAGGGATTATTCCTAACTTGCTGACCATGAAATCTGCATCTCCTAACACAATGCCTGGTACTCACTTTGGGCAGAGATGAGAAGACGGAAGGACCGAGAAAAGGAAAAAGGAAGATTCATTATACAGCAAAGAGGTGGAAAAAGCAGGATTTTAATTAAAGTTCATTGGCTGCCATGGGCATTTGAAAAGATACATATTATCCCTCTGTTTGAATGTATTGGCTTCTAGTTTTTCCTTTTGATCCTATGATCGCTTTCTCTTGGTTTCAGGAAGACAAAACTACTAGTTTCCCCTTTTGCTATGTCCCATGACTTTACTGCTTGTTTCAGCCAAGGAGCAGAGGAAAGAGAAACCACTGCAGTTACATTAAGCATAGTCACCTAATGCAGGAATGAGCACCAAGGAAGTCACTGGGGTGACCAAAGGAGAGGGTAAGGCTCTGCTTTCACATTTTCCTCGCTTTTGAATGTCAAATAATTTTGAATGATTCTCTGCACATTGTAAATGTTACGCTGTATGGATTCTGAATTCTGTGGAGAATCTGGATTCTGTTATATTCCTCAGAAAAGTGTTAACGTTTTTCTTGTGGATCGCAATCAACACGGTTGGATTCCAAAAATGTCTCTTGGCATGCAGCTCAAATCAGTTCAGTTCTTTTATTCTCCATGTGGCTCATGGGTCTCCCAAAGACATGGGCAAAGTTTACGCACAGAATTTGGGGATCTTATTTTCTGGCTCAGTCCATTTTTGGATTCCTCCCTTCTCCTTTCCAGTGGCTATGGTGGCCCCAAACTGTGTCCTCTGGTTCTTCAGACCATAAAGAGTGGGTTTCAACAGAAGTAAGAGTTGTCCCAAGCAGCAGTGACTGTGACCTGTTTTTAGGGGAAAAGACACAGAATTAGGAAACATTCTCCATGCCTTTTCCTCCTCCCAAATGTCAACTCCCTTCTGGAATATGCCTGCCTCTCTTCATTCTTTACTTAGAGTCTTCAGGGTAATGGTCTTGTTCATGTGTTTGTCTTTCTCTTCTTGTTTTGTATTTTATGCAGAATTTACCATTGTTACCTATGGGAAGATCGATCCTGTAGGTGTTTAGTTGGCCACGGCAGAAGCTGAACTCTTCACATACTCTTTGAACAGCTCCCCTTGCATTGTCCCACCCTGGAAGCTGGGCACATATGCCTCTCCAGATTCTTCTTCAAGTTCCAGGATGTTCACCTTGAAGGAGCTTAAAGCCCAGCCTGCCCTGAATCATGCATCAGTGCCTCAGGAAATCTGGTTGATTTTTGCTTATCCTCCAACTCCCTCTTCTGGATCTTTATATCCCCAGCTGCTCCCACAATTCTATAAGGTCTCTTTCCTAAAATAAACACCCTATTCATAGTGGTTCCGCTTCTCTAATTGGACCTCAATGAATACGTATTTGCACTGGAGGAGTTGCATCAGTAAATGTCATGCCCAGTCATTTTGGATTTCTGTGTAAATGCTTTATCTTCTCACCAGCCTTGTACCTAATCCCAGCCGGCCTGAGCTTTAATCTCTCCAATGGTCCACAGAGATCAAATGTCAGTCTCCTGGGCTCCATTAAGGCAACTGCTTTAAGTGGGAAAAGCTATCTATGGAAATCCTGTTGGAGATGGGCCACCCCAGGAAATATGTTGCACTCACAAGTCAGAGGCAAAGGGGCCAGTAGTGACCAATATTGCCTCTTGAGAAGACACTCATTAGTGTGAAATGCTGCTCAACTGAATGGCACTCTTAGGATGTGCCTGCCCCTTTGCTTAGACCCAGAAATCTGAGCTTTTATTTTTCTCTCCACCAACAGAAAATACCAGCTTCCGCCACCAGGGGGCACCGTTGACTCTATAACCATTTGGCGGCTGCCGGTGGGTTAGCGAGCAGAGCTGTTTCTCACATAAATTAACTGCACTGGCATTGCATGGTTCCAAGTGTCAAAACAGCACAATTTTGGCAGTTTTCCATATGAAGCTCAATCTTCCTTGTAACAGGCCATCAGGGAGTTTTAAGGCGAGTCCAGAACGATGTAGCGAGTCTAGCTACAAAGCTCCTTTAGTTACCTGGATGGTCTGAACCTGAGAAAGGTGATTGAAAACAGTGAGTCATATGTAAAAGTTATGAGTGTCCCTCCTTCCCAGAAACTGGCTAGACCTGTAAGGAATCATAAGCAATGCCATAGCCTGGGCTGCTGTTCATGGGTGGCCAGGAGGGGCTTGAAAAGGCAGATTAAGAATGCCACTTAAGGGCCTCCCTGGTGGCGCAGTGGTTGAGAGTCTGCCTGCCGATGCAGGGGACACGGGTTCATGCCCCGGCCCAGGAAGATCCCACATGCCGCAGAGTGGCTGGGCCCGTGAGCCATGGCCCCTGAGCCTGTGTGTCCGGAGCCTGTGCTCTGCAACGGGAGAGGCCACAACAGTGAGAGGCCCGCGTACCGCAAAAAAAAAAAAAAAAAAAAAAAGAATGCCGCTTAAGTGCTGTGTTGCATCCTGCAGTGGTGGATGAGTTTGAATTGAATTACTTCCTATGAAAAATGCGAAGTATAGGTCCTAATGAGTCATGACTATAAGACTGAGAAAACAAAACCAAAGCTTTAGGGGTGAAGAGGATGAAACCAACACAATGGCTGAATCCACCCAGTTCAACCTCAATGACCTTGGAGCTAGTTTAACCTATTTCTTCCGGCTGGTGGTTATGGGAACTGCCCGGAAGTAAACATCGCTGTTCCTGTTTATGGGCTGAACTATGTTCCTGTCTAGTCCTTTCTTACACAAAGACTCTGCCATCCTGTCTTTCTTTCCCATCTTCACTATTAGTCTCCCACCATCCCTGGGATCAAACATCACTTCCTCAAAGGTAACAATCAGAATTTATTCGACAATATTTCTTGAGTGCAGGGTGTGTTCGGGGCGGGCATCGGAAAGGAGAGGAAATTATAAGGAGTGGGCTTCAGAAAGGGGGAAGAGCAGGTGCAAAGTCTCTGAAGGCAGAATGAGCAGAGCCTTTAAGGTCAGTGTCGATGGAGGGGAGGTGGGCAATGAAATCACTCTGATCTTCCCTGGGCTCTTATAACATGTCTTTTGTGCCTGTTTTCCGATGTCTATTCAAGATACTTGTATATGTCTATTATCTCCCCTATTACGCTCTCTGAGGACAGGCTCCGAGCTCAATGCTCACCCATAATAATCTCTCAACAATTGATGATTGAATTAAAGAATGACAAGACATGGAGACTGTTATTCCTGCAATGGGACCTGATAATCCACAAGGAACAGGGGCGGAGCTGAGCGGGTGTATCATGCAGTGAATGTGAATGCCTGGTGTTTCGGTGAGGATGGGTTATCTTCCAGTGCAGCAACAAACGACCCCCAAATGTCAGCCCGTCATCTCTCATTCAGTTTCTGTGTGTGTGTGTGTGTGTCCACTGCTGCTTAGCAGGGGACTCTGCTCATGGAGGTGATTCAGGGACCCAGGTGATGGAGCCACCACTACCTTGACCCAAGCCAGTCGCCATGCTTACTCGGAACATCAGGCTCACTGATAGGTATGTACTAAATAACTTATTAACTGACTGCATGGCAAACTCTCCAATCTCATGCTGCTTCTGGAACGATGCAAGGCACTGAATGTGTCTAGGATTGCTTTGTGTTGAGAAGCAGGAAGGGGTTTGACCTTTGGTGACATTTTCAAATACATATAGTTTGGGTAATATGACTTTGGATAAATATGCAGGGAGCAGAATCAGGTAAGGATTTAGGGAACTGCTACACAAAAGACGGTCCACTGAGGCACAGCAACGAGATGATCTGGGGGAGCCTGTTAGAGATGCAGATGAAGGGCCACCCACCCCTGATGAACTGAATCAAGTCAACATGTTAGCAAGTCCTCAAGGTGATGTGTATGCAGAACAAAGACTGAGAATTGGTTACTCAGAGCAGGGATTCTATAGCCAGAGTAACTGGGTTTGAATCCAGCTCTGCCGACTACTAGCTCTGTGACCCTGGATACGTTACCTAAACTCTGTATGCCAATTGCTTGGTTTGTAAATGGAGTTACTAAGAACATAAAGTCATAAGGTTGTTGCGAGGATTAAATGAGCGAACACATGCGAAAGTACTGGAAATAGTGCTCGGCACAAAGTAAAAGATCTGTAAATGTCAGAGGTGGTGACGGTGATGCAGCGTATACAGTTAAGGAAATGTCAGTGTGACCACTTCCATTTGTAACCAGTTGAAGCTATATTAACCCACTTCTTTTACTAAATGGACTACTGAACCCCCAGTGGAAGGGTGAGGGGTGGAAAATCCACTCTGTGGGTCTCTAGCAGGGTGATAAAAGCCTGGAAGTACGGCAGGGAAACTGGATCTGGGTCAGGTGTGGAGGCATTTGAGCATCAGTCCTAAAAGTTGTTCTCCTCAAGCCGAAAGCCACCTGCATCTCGCATCTTACCTGGAGAAGCTGGGCGCATGATCTCTGCAGGGGAAATTCACCTCCATAGAGGCGGAGTTCCAGTAGATACACCAGGGCAGCCCAAGGTGCTGCAGAGTTGTCTGTAAGGTTAAGTGGAAATTACAAAGGAATGATTTTTCAGTGTTTGTCCGGAACAGAAAAGTCTAGCAAGTGAAACCTGATACAAAGAGCAGGCCTGGCCAGCGGGACCTAACACAGGCGACCAGGACACCTGGTGTAGAGAACGGGCGGAGCTAAGCACACACCTGAACGCAGCTGAGTGGGACGAAGGATTATAGATCCAACCCCACTTCTGCCACTTCCCAGCTGGGGGACCTTGAACAAGCCACCTAACCTCTTTGACATCAGTTTCTTGGTCTGTAAGATGGGATAAAAATAGTACACATCCATAGTGCTGTCAACAGGATTCCTTGGCAATTAACAAGCATCTAATGATATTGTCCTCATCATAATGGTTACTATTACTGGTTAAGGAGCTGGAGGTAAAAATGTGTGAATCTCAGTTTCCTTGTTAGTAACATGGGACTGGCACTCTACAGCTTTACGAGAGTCATTCACCAGACAAGTGCTCATGTGGGGGCACACCCTCCTAGGGGTTGGGAACACAGGTCAACCGCCACCCCCTACCCCATGGAGCTGACATGGGATGGGGGAAGCTGCAGATAGATAATAAGCAAATGAACACATAAATGATCAAGAGTGGGTGGTGATAGCCCCCAGTAAATACTCCCTAATGGTTAGATTCTTACTGGATAGCACAATGTTGCAATCTTTATCCATGTGCAGCAGGGAGTAAGGGAGGGGAGTGGGGAAGGATGTGTTGTTTCTACAGCCCACTTCCCCCTACCTACCCAGCCCCACCTTAGCCAGGCTGCGTGAGACCCTAGAATTTGTTAAAACAAGGGTTATGGATCTTACCAACGTAAAACCAGACTTTCAGCTGGTGGCTACAAGCTGACCACACCACCTCTGGGGCAGATGGGGAGCTGATTTTCCATGTCACCACTGCCATGTACTAGCAAGGGACTGAACTTCCTCTTGGAGCCTCAGGTTTCCCACCTGCCCCAAGGTACCCCCAAGACTGCTTGCCCCCCAGTCTTTCTTTCCTCCCTGAAGGGTACCATTGGGGAAACCCCGCACTCTAACACTGTCCTACAACTCACACCCATCCATCGGCGAGGCTTTTACCTTCGCCTGGAGCGGGCAGCCTAACTGGTCCACGCCTCCACCTCACCACTCCCTGCTACCTTCCCAGTCCCGGCCTGCATCCCTCCTACCCTCCCACAGTCAGCTCTTAACTGGACTCCAGGCTTCCTCTGCTGCCCCCTACAGGCTGTGTTCTACAAGAGGCCAGAGCTGTTCTGGGGGGTGGGGTGAGATCATTTTTTTCCTCTGCTTCCTGGTCTTTGCACTTTTGGTTTTCTCCTCCTTAAAAGCTCTTTTCTCAGAAATCCGCCAACTTACCCACTCCATCTGCCCTCTCTAAAGTTGTAACCCCGAATCAGACTTCCCCTTATTCTGTTTTAGTTTTATTCACAGCACCTATCACTGGATTCTAGGATGGATTTATTTGTATATTTCCTGAGAGTCTGTCCCCTAGACTATAAGATCCATGAGTTTAGGACCTTCATCTGATTTGTTCACTGCTAGAACCCCATACCTGAGCCTGACAAATGGTAAGCAGTAGACAGATATTTGTTGAAAGAATGGATGAAATGTCAAAGGACAATAGTACTCCCATTAGTGTTATTGCGAGCATTAAATGAGATGACGTCTATGTACAATAACAAAAGTGCCAGCACAGAGTGCTAAACATATACCTGCCTGCCTTATTTTTCATCTTTAATAGCAAGCACCATAGTTAGGACTTGCCATTAGATCTTCAGGACGACTATAGCTGCCTCATGAGGCCAACATATAGCCCTTCTTTTCCACGTTCTTAGTAACATAAACCTATAGGTCCTCTATCTAGAGGCAAACCTTATAAGAAATTCCTGAGCTAAATTCCCAAGTTCCAACCCTCATTTTATGCAATGTTAAGAATTTGGAATTTAAGCATGAACAACAAAAAAATCTGAACTTGCCTTTTTGACTTATGCACCCTGGGCACATGTGGAAACAGCAGGTTTCCTCTTTCCAATCTCTCTTCTCTCCTATAAATCATGTTAATTGTCTCCATGTGCCCAAAGCCCACAAGGAGTTTTGCAATAGCCTTTGAGGAGATTAGTGGTCTCTGATGTTGGTTATGAAATTCAGAAAAGCATCTGGAAGTAATCTAAGTTAAGGAATTAATGATTTGGGGGTTAAAAAATACATGCCTTAAAAAAAATAAATACAGGAAACTCTTTGCCCATGAACCTCTAAGTTCACACCTCTGTTTTGGGGGGTGGGTTCCTAAAAAAGATAAATCAACAACATCATCCCTTTTATTTGTTTGGTTTTAAGAAGGTCACATGGTAGATTACATGGGATCCTAAACTGAGATTTGCGGAAGAGAAGCAACCATTACCTGGGTCTCCTTTTGTCCGTCTGGAAGAAGCAGGAAAGTCTCTTACAGGCGATGCTAGGAGACTTTGTGGTCTCAAGGCATATCTGAGACTTGGAACACCCGAGGATGGCAGATGCCTTTGGGGACTGTGAAGTGGATTTACCTGACTGAAACTCTTCTTTTTCTTCTCATTTTAGAATTTTTACGTATTCCCCTGTGGTTTGTTCAGTTTCACCCCTTCTGATTACTTGAACCATGGAGTCCTGGACCACAACCTGTATTTGGCTCTGCAGTACAGAGGGCGATATTCTGTGCCAAAAGTAAAGAAATGATGTGTGTGGGGAGGGTGAGGCCGAAGAGCAGGGGAGTGGCCGGCATAACTGGGGCTTTTTCTTTTGTTTCTCTTATCAGACAGGAGGGAGAGAGGAAGCAGACCCCAACCACTCAGTCAGGACATGATGGGCTATGTTGTATTTCTCACTGAGGCTAGAAACATTTAAATGAAAAAAATATTTATTCTCCAGTGACTTTCAAACTAACAAATAAAAATGAGGAGGAAATGTGCCTTCCATTTCAGGAGCCCGAGTCTACCTTATGACTGTCTCCCAAGGCTATGTGTAGATAGCTGAATGAACTGAAAAATTGGGCAGCTATCAGCATAGTCCACTTAAAAAATGAAGTCTCTGCTACCCAGGCCTATGAGAACCAAGGTTTCGCAGTTTTCTTTCTGGCCTGGCTAGTTTTCCCAGCTGCCTTCTGCCCACATAAGGCAAGCAGAGTGGACCAGTGAGCCCTCGTCCTCTGGAGGCCGTCCAGCTGGGAGAAGGGCTCCTGGGATGGGGAGTGCCCTCGGACCCTTTGCCCCCAACCCCCAATTTCCCCTCATGCTCAGCTCATGATCCCCTGTAACTGAGTCGGGACAGCAGAAACGGATTTGCAGTGCTCAAGACGTTTCACTTTTGTTTCTTCTCACCTGATGAAGGATATTTTTTTTCTTTTATTTTGAAATTCATTCCTGCCTCTGGCAACCAGGAGCGATGGTGACACATGACAACACGGTGAGCTTCTTTTCTGAGGTTAGACCGAGTCAGCCTGGGTGAGAGCTGGGCCCCTGAGCCCTGCCCCTGGGGAGCCCAGGACACCAGGGGACCGCCAGGCCAGGCTATGGGGTTTGGGGGAAGCGCACCGGCTGGGGGAGGGCTGGGCCTCCACGACAAGGCTGCTGGGCTCGGAACGCACTGCCTTTCACTTACGGACACGAGGGGGAGTCGGGGTCCTGCGTTCAGATTGTTCATCCCTGGGAAGCAGATGAGGCCCGAGCATGTGTATCAGTAACCGTGCAGGCAAGCAGCTGGGATCCACGCGGGGAGGGAGGGCAGCGCTGGGAACGTCACAGAGAAGAGATTTGGGGCGCGAAGTGGGGTGGCGAGTCCTTGTCTGAATCTGCAGAGAAAAAGCTATTGCAGGAGCAAGTCTGGCTGGGGAAGGGCGCATTTCCCCCCAGAACAGTGCATAAAAACACATGGGCATGGGGGCGATATCCAACAATATAGAAGGATATACAGTGTAAAACGAACCTTTCCGTCACCCCAGCGTTCCAGTCCCCTTCCTGAGATACCGCGTTGTCTTGCTACACACACACACACACACACACACACACACACAAATATATACACATGTGCGCACGCCTCTGTAGAAACCGTGTCCCTCTCGAGTCTGTCCTGCCCGTTGCTTTTTCCCACTGAACAATCTCTCTGGGAGAGCTTTCCTTATCAGCTGCAGGGGAGTTTTAATTCCAGATGTCCCCAGCTCTCAAGGCAAAGACTCAGGGGACAACCTGAAGTTCAGGTGCGGCGACTGAGGACCCCGGGAGGCTGGCGTCCGGCTCCATCTTGCGTCTCGGTACCTGCGCAGAGCTCTCCGGGACGCGAGCCACAGGGCACGAAGGCGGAAGGCTGTAGGGAGGAGGAGGGACCCCGCGGGTGCAACCCGCTTCCCTGCGCGCCCCACCCCCTCTCTCGCGCGCCTGCTCCGGGACCCGCGCACTTTCTCCCCGGCATCCTCCAGCAGCCTGCGGCCCGGGGCGGGGCTTGGGGGCGGGGCTGGGGGCGGGCTCCGAGTGGGCGGGACCGAGTGGGCGGCCCTGGGGGCGGGACGGGCCGCGGCTGCCGCGGCGGCTGAAGAAAAGTTGTCCCGGCCAGAGCGCGAGCCTCCGCGGGATCCGCAGGCGTAGCGGCGTGCACCCGGCAGGGGCGGGGCGTGAACACCGGCTCCGCCGCCCGGCCGGCCAACTCGCTGCCGGGGGTGGCCCCGGGGCATGGGACAGCCGGCGGGGGCCACGAGCGGGCCCTGCGCCCCCGGCGGGCGGCGGGCGGCCTGAGCTGCCGGGACGCAGGATGCGCTCCGAGGGCGCGGCCGCCGGGCGGGTGGCGCCGCTGTGCCGGGCGCTGAGCCTGGTGCTGGCCGCGCTGCTGGGCAGAGGTAAGAGGCCGGGGGCGGGGGGCGTCGGTCGCGCCGGCGCTCGAGAAGTTCCCCGCGGTCCCCAGGAGCCCGGGCGGTGGGAGCCGAAGGGTGAGGGTGTTGCGGGGACCTGGGTGAGGGCGCTGGCTCCCAGGCGCGGAGCGGCCCCTTCCCTAGATGGGCGAGCCCCGTTGGGCGCCGCGTCCGTGTGATTGGGGCGAAATTGGCTGACCCAATATCTCAGGGTTCGGGGTGCTTCCCGGGGTGAAGAGGGGGCGTGGCTGAGGGACACTGTGTGTGTTCACCGTCCCCGAGTTGCGTGAAGACTTAGCGCAACCCGGCACGGCCACGACGTGGAGCCGGGGGCCCGGGAGCGGGCAGCGGGGTTCTTTGCGCCTTCTTCCCCCGCAGCCTGGCGTCCCCCTCCCCAGCTCGGTCGGACTGGGACTTGTGACCCACGAGGGCGGACCGGGCCCTTTGTGCCCCGTTTCCCCCGCCATGGGGTCCCGCGGGCCGGCGTTGGACCGCGAAGGAATGCGCAACTCCCGGGTACCTCAGCTCGGGAGAAACCCGGGACCCCCTCCGGGCGCCCCGCCGAGGTCCTGTGTGGTCTAGGAGCGCGTAAAGGTGATGGCGCTGGTGGGAGAGCTGGGGCTGCAAGTCGGAATCAGACCTGGGCTTCCCAGCAGCCGGGTCCTGGGGGGCCTTCCACCTCAGTCTCCTCACCTCTGCAATGGAATGATCACCCTGTCTTGGGTTTAAGAGAATTCAGGGAGGGAACGCTTGGTGCCCAGAAGACTCAGGAAAGGTTGGTATTATTATGCAGGTTTTGATTACGTGCGTGCTGGGCGCGGGCCGTGGCGGGAGGGGCGGGGAGACGGGTCTCGGAGCCCGTGGGCCGCCGGTGCCGCGCGAGGAAGCCCCGCTCCTCTGGGGACGGCCGCTGCGCGCCCCGAGGCCGGGCTGGGAACCGGGTGCGGGTCAGCGCGCGGAGAGACGGCTGGGGGCGCCGTTTTTCCGCTGCCTGCACCGGGGTAAGAGTCTCGGGGCCATCGGGTGAAACCGAGATGCGCACAAGTGTCCGTGCCCTTCGCGCTGCGTCGCAGCTCCGGCCCCGGCCCCGGGCCCTGAGCGGGTAAACCGAGTCCAACCGGATGAGAATCACGGCTCTCTCCCGCCTAAAGCTCTTCAGGCTGAGCTAGAAATGCATTCGCAGAGACAAGTTGCCAGTTGATGTTACCAAGTAGCGTTTGCTTTTCAAAAGTCACTGCGCACCGGCTGGAATTCCAGAAAAATCTGCTTTCCTTAAGGGTGCAGGTCCCCAGATACACCAACCGGACAAAATTGCTGTTTTAAATACTGTCCCTTTCTCCCAAGAGCTCCAGGTAAACAGGAGTGCGTGCGTGTGTGTGTGTGTGTGTGTGTGTGTGCGCGCGCGCGCGCACGGGAACGCGCGCGCGTGTGACATATTTCTGTTTTATTCCGGAGGACAAATCTGTTTGAAAATCTGGTTACTTATTTCTGCCGTGAGCTCTGGGTTCTATCGTTTCTAGGAATCGGTTTCCCCAAATGGAAAGTGACCATTCAAAAAAAAAAAAAAAATCCTTCCCCAAATACTTGCTAGAGATGTTGTGATGATGAAGTGACTTAATGGATAGAAAGCACTTCACTGAGGCAGGTGGTGCCGTTTTAATTTCAGCGAAGGGTGAAAGTCCCGATCAGGCTTTCTCCCTCCATGAGAGGATTCAGTCAGGTTGGAACTCTGCTGAATGTGCTCTGGGAAGTAAGTTGTGGACTTTTCTTAATTAAAGCTCACGTTCCTCCCCACACACCATCTAGAGGATTTTACTTTTTATTTAGAGAAGTGGCCATTAGAAACGTCCATGTGGAAGAGGCCAGGGACAGCAATTTTGTTGGAAAGTGGAATTGGGAATTTTAAATTTTATTTATTTATTTTATTTTTGGCTGCGTTGGGTCTTCCTTGCTGCGCGTGGCCTTTCTCTAGTTGCAGCGAGCGGAGCGGGGGCTACTCTTGGTTGCGGGCTTCTCATTGCGGTGGCTTCTCGTTGAGGAACATAGGTTCTAGGCGCGCAGGCTCAGTAGTTGTGGCTCGCGGGCTCTAGAGCGCAGGCTCAGTAGTTGTGGCGCACCGGCTTAGTTGCTCCACGGCATGTGGGATCTTCCCGGACCAGGGCTTGAACCCGTGTCCCCTGCACTGGCAGGCGGATTCTTAACCACTGCGCTTCCAGGGAAGCCTGGGAATTTTGTTTTAAAGATGCTATTTACACAGCAAGTGGTGAGGGTGTTAGAGGTTAGGGGGAGATGCCCCACCCCTCCCCCCAAAGCCACCTCTCCCCCTGGCTTAGGGCAACCTTGATTTGGTGGGGTTTTCTCTCCCTGCTTTTGCTTGGCAGTTTTCACCGCATAGGGCTCTGCAAAATATTTTTCATTTTGTTTCTCGTGGTCATAAGCAGCAGTACATTCACCCTCTCAGATACCTCTGTAAAGAAAATGTTTGCTCCATGCATTTCTTATAGAGAGGGAAGTTTTCTGACCCTTGTTTAAATTTTTACTGTCGTTTTAAAAAAAAAAAATCCATCGCTGACTGTTGCTGAAGGATTTAAGTGCCGATTTCTGGAACCCTCAAAACTACTGATCAATTTTTAATACCAATTGCAAGCTGATGTTCAGCTGTGGATTTAAGGCTCTGCAATTCCTCAGGGTTTGGAACAGAATCATTGTTCTTGGGCGGTTCCATAAATAGACCAGGGCACTGAAAGAAGGGAGTCTTCCTAAGATTTAAGTCTTGGGCTGAGGTAGATGACGCGAAGTGTCGTTGAGTTACGGGTTGAGGAACCGGCCCCGTGTAAAGGGGAGGAAAGGGCAGTGGTAGGCTGAGATGCTGTCAGAGGTGAAGTGATGGTTGTCAGTCACGTAGGGGGTCCCCCGGAAGGTCACACAGGCCGGAAATCTCTTTTCGGAAGTCTGGGGCCAGGTATATTTCACAATTCAGAAGGTAGGTAGGTAGATAGACAGATAGAGACCCAGGATCATCCATGTATATTGTCTAACACCCAGCCCAGGCTGGGTGTGGAGTTGCCGCCGTAATTGGACACGTAAGTCATTTTGCATGAAAAGATGTGAGTATATACATAGAAGAGGATCAAGTCCCCAGATAGCCTCATTGTACTTTAGGGCAGCCGTGGTCACCAAGAGAATTAAACACCAGCCAGCCAACCTTTGGATAGTGAGAGCTTTGGGGATTTTGAATTGCTGATTTGGGATTTAGGGGCTGGGGTGGTGTCATGAGTAGGAAGAGGTTGTGGGGGGGGAGGGGGCGGGGGGAGGTCCTTCTCGGCTCCCACGGGCACCCTCTTCCCACTGGTAACCACTAGTGTGTCTCTCTCTCTGTGAGTCTGCTTTATTGTTGTTGTTGTTATATTCTCTAGTTTGTTTCATATTTTTTATTTTAGATTGCACGTGTAAGGCTCATGCCTTGTCTTTCCTTATACTTGAAGTACACACACACTCTTTGCATTAGGCACACACCCCTTCCTACCCAAGTTGAAACTCCCTGCTGCATTGGAGCTTCTTAGAAGTGATTTCAGCTTCTCGGAAGCCATTCTGTTAAACCACCGGACTCCTAGGCCTGTCCTGGTTCTCTTGCTCTACACCCAGGGCTCTAGACCAGCGCTTGCAAACTGCATGACCTGCACGCAAGCACTGTTCTGTCCACAGAGCTTTTTAAAATAAAAAACTGAACAGGCTCCCCCAAATCGGGAGAATTCACATATAAAACTTGGGATTTCCAATTTCCCCTAAGAGGGTGGGCGCTCTGCCGACCTCGGGTGTGCATGCCTGTAAGGCTACATCGTGCCAAAGCTATGCATGGGTGTCCCCCACCCCGGCCCCTGGGTGGGGTGTTTATTAAGTGCTTCTCTTCCCCCCCTTACCTGCCGACCCCTTCCCCTCAGCCATTTGAATTTGCACCTTCAGCTCTTCCTCCTTTATCTCAATATTCATCCTTAGCTTAATCACAGATGTGGCTAGAATTGGACAGAGAAGAACCCAGAACTCTCAATTATATTAGCAGTTAGCACTTTCATGAGCAGGGGTTAAAACAAAGCCTTTGGATGTATTAGATATTTCATAACATCCATAGTCTTGAGAAGCAAGGTTAATAAAAACCAATCTTTGGCATTTTAATTGGAGTGAAAGGGGGTATTACTGAATTAATGGAATAAACGGAAAGTCTGATGGATAGAATATCTCCCTACAGCAGTCTGCGTTGTTTAAAAGTAAGGTTTATTAATGTAACTTTCATACAGTAAAATTCACCCTTCTGAGGATAGAGTTTTAATTTTGATGAACGCACATGGCCATGTAAACGCAAACACACCTGAGGTATAAAGAGCACTTCCGTCACCCCCCAAATTCCTGGGTGTTTCTATGTAGCCAACCCCCTCCCCTATACCTACAGGCCCTGGCAACCACTGATTTGTTCTCTGTCCTTATAGTTTTGCCTTTTTCAGAATTCCATAAAAATGGGATGGTGCAGTATGCAGCTTTTGAATCTTCTGTCTTTCACTTAGCACCATGCATTTAATATTCACCTATATATCAACAGTCTATTCCTTTTTGTTCTTTTCCTTAAGTTGAGCTATAGTTGATTTACAATATCTTATGTTTCAACCATATGCCATAGTGATTCAGAATTTTAATGGTTATTCTCCATTTATAGTTATAAACTATTGTCCGTATTCCCTGGGCTGCCCAGTATATCCTTGTAGCTTATTTATTTCATACATGGTAGTTTGTACCTCTTAATCCTCTGTCCTTGTCATGCCCCTCCCCCTTTCCTCTCACCACTGGTAACCACTAGTTGGTCTCTATATCTGTGAGTCTGGTTTTTTTTTTGTTGTTGTTGTTAGATTCACTCGTTTGGTTTTATTTTTTATCTTATTTTATTAATACATTTATTTATTTATGGCTGCGTTGGGTATTCGTTGCTGCGCGCAGGCTTTCTCTAGTTGCGGCGAGCGGAGGCTACTCTTCATTGAGGTGCGTGGGCTTCTCATTGCGGTGGCTTCTCTTGTGGAGCACGGGCTCTAAAGCGCAGGCTCAGTAGTTGTGACGCACGGGCTTAGTTGCTCCGTGGCGTGTGGGATCTTCCCGGACCAGGGCTCGAACCTGTGTCCCCTGCATGGGCAGGCGGAGTCTTAACCACTGCGCCATCAGGGAAGTCCCTGTTTTATTTTGTAGATTCCACGTGTAAGTGGTAAAATACAGTATTTGTCCTTCTCTGTCTGACTTATTTCACTAAGCATAATACCCTCCAGGTCCATCCATGTTATTGCAAATGGCAAAATTTCATTCTTTTTTATGGCTGAGTAATATTGCATTGTATATATGTACCACATCTTCTCTATCCATTCATCTGTTGATGGACACATAGGTTGCTTCGATATCTTGGCTATTGTAAAAAAAAGGCTGCTATGAGCTTCCCTGGTGACTCAGTGGTTGAGGGTCCGCCTACCGATGCAGGGGACATGGGTTTGTGCCCTGGTCCAGGAAGATCCCACATGCCACGGAGCGGCTGGGCCTGTGAGCCATGGCCACTGGGCCTGCACGTCTGGAGCCTGTGCTCCACAGCGGGAGAGGCCACAGTGGTGAGAGGCCCGTGTACCACAAAAAAAAAAAAAAAAAAAAAAAAGGCTGCTGTGAACATTGGGGTGCATTGTCTTTTCGAATTAGTGTTTTCATTTTCTTCAGATGTACGCCCATGAGTGGAATTGCTGGATCATATGGTAGTTCTATTTTCAGTTTCTTTGAGGATCCTCCATACTGTTTTCCACAGTGGCTGCACCAATTTACGTTCCCACGGTGATCAAGGGTTCCCTTCCTCGTCAAATCAAAACCACAATATCACCTCACACCTGTGAGATGGCTATAATCAAAAAGACCACAAATAGTCTATTGCTTTTTAATACTGCATAATATTACAGTGAATGGATACAGCACTGTTTGTTTATTCATTTCCTAGTTGAAAGCCATTTGGATTACTTCCATTTGTGGGTCATTATGAAAAATGTCACTATAAGTATTCGCAAACAGGTTTTCAAGTGAATGTTTGTTCATTTCTCTTGGGTAAATACCTAGGACTGGAATTGCTGGCTGGTGTGGTAACTGTACACATAACTTTATCAGAAATTTCAAACTTTTTTCAAACATGGAAACATTTTGCAATCCCACCAGCAAGGTATAAGAGTTCCTGTTGTTTTGTATCTTCAGGACCACTTAATGTTATCCCTTGTTTTAGTTTGATTTTATGTAGCACTTCTAATAGGTGTGTAGCAGTATATCTTTCAAGTTTTAACTTTTATCCTATGACTTATAATGTTGAGCATTCTTTCTTGTGCTTACTTACCATCCTTATACCTTCTTTGGTGAATGTCTAAATCTTTTGCCAGTTTTTTGTTGGTTGTTATTTTCATATTATTTGAGGACACTTTATATATTATGGATTCAAGTCCATTTTCAGATAGGTGTTTATAGAAATTCTCCCAGTATGTGTCTTGGGAAGAGCAAAGGATTTTTTAATGAAGTTTGGTTTGTTGAGTTTTTTTCTCTTAGTAATTGTGCTTTTGGTGTCACATCTAAAAAAATCTTTGCCTAAGATTTACAAGGACTCTCCAGATGTCTCTAGTGATGTTCAGGTGTTTTATATCCCTGCTTATTTTTTAATCTTTTTGTTCTGTCCATTATTGACAGAAGTGTTGAAGTTATGGGTTTGTCTAGTTTTCATTTCAGTCCTGTCAGTTTTTCCTTTATGTGTTTGAAACACTGTCTTAGGTACATATACGCTTAGGATTGTAATGACTTCTTGATAAACCGACTCTTTTCTCGTTATGTAATATCCCTCTTCATTCTTGGAAATATTCCTTATTCCGAAGTCTATTTCATCTGATATTAATACAGCCACCTCGGCTTACTTGTGATTAATGTTTGCATTGTAGTATCTTTTCTGTTTTTTCAAAAAACCAATTTGTGTTTTTATATTTTATGTAGATTGTTTATGTATGTTTGTGTATGTATGTTTATGCATGTAGTTGGGGTTTGCCTATTTATCCAATCTGATAATCTGTGTCTTTTAATCATTATATTTAGACCATTTATAGTTAATGAAATTTTTGATATGTTTATATTAAAATCTATCATCTTGCTTTTCGTTTTATGTGCCATCTGTTCTTTACTCGTTTTTCCTTCTTTTTCTGCCTGCTTTCCTACTAAGTATATTTTGTTTGTTTGTTTTTGTTTTGTGGTATGCAGCCCTCTCACTGTTGTGGCCTCTCCCGTTGTGGAGCACAGGCTCCAGACGCACAGGCTCAGCGGCCATGGCTCACGGGCCCAGCCGCTTTGCGGCACGTGGGATCCTCCCGGACCGGGACACGAACCCATGTCCCCTGCATCGGCAGGTGGACTCTCAACCACTGCGCCACAAGGGAAGCCCTGAGTATATTTTTTATGATTCCATTTTATCTCCATATTGGCTCATTATTTATACCTCTTTAAATTTAGCCATTGCCCTAAGATTTACAAAATTTATCTTTAATTAATCAAAGCCTGCATTCAAATGAGGTCATACTGCTTTATATGTTGTGTAAGAACCTTAAAACAGTATATCCCCAACATTTTTTCCTCTACATATAATTCTTTTCAAGTGCATTCATCTTACACCCTGGGTATGGCTAAGGGAATTTCCACTTAGAGATTATTTGTATATACTTTGAAGAAGGATACCAATTATGTTTAATTGGCTTGCCTTTATTTCTGAGTGGGTACTTCTGATATCTTTGAAACCATTTTCTCTGCAGGACTTGCTTCTCTCTCCTACCTGTATGCTGAGCTGAACAAAACTGTTTCTACACCTTAGGGATTTAGAAATTACTGCCTCTAAGGAGAGGACAAATGTAAAATACAACCCAGCCAAAGTCTGAATTAGCAAAATTTCCAAGACAATGATTATACATATCTCCCAGAGTGAGTAAGTCCTTGTCTTCTGAAGTGTGTACATTTCTTTTTTTTTAAAATTTTTTGATTAAGGATGATCTTAGTGGTATATTAAGAGTGTTAAGTTCACACTTGCACATGTCTGGGATCCTAAGCAACTCAAAGACTTGATGTAGAAAACCATGTCATCTCTACATAATTTTTTTTATTATTGAAGTATAGTTGACATATAGTATTATGTTAGTTTCAGGTGTACAACATAGTGTTTGGACATTTATATACATTACGGATTGATCACCATGAAAAGTCTAGTAACCATCTATCACCATTCAAAGTTATTGCAGTAGTATTGACTATATTCCCTATACTGTATAGTACATTCCCGTGACTTATTTATTTTATGGCTGGAAGTTTGTACTTCTTAATCTCCTTCCAAAAAATATTTTTTCTTTCTTCCGCACACCCTTCACGTTGTCAGCAACACGGGGGGCTATCACTTACGGATTAAGTAAGGATGCCCCATATCATGGAAGAAGAAGCTTAGTTTTGAGTATCTGTTCTGCCAGTTCCTGGATGAATTGGTCAGAAGCATCAGAAACATATCAGGGCAACCTAAGGACTAAGGGATTGGGATTTTATGACCCCGAAGGTACACTAAGGGACCAGTTTCCTAAAAGTCTGAAGTTGCCAGTTCAAGAGTCCTGGTAGTTATCATGGATGTCTGGTTTCAGGGTACCACTGCTGGGATACAGGGGCTCTAATTATTTTATTTGTTTTTATCTCTGTGCTCATATTTTAGATTCTAGGGAGAAAGACTCCCTTAACCTTGGCTGAACTTTAGAATCACCAGGAAGCTTTAAAGAATGCTAACGTCCAGACTCTACACCTAACCGATTGGGCCAGGATCTTTGTAGTAGTGGAGTGGAGGTGGGCATAGAGGTAGGGTTGATCATCTTTACTTTTTAAAAGCTCTTCAGGTGATTCTCAGGTGTAGCCAGGGATGAGAACAGGTTACTTAGCCCCATCCCTGTCTAGAAAAGATTAAGACGATCTGATGGACAGTTCCACCATTTTGTATTCAAGGGAGGAGGGTATTTCTCCCAGAGAAAGGTTGAAGAACTGTTACAAAAGAAGGTGAGAGAGAGTGTGTGTAGCAAAAATTCTTGGAGGAAAGGACAGCTCCTGTGAGCCTACTTTGTAGGATTGTGAGACTCTTTTAAGGAAAAAAATGGGCATAGCTGCTCAGCACAGTGTATTCATCTCCTGAGGCTGGTGTAACAAATTACCATAAACTGGGTAGTTTAATGTAACAGAAACTTACTTTCTGCCAGTTCTGGATCCAGAAGTCCAAACTCAAATGCAGGCAGGGCCATGCTCTCTCCAAAGACTTTAGGGGAGGTTCCTGCTTTGCCTCTTTCAGTGTCTGGTGGCTCCTGGCTTCCTTGGCTTGTGGCTGCATCCCTCCCGTCTCCCCCCATCTTTACATGGGCTTCTGTGCATGTCTTTCCCCCTTCTGTCTTACAAGGACACTGGCCATTGATTTAGGGCCCACCCTCATCTAGGATGACCTCATCCCAAGGTCTTTAACTTAATTACATCTGAAAAGACTCTGTTTCCGAATAAGACCACATCCATAGGTTCTAAGTGGACCTATCTTTTGGGGGCTACCATTCAGCCCATTACACACGGTTATATTTGGCACGTGGTAAAAGGTCAAAAATCACAGCCGTTATTACATGTGTAGTTATCAAAGCCATGGAGAAGAAAAATCACCCAAAAAATCTAATAGAAACTACACATAGATGCTTTTTAAAAAAACGGAGAAAATAAAAAGAATTAGAAGAACAGTGGATTTGACGGTATCAGGGAATAGGAAAAGCTCCTCGAGTGTGCGGTGTCTGTTCATTATCAGCCTAAACAGAGAGCCAGGGGTTTAGATTCTGAGACATCCCTTGATGTACTTCATGCTTAAATACAGCTTAGACCTAATTCCATTTGGCTTGGTTTCATAACACTCTTGATACTGTCTTAAACAACCCTTCTCCCTCTGGGGTCACAGAACCACCAGAAACATCCAAAGCAGCTCCCATGCCTCCCTTAGGTTAATTTTTTCATCCAACTCTTCAGGCCACTCTTTTCATCATTCTTGCTCAATCGGTCCCTCTGGCCCCTTAATTATAATGCTTGATTTCTGCCGCATTTCCTCACGGACTCTGTGGACTCCGATTCTGTAGAAATGTGGATATAACACTGCCCACTTTGGCACATGGGGGTAGATTAGCAGTCCTTTGAGACAATTCTCTTATTTGCAAAATAAACAGAGGAACTTTAAGACACTCATCCCACCCCCAGCACACACACACAACAGAAGGCTGGTTCTGTTCTTATCGTGGTGATGTAAGCCGAAATTACAAAAAAATTAAAAAATACAAATCTCACACCTTAAACAGGAAGTGACTCTGGAAACATGGTTTTGTCTCCGTTGGAAACAGTGAGGTTGTGTTTGAGGCCCTGACACAGGGTTTCCCCACCTCCCCAATGGAAATGGTCTTTGAATAGGCACCAGATCATTCAGTTCATTAGTCTCGACCCCTTTAGTTGCAAATGCCAAAAAACTCAGTTTATGCAAATGGTACCAAAGCAAAAAAAAAAAAAAAAAAAAAAAAAAATTAAGTTAAATTAAAAAATGGGAGGGGGTTGTCTAAAAAATGTATTAGGTCAGGTAACTGAAAAAATATCAGGTAGGCTTCAGGCATGGCTGGATCCAGGGGTCAATCAATGTAACCAGACACTGTTTCTTTCCACCTCTGTCTGCTCTGTTCTTTGTGTTTGCTTCATTTCTGAGTGGTCATCATTGTCACCAGCAGCTCAAGGTTTACATTCTATCCACACAGCACACCCCAACGAAAATAAAGTGACTTCCCAAATGCTTGTAGAAAAAGTTGATGGCGTGAACCTCATGGTGGTCACTGGAGTCCCTGGCCCAACCTGAGCCAGTCACTGTTAGGGGGGCGGGGATGGAGTTTCTGATTGGTCAGGTCTGGGATACACCAATCTGGGAGCCTCAGGTCATCTCCACCCAAACTACCAAGACAGAGAGTGCAGAAGGTGTGGCCTCCAAAGACACACTGGGCTTTGTCAGATGAAAAGGAATGGACGCCAGGCAGGCAGGAGGACCCTATCCAACCAACCAAAGAACAAAATGAAGGAAACCAAAGGCCAGTTGGATGGCTGCTTCTCACATGTATAGTTAAAGCTCTTGGAGCAGTTCACGGTAAGGTCAGCTTGCTTCTTCTGCTGTCTGCATCAACAGCTAAGTCAAGGACATCCACCTCCCAACGCACCTTTCGTTCTGGGGGGCCTTCTCTAGTTTCTGTCTGCTTTGCCTCTCCTCCTTTCATTCATTATTCCTCCATCAAACATCCCTCCATAGCAGCTCTATTTACAGTAGCCAGGACATGGAAGCAACCTAAGTGTTCGTCAACAGAGGAATGGATAAAGAAGATGTGGTACACATATACAATAGAATTCTACTCAGCCATAAAATAGAACATAAGAATGCCATTTGCAGCAACATGGATGGACCTAGAGATGATCACACTAAGTGAAGTAAGTCAGAAAGAGAAAGCCAAATACCACATGATAACACATATGTGGAATCTAAAATATGACACAAATGAACTTATGTACGAAACAGAAACAGACTCACAGACATAGAGAACAGACTTATGGTTACCAAAGGGGAAGGCGGGGGAAGGATAAATTAGGAGTTTGGGATTAGCAGATACACACTACTCTATATAAAATAGAGAACCAACAAGGACCTACTGTATAGCACAGGGAACTCTACTTCCTATCCTGTAATGACCTATAATGGAAAAGAATCTGAAAAAGAATCTATGTATCTATCTCTCCATATATGACTGAATCACTTTGCTGTACACGTGAAACTAACACAACATTATAAATCTACTATAGTTCAATAAAGATTTAAAAAACAATTCCTCTAGTACCAGCCATGGTCCAGTTGCTGCATCAGTAACATCTTCTGCCACTGGTCCATCTTGCACATGAGACCTTCCATCCTCCCTGAGGGTTGAGTTCCTAAAGCCGGTCAGATTCTAATGTCTCAGCTGTAGGAGGCAATCCTAAAAGGCTTCCCACTCTGCCGTCTTCATTTATGAGAAAAAAAGTCCTGGGAGATGTCTCCATTTGGGTGTGTCTGTTCGGCCCCAGCTCTGTTTCATCTCTCCTGCCCCCTAAGTGGCGATGCGTGCTTTTCTCCAGTTCATGTAAATCTTTTGGGTCAGCACACAGCCTCGAGTCACCATTCTCTTTAGTTTCCATTTTTAATTGTAGCCAGTGAATGGACTCACAGAGCAGACTTTTTTCATCTGCTTTCAAACTCAACGTTTTCCTCTGTCGTGCTCCTGTCCCCGCTATGGGTCAGTCATCTCCCCGGCTGTGGCCTGGCCCTTGGACACCTCCCCGGACCATCAATGACAGGAGGTGTCTACTTTGGCTGGGAGGTTGGCTGGGAGGAGTCCTGGGGTTCACTGTCTCGTTCACAGATGCAGGAAGTCTGCAAACATCAGCTTGTTAGCCCTTCTCAGTGGTCGAGGCGTCCTTTATCTGGGGGATTTTATTCTCTCTCTCTCTCATGTCTTGAGCTCCTCTCCTGCAAACACACACAGTGCTAAAGGGTGTGGTGCTATCAATTCCTTATCCAGTTACTTTGAATCCTGTAGAGACAGTCCTTACTTTAATAACCCAGGAGGAGGCCCACCATGTCCTCCATCCTCAGCACACACCAGCTGCACCTTGGTTGGGGAGGTGCTCCATTCAGACCCCTCCTGACCATCAGTCAGGTCATCTTGTCCTCTGCTCAGAACCCTCCAGAGGCTCCCATCATATTTAGAGCTGAAGCCACAGTGTATTCAGTGATCTACAGGTGCAATGTGAACTCTGACCCCCAGCATCCTTTTGACCTCATCTCAACCCCTGCGCCCTCACACGCACACTCTGCTCCAGTCCCACTGGCCGCCTTGCTGGCTCTCACCACCCCACTGGGCTCTCACCTCAGGGCCTTTGCACATGCCTGCTGTGGGGTAACATGTAGGTATCTACTGGAGCCATTTCCCTTTGTCTACACCATCTGCTCTTCGTCATTATGGCACTCTCTAGTCCCCTTTTCTGTTGTGTTTCTCTTTGCATTTATCACCACCTGATAACCCATAGATTTCCCTTATTTGGCTAGCCGTCTTCCTCTCCCCTAGAATTTAAGCTCCATGAGAACAGAACTTCTTTTCTCTTTTGTTCACTATTGTACATATCCCTTTTGCTCATCAGCCCCAGTGCCTGGCACATATGAGGCCCTTAATACTTGGTGAATGAGTGAATGAATAAATGAATACATGATTTAATTCTGTCTTTGGCTTCTCATAGTATCTGTCTTTCACCCCAAGCTCATCTCTTACATCTCGATAGTGCAGAAAAATGGGGAGGTAAGTTTGATGTGCTGGAAGTCTTTAGACGGCCATCATTTTATCGAGGGTCCCTGACTGAGAATAGAATCCACCACTATTCCTTTTCTCCATCAGTCACTCCCGGAAACTGTCCCTTGGATTGGAGACGAGAATGTTCCTAATAGTGTGATGCTCAAATGAGCTGGCCAGAGGCAACATTTTCAAGTCACTGACTTTATTTCTAAGTGGCCATCCTCCTCTGTACTCTCTGCCTCTTCCTTTCAGGTGAGAGAAAGGAGGGCCCCCTGCTTTGCAGATAATGAGTTCCCAGAAATGGCCACATGAAAGAAATCAGCTTAAAACAGAGACTAGAATTTCACAGTAAACAGTGAAAAACACCCTTGATTAGGACTTTCTCTTAACAACTGAGTAAATTACAGAAATAATGAAAAGTGACTGCAGATGGGTACAAGATGTCTTGTGGGGGTGATGAAATTACACTAAAATTAGTCATCAGTTATGGCTTGATCCAGGTGCTCAATTATGACATCAGAGGTTTTTTTCTTCAGTTCTTTGCTTTGCCTATTATGGTGTTGGCTTCATTTTTAGGTTCTATGCAGTGGGTCTTGGCAGTCCCAGGCTCCCACCCTTGTGGAGTCAAGATCAACTACCCTTTACACGATACCCGATGAACACAGGAAAGGTCCTACTGTGTCTCCTTGGCTCTGTTTGCTTCACGTGCCATGTCTGAACCAGTTGACCTGGTCTGGACAAGACAATGTGCCCTAATTATCCTGTCTGGGAGCTGTGGGAGGAGTTTGCAAGGGCTGGCAGTGGGGTGCAGAGGACAATTGGGGTGCTGCCACCAGAAAAAGCGTGCACGATTGGGGCCATTAAAAAACCCAGTAAACATTCCTACATCTCCAGATTTAGGAGTGTGAGCGACACAGGTAGGGAAGACAGAGAAAAGTCGGGCACACAAGTTGTCTCTCTTTCCTGCTCAGACATCCACCTGAGCTAGTATGTATGAACAGGAAGCAGCCCTGAAGATGTGTTTTCCTAATTGAGTTTGTGTCACACTCGCCTGAAACAAGGATAAGCAGGCATCGTTTATCACTCTCCTGTCAACCCAGCCATCTCTTCAACATCAGAGACAAAAAAGAGACGGATGCAGCAGATGGGCCTGAGTACTGCTTGGAGAGACAAAGATAGGATCCAGACAGAGCTTGGTTCAGCACATCAGGGCCTCTCAGCCTCACCTGATAACTCCTAATTGAGGGGCAAGAATAAAGCTTGGGGTTCACACGAGCCTGAGTCAGATTTCTGCTCCATTGTGTAGATATGGGCGTGTTATTTAATCCCACAGAGACTCAGTTTCTGGATCTGTGCAATGGGGCCAGGAAAGCATATCTCACAGAGTTATTGTAAAGGGTCCTATGGGCTATTGTATATCTGGCTTTTCTTTTCCCATTTGCCCACATTGCAGACACACTCTCCATCCTGCTCTGAGCCCTGGAAGGCTGACCTCGTCAGGGGGCACTTCCTGTGCCTGTGGTGTGCCGTCTTAGGTTGGCCAGTGAGGGCACTTGTCGGAGGTTGGAGGGCAGACAGAGAGCGAGGCTGGAGTATTTACTCCCCACTTGCTCCCTGTGCCTCTGCCTCCTGTATGGAGTCCTCTGTCCAAGACTCCTGCTCTCCCTGCGGTCAGGAACACTTCCTTCTCCTCCTGCCTCCTTATTTTTTATAATTTATTTTATTAAAGTACAGTTGATTGACAGTGTTGTGTTAATTTCTGCTGTACAGCAAAGTGATTCAGTGATACCTAGGTATACATTCTTTTTCGCATTCTTTTCCATGATGGCTTATCACAGGATACTGAATAGAGTTCCCTGCTGCTGTACAATTGTTTATCCATTCTCTATATAATAGTTTGCATCTGCTCATCCCAAACTCCCAGTCCATCCCTCCCCCACTCCCCTCGTCCCGGCAACCACAAGTCTGTTCTCTATGTCTGAGAGTCTGTTTCTGTTTCGTAGATTAGTTCATTTGTGTCCTATTTTCGATTCCACATGTAAGCGATACGGTATGGTATTTGTCTTTCTCTTTCCGACTGACTTCACTTAGTATGATCATCTCTAGCTGCATCCACGTTGCTGCAAGTGGCATTATTTCATTCCTTTTTATGGTTGAGCAGTATTCCATGGTATGTATGTACCACATCTTCTTTATCCATTCCTCTGTTGATGGACATTTAGGTTGTTTCCATGTCTTGGCCATTGTGAATAGTGCCGCTGTGAACATAGGGGTGCACGATCTTTCTGAATTAGAGTTTTGTCCAGATGTATGCTCAGGAGTGAGATCGCTGGATCATATGGCAACTCTGTTTTTAGATTTTTTGAGGAACTGCCATACTGTTCTCCATAGTGTCCTCCTGCCTCCTTAGACGAAGTGTATGTCCCCCTGTGTCTGATCTTTAGGACATAGTGGAAGAGAGTTGGACGTCTGTGGTTACTATGTTTAAACAAGCTCAAACCTATGGACAAGTTGGAAGAACACGGGCCTGGAACTCTGGTCCCCTGAGCTGTCTCAGAGTGTCTGACCAAATAGGCACTCACCCCCCTTGAATGTTTGCTATGTGTTTTCTTACGAACAAAGACATACTCTTATGGAACCACAATACGGCATGAAAATCAGGAATAAACGTTGCCTCCTGACTACTCTACAATCCTCAGACCCTAATTCAGTATCCCCTGTTGTCTCAGTAATCTGCTTCATGTCACGGGTCTTTGTTTGCCTTCAGTCTTTTCTTGAGTTTCATGACCTTGAGAGTTTGGAAGATTACAGGCTACTTATTTTGTGGCTTGTCTCTCAGTGTGGGTTTGTCTGATGTTTCTTTGGGCTTAGGTTCCAGTTACACACCTTTGGCAGGAGTGTCTCAGAAGGGAGGCTCTGCTCTCCCCATTTCGCATTTAATCAGGTGGCACATGATTTAAATTTGTCACAGTATTAACGATGCACACTTGATCACTTGGTGAAGGTAGTGCTTGCCAAGCTTCTCTACGGTGAAGTTACCCGTATTCACTTTAAAATTAATAAATATTCTATGAAAAGATGTTCAGGGGCAATGTAAATGTTTATTATTAGAATTTCAATACTTCATTTATGAATTTATTAACAGAATGGGGTCATGGGTTTCATTTGTACTCTGTGGCTTATGTTTCCTTATTATCACTGGTTATTTCGAGGCTCAGAATATCCTCAGTTTGGCAGTGGGAGCCATGTTATCCCGGCTTCTATGTCCTTTTGATGTGTCCTCAATATTCTTTTTTTTTTTTAATTTATTTTTTATTATTTATTTGGCTGCGTTGGGTCTTCGTTTCTGTGCGAGGGCTTTCCCTAGTTGCGGGAAGCGGGGGCCACTCTTCATCGTGGTGCGCGGGCCTCTCACTGTCGCGGCCTCTCTTGTTGTGGAGCACAGGCTCCAGACGCACAGGCTCAGTAGTTGTGGCTCACGGGCCCAGTTGCTCCGCGGCCTGTGGGATCTTCCCAGACCAGGGCTCGAACCCGTGTCCCCTGCATTGGCAGGCAGATTCTCAACCACTGCGCCACCAGGGAAGCCCTGTCCTCAATATTCTTTAAGCGTTTTCTTCCTTTCTAAATATAAGAATTTCTAGACTCATCTTGTAGTTTTCCTGCCCCAGTCCTAGAATCAGCTCAGTTTCTTTCAGTGGAGAATGGTGCTTAGAAACCAAAGTCTAAGCTCTAGAGGTGCTCATTGCTGTTTGGATGCTGTAGTCAGGACACAGTGGTACACACAGTGACACCTCTGTCTGTCTGTCTGTCTGTCTGTCTCAAAAACCATGAGTTCACACAGATGTGTCCATGTTAATCCGACAACACAAGGCTCATTCTGGATTTCTCCCTTTCTTGCTTTGTCACTCCTGTCTCACCTCTCTATACCAGGCCATTCCTCTGTCCCCCCACCTCAGTCCTCTCAGGTTCAACACCTGGTGTTGGCTGCCCCCTCTTGACCCACTAAGACTGTGATGCCCAAGCTCCCCTTCCCAGGTGGCTGCTCTTCTAGCCACTCGACCTCTGACACCCAGCTCCTGGCCATTGTATCCACTGCCCAGCTTGCTGGACCCTCCTGAAGGTGTTGGCCTGAGCGATTCTGAAAGGGGAAGACTCTGGTTTGTATTCTTATTCGGATTTCACTGTATCATCTTCTTAGAAAACGTCTATACATTTCAAACCAAAGGAGTGTGCTGCAAGCTCTCTGCGTCAGGGTGCCCATCTCTGACCAGAGGTGGCTGTGGACCACATCACACTGGCCAGCTGCCTTGTTTCAGACACTCCTTGTCCACAGGATAAAGCAAGAGGGTATGATACCCCTATAATGGTCCCTGGAAAGCATCAGCGATTACCAAGACATCAAGGGTAGGGGATCCTAAATGAACTCAATTAAAATACCTTTGCATTTGTAGTACCTAAGAGAAGGTATTTTTATGCATCTAAACATCCTTTTTTCCAAAATGAGTGAGTGGTGTTCTAGAAGGACCTTCTTTTGTGTGACAAATGCACTCATTTGTGTGAGTGTGTAGTACATGTATGTATGCATATGTATATATAAACATATATACATATATATAACGACCCCAGGAGGTGAGTACAACTATTATCCTTACGCCTGTGGGCACCAAAGTCTTAATGATTCAAGTAAACCAGGAGATCTGGATTTTTAAAAATGTGAAATGGCCCAGCTTTCAAGTTTTGGCAGCAAATTCCAAGTAAGTTAAACACTTTGTGGTTTAAACAGTCTGGGCGATGGCCTCAGGGCAGCCAATTATCCACTCCTGCCTTCAACCACTCAGCTCTGGTAAGGAAGGGTGAGGTACTGCAACTGGCCCTGCTGGGGCACAATGTCATGTGGCTGCAGCAGTAGGAGCCCTAAGAATATTGAAGTTCCCGTCCAACCCACATGGTTGGAGTTAGGAGAAGAGCCCTTTCCAGAAGAAGCTATGTGTTGGTGCCAGAAGAAGGGAGAGGAGATGCTAGGCAGACCAAATTATGTCCATGGAAACAGGATTCCGGTGTACCTGGCAGAGATGGGGTAGAATGAGTGGAGATGCTGGTCAAGAGACAGAGAGGGAAGGCTTGTATCAGTGAGGATACTTTCCCAATACTTCCGTGGCTGATGTCGGTGAAGATCCTTGCTTCATTTTCTTTAAATATTTAAATCAGGGTTTCTGAACCCTACTGACATTTGGGGCCAGATAATTCTTTGTTGGGGGGCTGTCTTGTGTAGGACTAGATGCCAGTAGCACTCCACCACCCATGCTCCCCAGTTATGACAACCAACACCATCTCCAGACATTGCCAGATGTCTCCTGAGGGAAAACTCAGTCCTGATTGAGAAACACGGGTTTAAACAAAGCCCACTGTGTATAAAGTACTTCCTGCACCATAATGTTTTTTTAAACTTTTTACTTGGAAATAATTTTAGACTTTAGAAAAGTTGCAAAACCATACAAAGAATCCCATATACTTTTCACCTAAATTCCCCCAAATTAACATTTTACCATGTTTGCTTTAGCATTCTTTTTCTGTTTATGTTTCTTTTTCTCTGTCTCTGTGTCTGTCTGCCTCTATATATTTTAAATGTATGTATGTATATATATGTTTTTCTAAACTAATTATATTCATAATTGGTTGCACATGACTCCCTTTCGTGTCTGTTTCCTTAAAACAAGGGCATTCTCTTAAGAAACCACTTTACAGTGATCAAAATCAAGAATAGGACATTGTTTACAGTACTATTACCTCTCTACATACTTTATTGAAATGTTGCCAATTGTCCCATCATGTCATTTATAATAAAAAGAAAACTAAGTTTTTCCTGGTTCAGAGTGCAGTCCAGGATCCCACCTGCATTTAGTTGTCAAGTTCCTTTGAGTCTCTTTAAATCACCAACAATTCCTCAGCCTTTTTTTCTTTTTTTGTCCTTCATAACCCTGAAAAGTATAGGCCATTTTTTTGGTAGAATATCCCTCCATTTGATCCATGTTGATTTGGAAGTAATAGCTGTCTTATTCAGTTTCAGTGGATCTGGCCCTCTGGACACTGTGTTCTTAGTTTGGATGATTGTATGTTCCGTGTAACCTCAGCATTATTTAGACGCCCCTGGTGATCCCTGCAGGACCCATCCTCCCCTTTAATGTCCCAGTTACCCTGTCAGAAGACCCCACAAGCCTACTTGTGGGAAATCCCTTTCCCCCCTTCCCCTCCACTCCAGCTATTTCCGGGATGTCCTGACCTCAAGAATGCTTGGTTTCTGCCCCTGCCTCCTTATAGAATTCTGTTGGGACTTCCCTGGTGGTCCAGAGGTTAAGACTCAGCGCTTCCAATGAAGGGGGCATGGGTTCGATCCCTGGTTGGGGAACTAAGATCCCACATGCCGTGCGGCATGGCCAAAAAAAATAAAAATAAAAAAATTCTGTTGCTGAGAGTCTCCCAGAGACAGACATTTGGGGGCACAGCTGTCTCTCTGGCGTGGGTCCTAAACTGCCCCCAGCTGCGGGGAGGGGATCCTGCATCCCATTTCCCCAGCACAACAGGGATCAGGTTGTGATTTTTTTTTTTTTTTTTTTTTTGAGGTACGTGGGCCTCTCACTGTTGTGGCCTCTCCCGTTGCGGAGCACAGGGTCCGGACGCGCAGGCTCAGCGGCCATGGCTCACGGGCCCAGCCGCTCCGCGGCATGTGGGATCTTCCCGGACCGGGGCACAAACCCGCGCCCCCTGCATCGGCAGGCGGACTCTCAACCACTGCGCCACCAGGGAAGCCCCAGGTTGTTAATTTTAAGAGGATATTCAGAAATATAAAGGGACCACAGGGACCCCTGTGTCCCGCTGGGAGCAGTTGTTCTGATACATTCTCGGGTCCAAACCCACTCCAGTCCCGGGAGCCCGACACCCACCACTGTACCCGAGTGTCGCCTGTTATGTAAGCCCCTTGTCACAGCTTTCCCCTCAGTGACAGTTGAAGGGAAAATCACATCTCCCTGCTTCTTGCCACTGTTCGCTGCCCCGGGCATAACGAGCTCTTCCTGGTGTTCCAGCTGTTCCTGCAGAAAGCGCTTTTACACACACCGAGTGCTCACACCCTCAGGACTACACGTTAGTTTTTAGACACCAGGAAATCTAAATCCATATTTAGGAGGAAAAAAAGTAAAGTTCCTATCTCTGCGGGCATGCTCCTATTATTACATCCATTTGCGTAACTAAACAAAACATTTCACATCTGCATCAAGTTGAAGGTGACGTCACAGTTTTCTCCAGGAACTTAGGGTCCTTGGTTTGGAGGGGTGCAGCACACACACACACACACACACACACACTCATGAAACTCATTTTGGAGGACTTTTTGAAAGGAAGGAGATATGCCCAAAAGGTGTATTTGAGTCCCCATCTTCAGAGACAGAAAACTGCTCATAACTTTTAAATCAGTATTTTCTCTTTTGCAGTTTATCCTATGATTCTCAACAATTTTTGCCATCATTAGCATCATCCGTACTTCCATTTACTTCATGACAGTCTTTCTCTATCTCACATCTTTTCTTTTAATCTGAGCTTTGCCCTAAGCAATACTTGGCACAAAAGTCACTGTTTTGCATGCTAATTGTGCTTCCCCCCCAAATATTAAAATAAACACGTAACTGCTATATGTTTAAAAGTCCTTCTGCGTTTACCCCAAATTATCTCAGACTCCAAACTTGGACAAACACTGGCCTAGGGGCAGCAGCAGATGGCAGTGGACAGATCTGATATCTGCTGCTTTTTTTCTCCATGATTTGAATTTCCTGATTGCATCCTCTGTTGTATAACTTGGAACCAGGGCTTCTGGAAAAGGTGGAAGAAGGATTTTCTCATATTCCAAGAGAGTGAGTTTAAGACTAAAAAAAGGAGTATTCTTTGCTGCCAGATACACACAGTGGAATGTTTGATAACAGGACACAGAATCATAAGTAATGAGTTATCATACCACGGGGTTCGCCCCACTAAACTGTTATCAGTTTGGAGGCTCCTGAATTGGGTGTTGAATTGTTACAGACGTGACTCTCATCAATAAACCAGTATCGAAGGCTGCATTTCTCAACTTTAAACATATATGCTCTTTTCAAATAAGTCTAAAAATCGAGAGATTTTTCTCCTCTCCTCCCAGAGGTGGGGTATACCCTTTCTTAAGAATACTGTTCCATTGATGAATTACTTTTTTCTCTTTTTTTGGCCACGGGCGTCAGGTGGGATCTTAGTTCCCTGACCAGGGATTGAACCCACGCCACCCTGCAGTGGAAGCGCGGAGTCTCAGCCACTGGACTGCCAGGGAAGTCCCAATGAATTACTTTTATGTGTGAAATATTGGCTTGTGAATCCAGGATGTTAGTCCAAGTGGCAGGTATTATTAAAACAAATAATAATAAAAATTAAAAACATGAAAAAAAGAAGAATCCTGTTCCATCTTCCACAAGCCCAGAGAACAACACATATTTGAACTTGGCCTTCTGTGGTTCATCTCACATAAAACGTAAGTCATTTTCCAGTTTCTCAGTAGGAAATATGGAAGAGCATTCTAAATGCTAAACGAACCCCTGGGACTCTGATGTAGACACATCCCACCTCCCGATTGAGAAATGACTAGCCTGAATGGACGTTTCCATCATTTTAGAAAAGAAAACAGCTGTAAGGGAGGGCGCCGCCCTCCTGGTGAAGGCGAGCACTGCAGCCTTCAGACCTGGACCAGTTAACCTGAGTAGAAGGGGAGGGCCAAGAGGGAATTGGGGAATCTTCCGAGAGATTCCTATGGTTTGAGCCAGAGGCAAGGAGGAGATCCTGGAAGGCTTCTGAGCGTACATCCAAGGACAAGTAAATATTTACAGCTGGAATGAAACGCACAGCCATTATGCACTCATGCAGCACTTTGAAATCCATCCCTCCCTGTCCGTAGTTCAGGGTTTCTTCCTCTACCCACTAGATGCCAGCAGTACCCTCTCCCAGTTGTGACAACCAAAAATGTCTCCCTTTGTTGTCTGATGTCCCTTGCCTCCGGTGTGAAGATGAGGCTAGGAACAGTCATCCCAACCGAGTGAATGGAGCTCATCCTTGTAGGAGGAATTGCGCCTGAAATAGATGACAGAGAAGCGAGAGTCTTGACGGGGTTGGAGTCCCTGGATTACTTCCTGTTTTTCCCCAGGCTTGATTAATTCCTGCACCTGCGTGAGGTGCCCTGGGATGCTTCCACTGAATACCTGGGCCGGTTGATTACCTGTCTGCCCTCAGGCCCATCCCTGTTTTCCGCTGCTCCCTGCATCCTTGGGAACTGGACCTCCCAGGTTCCCTAGACGCCTACGTCCATTGGGAGGCAATGAAAGGGATGGAGAGAGACTGAAGGGGAGAAGCCGAAGAATTCCTTTCCTTCTCTTGCTTTGCTTCCGCTGCCTGTGGCCCCGGGCTGGGTCTTCTCAGTGACTCAGGCGGCCATCAGGCAGCCCCCATCCCTGTGTCCTGTTTGGTGCACCATGGCTGGCCCTGGCCTCAGTGAGCACCACCCCCTGCACTATCCCTTCATCCCTGGGGCTGGCAGTGGCTCTGACAGTGGCTGATATCTGGGCACCTCACCATCCATCTTTGGCTTTTGCATCCCTGTATCCTTGTGTTCAAGCCCCAGTGTCAAAATAACTCCCAACAGTTTCTGTTTTTCCGGACTGGATCCTGACAAAATAACCCCAGTTTCAAAATAGCTCCAGCAGTTTCTGTTTTTCCAGACTGGATCCTGACAAAATAACCTTTTTTTTTTTTCCCTCACGCAAGTTCGAGTTCGCTGTCTGCTTGCAGCTGAAAGACTCCTGACCAAAAAGGATGCAAGGAGGTATACTTAGATGAGGCCCTTGGATACAGGCCTGTCTCCTTCAGGTTCCAGCCCTTCCCCACTCTGAGCCTGGGTTTGTGTCAATGAAAAGGAGGTTGATCATCCTGCCAGCACCCACGTGGAGCAGATATGCGAAGTGTTGTCTTGTTTTTCTAACTGGCTCTGCTAGAATGTAAGCTGCCCAAGAGCCAGGATTTTTGTCTCTTTGGTCGACTCTGAATCCCTGGTACCTAGAGCACGTAGTAGTGTCAACTAAAAAAAAAAAAACACAACCTAAAACTTAAGAATTATGCTTTATTGGGTGGATTGGCTGAAGACTCGAGCCCGGAATACAGACTCTCAGCTCGGAGGGACAGCTCTGCAGAGGTGAGGGGGGAGCCAGGATATATAGGCGTTTTTGCAACAAAGACCAGGTAGTTGGAACATCAGAAAATTACTGTTAATTAAAGAGAACCAGACATCTCAAGTTAATGAATTTAGCACTTTTCTGTGTACGAGAAGATGCAAGAGTCTGGGCTCATCGAAATGATTCCTTTGATGTGCACCTTACTATCCAGGGCCGGTATCCTGCTTTTCTCCATCCTGAGTCCCCTCAGGGTACTCTGTCAGCAACCTTTGTTGACTGATAGGGCAGGCGACAGTCTTCATCCACAGCAGACATTTTATACAAATCTGTTAACTGAGTACCTAGGAATGCAGTGAAACCAACTTAATAGATTGCTACCAGCATTGCTTTTTTAATTCATGGAAGAGAATAGAAGCTCTCAGAGTACATTTCACATGTACGTATTCTGTGTGTGTGTGTGTGCGTGCGTGTGCGCGTATGTATGCTGGCTTGCATTGGAAAATGCACTTCTGACAAAAGATCTTAATAAAGAAGTTTAAAAGCCAAGGAGCAAGACTTGAGGTCAGCTTCTTGTATGTAAAGAGTAAAGACTTGTGAAAATATGAGCACGTGGTGTCTCCAGAATTCTTCTCCATCAGCATCGCAAATCTCCCTTATAATCCGGGTCCCAGACACCTCTCTGGCGTTAGCGTGCATCCCTCTCCAGTGTATACCCTACTTACCAGCCCTTCCAAATAATTTAACTCCGCAATCTTAGGTTACTGTTTCATGCAGAAATTGTAGCTTGTTCACCAACTTAACAAGACATTAAAAACAAGAACTTTGAGTGATAAGTGAGAAAAGGCACAGGGTAAGTAGGTTTTATGTCTTGTCTTTAATGCAAACTGTCACTCCCTTTTCTCAGAGCTTTTGCTTTAATTGGACATCTGCCACCTTGGGGGCAGAAAACTTGTATTTCTCTTAGAGCTGGATCCTTATGGAATTTCGAAGCACCCGTGGCAGGGGTGGGTGGCACTTGAGCATCCCTGTCTCTTTTTATTACAAAACAGGACTGATCGCTTCTTCTTCTTTAAGGATTTTCGTTTGCTGCTGGATGAAGACAGAAACCTGAACTTGTTTTCGTTAGGGGAAAACCTCTTTTTCAGAAGTGGGACTCATTCATAACCTCTCAGGCCTCTCACTGTCTTTGTTTCCCGACCTGCTAAGGTCAGGAATAATTCTCGATGACAAGCAGTGAGCTTTCTGGTGACAATACAGCCTCCCTCAGAGCAGACACGAGCGTCTGACTTGTGCGTCCTCCCCATCACCTCCCTGGGTTTTATTTTAATTGCCGCTCTCTTGAAGAGCACGATTCCTATTCAATTATTCATGCTGGTATAATGTTTATGTGATCAGAGTAATTATTATAATTTTGCATTGTGAATTTTCATAATTAATGATCTCACTCAGATTTCATTTGGCACAGAATCTTTCCAGAGGGGAATCAGATGATCGGATCTTCTGGGGAATCAGGATGAAATAGAGGGGCGACCTATCTCGGGTTTTGCTAAGTAGTAGAAATTTCAGGCGTTCACCTCGAAGAGTGCAGGTGGAAGGCGTCCTGATGTGCAAGGAGTGCATCAGAAACTCCAGCTCTGCATCTCTCAACCCCCCATGTGAGTTACCCAAAGGTATCCTGGTAGAACAGCAAGATTCGGGGGAATGGCCACATGACTCATGTCCCAGGATGTTCTTGACCAAGTCTGGTCCGTGCCATTCTCTTCTTACCCGAATCTGCTAAAACCACCCAACAATAGCCAACAGTAGCAAAACCACGCCCCAGGACTCCTTGGGGACATTGCCAAGGACACAGTCTTCAGCTAATTTTCCTCCCCTGACTCTGGAAAGAGTATAAAGTGCAAGCAGCTGGGGAAATGGTTAGCGGTATTCTGAGCTTGGAGAGACATTTGATGTTTGACGACTGATCCTGTAGTCAGATTTCAAATATTTGATTTTAATGCCACCGTTCCTTCATCTTTGGCTTGTATCTGTGGAACCAGTGTTTGCTGTCAGCCCCAAATAAATATCTCGTGGAGCTCTTCCCAAAGACCTTTCACCTCTATTATTCCATCTCAGGCTCAAACCGACTTGAGGGGAAGGCAGCTGTCCTTCCCATTTTAGAGACAAGGTCACTGAGACGCATAGTGTCCCAGAGAAAATAAACGGTGACTGCACTGAACTTCTGACTTCCAAGGCTTTCTCTGCGACAGCCTGCCCCCTTCCACTCTCCCTCCGCTGGGTGTGATCTAACCCTTTGCTTGACTGGCAGGTTTTTTTCCTCCATGTGCTTGTCAGTTCCCTCAAGGAATTTTCAGTTTTAAGCACCACCTTGATAACAGCAAGCTCAAGTTCCCTGACGTCTCCTTCTTTATCCACGCAGAGTATTGCACTTTTCAGATCATAGTTAGTTGTCCATTCTTCTGTCTGTCCCTCTACTCTCTTCTACTCTGTGATTTCTTGAAGACAAGTACCTTGCCTTGTTAATTTCCATATCTTCAGGATGCTATGGAGTAAGTATCCCATGCATAATAAGAGTGAGATACTTCTTTTTTGTTTTTTTGGCCGTGCCATGCAGCATGTGGGATCTTCGTTCCCCAACCAGGGATCGAACCCACAGCCCCTGCAGTAGAAGCGCAGAGTCTTAACCACTGGACCACCAGGGAAGTACCAAGAGTGAGATAACTTCAGTCTTGCTTTCTTCCTTCCTTCCTTTGTTTGAGATACGTCTTAGAAGAATGCATAAGCATTGTTTTCCTCTGTCCCTCTTATCGTCTCCCTTTCTTCCATGTGTCCAAGCCTCTTCATCTCTCCTTGTCTCCTATATTTATTGCAGGAGCACCATATTTTAGAGGATATTTGATGATTTGATCTACAAAGCTTATGACCTGAAGCCTGAACCCAGGAGAGAACACACCGGGGCAGATCCAATGTTTAGACCAGAGTTTGGCATTGAGGTGTCATCATTAGGGTGCTTTGAGCTGCAAGTAAAAGCAGCTGTAATACAGTCTGGTACACATTCCAGAAGTAGGGCGGTTCCCACGTTAATTGATTCTGTGGCTTCTTGTTGCCGTTCATGGCCAGTTTTCGGTGTTATGAACACCAGGCGGAGGTTAGGCTGGATGTGATGGCCCCCCCGTTGACTTAGGACCCGTTGCTGTGAATATTATAGGTTTGTAAACTCAGAAGGTCTTTAGTGTGGAGCCAGATTTACTTAAAGTCATAAATGGATTATTGGATTATTCCTTGGTCATGCCTCTAAGTCACTTATGGCATCTTTTGGTCTCTCCCACATCATCATCAGGGCTGGCTTCCTCCTCAGACTGGTTGGCCCCATGGTCAGGATAGTTGCCTATGGTATTCAGGGTACACAATTTATTTTCTTATGGCTGGGGGAGAGACTAGCTTTTCAGGGCTTCTTTCAAAAATGGGGGAGAACCATCGCAATAGTCCCCTCTCTTCTTGTCTTGCTTCATCCTATTTAAAACTCAGAGCCACTCCTTAGCCAGCTGGGGAAGGAGTGTTGGATCTAATCCAACAGGGAAAGGAGTTGGATTCGCTTAGATTAGAACCAACCCCTGAAACTAAGCATGGAGGTGGCCTTTGGTCAGGTTGCTGGCTGTGATGGTGGCAAAGCAGAGGGGTGAATAAAATCAGGAGTAGGCAAGGAATTCAAGTTTTTCTTGAAATTGACTCATTTCTTGAACTTAGCAATCAGACTTTTAAAATCTCAGGGTTTAATGTACTTGGAATCATTTCTTCAAAAAGGCATAAAAATTAATAGATAACAATAAAAATAAAAGATATTTATCCATGTGCCATTTTTGGAATCACTGGATTTAGGCCAGACTTTCCAACTTGCATATTTCACCAAAACTCTTCCTGTGATCTTTGAATGGAATGAATCCCATGTTTTTATGGACATGGGAGATACAAGTGTAATTCTGTCAAGTAGGGGTTTCTTTTCCCTAACTGCGGTGGACATATATTAGTTTTTGCCTTTTTAAACTTTCATGATTCCATAGAAAGAGTCAAGAGGTTATTTTCAGGGGTTAGACTGGCCAGCTTTTCACTTCGCACTGACTTGAAATGAAGAGCAGCAAATAGAACAAATAACTGCAGTGCAGGAGATAATATAGTATTGACTGCTTGCCTCTGGTTAATTTTCTGTGTTATGAACACCAGGCAGAGGTTAGGCTGGATGTGATGGCCCCCCGTTGACTTGGGGCCAGTTGCTGTGAATATTATAGGTCTGTAAACTCAGAAGGGCTTTAGTGTGGAGCCAGATTTACTTAAAGTCATAAATGGATTATTGGATTATTCCTTGGTCATGCCTCTAAGTCACTGATGGCCTCCTGCATGGCTTCAAGTCTCTAATAAGCTTTGCCTCCCTGGGGTAGTGACTGTCTTGCCTTAATTCATGCTGAATCTCCCCCCATGATGTTTCTCCTGTGTTGGGTTAACATTTAACTGGGGCCTGTAAAAGCTGGTCCAGGAGGCACCCTGCATTTGAACAGGGAAGATGGGACTTTAATTCTTAGCTCTTCTCTCTGTGGGGAAGTCCTTTTGGAGAGCATAGAAATACCTACTGATGGGCACTTTTTTTCCTTTTTTTCAAGGTTCAGTATCTCATCTGAACATTTTTCTTCTGACACCCACATGCTAAGGGAAAACTCTCTGAGTGTAATGATTTGCTTTAATTTTAAAACATGATCCTTAAACAGAGTAGAGTGGTGGTTGCCAGGGGTTGGGTGGGGAGTGGGCGAAATGGGGAGATGTTGGACCAAGGGCAGAAACTTCCAACTGTAAGAGGAATAAGTTCTAGGATCTAACGTACAGCGTGGTGACTGTATTGTATACTTGAAAGTTGTTGAGAGAGTAGATCTTAAATGTTCTCACTACAAAAATTATAGTAGTTATGTGCGGTGATGGAGGTGTCAAATAACCTTGCCGTGGTGATCATTTCATAAAATATACCTGTATCAAGTCACCACATTGAACACCTTAAACTTTTACAGTGTTATATGTTAATTATAGCTCAGTAAAACTGGGGGGAAAAAATTAAAACATAATCCTTTACTCTGGGCCTGATTAAATTGCTTAGAGCAGCGGTCCCCAACCTTTTTTGTCGCCAGGGTGGAAGACAAGTTTTCCATGGACCAGGGCAGGGGGGATGGTTTCAGGATGATTCAAGCACATTATATTTATTGTGCACTTTATTTCTATTATTATTACATTGTAATATATAATGAAATAATTATACAACTCACCATAATGCAGAATCGTTGTATTTGAAAGTTGCTGAGAGAGGAGATCTTTGTTTTTTTTTAATTTTATCTATTCATCCCTGGCTGCTTTGGGTCCCCGCTGCTGCATGCGGGCCCTCTCCAGTCATGCTGGGCGGGGGCCACTCTTCCCTGCAGTGTGCGGGCTTCTCACTGCGGTGGCCTCACCCACTGTGGAGCACGGGCTCCAGGTGCACGGGCCTCAGCAGTCATGGTATGCGGGCTCAGTAGTTGTGGCTCACAGGCTCAGTAGTTGTGGCGCACGGGCTTAGTTGCTCTGCGGCATGTGGGATCTTCCCAGACCAAGGCTCGAACCTGTGTCCCCTGCATTGGCAGGTGGACTCTCAACCACTGCGCCACCAGGGAAGCCCTGAGAGAGTAGATCTTAAATGTTCTCATTTAAAATCTGAGCCCTGAGCTTGTTTTCCTGCAACTAGATGGTCCCATCTGGGGGTGATGGGAGACAGTGACACCCAAAGTGTGTTGCTATGTCCAGTCTACTCCATAAGATGCAGTTGAATTGTCACTTGCCCCTCAGCGATAGCATTTTGATATGAGTCTGCAAGCAGTTGATTTTTTATGGTCTCGGTGTAGTCAAACCTCTCTGCTCGTGATAATTTGTATCTGCAGCCACTCCGCAGCACCAGCATCACCGCCTCACCTCCACCTCCCATCATCAGGCATTAGAGTCTCATAAGGAGCGTGTAACCTAGATCCCTCGCATGCGCAGTTCACAGTAGGGTTCACGCTCCTAAGAGAATCTAATGCCGCCACTGATCTGACAGGAGGCGGAGCTCAGGCTGTAATGCGAGCGATGGGGAGCGGCTGTAAATACAGATGGAGCTTCGCTCACTTGCCCACCGCTAACCTCCTGCTGTGCGGCCCAGTTCCTGCCTTAGAGAACCCCAAACCTGGAAAACAAACTCTGCGTCCCTGCTCAACCGGGCTGCAACTCAAAATTAAAACAGTACTTCACCATAAAGCAAATGGAAGGAACAGTTCAACAAAATGTTTACTTCCTCATGATTCTGACTTCAATATCAAATGCTTTAGAAAAATACCCCCTCCCCTTTATTTTAGGTTCCCTGATTTGCTCATGCTTGAAATGCTGCATTTAGCTCTGAGTGTAGTTTATTTTTATTTTTACTGAAGTATAGTTGATTAACAATACTGTGCTAGTTTCAAGTATACAGCAAAGTGATTCAGTTATACATGTGTACATATATATATATATTCTTTTTCAGATTCTTTTCCCATATAGCTTATTACAAAATATTGAGTATAGTTCCCAGTGCTATACAGTAGTTCCTTGTTGGTTATCTATTTTATATATACTGTAGTCGTGTGTATATGTTAATCCCAACCTCCTAATTTATCCCTCCCCCATTTCTCCTTTCGTGACCATAAATTTGTTTTCTATGTCTGTGAGTCTCTTTCTGTTTTGTAAATAAGTTCATTTGTATCATTTTTTTAGAATCCACATGTAAGTGATAATCATATGATATTTGTCTTTCTCTGGCTGACTTACTTCACTCAACATGATCATCTCTAGGTCCATCCATGTTGCTGCAGTGGGTGTAGTTTTAAAGGCTACAAAGCATTTTCAGATTTCCTCCCATTTCATCTTCTCAACAACTCTTGAATGGGCGTCTCCACTTCTGCCCAAAACTCGGTTCAGGATGTTGTCAGAGACAGCCTTTAAGATTAAGTAAATGGTCTGATGTCTACAAAATTATTGCACTGAGCTGTCTTTTTTTTTTTTTTAAGGTGTTTAAATAAGCTTGCTAATTCAAGACATTAGCCACTTGGGCTTCGGAGTGCTTGAATTCAGTAGCTTACAGCATTATTTATGAAGGAAAAATATATAAATAGGAAGTACCCCGTGTCAAATTATTGTACTGTATTTTTAATGTAGCAGTGCAGATCTTATTAGACACATGAATGTGTATAATCATGTTAAATGAAAATAAAATAAAACTGGTTCATAAAAAAAAAAAAAAAGAGCGCACGGCATATCATTGCTGTTCCCGTGCTTAACGCCTCCTGGGACTCCCCTTTGCTGTGCAGATCGGCTCCAGATCGCCTGTGTGGGCTGGTGTCTGTCTAACCTCCCCGACCTCAACCCCTGCCCCACTCCCCTCCCCCAGGCCTCGGTCATCCTGCTCTGTTTAACCTGCCAAAAGTTTCTTCCTACCTCAGGGCAACTTATTTCGATGTTTGTGTGTTTCCTCATCTGTTTTCATTTTTATCTTGCAATAATTACAGAGTCACGGGAAGTTGCAAAAGGTAGTGAGAAGAACACCACGTGCCAGTTTTCCCCAGTGGTTACATCTTGCATAACTAGAGGGCAACATCGGAACCAGGACATTGACATTGCTCCAGTGCCTGTGCCTGGTTCTGTCATTGACTCCCAGGTGTACATTCCTGCAGCCCCCATGATGTGGAAGATACTGAACTTGGCCTTCGCTGCAAAGATTCATACCTTCCCCTACTTCCCTCCTGACCTGACCCCTGGCAGCCCCTTCATCTCCATTATTTTGTTATTACAAGAATGTTATAGAAATAGAATCACGCAACATGTGACCGTTTGAAATTTGCCCTTTCACTACTCATTCTTTTTATATATTCTTAAATTAGTTTTAATGATGTAAATAAGAAATGAAGACATTCCCTTGGGAAAAGGTTTAACCATTGCAGATAAGGGTAAAGCCCTCTGGAACCCGTACCTACTCATACCTACTCAGGCGTAGGACCTCCGCTCACTTGAGGGAGGCTTTTTCCCAGCTGGGAAGGGACCAGGGTCCCTGTTTGATCACCAGGAACACACCCATCAGAGCGCTTACCCACTGTGTATGTATGCTGTCCCATTTAACTTGAAGTCCTGTAAGAACAGGGGTTGTATCTGTTTGATTTACTATCATTTCCACAGTGTGGGATTGGGTTTATTGTAAGCATGGTATTTAATGCTTAGAACAACTGCATAAACATTTGTGGGATGAGTAAGAGAAGTTTCTCATGGTGATGAATGATGATGTGAAATAGCAGAGTCTACATATCCTGGCTCGGTCCCGTGTCCAGCGTTTACCTTCAGCCATCCCTCGGAGTCTTTATTTCTGAAAACTCAACAGTGTTTGTGCTGAAGATATTTATTGCTCATGAGATTCGCCTTGCCTCCAACTCCTTTCCCAGGGCTTCTGTGCTTCCTCGGAGCCTGATGTGGTGACAGCCACGTTTCATACCATGTGACTTCCATCCTTCTACCAGAAGCCACAACTGGTTTGATGACAAGAAACACCTGATCCCAGGGCAGTGAAGGCATATCTGGGTGTCTGGGCTTGAAAAGACAAGGTGGTCCAGCCAGAGTATCCATTTGAGTTAAGTAATGCATATGGTATTGGCCGGTTAGTGAAGGAGTGGCAGCTGAGATGCTCTTAAGTAGAGTGAGATGATGACGCTGGTACAGAGATACCAGGTGTGAGTGTGTGTGTGTGTGTCCGAGAGGAGAGAGAGAGAGAGAGAGAGAGAGAGAGAGAGAGAGAGAGAGAGAGAGAGAGGTTGACAAGAGAGACAGACACACACAGAGAAAAACAGACACATGAGAAAGTGGTTGTTGCTTCTTCTAAGAAGTGAGGGAAGATGCAATTTTTTTTTTTTTTTTTTTTTTTGCGGTACGTGGACCTCTCACTGTTGTGGCCTCTCCTGTTGTGGAGCACAGGCTCCAGACGCGCAGGCTCAGCGGCCATGGCTCACAGGCCCAGCCGCTCCGTGGCATGTGGGATCTTCCCAGACCAGGGCATGAACCCGTATCCCCTGCATCAGCAGGTGGACTCTCAACCACTGTGCCACCAGGGAAGCCCACAATTTTTTTTTTAATTGAAGTAGAGTTGATTTACAATGTTGTGTTAATTTCTGCTGTACAGCAAACTGATTCAGATGTATATATATGTACATTCTTTTTTTAATATTCCTTTCCATTATCGGTTATCATAGGATATTGAAAGATGCAGTTTCTTAAGCAGAAGCAACATTTGGTAGAAGTTGGAGAGAATCAGGCAAGTGTGTGTAGTTGGGTTGTATTCATACAGAGCCTGAGGTGAAGATCCATGAAATTCTGCAGCCACGTCCCCAGAGCTGTCTGGAGCCCAGGACCTCCCTTCAGATCTTAGCTCCATGGGGTGTGGCTCCCACGTGGTTGCCATTCCTGAATTTCTGTGAAACTCCTTGGGTGTTCCCCACCACATACCTGGAGGTGGGTTCACATAACTCTAAGGTGTGCTCACGGAGATGGGTATGCAAAACCCACACCTCAAGGGGCCAGGGGTTTGGTGCCAGGAGACCCAGAACAGGAAGTTAGTGTCGGGCTAGATGTAATACAACAGTGTCTGTAGTGTAGGAAATACACAACTCAAGGAGTAAGTTTTCAGGCAAATTCACGAATAATGGGGTTATTAAGGAGATAGGACACGAGTTAACTGAGGTCCATGGGTTTGTTGAGATAACTGTTTGTTCACTGTGATTGGGTTTCTGTTGAAGTCTTCTGAGAAGTCGTCCATTGGTTTTCAAAGACAAGCCTCTGAGATCAAGGATTGGGAAAACTCCGCTCTTCCTCTCTGAGTTCTTGGTGGCCACAGTCAGAGGGAGGAGGATGCAAGAGTGTTGGCTCAGGTTTTGGCTTCATCAGCTCATCTTCCTTGAACCTGGGACCTTCTTGGAAAGCAGAAGTCCACTGTTTCCCTTTGTGGAGGAGACCCTATGGTGGGAAGGACAGAAAAGTCCCTGCCACTGTGTCCTTGTGTGTCCTGCATTCTTTCTCTTATGGACAGAGTTTTCACAGCAGAGTTCTGAGAATCACACTTCGGGGTGTTTACCTGGATTACAGTGACACATTTTCCCTGAGAATCCTACACCTGGGAGAGAATACGGAACGTCTACATTTGAGTAAATGATCCTGGTCCCCAGTCAGTTCTAAGAAGCAAGTGTGGACATCTGTACCCAGGTGGATTAAGAAGATACTTCTCCCTTAGACATCTGGGATTTGGGCAGATACCAGACTTGATTTCTGGTGGAGGGAAGCTAATATCCAGACTCGGGGACCATGGAAGATGGAAGATCTTGGAGGTGGGGGGCGGCGGGGAGAGCATGAGAAAGGAAAGAGAGCATGGAGAGAAAAAGCCAAAGTCAGGGGCTGAAATAGAGATGGAAACAAAGCAGAACAGAGAGACCTGAGCCAGTTGTGGCCCATCCAGCTGATTCCCCCTTCCTTACCTCTGGTTCCTGCCATGCTGCTGTGCCAGGGTCCACAGATACCCCTTAAAATAAGCCTCTCTAGGGACTTCCCTGGCGGTCCAGTAGTTAAGACTTTGAGCTTCCAATGCATGGGGGGCTGGTGCGGGTTCGATCCCTGGCCAGGGAACTAAGATCGCGCATCCCACATGCTGGACAAAACTTCTGTGTCACATTGCATGCAAAAATCCACTAAGAATAGATCGAAGATCTCAATACAAGAGCTAAAACTATAACACTCTTAGAAGAAAACATAAGAGTAAATCTTAAAGAAAAGAAGTCTCCCTATTTTAAGAGTGGCGTCCTTTGACTTGCATCCAAAGAGTTTTTAAACATTTTTTTTTATCAGAGTGGCTTGCCTGTCCAGCGCTCTCCTCTCTCCCTTTGGCCCCAGCATCTACAAAAAACTGTCATGATCCTGCCCCTGGGAACCATGTCTCTCCCTGAACCCAGGTATTTGCCTTGATTTTTGAAGAATTGGCTATAAATTATAAGACGGTAGTATCTCTGTTTTAAATCAATTTGATTTCACATACCACCATCCCCACCAAAAGAGGAAGGAAATTCACAAGGATGGGAGGAAAGGGATCCATTTCATTTGCATTGATTTGGTAAATAGATGTGTAATAGACCCAACAGTGGACGCCCAATCTGAATGGTGCCCACTAAGGTGGCTGACCAATGGGTAAATGACAGCATTGTTGGGCACGTCATAGAGTCACCGAGCTTTGAACTTGACGTTGGTGTCCTGGGATCTAGTGAAGTTCCTGGCAGAGGAGTCTGGGAGAAAACTTCTTATTTTTTGTATCATGTCACTGGCACCAAATGACCTCAGAGTCTGTGGAAGGAGCTGACAAGTGTCATCTATACGGCTGGCTGGTCGTATTATTGTGTGTCTCACACGTTGAATGGTGTTAGATGTGTTCTACAGGCAAGGGGTTGGCAGTGTGTGCAAAATCAGATTTTTGCAGCTCTGAGATCCAGTCTTCATAGAGGTTCCTCTGATTGACTTTTTTGTTCTCCCTGAAATGCCTTTAAATGCCCTCGGGAGCTTAGGGCCCTAGCTTTGGCCGGAAGATGTAGTTATAACTCGAGTTAAGCCAAGTCAAGAAGTATCATGTACCTTGTTGTGTCACAAACCGGCTAATATTTATTGAACATCTACTGTGTACAGACTGCTGTGGGGTGGGGGAGGGTTAAGGGAGCAGAGAGTGTTGAGAGACACAGATACTTCCTCAAGAAGTTTGTGAGAGGTGAAACCTACCCACGTGACGTAATGACCAACCTTCCAAACTTGGACCTCCGTACTTGTGAAATGATTTATTGCATTGAAGATCCATGGGCTGAAAGTTGGTTCAGAGTTGGGGTTCATCCAGGTGAGCTATTCCAAGAGGCTCTTTTCAAACCTTGATTTGCAGACATTTTGGTCACCTTCCTGTGTCCATTTATAAGTACCTCCAAATGAAGTGCCTTAGCTAATAGCTTCGGAAGCATCTTTGGACCCTAGAACAATGTGGGAACCCCACTTCCCGCCCTCAAGCTGATATTCACCAACATGAGCAGGAATCAATAAATCAGTGATGGGAGAAGTGACAGCAGAGGACACAGCTTTGCCTTTCAAGACCCTATAGGGTCTGTAGCCACTAATTACTTGGCTGCGAGGGCATTGATAAACTCCAGATTGTATTGTTTGACTAGAACATGTGGGTTCAAGTTTCTTCTTTTGGGTGTTGAAATAGAAGTAATCATTCTGTCTGCCTGTTGTTTAAGCAAAAGAAAGTGTGTTCTTCTTAAACAGAGGAACACCATGACAGCAGGCATACAAAATTTATCAGTGAAAATGGGTTCAAGCTTTTGGTGGCTTCAACCTAGTCTCAGGTCAACCCTGTGTTTCCCTCCTTCCTGCAAGGGCCCCTCAGATCTTTCATGGTGGGAGTTCAGAGGCAGATGTTCTGAGGGTAAAGCAACACAGGGATCCGGTGTTTCGGACCCTGACACCCCAAGTTTTCTTCCTTTGGGGAAAGAGGACAAGGAATCATAGGCATACTTTCTGCACAATTTCAAGCCTGTCTCTTAAAATGACTCCTGGCCATGTAGGCATCTGTCAGTCCAAGCCAATAACATGATTGTTCATCCAGTTACTCATAAGCAGAAAGGGGTGTGTAACTGGTCCTGAACCTTAGGCATCAGGGGAAGTCGGCTCGTGGAACGTCTGTTTGCATCATTGGTTGCCGTGGTAGATTGCAGAGTCAGCCACTGTTCTCCTTACCTGATGTGTACACCGCTTTGCAGCTTCTCCCGTTCACAGGCAGAGTCAGATCTCCCTACATCTTGAATGCAGCTGGCCTTGTGATGGCCAAGAGAATGTGATCAGAGTGATGGTGCACCTGTTAGTTTGGATCTGAGACCTCAGGAAATCTTGGCTCCCTCCTGGAACCTTCTGGAAGGTGAGAGGCCAGAGAGGAACTTCGCAGCTGAGGTCATTCTTGACCAGCCAGCCCCAGCTAGCCCAACAGTCACTGCTGACACATGTGTGAACCCAGCACAGCCCAGAATCATGAGCTAAATACACAGCCATGGTTTCAAGCCGACTAAGTGTTGTGGTGTTTTGTTACGTATAAGAGCTAACTGATACAGTCGGTGTCCCCAGAGGTCATGAGTGACCAATAGAGGACTGGAAAATATTTTTGAGAGGAGAAACACATCCCTTTTCTTTTGTAAATGCATCTTATCCTTTTCTCTGCACCTGAGAACAAATGTAGGCTGCATGAGCATCTGTAAATATTCAGAAATGGCATTTGTTAAAATTGTACGTGGGAGAGAGAGCTGTCTGTGTGTGCACATGCGTGAGTGTGTGCTAAGCTTTAGAAACAGCCTTCTGGAAGCCTGGAATACAATCTGTTGGAGGAGAAAGCATCAGCATACGTGGAACCATGATACGAAGTTTTTATTGCAGAATTCCAAAGTCTTGCTTCAGTGGTCACTTGAGCCAGTTGCCACTCAGAGATCCTATAGGTTTGATGGTTCAGAGGTGGAGAAAGGTGAATCTGGTGAGGTGGGTTAGGAAAGGCACCTTGTACAGGGCATCATGGATGGGAAGAAAGGCGGGTTTGGATGTGGGATGTGGTTGGAGGGGCACATTCTAATCTGGCAATGATGCAAACTAGTGTGCAGAGGCTGGAGCTGCCATGGGCGGTGGCTAAGAGGAGGGCTGAAGGCCAGTGGGTTCATCCCCAGCAAGGGATGGGAAATGGGGTTTGCCTTCATCACATCCTTGCAACCAAGCCTTCCTTGGAAGCATGGTATGTGGTATCTCAGTCTCAAGAGTGAGGATTTTATTTGTAAGGAGAAAGAGACAACATTTTAATTATTTGCATATGGCCCCCTTTATTATTTTTTTATCATTATTTTTAAAATTATTATTCACTTTATTATTTATTTTTGGCTGTGTTGGGTCTTCATTTCTGTGCGAGGGCTTTCTCTAGTTGCGGCGAGCGGGGGCCACTCTTCATTGCGGTGCGCGGGCCTCTCACTGTCGCGGCCTCTCTTGTTGTGGAGCACAGGCTTCAGACGCGCAGGCTCAGTAGTTGTGGCTCACGGGCCCAAGTTTCTTCGCGGCACGTGGGATCTTCCCAGACCAGGGCTCGAACCCGTGTCCCCTGCATTGGCAGGCAGATTCTCAACCACTGCACCACCAGGGAAGCCCCAACCTCCTTTAGACCATTCTTTCCCCCAAATTGCCCAAGCCCCCAGAAGGTCTGAATCCTACAGTTACTATCAAGCCTGAGAGCTGAATACAGGCTTTAAACTTCCAAGTTTCCACTGAACTTTAGATGATTCTGTGGCTTCATGTTGTGGTTTTTGTGGCTTTTTTTTCATTCAAAATTAAATTATCTGGAATGACGAAACCACAGCTGTTAAACAGTGGGCATTAGATGACATTTAAACATCATTATCTTTTGCTCTAATGGAAGAATTGGCTGGTGATTAAAAACAAGACCTCCCCGCAGCTATATGAAGAGTTGCCATTTGCAAATCGCTCCTTTTAAGAAGACTTCCCCCAATCTATTACAGAGAAAATGTAATGCCCGCTTTGTCTGCATCTGGAGATTTTTGAAGACTTTGCTGACTGCTGGCAGAAATGTCTAGTTTGATCCTGAACGTTTGTGTTTGCTGCTATGGACAGTGCCTTGACCTGACAGTAACCTGGTGATGTTGATGATGATGACGTGACCCTCATTTTAGAGATGATCTCAAGGAGTCAGTAATCCATTTTCAGGGTTTACTTGACATTTAATTCAGGCATTTAGAATCTCTCACTGTGTGCAGTTAGTGAAGTCTGTCTGAGTTTGTATCCATCCCAATCGTGTCCTGTTTGGTACCAATGACCGTAAGTATTGTTTTCCAACTGGGAATACAGATTTTTCATCCCAAGAAAAACTTCTCTCCTATTGACTTCAGTTTGAAAAGTTTACAAGTAAAGACTTCAGCTTCGAACACTCACCTCTTTGCCCTGTGAAGAAATTCCATCATGCAATTTGGGGGTTTTTGCTTTTTCTTTTGGAATGTTCTTTTTTTGAAAGGCTAAAGAAAGATTCTAAAGATTGTATGGGATGTAATGTTTACATGACAGTAGGATTTCTGTGGCAAGTATATAGTTGTTGTTAGGTTCTGGTTTTTGATGCCTTCAAGAAAGGCATATAAAAAGAGGAGGACTTTGTTAACTTCTACTAAACCTCAGTTTTCCCATCTGTCAAATGGATTATGGCTGAGGTTTGGGAGAGAAGCAGAAATGAAAGAATTAATGAGGGTTGCAATGGTCTGAATGTTTGCATCCAGCCAAAATTCTTATGTTGAAATCCTAACCTCTAAGGGGATGGGGTTAGAGGTGGGGCCTTTGGGAGGTGATTAGGTCATGAGAGTGAGGCCTTCATGAATGGGATTAGTGCCCTTATGGATAAGATTCCATAAAGCTCTCTAGCTTCTTCCACTATATGTGGACAATGGGGAAAAGAGCTCCCACCAGAACCCAACCATGCCAGCACTCTGATCTTGGACTTCCAGCCTCCAGAACTATAGGAAATAAATGTCTGTTGTTTATAAGCTACCTAAACTGTAGTATTTTGTTACAGCAGCCCAGAAGGACTCAGAAAACGGTCCTCCAAAAAGTTAAATTACTCCAGAAATGTGAGGTGGGTTTTGGTTTGCTTCTTCTTTCATATTCCTGCCAACTCAAATGGGGTGGTGCAGTTGGTATGTTGGAAAAGTGTGGATGCTTCAGCATGATTAGCTGTTGGGTGAGCTAGGGTTCTTTGGCTGTAAGCAAAGAAACAGCTCTGACTATTATAAACAAAGAGGATATGGGTTGGCCCTTGGCATTGAGAAGATGCTGGAAAACCCTGAGTTATTATTACAGGAATCAAAGGAAGGAACTAGTTGAAGCCTTTCACCATGGCTGGAATGAATGACCTCCTGCTTTTGGCATCCTTAAGAGTCAAAGGCTTTGGCTAGAATCCAGTTGGCCACAGTTTGACCACATGCCCGTCACTGGTTATATGGCACCATGAAAGGAAGGCAGCTTCCAGCGACCCTGTCGGCTTGGTGGACTTACTTTTTCACTTAGACTGGATGGAGTGGGGGAAGGGTGATAGCTTTCTCTGCCCTCCCCCCACCCCCCAAGTCAGAGTGCCATCAGGGAAGGAGACAAGAGGCTGAGCTGTCCAAATGTACAAATACTCCAACTGGGCACCGAAATGTGTCCTAGAAATTTAGGATTGTATACGTTCTTAAATTTGATGTTAAGGTGTTCAAAATCACCTGCATATAAAACCCTAAGCCCCAGCTCTCAGAATTTGGAAAAAAAAATAGCAAAGCTATCAAGGGTCTGTATTTTAATGTATATTATTACATTTCACCGTTGTTTTGCAGGATAAATTTCTATCAGATGACATGAAAATAAGGCCAGATCCTTCCGTAATCTCCTGTGACCCAAATGTATTATGAATTCCTTTATCCAATTTTAATATAACTCTAAATTATTCCTCAATGCCTATTAATAATTAAGGAAAGCAAAAACTGTATTATCTCTTAATGGCATTTTGACTTGTTCGTTTCTTTTTGGAATTAATGTTCCTGGTGCGTTTCTTGCGATATCAGAATTCTGAAGAGCTCCAGGTTTCCCTATTCTGTGACTTTCATGCCCTTGGTTAGTGAGTCCTGCTGTCCCCTGTGAAATGCCCCCTTCCCACTGGCCCCTTCACCCTAGTGGATTTTCCTTACCCGGAAGTCACTGCCCTCTTTACAATAGAGAATCACCTCTTTGCGGAGGTAACTGCCCCTCCCTGTTCTCAGTACCTTAGTTAGTCTGAGGGTTCTAACCCCCAGGTTCCTCGGGCAGTTACATGACTCGGGCCCAGCCAATGAGAGTGGTGTATATGTGTCTCATAGGAGTTAGTGATTGGTTCAGGGTCTGGCAGATTCTCAAAGTGGGGCCTTTCAGAGGCAACGAATAACAGTGCTGGGACTTTGGCTGCCACTATTAGGAAACGCATTTTCATTTCACCTGGGGCATGAATCTTGGAGCCGCTGGTGGCCACCCAGATGGAAGCAGCCTAGAGGGTTCTCTCCACATCATCTGCGCTCTTGTCTCCAGTGTCTGTGGACCACGGCATTTCCCTCTGGAGATTTCCCACGATTTTCCATCTGAGGAGCTCATGCAGTTGCCTCCTCCGCTTAAAAAACCTTAGTGAATGAGTTCTGTGTGTTTCCGAGTCTCATCAAACACACTGCCCCTGCTCCAATCCTTTCTCTCCTCTTGGTTCTTGTAAATGAGATTCCGGAAATTCATTCCCTTTTACACATCCTGGGAACAGGTTACTCAGGACAACAGATGGTCCTGAGGAAGGCGATGCAAGGGACACAGGGACCAGTGTACAAAAGAGAGACTGGAATTGTGTCAGGCAAGTCGTCGGTGCCCAAGAAAGCTTTGCTGGATTGACGGAAGGGCGGGGAGGAATGGCAGGCGTGTCTTGGGGTGAACTCAGAGAGGCTCTGCCTTCTCTCCAGGAGGAAGTGGGCAGGGAGGATGGGGCGGAGACCCTGTTAGCTGCCATTCTCATCCCGGGGGAGGCTGACCTTTATTAAGCATCTGCTGAGCGCCGGGTCCATGGCTAGAGATTTGCTCCCCGGTGTCCTCTGAGACTCTCTGGACAGCTCCGCAGGAGACTCCAGGACTCTTCCGTTCTCATCACCTTAGTCAGAGGACTCGCTTCATGTGAACTAATTAGCTCTTAGGTTCCCATAGAGGAAAATAGCATTTAAAAAATGGGATGGAAAGCCTTTTCCTCCAGCTGTGGTGACAGGGATAATTGTCATCTCTGTGCTGGGACTCGGCAAGTCTTTTGGAATATTTGGTGTATCTGTGATGACAAAAAGCCCAGCAGACATTTGCGGGGGGTCTTCATTCAAGCAAGGAAAGGGTCCTTTCAGCAGTCCCCTGGGATGTGGTCACCTGTCCCTGCTGAGACGTGGCGCAGTAGGGACGGGTGGAAGAGATCTGGATTCAGAGCTACCCTGCGTTTTTGTGTTGGAGAGTCACGCCCAGGAATGGGAAGCCAGAAAAGGAGAAGGATGTGAATCTTGTGGGGTTTTTTTTTTCTCTTTTTACCTCTGTGACATTTGCTAAATTACCAATCCTTACAGAGTCTCAAGATGTTTGTCAAGTAGAAATTCGTGGCACATGGTAAGCACTGACACGTGCATTTTTTCATATAGAGGTGAAATTCTCACAACATACAATTAACCATTTTAGTTTTTATTTTTTTAAATTTATTTATTTTTGGCTGCGTTGGGTCTTTGTTGCTGCACACAGGCTTTCTCTAGTTGTGGTGAGCGGGGGCTACTCGTCGTTGCAGTGAGCGGGCTTCTCACTGCGGTGGCTTCTCTTGTTGCGGAGCACGGGCTCTAGGGGCATGGGCTTCAGTAGTTGTGGCGCTCGGGCTCAGTAGTTGTGGCTCGTGGGCTCTAGAGCGCAGGCTCAGTAGTTGTGGCAGAGACCGTTATACCTGGTCTAGTACTGTATTGCTCAGCATTTCTCCTTTTCTTATTGACTGCTGAGTACCCCTGGATACTGTCCGTCGATCAGGGTCAAAGAGAGACCGTCCCATCCATCCTTCACCACTTTCTCTTCACTGACATTCCCAGCCACCGGGCTTCAGAAATATATTCTTTCCCCATCGCTTTATGTTGAACCCCTCTTCTAGTTTTGCATCACCCTGACAGCCCTTTCCTCTTCCTCTGCCTCCTCAGAGAAGGAAATCCCTCGAACAAAAAACGAGTAAAGGAAAAGTAAACAAAACCTACAGTCCCCTGGTTTCAAATATTCGCCTTTTGCAGTTTTTCTACCTTGTGAATTTTTAAAAACTAAGTAATTAATTTATTTATTTTTGGCTGTGTTGGGTCTTTGTTGCTGCGTGCGGGTTTTCTCTAGTTGCGACGAGCAGGGGCTACTCCTCATTGAGGTGTGCGGGCTTCTCATTGCGGTGGCTTCTCTTGTTGCGGAGCACGGGCTCTAGGTGCGCGGGCTCAGTAGTTGTGGCACGTGGGCTCAGTAGTTGTGGCTCGTGGGCTCTAGAGCGCAGGCTCAGTGGCCATGGCTCATGGGCTTAGTTGCTCCGTGGCATGTGGGATCTTCCTGGGCCAGGGCTCAAACCCGTGTCCCCTGCCTTGGCAGGTGGACTCTCAATCACTGTGCCACCAGGGAGGTCCCAATTAACTTTTTGTTGTTGTTGTTGTTTGTTTTTTTGTGGTACACGGGCCTCTCACTGCTGTGGCCTCTCCCATTGCGGAGCACAGGCTCCGGACGCGCAGGCCCAGCGGCCATGGTTCACAGGCCCAGCCACTCCGTGGCACTTGGGATCCTCCCAGACTGGGGCACGAACCCGCGTCCCCTGCATCAGCAGGTGGACTCCCAACCACTGCGCCACCAGGGAAGCCCCCAGTTAACTTTTTTAAAATGTACAATTCAGTGGCGTCAAGTGTGTTCACAATGCTGTGTAACCATCACCTCTCTCTAGTTTCAAAACTTTTTCATCACCCTAGAAGAGCACTGGTACCCACGAGCACTCGTTCCCCAATTCCCTCCTTCCCCTAGCCCCTGACACCTACTAATCTACTTTCTGTCTCTATGGATTTGCCCATCCTGGGTATTTCATATAAAAAGAACCATACAATTTGTGACCTTTACACATGGCTTCTTTTATGTAGCATAATGATTTCGAGGTTCAACCATATTGTAGCGTGTAGCAGTTTTGCATTCCATTTTATGACTGGATGGTATTCCATTGGTGGATTTACCACACTTTGTTTATCCACCCATCAGATGGACATTTGGGTGGTTTCCATCTTTTGGCTGTTGTGAATGGTGCTGCTGTGAGCGTTCAAGAGCAAGTCTCTACATCTTAATGATGCTGCTGCTGCTGCTGCTGCTACTATTAACCACTTACATTAATTATATAATGAAGTAAATACTGTCTAATTAGTGCTGTTAAATTATATTTTTAGATACAGTTGACCCTTGAACGATGTGGGTGTGAACTGTGCGGGACCACTTAGGCACAGATGAGCTTCAGCCGTAAATACTATAGTACCTGATCCAGAGTTCGAACCCCAGGATTCGATCCTGGGATTCAGAGGAACCACTGATAGAAGGGCAGATTCTAAGTTATACCTGGATTTTTGACCGTGTGTGGGTCAGCGCCCCAACTCCTACATTGTTCCAGGGTCAACTGTACAGTTATTAACTCTTTATAGTAATACTAATTATCATAATATTAACATACGTTATAGAGTAATGTTAATACTATGTAAACTAATAAACACATGACTTGCCCACAGAGCTAATAAGTAGTCAGACCCAGGCACAGGAAGGTGGCTCAGTCCTTGACGTTCCCCCCACTTCCCAGGTATTCCAACCAACAGTCTCAAGTGTTTGACCAAAGGTGGTCCAGGCTACTTTCCAGCCGTCACTTATTAACTTGGCTAAGCTGGATGCAAAGGTCACATGCAGTGTTGTCTCCCTCCCACTATATTCCTCCTGGTACTCTGAGTAATTATGGAATTGTGAGATATCATCTACTTGGTGTACTAGATGCTGGGCTTTCCCCCCCACCCCATTCAATGTGCCTGGCGTGGAACTGCTACTATGGCCCTAAATAAAAATGATACAACAGGGATAGGAAGAAGGGGACCCGTGTCTCTGGCTCTCTTCTCTACTTTTGTTTTCTAAGGGTAGAAGTCCGAACGTGTTGCCATAGTGACAAAGCTACCACCAAACATTGACCAGGTTGATGAGGTTTGCCCAGAGCTGAGTTATATTCACCCATGGTACCTCCAGCATCATTGTTTTGTCCCCACTCTCCCTTGTGGAACAGGGGCGGCTGCCCACTCAGCTGCTGCTTGTTCTGTCCGTCACCTGCCCCTGCAGGTGATGACTCACCAGGAGACGCCCATATCTCCAGAGCTGCCTGCTCAACCTTTCCTACACAACGGGGTCCAGCGAGGCCCCGCTTCTCTGAGGTCTGTGATCCACACCATGCCCTCAACCTTTACCAACCACTATGGAGTGTGTTTCCATGCTGCAGTTGGCTGTTCTCTACCAGGGGTGTGACTCGAACTCGGAAACTGAACTGCGTCCCTTGGCCTCCTTGTAAGCTTATCCCAGATTGACTTCATCAGGATTCTGAGTTGCAAGTGACAGAAATCCAGCTCCTAACTGCTTTGAAAGGACCTGATGGACTCAACATTCACCAAGTCCAGTATCAGAGATGGTTGCAGGTATAGCTGGATCCAGGTACTCAAAGGATACCTTTGAGAGTTTTTCCTCCCTCTCTTGGTTCTGATTTCTTCTGGGTTGCCTTCCATGGTAATATGAATAGTGCCTCCCTACCCCCAAATTCCTGTCTACTTGGGACCTGAGAAGGTGAGGTCTTTGTAGGTGTAATTAGTTAAGAGTGATGCATGTGTAAGCCAAGGAACATCAAGGATTCTCAGGAACCACCAGGAGCTAGGTGAGGGGCATGGAACAGATTTTCCCTCAGAGCCTCCAGGAGGAAGCAACCTTGCAGACACCTTGATTTTGGACTTCTGGCCTCCTGAGCTGTGAGAGGATAGATTTCTCTCTCGGTTGGTGGTCATTGGTTATGGCAGCCCTGGGCAAACGGTGCACCTTCATTCCCAGGCTGGTTCTCACTGAGTGGAATCAAAGATGGCTTCTGGCTGCACCAGGCTTGACACCTGCAAACCGGGGCTGGAGAGGAGACATGCATTTTCACTTACTGTTATGTTTGCCCAGTGGAAGGACCACCCAGGCCACATATCCAACCCCCTCCTTGGCCCCCCACGCACTCCCAGGCCTCATGGGAGGAAGGGGAGCTCAGAGAGGGAGAAGTGAGCCTCACCTTCCCAGCTCTCTCCTCTCGAGGCCCCTTTTCTGCTCTGGGCCCAAAGGGCAGCCTCAGCACGTGGGGGAGATGGGTTTAACCTAGGGGAAGCATAGGGCGAGCCCTTTTGGAACTCATTCCAAAGCTGCATTTCCAGATATCTCCGTTGTCACTAACAGCTGATGTTTTGACCTCCACCTTTTGACTCCTGGGTGGATGATAGCACATCATTTCAGCACCAACCCATGAGGAAAGCACAGAGGAGCTAAGTGACTGGTCCAGGGTCACTTGGTGACATTAAATGACACCAGGCTGTCCGTCTCTGAGCCAGGAATCCCCAGCCACTCTGCCATCCTGCATGCAGCCTCCCAAAGGCAGACTGGAGACCCAGAAGGAGTGAGGCTTCTTTTCCCGGAGGCCAGAACTGACCGGTGATGATGACAGACGTTTCTCTGTCTTTATGTAGAAGGATCCAAGCACATTTCTGGTGGCAGGATTGTGGATTAGCTAGAGCAGACAGACACTGAGGTTTCCTTTCTTGAGGTCCTGGAGGTCCTTACTAGGATTAGCTTAGAAAAATGAGGATGCAGCCCCTGGGGCTGGAGGCGGGACCAGCAGAGAAGAGTACATAGCTGGTCAGCCTGGGATCCTGTTAGGAAGAGTGGAGGGAGCATCTCAATGGCCTGTCAGTACTCCTGTTATATATATATATATAAGGGATTTCATAGCACTGGCGCTGTGAGAAGAATTATAGTGTAGACATGGTGTACGGAACAAGTGAGTTATAATTAGGAGGGTGCAGAAATGGCTGAGCGTATGGGGATTAATTTATTTTATTACATTTTTTCCCCTGAGAGCATCTTTAAGTTCCCACACAGGAAAAAAAAAAAAAAAAAAAAGATCTGCCCCCTTGTTTGAGGCTAGATATTCTCTTCATACTGCAAGTTGTCTGAGACGTTGATTAAATCCATCACTCACAGATGAGAAGAAAGATGGGAAACCCTAGAAATGGTTAGGGTCCCTGGGAGACACTTGAACTTGGAATCTGTTTAATAGCTCTTGGCACAGAAAGCAAACAAGAGCCTCTCAGAGATCAAAGGACTTTTATCTCCCTCAGTGGAGAAATCTGTTTCTTCAATCACTTATTGTTTGAGCCAAAAACATCCCTGGAGTGAGAAAAGAAGGAAGAAATGTGTTCTCCATTTCTGCAGATCTGAGTGTTTGCTTTCCAGGTGCTTTTTGTGATTTATAAGGATAAAACTTTTAATAGGTGAAGGCCTGAATTAATAGCTGACTTTCAGTCCTTCAGTTTGGGGCTGTTCAAAGTTACCGTGGAATGTGTCTTTGGCAGAAAGCTCACTGACTCATTGATTCCTCAACGTTTAATTAAGAACCTACAATGGGCAGCCTACCGTTGGGAGAATTCGGTGGTGGGGCAGGTTGAATAGTGTTCCCCCAAATCCGTGTTCACCCAGAACTTTGGAATCTGGCTCTATTTGGAAATGGAGTCTTTGCAGATGTAATTAATTAAGTTAAAATGAGGTCATACTTGTTGGAGTGATGCCTCTACCAGCCATGGAATGCCAGGGACGGCCGGGAACCACAGGGAGATAAGAGAAAGGGCTGTAACACAGCAGCCCCTGAGCCTTCAGAGGGAGTGGGGTCCTGCTGGCACCTTGATTTTGGACTTCTGGCCTCAGAGCTGTCAGAGAATAAATTCCTGTTTTTGTAAGGCACCAATTTTGCCGTACTTTATTACAGCAGCTCCAGGACACTAATGTAACAGCCCACAGGGAGTTTCCCTTCCTTCAGGGGACAGGGCTGCGTTTTAAAATGGAAAAAGGGCCCAAGCTGGGGAATGAGTGCTTTTTAAAAATTAATTTATTTTTTCTTTTGGATGTCGGGCAGCCTTGCAGTCATGTGAGCACAATTTCTTCCTTTGGCACTGATTCACTGACCCTGTTCCAATCGGAACCCCATGGACCCTGCTGATGCCCTCGCTCGGGGCAGCTCTGAGCGCGTGGGGTCCTAGGAGGTCTGTCCACCTCAGCTCCACTTGTAACGCCGATGGGGCAAGTTTCCCTTCCCCTGCCTTCCTTGTTGTCCATTTTTCCCTCTCTGTGCAATAAAACAGACCCAGTAGACGGCTTTGAGGATTTGGGGTTGAAATTGGAGACATGCCTTCTCCATTCCAGGGAAGGGAGAAAAGATCTTTAGAAAGGACCTGAGCTAAGGTGTGAAACCTGTAAAGGAAGCTGGGCTTTGCAATAAAAAATGCAGCTTTAGAGAAACAGGGAAACCTGCTTGGCGGCTCTGAGTGTTACAGACACGGAAGGGCCACGATGCAAATTAGAATGAAACCCTCCCATGAGCCACTGGTACAAGGGGCAAAAGAGACTGTCTCTGTCTCATTTCTGTTAACAGTTTCTAGTTTGCTTGTTTTATTTTAAATATTTTATTGTTACATCACCTTGGTTTAAATTTTGCTTAATATAAAATAATTTTTATATTTTTACCACAGGTGCAGAATTAGCTTCATCGTAACTCTTGTTCCATGACACACACTCCCTTCTTTGTACCATGTGTGACTCACTTGTATTTATATAGTAATTTAATTAGTTATGTTTTAATATGTACTAAGCACCTGTGAACCCATCACCCAAAACAAAAGCTGGCACCTTGGCATACAACCATTTAACCTGAATTAAATGGCTATCACCCATAAGCATTTTAAAATGTCGTTATGTAAATACTCTGAAGGCTTGATTTTTTTGTTTGTTTGCTCAAAAAATGAAACATTTTTCCAGAGACATCACAGAACCAAATATTTCATGATTGTCTTCTGGGTAAACTATTTCTTTTCTATTCCTCTGCACCAAGTGCAGTAATGTATTCATTTTTTTCTAAGCAAACCTGTCTCCTTTCTCAGCTGGTTTCTTTGAGGAACAAAGCCAGGAGGAAACTCAGGTTGCTGTGTGGTTATATAATAAAAAGGGTAAGAACAGACACTCAGTAAACTCAATTGCTAGCAAATTTATCTTTTCAAGCCAGAAATGTTTCTTAAGTGTTCTTGGGTTCCAAATCATGGTACTAGATGTTCAAATACCAGATGATAAAACACAAAACAAGAAAAGTAGACAAACTCATATCTATCAAGAAACAAACTAACCAACAAATAAAAGATGAATCAATAAGCCTAAAAGAAAGTTTGATATACTCTGTTTCTCTTCTGTTTCCTTTTCCATAATTCCCTTCGGGATTTTTAGAACAGCCGTGCTCTATGGGAGAATGAAGGTTATAATCAGTGGAAATTGTAGCAATTTCAAAAGCAAGTAAATTCGGGCTCTGCTATTTATTTATTCTATGATCTCAGATAAGATATCAAAAATATCTTACAGACACTGTGGCATGTTTGTGAATTCATGGATGCAAGAGGTATTTATTGAGGACCTAGTAGATGCCAGATTGGGGTTTGGCTTAGAGGACACAGTGGTGAATGAAATAGACATGGTCCCAGCTCTAAAGCTTACTGAGGAATGAATCCAGAACAGAAGTTTGGGAAGGGATATTGAACTTAACTTGTTTTTGAAGATAATTACCTACAGGACCACTTTTGAGTTTCCCTCTTCTGTTGCATTGTACCACAAATGGCTCTTTATCAGTCATGAAAAAGAATTCCAAATTTCTAATTCCCTAAATCCCCAGGGAGCAGGTGCTTGAAAAGTTATGTTGCTTGCATTTCCCTGGCATTCTAAATGTAACCAACCTCTTGGCTGAAGGCCCATTAGAAATTATTTTATGTACTTGAAAGATAAGTAAAAACACACACTCCCCCAGAGGAATAATTTGTCTTGCCAGAGGATTTTTTTTGTAAGAACAAGGGTCATTATGTGATCTGGTGTTGTATGACATCAGGACAACTTCAAGAGTTAATTACATTCTTAATTACAGCTTTGTATTGAATTAGGGAACTATCATCCATAGCATAATTGAAACCCTGCTGAGATCACATCTGTTGCCAGCTAATTGCGTGCCATTTTTTAAACTAAACTTTAAATAGAAAAACAGTATTTCATTTGTCTAAGCTTTAATTAATTGACAGGAGAAACTTAATTGGGGGTTTGTCGGTAGATTGAATATTTTTATTTTTAAATTTTATTTTATTGTTAAAAATATTTATTTGGCTGCATCGGGTCTCAGTTGTGGCATGTGGGCTTAGTTGCCCTGCAGCATGTGGGATTTTAGTTCCCTGACCAGGGATCGAACCCAGGTCCCCTACATTGGAAGGCGGATTCTTAACCACTGGACCACCAGGGAAGTCCCAATAGATTGAATATTTTTAAATGATCACTGAGAGACAGGTTACAGTCTAGCATGGTAGCCTTCAAATATGAAACTGTGACGGTGCTTACCTGAAATTTAGGAGAGAAACCCGAAAAGAAGTAATTTGTTCCTCGGAGAGAGGCAGGGTTGCAAGAAAAGAGCATTAACTAGAAATCAGAAAGTGTGGGTTCTAGCCCTGCACGGGTCCCTTTCTCACTATGATCCAAGGCACATCGTCTCTCCTGTAGGACTTGTGCCTTCATCTCAAGAACGAGAGTTGGATAGGTCTTCAAAACTCCTTTTGGGCTTCCCTGGTGGCGCAGTGGTTGAGAGTCCGCCTGCCGATGCAGGGGACATGGGTTTGTGCCCCGGTCCGGGAAGATCCCACATGCCGCGGAGCAGCTGGGCCCGTGAGCCATGGCCACTGAGCCTGCGCGTCCGGAGCCTGTGCTCCGCAACGGGAGAGGCCACAACAGTGAGAGACCCACGTACCACAAAAAAAAAAAAAAAAAAAAAAAAAATTCCTTTTGACTCAGATTTCCTATCTTTGTGACTTAGGGTAAGATGCCCAGAGTAGGGAGGGGTGGATATGATGCCAGTCATATGACAAAATATTTAGGATCTTGAGTCACTGATCTTCTCTATAGAGTAGGGTTCCTTGGTGGTCAGCAACAGAAACTCTGTGGTTAACCTAATAGAGAAGGAATTCCAGGAAAGGTATTAGGATCATCAGTACCAGTGAAAGCCAGACATGAGAACCCTGCTACTAGTCTAGTTAGCAGAAACCTACCAGTGCTGGTCCCTATATCTCTGTAGTCCTTGCCTTCACTCAAGATTCAGAATCCCTTGGGAGAGGCTGGTGGCTGAGCATGGTTCCCGTGCTGTGTTTTGTCAGAAGTTACTGTCATAAGAAATCAGGGTACTGTAACTAAAAGAAGGAATATTGAATCCTGGATAGGCAAAACCAACAAACCTCACTGTCCTTTCCCATCTTAAACCTTCTCGAACAAATAATGTGACATGTCTGACTTTCGTCTGAGAAAGAGCCCTGCTCTGTGTGAGACCTTGGACATTTCCAAGTGATAAAAATATTACCAGCAGTGTTGAGGGAAAATAAATTGTCAGCATAAAGACTGTGGATCTCAAAGACATTAAAAAAGAAAAGAAAAGAAAAAACAACTTTCTTTAATCATCTTGCCCAACAGTCTAATAAGACAAACTGAGGCCCCCAGAGCTACTGTTAGAAACACTTCTGTTTTTATTCTTGTGGGCTGTTTTCTCTAAGTGTATTTTTCTCAGATGGATTGCCCTGGTCATAAAATCAGTTCATTTTATTTCACTAGTCAACCTGCAGTGAAATGTGAGATTGAGTGAGATTCCGCCTGTAACTTTGCTGATTCTGCCTGTAACTTTCTTTTCCTTTTCCTTTTCATTTTTTGGTTTTGTTTTGCATTTTGAGTATATACAGATCTTCATTTTGTAGAATCGCAGAAGTCAGTTTTGTTATTGTTGACTTTTGCTGATTTGGGAGTGTGACTTTTTCTTGAAATGTTTCTTGTGCCAAAAGATTTAGGATTTGCACCTCTTTTCTTTCCGTTATTTTCCTGATTCTCCTTTGTTTTTTTAATGCCCAGTTGACAGCAACCCATCCAGAAGATGAATATATCATCAGGGGGGTAAGATAGCAAGGGTTTTAAGAATAGGTTTCCGAGAAATTGGAGGCCATCGTCAATATCCATTTCTTGGATTGTTGATGGGAAGCCCTTGCATGTAGCGGTGTGTCAAGTGAGAATCTTTGGTTGCCTGCAGTAGAAACTGATTGGGGATAATTTAAGCAAAATAAAACTTGCCAGAAGGCTGTCAGGGACTCACAAAATTTGGCTTAGAAAACAGATCACAGAGAATTTTGACCAAGATTTCCAACAGGGGGCAATGCTGCTCAGGGCACCATTCTTGAGAAAGAGGCAAACCAACAACCCCAACCTTAGGGGTGGCCCTGTGTCACTGTTTATGATTTAAAAATCTGGGGAAAGATGTCCATCAACAGGGAATGGTTAAACAAACTGTGGTCCATCCCTACCATCGAATACTACACAGTCATGAAAAGGAACGAATGAATACATGCAACAATTTGGATGAATCTTCAGGGAAATATGCTGAGTGATAAACAGCCATTCTCAAAAGGTTATATACTGCGTTCTTCCATTTAAATAACCTTTTTGAAAAGACAAAGTTTCAGAAACGGAGGATGGATTAGTGATTGCTGGGGCTTAGGAACGGGTGGTGTTGGAGGACGGTGGATGTGGTTATAAAAGGGCAGCAGGAGGAATCTCTGTGATGGAACTCTGTATCTTGACTGTGGCAGTGGAAACATGAACCTACACATCTGATAAAATCGTGTAGAACTAAATGCAAGCACAGACACACAAACTGGGGGAGTCTGAATAAGAATGGCGAATTGTATCACTGTGAGTATCCCAGTTGGGATATTGTAGTATCAGTTTGCCATTGGGAGAAACTTGGTAGAGTCTACTGATCACTCTTTACCATTTCTTACAACTACATGTACATCTATAGTTATGTCGAAGTTTTCAGTTAAAAAAAGATCTTCTGGGAGAGAGTATCCATTTGGTCTATTGCCTACTCTTAACAGGACTGAGTAGAGGATGTGATGGATGATCCATCAGAGACCCTACAGCTTATGTAGTAGGAAGCCAGGACCTTGACTTGGTTCATGTGGAAAAATATATCCCCTCAAAACAGGCCACAGTAATTATTTCCAGCCCATTATCCTTCCAGAACCTTGCTACTCTGTAAGAAGTGGAAACTATTTCAGCTCCCCTTGAACCTGGACAGACTTATGGTTTATAAGACAGATCGAATATATTGGTGATGCTAAGTGACTTGAAGATCAGATTTAAAATGGTGACGTGGCTTCTGCCTACATTTCCCGACTCTCCTGAGCCTCTCCCGTTTCCCAGTCTCCTGGCCCTTGGAACCGGCCACCTAGTGAGGAAGCTCAAGCCACCTGGGGAGGCTGCCTGGGAGTGTTCTAGCCGACAGGTTCAGCTGACAGACAGGTCCACGGCCACGCAAGTGAGGGAGTCTTCAGATGATTCTAATCCCCAGCATTGGAGCCACCTCCACCGACGTCATGTGGAACTGAGACAAGATGCTGTGGCTGAGCCCTGCCCAAATTACAGATTCATGAGCAAAATAAATGTTGTTTTAACCCAGAAACTTGGGAGATGGTCTGTAACACAGAAATAAGTAACTGGACTACCTTCTTTCCAAACCCTGCATGCAGTGGGAAAGAGGAAATTCCCTGTTAGGGTGAAGCTGGAGAGGGAAAAACAACGTATGGCTGCTCCACGGGCTGGGGACTGGTTTTGTCTCTTCGCACACCCGTCACTTGTAAGAGCTCACTTCAGGCGCTGGGGGAATTTGGAAAACATCAGTGACTGGAAGAAATCAGGACCAAGAACCTGCCCAAGAAGATCCTTTTGAAGCATCTAGGGGGTGCTATTCTATTTAATATTTTGTGCATCAATTATGGGTAAGCATTGAATCATCGCTAGCTGAAGCATTCCTGTTTTCTTTAGGGTTTCTTGACTTTTCCATGGACTGTTTCACCCTGCTGCTCTGTCCATATGGAAGGGGAGATATCCATTAAAATGAGAAGCAGGAGAAACGACTCAGGGAAGGTTAAATATGCAATATTATGTAAAATAAAGCAGAACTCATCCATTCATTCAGCATATATTTTCAAGTGCCTACGCTGTTCTAGGGCTGCAGATACAGCTGTGAACACATTGGACAGGGTCCCTGTTCCTGTGGGTCTCACATCCTAGTGGAGGGGGATGGAATTAAACAGATAGACAAGCAGATCAGCTAATATCCCTTTTTTTTTTTTTTTTTTTTTTTTGGTGAAGCATTGAGAGCGTCAGGGAAGATAACTTCGAAAACATGCAGAATTCAGACACCAACCGCAGGAAACTATTTCATTAAGGTCCTGGCTCCGCGCAAGTCCAAGGAAATAGGGACCAAGAATTCTATCCATTAAAAGCAGCTAAGTTTCCCGCGCCTGGGCTGATTGGGAACGTGAAAGACAAAGTATTAAGTCCATCAGCTGAAGACTGGCCGAGAGCCACTGGACACAGAATGGGGAGGCCACCAGCCTAAAAGGCGAGATTGTCAAGCGTGACGAAGCAGGAATTTTAACCGAAGAATATTCACAAATTGCGGGCCAAGAGGGAAGTGGGGAATCTTCATCTTCCCTTCATAGCCTTGCTTGTCGGGGGGCCCTGCTGTCCTTTACGGTTAATATAAAAATCAGTATAGCAAGAGGCGAGTCTTTGCTGCGATAATATTGGCTCCTTTCACCAGCCGTGTGGAATGAGATTACTGATAGACGCGCCTCTGTCATCTCCCCAGGCTCCAGATGGAATCTGCGGGCTTTGCCAGTGAGCACGGTAACAGAGCGGGCATCGTGGGCCAGCGGGCGGCCAATCGCGGAGGAGAAAATGTAACTCCTTTGCAAGACCTCATCCTGGAGGGAGCGGGGGAGGCGTCTTGCCTGATTGAGGATGCTCAGCCGCGTTCTGGCCACACTCCTCCACGGAAGCTTTGGTACCTGCGTGCAGTGCAGACGCTCCACGCAGGCTCCGAGGCATCGATTGAGTGGGGAAAGGAAGAGGAAAGAAAAAGAAAGGATGAAAGGACAGGAGGGAATCCAGCTCGAGGAGGAAGGGAAAGCCTTCAAGCAGTGCTAGGAAACTTGCTCTAGAGACCTTGGGCTAAAATGCAGAACTTTAAAGAAAGGGACAGCTCGTATATGCATTTACCCTGATTTGCCCTGTGCCACATGGAAACTCATTTATAAACACACGTGGTCTGTCTTAGAGAATCTCTGTGGGATCACCTGTATCAGGGTCAGCAGAGGCCCCTGTCAGTCAGCCTGTCTTCAACCCATCTTCCCGAAAATTGGAGTGTAAGCACACAGGGAAGAATGCATAGCAACTTGCAGGGGGGTTGAAATTAAACACAGCCACTTTTGTTGCCCTGTTTTTTCAGATCATAAAATTAACAGAACATGTAAAGAATAAAATAAAAGCCACCAGTCAGCTCCGCTCAATAACATCAACTGTCAGTAATTTTTATGGATTTTCTGCCGATTTTTCTTAATTTAGTGCTCACTTGCTCGCTCATATATGTGTGTGTGTGTATGTATATATCGTACACATGTGTATATACACAAATAATTGCATATATTATTATATAAATGTAATATGTATAACAAATTAATATATAACAAATATATCTATATATAGATATATATGTATATGTAAACAATATGTATTTACAAAGTTACCCAGATGGTATTTGCAGGTTTTCACGGGTTGGTTTGTTTGGGGTTTTTTTTGGGTTATTTAACTTCATTTTGTGAGCATTTCCTGACTTCAACAAATTATCTTTGAGAGCAAGATTTGAACGATTATGTCTTATGTTCAATCACATGGATGGATGTTTTCAATTATTTCCAATTTTGTACCCTGATAACACTGCCTAAACAGACTTCGGTGTAAACCACTTACTACTTTTCTATGTCAATCAGTATAAATTCCCAGGAGTAAATTCCTTATACCAAATTCCTCAAAGCCGAATGCCTGAGTTAAAGTTGGGAAGAGGAGCTTTGAAGGCCCTGACCGGCGATGCCTGGTTATTTTGCAGAAAGGCCACAGCTGTCCACCCACCCACAAACGTGTGAGTCGTCCATCTCAAATAGGGATTCCTTTATTTCCCGTTTCCATTCATTGTCTTAATAATTACTAGGGTTGCTGTTGTGTATTTTGTATAGGGAAATATACAGAGATAAACTAATAATAGGCCTATGAATTCAATGCCCAGATAACCTCTTGGGAGTTTAAGAGAACAATACCACCACCACCCCAGATGTCTCTGTCTGGTCCAAAAATTGGACTGTGGCGGAGAGGAGAATGTGGAACTTGAAGGCTGACCTCATTGCAGCTAATCTCCCTTCATGCTCACCATTAATAGTTTGTTGTGTAAAAATGCGTTTGTGTGCATTATATACCTATATAGATATATATAAAAGAATATATGTTCTTTTTAAATGTTACTTAAAATATTCTTTACCATGATCTTCAATGTGCCTTGGAGATGTTTTCATTTTAACGCGTACTTCCTGCATTATCATCATTAGTCAGTCCCTTATGGAGATTAACTAAATTATTAAACAACCATAAATTATGGTTGTTTCCAGTTTGGGGCCATTACCAACAGGGACCTGTACCCCAGTACCACCCTGTCGGTCCCGCACATGGTGACCTGAAGTGGTCTGGCCGTGCTTTGCCACAGAACCTGACCACCATGCCTCCCTCCCAGTAAGAAAAGCATTCTAGTGACCTAAAGCCATTTCCACTGGGATTGTTGGACTATTTGAAGTTTCTCTCTCTCTCTTTTTTTTTTCGGCCGTGCTGCTCTGCATGCAGGATCCTAGTTCCCCGACCAGGGATTGAACCCCCGCCCCCTGCAGTGGAAGCGCGGAGTCTTAACCACTGGACTGCCAGAGAAGTCCCCTGAAGTTTCTCTTTCTTTGAGTGTGAGTTCTGCTGTGGTGACTCCTTGCACCTGGGTCCACTACCCCAGATGAACAGGACAGATGTGATCCACTGTGGCTTGTTTGTAGGATTTGTGCTGGGTGGGAGTCCTAGGTCCTCCTGAATTGGTACTCAGGACATGGCCAGAATCCACTCAGTACTGGGATGAATGAATTAGTCAGAACCCACTCAGTACTGGGATGAATGAATTAGTCAATGAATGAATGCATGTTGTTTCAAAGATAAATATCATTTCTGCCAGTTAGGTGGAAAAATAATCATGTGTTACATTGTATTGTATTTTTTTTTGTGTGTGTGGTTACGCGGTCCTCTCACTGTTGTGGCCTCTCCCGTTGCGGAGCACAGGCTCTGGACGCGCAGGCTCAGCGGCCATGGCTCACAGGCCCAGCCGCTCCATGGCATGTGGAATCTTCCCGGACCGGGGCACGAACCCGTGTCCCCTGCATCGGCAGGCGGACTCTCAACCACTGTGCCACCAGGGAAGCCCTGTATTGTATTTTTGACAAATGTGAGGGAATAGTTCATTGCTTAAAAAATTCCAAAGAAAGCAGTAAGGTGCAAATCTAGCTTGTTTTCCATCTCCATTCATCCCCACCCCCTCACTCAACTCAGCGTCCAACCTCCTTGGACCCTCCCTCATCTGTCCTCTGGATCTAAGAGGCTTGTTTCACCCAGCCTGGCAGGGTTGCGCCTTTCAAGTTGCCAGATCCGCTAGAAACAATTTACAAAGATGAATACTCTGGCTGATGCTTACCCAAGTCCGGGTCACGAATCTCTCCAAACGCAGACACACAAATCATCCCAGGTCTTCAGAGAGGTCTGGGTTTTTCATCCTGCTCCAAGCCTACTGATGGTTGAGCAGCCAAGGAATCTCAATATCTAGAATTGAAACTCTGACCGAAGGGGAAAAATGGTCCTTGGAGACGGCTCCTACCAAGACCTGTCCAAAGCCTGGGTAATTAGTCTGTCACTTTTAGGGAGGCAGTGCTGAATCAGAATCTCTATGAGCCCCTGTGGGATCTTTACCTACTCCCAGGACTGTGTGTAGAGTGGAAGGCAGGGAGCAGAAAAGTGTGAAGACGCATCGTATGTCTTCCTGGCTCCAAAATCTCATTACTTCACAATATTTTTTTTTTCTTTCTCAACCACTCGTAAAACAGCACTCAGGAATTAATTATATTTTCACTAAAGCAGAGCCTCATTTTTTATTTTGATTGATTGATTTTTAGCTTGAATTTGTATAATTCTGGGAAGCTCAATATTACCTGTGTTATAGGGGGAAAGTGTTAGAAAATGTTAAAAAAAATTAAAAAAAGAAATATAGAAATTTTAGTGATTTTCTTTTTCCCTTTAAGTTATCTTTTCTCCCCAAACCCCTGTCTATGTCACACGTTACATCATAAGGCAGGTTAGATCAGCATCTTATCATACCATTCATTCATTCATTTCACAGATCCGTATGGGCAGGTAGTTCTAAATGTGGGTCAACTCAGTGAGGGAGACTGGTAGAAATGAACAAACAATGAACAGGAAAATGTCAGGTGTGATGACAATTAGACAAGGGATAAGAGAGGCAGTGATTGGATGGCTATGTTTTCAAAACTCTTTTTAAGCTGAAGTATTTCAAAATAACTAGCTCATCAGAGCTTTAATATCATTTTTTTTGTTGCTGAAAGCAAGGCTAATTTTTGGATGAGCTGGTAGAAAAAAATAATCATTAAGTAAAACATATTGGTCATACATGGATAAGACCAAATTGGGATTGTGGATTTCCAGTGATTCTGGGGAAGGAAATATTGCAATAGAGCTGATGCGTGCCCCCAAGCCCCTATCAGGTAGAAGAGCAGAGGTTCTGTCTAGTGAGGGGAGACCCAGGTCTGAAATATCACTGTGACTTAAACCAAGTACCGAGTAGCCAGGGTCTTGTGGACTCTGGCGACCCAAATCTCCCTCTCAACTCCTAGGAAGCAAAGATTTGGATAAGTGTTGTGATTTATCTTTCATTATCCTTTTCGCTCTGCACTTTTCCTTCCTGGTTCCCTCCCTGGTGGTTTCCATGGGAACTCCTATTGCTATTTTCTTGAGTCAGAGATTTCCGCCTTGTCCCTGGGACTTGCAAGGGAAGGGGCAGCCGTGCTCCCGGAGTGAAAACCCTGGTGCACACGTCACTGGCCAGGGAAAAGCTTTGGTAACCCAGGGATTTGAGAAGCATTTCTCTCTGTTTCCTCTAAGTAATTCAGTATTTCACTCTTAAAAGACTCCAATATGGTGGAACTTGGGGATTATTTTCAGAGATGAAAACTCTAGGATTAGTTCGATATATTTTTTTCCTTTCTGTTAAAATAAGTTTTTTTTTTAATACCCTGATCTCAGTGAATTCCATCAGGGAGTTGGGAAGAAAGGAAGCAGTTGGAAAGACTGAAGAAGAAGCCTTTGAGGGCCTGGGACCTCAAAGCCTTCTGGCCATTTGTAGACCGCCAAACGCATGGGGTCAACGTAACGGCCAGGCAAGAGGATTAACTTTTATTGGTTTGTGAAAATATCAGTTCTTACAGGAGAAGTTTCAACAAAGTTGTGTTTTCTCTGCCTCGGATCTACAGAGGAGCCCAGTCCTGCAGTTCCTTTCTTCTCTGTGTTTTTAGACAGGGAGATGGTTTAAATTATCATCCTGCAGATGGATGCCCCTTGATCTTCAGATGGTATGCAGAGGTCTGGCAGCCCTGGAGGCCTGAGCTTTTTGCAGCCTCCTGCTGTTTCTGTAATGGAGAGGCAGAGATGTGGATGACTCGGGGAGACACACAGAGCTGGACCCCATGGAGAAGGCATGTGGAGCCCATTATGCTGGTCCCAAGATGTCTGGGCTGCTAAACGGGAATCAGAAAAAAATGTTCCTCAAATATATAAAGCCAAATGTTCAGTTAAGGTCACCCTTGTCAGCGGTGCTGAGCTTTGATTCATCGTGTTAGAAGGAAATTTGGGAAATGTGGCCATGATAACATTCCTGATGGCCTCATTGCTAAGATGGGTGTGTGCATGTGTGTTCCCTAACCATCGCATGGCATGAAACTCTCTTTGCCTGTGGGCCAGGGCCTCTTTGGTTCCGGTTGTGTCTGTACAATGCCAAAGAGAACTGAGGGGTCTGGTTAAGCCAGAGAGCAGAAGGAAAAAGCATCACCCCAACCCACATGATGGCTCAAGCCCTAAGAAAATGAACTCCTTATTTATCTGAGTTCAACTTTATCTCAAGGCAAGAAAGCACCTAATTTGGAGTAGACACAGCCCCTGGTGCCTCTACAGGTGGGCAAGCATAGGTGCACATCAGCACGTTCACATAGAATGTACCTGGTGTGTGCATACCCCCAGCCGATGACTCCGCGAAGCTCCCGTAACAAATGCCGACACGGTGATTCGGTTTACACTTCCATTGCCCTGGCAAGCAATTTGATTGAATAAACGAATGTGATTCTTCAATCTCCTGTCAGCTGTGTGTCACCGTAGCTAACCTTAGGCACGTGACTGCCAACACAAAGTTTTTAAAAATCTATCTCTAAGCAACTATAATCTGATAAACATTAATTTAAAAAAAGCGAAAAAAGTCTATTTCTAAATACATCGATGTGAAGCTCATCTTGTAGCCTGTTTCCCGACTGCTCTGTTTAATTAGAACCCCTCTAACTGTTTTCTTTTGTAAATCATCTTTTCATGCCTGTCATCACTTCTGTCTGGTGTCCCCACTCTGAATCCCTAGTAGGAAAAAAATCTTATTTTAGCAGAAAAATATCATCCATTGGTTTTCAATGAGCAGGGAAGAATTTAAAAGGGAGCTGTTGGAAACATCAACTTTCCATATGCATGACTAAAGGGGGGGTCTTTTTAAAAAATGGCACATAAAAAATATAGACTGTATAGAGAATGATATCACAGACATGCATCACAAAGCTACAGATGTTAAAAATTCATCATGTTGGCTTCAGATCTTTTTGTAATCAAGAAAAGAAGAAAGAGAGAGAGAGAGAGAGAGAGAGAAAAGAAAGAAGGAAGGAAGAAAGAAGGAAAGAAAAGAAAGAAATCAAGCATCACTGATAGCGTTGAAATCCTATTTGCACCCTCCCCAGCAGCTGTTTCCTCATCCCTCCCTCCCTCTGTTCTCTCCCCTGCCCCTCAGAGGCAACCACTAACATGAATATGATGTTAATTTTTCAGCCCCTGTCTTTGGACTTTTAATAATATAGGCATCTCCACAAGTAACAAAGTTCTTTAGCTTGTTTAGAAACTGGGCATACAGAATATCCCAGAGTATCTTTCTCCAGTTTGCTTTGTTTCCCTTCAGTGATGCTTTCAGGCTCCAGCCCTGAAGACACCGATGGGTGGAGCTTGTGCATTTCAGCTCTTGGGCTGTACTCCATCGTAGGCTGGGGCCCTGTGCTTGCAACCAGTTCTTTGGTGACAGGCATGTAAGAAATGTGCAGTTTTTCACGATTGCCCTGAATGATACTCCAGGTAGGCTGTGCACATGGCAACGGACTTCTCAAGGAGACTGTTTCCCATGTTTTCTTAACATCTTTGAGACATCTGAGCCCCTTTTAGTTCTTTGGCTTCTTGAAAGGCAGAGCCAGGTGACTTGTTTGAGGAGGGTGGGTCTCCTTGATCCTCTGCTGTCCTTTTTCTGCTGTTAGAAATGCTGTTTCTTCACCCAGCCCTGCGTCTATCATCTTGAAATATCAAGAGCCCCATCCGTTTGCTGTCTGTCCTTCGTTGAACAAGTATTTTCTCTCTCTCATTCTCTCTCTGCTGTGAGACACAGTGACGTTCTTCGAAGTGATAGACTGTGTAATTCTCACGTGTCAAGGTTCTAAGCGCAAACCCTCCAGCACTGCCTCAGATTTTCTTGAAGGATTAAAAATAAAAGGCCATAACCCACTCCGCCGCGGTTCCTACAGCAGCTCCTGGGTGCACCTGGAGGAAGGACTCTGTGTCCTGCCCTGGGCCAACAGGCTGGTCCCAGGGACTGCTCCTCCCTCCCTGGGGTGTCCCAGAGCCCTCGATCTCTCTTCGCTTCCTCCAGGGGTGAATCAGGCGTTTCCCAGCCGTCTCTGAGATGATCTTTATTCTTCAAGGAGCTACAGTTGCCTGAGCCTCTGGATGTCTTCCAGGTGGCCTGGGATCTTGGAAGTCTGCCCAGCGGCTCTGCGGAGCACCCCAGCCCCAGACAGCACAAAATCTGCTGCAGAAGTTGTGAATCTAAGGGGCCAGCATTAGAAAGTACAGTGAGGTGGGCACACGGGGTTCTGCTTTGGAAAGTCAGGTTTAGAGTTTTGCTGGTTATATTTTTAAGTTGAAGTATAGTTAATTTACAATGTCGTGTTAGTTTCAAGTGTACAGTAAAGTGATTCAGTTATATATATATATATATATATATATATATATATATATATATATATATATATGCTTTTTTAGATTCTTTTCCATTATAGGTTATTACAAGATATTGAATAGAGTTCCCTGTGCTATACAGTAGGTCCTTGTTATTTATTTTATATATAGTAGTGTGTATTTATTAATCCCAAACTCCTACTTTATCCCTCTCCCACTCTTTACCTTTGGTAACCATGAGTTTGTTTTCTACATCTGTGGGTCTATTTCTGTTTTGTCAATAAGTTCATTTGTATCATTTTTAGATTCCACATAGAAGTGACATCATATGATATTTGTCTTTGTCTGACGTACTTAACATGATAATCTCTAGGTCTTTGCTGGTTATTTGTGTGCACGTGTGAGAGTGTGATGTGTGTCTGTTGTGTGTGTGTTATGTCTGTGCATGTGTGTCTGTGTGTGTTAGTTGTGTGTATGTGTGTGATTGTGTGACAGTGTGTGTTTCCCTTTGAGAAGGAAGAGGTGGGAGAAGAACTCCACTGCTTTTCTCTCATCTATCTGGTTTCCGTGACTGCCTCCATCTTATCCAAGCTCAACAGAATTTGGAAACTTCTGGATTTCATAAAAAGCTGGAAGGAATCTTGAAGACCACCTAGTTTCATCACACACATTCAGCTGCTGTGACCTGGAGAGGTGGCAGTAGTTGCAAAAATATTGACGTAGCCACTGCCCTCAGCCCCCTCTCTCCTGGGACCACCGCTCCCACCCATGTCTCCAAGATTGCAGGCATTAAGAGGCCTGGCAGGGAGGCTCAGGTCCCCACTCTGATTCCTCAGCTCTCGTGCCTGACAGATGTTGAGTATTTTTAATATCTCCCTGTTGAGCCTAATGGTTTGGCTCCCTGTGTAGAGAATATACAAACATGTACTTCTAATTTCATGAGCAAAAAACTTTTGTCATTTTTAGTTTCTTGAAATTAAGCATTATTTGTTTATTGACATTCTTCTTTAATTTTCTGATACACACATCTAAGGCTATGAATTTTCCTTTCAGTGCCACACTGGCTGAATCTCACAGTGAGCCTGTTAGTTCTAAAGAGAGGTTTCCATTATATATATTTTTATTTAACTCAGGAGTTATTTAGATGTATCATAAATGCTAAAGATAGCGGATTGATCCAGAATATTTTTTCTAATTCAGATCTGCACATTGGATGCATGTAAAACTTTGAGTAAGTCCCATCCCTTTCTATATCCTCAGCTAAATGTTGTACAAACTTAGATGCTGCTTATTGGTGAATGATTAATATGCCTTGTAATAATGTTGTGATAGTGGGATAATTTTATAACTTTGGGGGTAATAGCTGACTTTTTAACCTTTGCAAAGGAATTTTAGCTATGTATCTATTCACTGAAGCGGCCTCATCTTTCGTATTGATCAACTATATAATAATGATTTTATAAATTTCAACTTTATACAATAAATGCATAATGCCTTTTTAAATGTTTTATATATTGGCTTTTAAAAGAGAGATCAACTACTGAGAAAGATTGGCAGTCACTGCTGATTAAAATTCTAACTTCCCGTCATGGCACTGAATGAGGTCAAGAAAGCTCGGTAATAGCCAACATTTGTAAAAATGTTTAGTATACTGAGCACCACTCATGCTTAGATAATCGCATTCAATTCCCATTGTAGCCTAGGAAGAGGGGCCAATAGTGACATCCATTTACAAGGGAGGAATATTGAAGTAAAAAAAAAAAAGTAAAATAACTTATCTGGTACACTCAGTGACCGAGTGATAAAGCCAGCATTAACTCCTTAGTCCTCACAATAGCTGCGCTAGGTAGGTACTTGCATTACAAGTACCTACCCATCCTACAGATGGGGATATCAAGGCACAGAGAGGGTTAGGAGCTTGTCTAAGGACACTTAACTGTTGATGGGGCGGGGTGGGGGTGGGAAGCTGGGATTCAAATCTAAGCAAGTGCCAGGCTCTTTTAACCTTTTCCTGGATGTTCAAGGTGAGAACCCAAGCCTAGTCAATCCCCGCCTCCCTCTTGTGTTCTGTCACTCTAAACCTTCTCTCCTGGGATTATTTTATTGGAAACACAGAGTGCAGATATTCTCCTAGATCTTTTCCGTAATTATCCACAGTGCTTTATCCCAGCTCATTAAATTAGATCAATGGGGGACAAAAGTTATTTTGCCTCTGTAGTATTGGAGTTTAAGTGATCAGGGTAATTTTCCATTATAATTTTGTGTTTTAAATAAACAGAACCAGCTTCATGGTGAAAACACCTGTCTAATATTGGGCAATAAATGTTTAAGTGATTTGCAGTTAATTACTACTCATAGTATTGCCCTGGATAAAACAGAATTGTTTTTGAGTTTGTTCATCAGATGAGAAGAGGCTGAATTTATAAAACTATATGTGTGCCTCTCTGACTGCATTTGAATATGTGCATATGTAAATAGATGCTTACTTATTTTTATATATGGTCATTACAGAGCTTTGTGAGAGAGAGAATTTTGCTCCACACAATCTGTAGTTCTGTGGGGGGGGGGGTTGTGCTGACACTGTGTGCCCATTTCATAGCAGAACGTCTCCAGTTAAGTAATTACACGATGAAGGCATCCCAGCTGCGACTCTATATTTAAAACCCCGGATTACTATTCCTAGCAAGACCATTCTTTTGAAAGGTTGATAAGTCATTCCTTTTATTTTGCTCTAAAATTGAAATATCAAATAGGCATCATTTTCCTTAAATATGCAGCCCTTCCTCCAAAGGGTTTACTACTGTTGTTCCCATGCTGAAGGATGAAATCAACCAACCGTGGTAAGAAACTATCTTGGTCCACCATCTGTCTGTCCCTAAGCTGTGGTCCATTTCCTCTTGGTAGCAGGTAATTGCCATTTCTTATGCAAAAGTCCCCATCATCTGGCTCATCCTGAATAGTTTAAAGAACCTCATATCTCTGCCATCGCCTTCCTTTCCCTTCCAGGAGTCTGGAGCAAGCACATTCCAGTCAATTTCCAGGTAGTCCAGAGAGGCTTTCTGGAGAAGATGGCACAGAGCAAAGAGTGTGCTCACTTCTACTCCAGGCATTTGTGTAGCTGTTGGTCTGAGACTCCATTGCTTTTGAGTTGAAAGTTGCTTTTTCATCTAGCGTTTGGCCTCTTTCCAAGTTGGCATGACACGCTTAAGTCTAAAGCCATGAAAATCAGAAACTAGTCATCCTTGAAGAGGATGTTTCAAGAGAACAGGAGGAACAGGGTGCAGAGAAATTTGGCTTAAATGGAGAGAGAGCTTCAGGATGGGCTGGGAGTGTCTTGTTTTCTTCTTCCTCTTTTTTTTTTTTTTTTCATGGTCTCTGATCTTGTTAGCCTGTTCTTTCATTATTACAGCTGTTTCTGCAGCGTTTTGCCTAAAGTTTATAGCGTCTGGTTTATTATATTCAACGAGGGAATGACACGATCACAATAATCATCATGTGCTGGGACTTGAATCTTTGATTATATTTTCCCATTGTTCCCAGAGACTCCTGGTGTGTTCACAGCCCAGCCTCATGGGTAACTGGGCTTCTGCTGCTGAGCCAATGCTGAGTCACAGAGATGCTTCCAAAAAGTGTGTGGATTTTTCCAAGGTGGACTTTGCCTCACATTTCCACCCTTTTCTGGTTTCTCAGGTTGGAATGTCACTGATTGATAGAAAATGTCTTGAAGCCACGCACCTTGCTCGAATAGAGCAAAAATCTAAGAACCTTATCATCGGGTTTCTGGAATCCAAATTAGCCTCTGCCCCAGCAGTTCTGGACATCCAATTACAGTTGCAAAGTAAAGGAGGGTCTCAGGGTTTGAATATTCTTTGCCTGGCTTCCCGCATTCTTTTGTTCCCTGCTGCCCTTTGCAATTATATCAGCCTCTTTGCTGTTTCTTTTCTTTGGGAGAGTTCATTGCACCCCTTCTCAAATTTCAAACGCCCTCTGTCAGTCTCTTTATCCTTCTTTTCGGATGATTTCCTGTCTACTTAATTCCTTCCTTGTGGAGCTCTGGAAATGGATGCATTAACTTGAAGGTAGATTTTTTTTTTTTTAATTCCAGTTCACAAACGTGTGAGACTCTGAAGCTATAGTAACACTGCGGATTGTGACATCCTGGGGAAGATCAGCTGTGTGATGTTCCCGAAATAACCACCAGGAAACACAGAAGCCACGTATCCCCACCTCCACAATCCTTTTCTCTGCAGTCAACTCCTTGAGCTCCAGTGCAGTGCTGTCACCTGCCTTTTCTGCCTTCGCTTTTATACCTGCTGCCTAGAGAAGCTCTCAAAGTAATAGGACCGATTCAGTGAAGGACCAGACATCGTGTTTTCTCTTTAGTAGGTACAGCCATGTCATGAGCAGCTGGGGAGGTCTCAGCGTAGCATCTTTGAGAGCGTGGTGAGGGGGGACACTACTTGTCTTTACAGGTAGAGGCAAAACTCGTGCACGTGCGCTCATTGGAATATCATTTCGATTAATGGAGGCTTAACTCTTCAATGAACCAGCGTCGTAACAGCTTAATCATTTAGGGTAGAAATTATCTCTACCCACGTGACACAGACTTCTGCTTAAACAGAAAATGAGGGTCATAGTTTTGGGGGGCTAGTTCCTTTCTGGTTCATCATTAGCACCTTTCATGGTAAGACAGTGCTCTTATCACAGCAAAACCTGTTGAGGTCTGTTGTGTAGGTTTGTTTATCCTTATAAGAAATGACTTCACATGACTTGGATCTAGGAGCATCTCAGTAACTGACTCCTTTATCCTTCGGTGGCCAGAAGAGTGCCCTGGCTTTGCCAACCCTAGTCAGCCCATTGTAATCAACTTTGCCCGTGAAAGATCAAATGATCAAGCTAGTTTGAATTGCTTGAGGACAGTAAGAATTTAAAAAAGATTGTTTTCTCTTCCTAGGTGTTTCTTTAAGAGATCAAGTCCAATATAAAGAAAAATTGATCTTTAAAGAAAACTTGCAGATACTCAGACTTTTGGTGTTTGTTTTGCCTAATTCTGGTTCTGAGCAGCTGATGCATGGGGGAGGGGGTATCGATTGCACAGTCTGCCTCTCCCAATAAGCGAGGCGTTCTCAGGGTGTGCTGGCAGTGACCTGGAGTTCCAAAGAGAGCGTTTCTTGGGAAAAGGCGTGGAGAGGAAAGTGAAAGATAAAGCTATTTAGAGAGGAAAAGTGTAGTGACAGCCTTGGTCTGCTGAGGTCCACTGTGACAACAGCGTTTACTTCAGGTACTTGTGTAGGAGGAAATAATGTATGATCTCAGAAGCCCAGGGACAGAAATGCAGGTTGGCTCTTGACATAACAGGAGTGTGGTTAAACCCAACAGGAATGGCAGTGGGACCCACCACTGGGCTTTCTCTCCAAAGGGTCCCAGACTATATCACTCCTACGATTTGGGTGGCATAATTACTTCACAACATTCTAGGTATGTTTGTATATTTCTAGTGTGATGGTCACATCCCCCTTACTCTCCAAAGAAGCAACATTCCCATTTTGTGCAACTTACATATGAAGAAAAAAAATCAATCTGCAGAACTAGACTTTGGGTAATCTGCATGGCTTGCTTGTTCAGGTCCATCAAGTGTTTGTTCCATGTCACCTTCTCAGAAATCTTCTTAATTAAAATTGCAGCCCATATATCTACTAGAAGGACTGAAATCCAGACGACTGACAACAACAAATGCTGGCGAGGATGTGGAGCAACAGGAACTCTCCTTCACTGCAGGTGGGAGTGCAAAATAGTGCAGCCACTTTGGAAGGCAGTTGGGCAGGTTCTTACAAACTTATATTATTCGGCAATCGTGCTCCTTGGTCTTTACCCAGATGAATTGAAAAGGTATACAAATATTTATAGCAGCTTTATTCATAATCGCCAAAACTTGGAAGCAGCTACGATGTCCTTCAGTAGGTGAATGGATAAACTGTGATACATCCAGGCAATGGAATATTATTCTGTGAGAGAAAGAAGTGAGCTAGCAAACCTTGAGAAGACGTGGAAGAACCTTAAATGCATGTTGCTAAGTGAAAGAAGCTTATCTGAAAAGACTACTTACTATATGACACCAACTCTGTGACATTCTGGAAAAGGCAAAACCATAGAGACAGCAAAAAGATCAGTGGTTGTCAGGGGCTGGGAAGGAGGTGAGAATGACTAGGTAAAGCACAGAGGACTTTTAAGGCAGTAAAATGATTGTATGATTCTGACATTGTGGATACGTGACATTATGCATTTGACAAAATCTATAGAACTATACAGCACAACAGGTGAACCCTAATGTAAATTAGGGACTTTAATTAATAATAGTGTATCCATATGGGTTTATCAATTGTAACAACATGTACCGCATTAGTGCAAAATGCAAATAATAAGGGAAGGGAGGGTAGGTCTATAAGACCGCCCTTTCCACCTACTTTTTCTGTAAACCTAAAGCTGCTCTAAGAAGTTAAATCTGTTAAAAAAAAAAATACAGCTACACCCACCACCTCATTCAGTTCTCTGTATTTCTCCATTCTCCATATTTTTCTGTAGCACTTGACAATTTAGCTATTATAAAATGCTTATTTACTGTGTGCCTTGTTTATTGCCCATCTTCCCCAAACCCTGGAAGGATGGGAGCCTCCTGGGGCAGGAGTCTGTCTGTTTTGCTCACTGATGTATCTTGGGTGTTTAGCAGAGAGTTTTGTACCTGGTGGGCGTCCAGTAAACATCGCTCAGTAGATATTCAGGAGGAAAGGCTGGGAAAGTTCTCTAAAGCAGGCCCCTCCCATCCCTGCCTGAGCCTTTGGCTGCCTTTGACTGTAGCTTTCTGATCAGTCAAGGTATTACATTCAGATCCTATTCTTTTTGTTGTTGTTGTTTGTTTGTTTTATTTGGTTTTATTTGGTTTAGAAAATACAATTATTTTAATAAATTTCTGCTATTTATACTATGACAATTCTTCATAGTAATTAGATTTATTGTTATTCTTAAATAATTAAAAAAAATTTTAATGGGGTATAGTTGATTTACGGTGTTGTGTTAGTTTCAGGTGTACAGCAAAGTGAATCAGTTATACATATACTATATCCACTCTTTTTTAGAGTCTTTTCCCATATAGGTCATTACAGAGTATTGAGTAGAGTTCCCTGTGCTGTGAAGTAGGTCCTTATTAGTTATCTATTATATATAGAGTAGTGTGTGTGTGTGTGTGTGTGTGTGTGTGTGTGTGTGTGTGCGTGTGTCAATCCCAGTCTCCCAATTTATCCCTCCCCCCCTTAGTTCCTGTTCTTTCTTATTTCTCTTCTTGAGATATATGCGTATGCACGTGTGTGTGTGTTCGCAGGCACATGTGTGTGTGTGTGTGTGTGTGTGTGTGTATGTTTTTTCTTTCCCCTGCACAGAAGATGAAATCCATCCCAAGGTCTTAAGATTTATTAACTGTTACCTGAGTCATTCCACATGATGTCAGGGGAGGAAGCAAGCTGAGTCTCCACTTAGAAATACCCTGCACAGAGGTCTTTGGGTAATTCCCTCGATTTTGTAAAGATGTTGGTTGGCTTAAGTGATTAACATGAGATCCGTAAGCAGGACTTAACGTAAGCATTTAAGGATCTTCTGTGTCTCCTGGAGTGCCCCTCCTGGGTTGTCTGGATTTGCACATCTGGAAGGCAAATTTAAAAAGGGTTTCCAGCCTCTCTGCTTATTTTTTTGAGCCCCGTTGCAGTGTGTGTGTCTGGCTTGGGGGAGGTTCCCTCCTTCAAAGCGCTGGAGGTCAGCCTCCCCCTGCAGGCATGTGGTCTGTGTTCGGGAGACCTGCCAGGCCCCTCCAAGGGCCTCCGACTCTCAGAGGCAAAGGGGATCAAGTTACAGAGGCTTCTCCTTTTAAGTTCATCTGCAGGGGCAGGATGTCAGCCCAGGGGGCTGGAGGTCTGTCTTTCTCCAGGTCTAATCTTGCCTTTGCCAGTTTATCCGAGGAGCCAGGAAGTTCAGGGCAATGAGGGGGTCCCCAGATTTCATTTCACTGGCATATCAAGAGCTCTGGTTCAGAGAGGTCTGCTGTTTGCATGAGGTACCACTTAGACGGAGCAAAGCGGGTGCGTGCAGAGGGACTTCGAGTGGTCCCCGATGCTGGGAGCTGCGCTTTCTTCTGTTTATTGTCTTCTCACAAAGATGTGGCTGCACAGAGGGGGTCCTCATGCCACGCAGCCCACTGTGGGTCTCTCCACTCCCCTGGTCTCAAACACCAGTACTTTAAAAGAAACAGATACACACTGCTATATTTAAAATAGATAACCAACAAGGACTTACTGTATAGCACAGGGAACCCTGCTCAGTATTCTGTGATAACCTAAATGGAAAAAGAATTTGAAAAAGAATAGATACATGTATGTGCATAACTGAACCACTTTACTGGGTACCTGAAACTAACACAACATTGTTAATCAACTATACTTCAATACAAAAGAAAAAAAAGGGGAAAAAAAAAAGAAACTAGGGCAGCATGGCCTGCGATTTTCCATGCATCCAAAGAGGCTTCAAAACCTGGACCCCAAGCCAGGGAGAAAGGAAAGTCACCAAGCCTTTCTTCCACTCCAAACAACTGCTGGGAAGCTTCAGCACCCCCCACCTCCCCCCATGCCCAGGATGCTGCTCAGAAGCTCCAGAGGCCCGGCATCTTGGCAGAGCTGTGTCCAAACAGATATTCTCTGGAGGACGATTCTGGACCACTTCATCTTCCTGTTCCTCTAACACAGACATGGGCATGGATGGAAGTCTTTGTGCAGACAGTTGGGAAGCAAAAAGAAGAATATTTGGATCTTTCTTTTGAGTTTGCAAAGAGCTCTCACTTACCTTCCTACGCTCATCCAAGGCGCCAGCAGCTCCTTAAAATGACTTTTCACTGCTATTTCATTTTGCTTTTCCATTGGATAGAGACACTGTTGGAAATTCCAGGATGTGCTGAAGGCCTCCAGAGTTTGGGGACACAGTCATCTCAATGGTATGGGAGCCTTGACAAAGAGTGATATTCACGCAGGAAATGGTCTTTGCACATTTACTCCTGACTAAAATCACCATCTTATTTCTCAGGGTCAAAAAGCTTTTCTGCCTAATTCTGTTCAAAACTTGGAAACTCCAACTGCGGCTCTTCATTCTCAGATTTTTTTAAAAGACCCATTATGTTGTTAAAGCTAATGTTGATGTCAACAAAATGACAAAGGCATTTTATCTTTAATATATAAAGAGTTGTTACAAATCAATAAGGAAATAGAAATAATGTAGTAGGGGGATAAAGGCAAGGGACATGAATAATCAAAGCAAGGACCCAGTATATATATATATATATATATATATATATATATATATATATATGTATATATATATATATATATATATATTAAAGATTTTTTGATATGGACCATTTTTAAAGTCTTTATTGAATTTGTTACAATATTGCTTCTGTTTTATGTTTTGGTTTTTTGGCCGTGAGGCATAGGGAATCTTAGTTCCCCAACCAGGGATGGAACCCTCACCCCCTGCATTGGAAGGTGAAGTCCCAACTACTTGACCTACAGGGAAGTCCCAAGGACCAGTCTATTAAGTGAATCAATCGATCAGTCTGTTTGCTAATTTTGGCATCAGCCGCCTTCACTGACCCAGACTATTAACTGTGTACTGAAATGGAGTTCTCTGAAGATGAGACGAAACATACATCATTTGGGGAAATATGCTGCTCGTGATCTTGGTACTACTGTCTACTCTCTCTTTGAGTCTGTGCTGGTGAAGTCTCTGAGCAGCTTCTGTGATGTTTTTCACTTGTTCCCCTGGAGGTTTAGGATGGAAAGGCAAGCTGACCACTTTTGCTCTCTTTACTGGTTGTCGGAGAATTCTCAGGAAGTATTTTAATTTGGAGTTGTAATGGAAGATAAAAGTAGTCTGTTGATATAAAAGAGAAATTACTGTCACTACTAATCATTTGTCCCCTAACGTGTTTTATTTTACTCCAAAGGACTTTGAAATATTTTAGCTCAATGTCAGCTACACTTTTAGGCAAAAATGTGTAGTTTACCAGGAAAAGAGACGACATTACCCAGCTTCCCCTGGAGCTGGGTGGAGCTGATTAATCTCTGCAACAGATTTAAATGGATGTGGGATGTGCAGCTTTTTAAAAAAATTAATTAATTAATTTATTTTTATTTTTGGCTGTGTTGGGTCTTCGTTTCTGTGCGAGGGCTTTCTCCAGTTGAGGCGAGCAGGGGCCAGTCTTCATCGCGGTGCGCGGGCCTCTCACTGTCACGGCCTCTCCCGTTGTGGAGCACAGGCTCCAGACAGATGTGCAGCTTTTAGGAAATGTCTTTAGAAGGACTGGGGACAGGCTTCTTCTCTTTTCTTCTTGCTGCTGGTTAGAATGTAGACATGATGGCTGGAACTGGTGCAGCCCTCTTGGACCACAAGGTAGAAATCACTGGCAGAGAATGTGGATTTGTGAGTCTCTCACATCACGGAACTGTCCAACCAGTCTGGACTACTTCACTTCTTGGGACTTGAAATGAGAAAGAAATACATTTCTATCTATGTTACAAACCACTTTTGCTTTGAGTTATCCTAACCAATATTTATATATCATTGTCTCCCCATGTCTCTGTTTCCCTACCCCCCTCTCTCTCTGGGATTCCACAGCCAACTCCATCTCCCTTGTTACAAGTTCATCCAGCCACAGTTCTTTGAAGTTGTTTTGGTAAGAAGAAGGAAGGGAAGAAAAGCATCCTTCTGTGCTAAATTCTTTCTCAGAACACCTTACTAACTACCACCGTGTGGAAGTATTAGTCAAGGAGTGGAGTTATGTTGACAGCGTAAGATAGAAACTTCCCCAGACCTGTTTGAAGCCAGAGAAAGATGCTGAGGCGCTGCTCCCAGCAGACACCCCTGCCCCCGCGGAGGTGTCATTCATCACTCTCAGAGAGTTTGATCCCCCTGCCGCCATTTCCTCCTTCTTTTTTTTCTGTGCTGTGGATGTGCTTAAAAAGCCAGGCAAGTGTTGAGAAGCCTTTACATCTGATCACGTGCCACGAGCCAGGGCTTCTCTCTAGACCAGATGGGTTTCGTTTCATCCTGCTTTGATCCTTCCCAGGGATGGCAGGGCTGGAGTTCTGCTGCCTGCTGCCGCTCTCCTCCCCCTGGGCTCTTCGTGCTTGGGGATGTTTCCTATTAGTGGACAGAGAGCTTTTTCCCTCCTCTTTTCCCTTCATGTACAGTGAGGATCTGCTCTGGGCAGCGGTGATGTGAATGGGTGCTGATTGCAGAGTGGAGAGGACGCCGATGAAGGGGGTCTTTGTGGTTTTCAGAGGGTCTGAACATCCTATTCCAAGTGCAGAGTCAGCAGCATCCTTGAGATGCCCCCATGGAGACTTAGCAGCATCCGTGAGATTCCCCATGGAGACTCAGCAGCATCCTTGAGATTCCCCATGGAGACTCAGCAGCATCCTTGAGGTGCCCCCAGCGAGACTTAGCAGATGGCAGCCACAGGGTCTGCATGTAGGTGGCGGGTCTGCATGTAGGTGGCTAAGAGGAAGTTGAGGGTAACAGATGACGTCAGGTGGCAGCTGGAGAAAGCTTATCACAGTTCAGGGATTGGAGAAGAAGCTACTTTCTTATTTCTTTTGATATTCAGAAAGTAACTCTCTATGGTTTAGAACTCTGACTTTTTCAGAAGTTTGGAGGACTGTTGGACCTTATCAAGTATCTTATTCTGTGGTCCAGGAAGTGACTGGATTATTCCACTAATTTTTTTACTTTTATTTTTTTGCGGTACGCAGGCCTCTCACTGCTGTGGCCTCTCCCATTGCGGAGCACAGGCTCCAGACGCGCAGGCTCAGCAGCCATGGCTCACGGGCCCAGCCACTCCGTGACATGTGGGATCTTCCCGGACCGGGGCACGAACCCGTGTCCCCTGCATCGGCAGGCGGACTCTCAACCACTGCGCCACCAGGGAAGCCCTATTCCACTAATTTTTAAAAATAGTTTTATTAAGAGGTTTCCTGGCAGGCCAAGTGAAAAGGGAAACATGCTTAGACAAATGATTCTTTCCTCCATAGGAGAAAAGCCAACAACATGGTGGCAGCAAAGGTTTCCTGGACCCAGGCTTGGAAAGGGAGATTTCTTATGGAACAGAAGTGCTTATCCAGCTGTCATCTGAGACCCCAAAAGTCTGATCTCCCTTACAATTCTGCCAGTGGTCACTGCTCTGGGAAATGCGGCTGTAGCCTGCATGAAACTCTCTTCCACAGCACTTTCTTAAAAACCCAGGGCAGGACCACAAAGGACAGCTCAGAGAGAGCCATTTCATTTAAGGTCCTTACTTTGCTCAATTCTTTCTCCCATCGAGGCGTCTTTTGGGGTGTGTGCCTCCTGTGAACGGTGTCACCAGAATGATGTTCTTTGCTTTCCCGCAGTGCTCAAGGGCAGAGCGTGGGGTCATCCCGGCTCTGAGCCCCGTCTCTGCCCGACTTCGTGACTTGGGGTGGGAGGCTGGAGCTCCCGGGGTTTTCCTCTTCTCCTCACAGGGGCAGCATGAGAATGAATGAGGGGAGAGGTGTGAAGGGCTGGAAAGCAGTGCTGGGCACAGAGATGCAGGACATCAGCGTCACTTCATCGTTAGTTTTGTTATTGTTTGCAACCTGTTTTTCCGTTATAAAAAATATGGATACTTTGTTATTTGAGCTGCCTGATAGGCGTAGGGCATTTTGACACATGGAGTCATTAAAAAGGTGGGTGCTCTGATGACGTTTCTGTACACGTGTCAATATCAGCAGAGGAGAGAGTGGCCCCACGGGGTGTCTCTTCCCCTGGGAGCCCAGTGTGAATAACCTCTGTCTGCAAACTGGGGCATCCTTATGCACCTTTAACTTGGGTGAAATATGCACACTGAATGCGCTCAGCCAGAGAGACAGAGAGAGGGACAGACTGACTTCTGCCCTTGGTGCCACCATGCCTGTGCACCCAGGTGAGCACGTGTGGGTCTGAAGAGCCCCCCACCCCGAGCCCTTCCCTTCTCATCGTGTCGCTCCGTCGAGGGGGCAGAGGTGGAGCAGTGTGTTTTACGTCTCCTTCCCTCCCTCCCTCCTTGCTTCCTTCTCTCCTCCTTTTACCACATGGTCTCTATTTTTAAGGTATTTATTTTATGGGAGTCTAGTTGATTTACAATGTGTTAGCTTCAGGTGTACGGCAAAATGATTCAGTGATGTATATATATATATATATATAATATATATATGTATATATATTATATATATATATTCTTTCCCATGATGGTTTATCACAGGATACTGAATAGAGTTCCCTGTGCTCTACAGTAGGGCCTGGTTGTTTGTCCATCCTATGGATAAAAGCTTACGTCTGCTGACCCCAGCCTCCCACTCCATCCCTCCGCCGCCCCCTCCCCCTTGATCACCACCAGTCTGTCCTCTATGTCCGTGAGTCTGTACAACATGATATCTAAACTCAAAATTCATGGCTTTATCTGGGGCTCCATCAGGAAGAGAAGGAGGCTGTGCTGGATTTAGGAAGCAATGGAATTGCTCTTTCTTGGGTGATTTCTGAGGATTTTCCGGAGTCATTTCGGCTCTGTGTGATTTGCACAGTACCTGCACACTTCAGCGCACACTGTAGCATGCTGTGCGCATCGTGGAAAGCTCCAGGCGGGGTTAGAGGCTTTGTTAAGAGACCGAGTGAGCGGTTACACAAGCTGGAGGCCCTTGGATCTGGGGAGCGTCCCCGCCCTCACCCCCTCCATCACTCCCTACATCCCCACACACCTTATTACCAGGTAACCTGAAGCCCAAACCAGCCTGGGCCGGTGACAAGTACATCTTCTGAGCTCTGCTACCAGAGAGAATCACTCCACACGACCTCCAAGCATTGGGGGTAAACCATCCAGTGGGTAAACCATCCTGGCTTGAGGAATTCCTTTCTTTATGATGACGACCCTAAATCCCTTCTACTTACGTCCAAAGACAGGATGTCTGTAGGAGGAAAGGAAGACCCTCTTGGAATATTCCATTTTAAGCCAACCAGAAGCCCCGAGAAGAAATGATCTTAGGATCAAAATAGAGAAGCCTCCATTTTCACAGGCAGACAGGACCACGAGGATGAGCAGTGAGTGAAAGCCTGGCTGAATTCTCATAGCTGCTGGCACAAAATCAAGCCTTATTTGGAATGGCTTTGGTTGCCAGCCCTCTGGACAGCTAGATAACCAAGGACCAGGGAGAGGAGAGGGAAAGGGAGAGCTTGCCAAGAGGAGCGAAAGTGAGGATGCCAGAGGGATGCTCTGGAGAGGGCAGAGTTTTTGGCAGGGTGCAGCACACATGGAGGTATATCTGAGGATGTCCCTGTGGCCACAGTGAGGCAGTAGCTTGTAGTAAGGGAAGCACCAGGAGTTGCTTCTTACAGGAGGCTATGTTTCAGTGGTCCCCAGGGGAAAATCACGTAGCATGAAAGCCCCCGTTGTCTCTCACCTGGACGGTTACGGTTCCAAACTAGTTTCCTGCTGCCACGCTCACTCCTGTTCACACCACTGTCAGCCCAGTGATCTCTTAAATCCTAAGTCAGTCCGTGTCACCCTTCTGCTTGACTCCTTCCATGGCTCCCGTCTTGCTCAGAATAAACACCAAGTCCTTATAATCACCTGCAGGGCATGATCTTCATCTGCCTCCATACATACTCCCCTCCTAATCCCCTCCCCTTCTCCACACTGGTCTCAAATGCTTCAGTCAAGCTCCCACCCCAGGACCTTTGCATGTGCTCTCTCCTTTCCCTACAAAGCCGTGCATGCTCTGTGTCTGCCTCTTCTGGGGCTATACTTAAATCCCATCTGTGAGGGATGTGAGCTCTGTGAGGCTCCCCAGGGCACCCTGTGTAAAGTTGCCTCCCCACACCCCTTTTCCCCTGGCCGCCTTGTCACCATCTCACCCACTCTATATTTTCTTACCTGTATCTTGTTTGGTGTTTGTTTTCCATTACAGGCAGGTCATCTCCCAACTGGGGAGGTATTTGGTCTGGTTTGTTGTCTGCTGTGTCCTCAGCACCCAGAACAGTGCCAGGCATCAAGTAGGCACTCAACAGATAGGCGTTGGACGGATGGATGGATAAGTAAATGAATGATCGCATGCATGAATCACCCTTGAAAATCTTTAGGGCCTGAAAAGTTGAAGTTTTTTCCTCTGCTCTTGGAACCGGTCGCTTTTTCTCAGATGGAAACTCCAGAAGAAATACTTAGCTTGTATTGCACGGTCATGTTGAATAAAGTTGAATGACAGACTTTAAAGACTAGAATAACCCAACAGCAGAGGAGGCTGACATGCAAAGAAGCCGGGCTTCTGAGACCCACCAGCTAAGTGAATCAGAATCCAGATCGTCTCCCTGGAGCACAGAGTCACTGCTCAGAGTGACGTCAGGGTCGGTAACATTCACAATCATTCTGTCTTTCCTAGAGAGTTGAATCTTCATCAACCAAATGTGATGACCCCACTGGACACACATGTACAAACACAGGGTTTTTATTTTTTAATATTTATTTATTTAATATCTATTTATTTAAGCTGTGTCGGGGTCTTACTTGGTAAGCACGCGGGATCTAGTTCCCCGACCAGGGATCAAACCCAGGCACCCCTGCTTTGGGAGCATGGAGTCTATACCCACTGGACCACCAGGGAAGTCCCCAAACACATGGTTTTTAAACCGTATTACTTTCTTACCTGCTCAGTTGGGAAGAAAGAAATGATTCTCCAACCGACCCCAGCTCCCTAGAGGAGAGGATATTGACACTCAGAAACTACCCAGTTAAAGCAGAAAGCTGGAGGGGGAGGGGTATCTCTGCATTTAAAGAGCTTCAACACTATAATTAGTGAATTTCCACCATAGAGCAGGACGCTTCTTGCTTTCATGGGAAAACCAGGTTGTTGCTGACCGTCCCTAATCTCTGGGGCGCTTGAGGAACCAGCCTGTAATTCTGTTGTAATGAACCCTGTGTTAACGTCACAGCCTCCTGCTCACCCCAGAGACCCCATGCCATGTCCGGCCTTGTAATGAGTCTTGCCAGCTCAGCGGTTCACTTTTCTTGGGAAGCTGCTTTTGTTTTTCTGCTCAAAGTGTAGTTATTTCCACTGGAAATAGAGATGGATTTTACAACTTACCCAAGGTAAATATAGGAGATAGAAATCGCATTTATAGTCAGTCATGTAGAGTCTCTCTGTGTGTCTCTCTCTCCCTCTGTCTCTTTCTGCTTCTCTCTCTCCCAGCCTACACACATGCACCCCACACCTACATCTTAACTGTCTCCGAACATTACACTAAGAAACCCAAAGAGCTGAACACAGGATTGCAGTATGCCCCCCTCCCCTTAAATCACACAGGTGTTTGGGGGGTCCATGTATCCAACCTGATCGTGTTGAAATGAGAAGGGAATTCAGTTCTTTGGGAAATGCATGAAGGACCTCTCCGTCCCCTGGCCGTCCCTTCCATGCATCCCTGGCTTATATCTGCTGTCCCTTTACAAGCCTGGCTTTCTTACTGACTGCATCACTTGAATTCCTGGAGGCTGCCACCCTAGGGTTTCCCATACCACCTCCATCACCCCTATTATGTGTGTTCTTTTGTCCTGATGCAATCAGATGGCTAAATTAAGAGCAGTCCAAAGGATGCAAAGGGGCCCCTGCCCCCATTGCCAAGGGCAGGGCCCATCCAGTCCTGTATTTCTGCCTGTTGCTTCTGCTCTTGGAGACGACAGAAGAAATGAGCCCCCTTGCATCCTCCCCCAGGGGGTCCCGTCACTCCATAGCATGACACGTATAGCTCCTGCCTGTCCTTATGGGCATAGGGACAGCAGCCTGCTCAGGGCCACCAGGGCTCTCGGTACACTGGGCTACTTGCATTAGCATAACTGCTCCTTCTCTCTTAGGGTGGGGAGTGTGCAGGAATTACTTCTGTAGGCAAGTCAGCCTCCTCTGAACCCCCAGCAACTCTGGAGCTGCAGCCTCCAGAGCAGAGAGGCCCAGCATGGGGCAGGCTCCCCTCCCGGGGCAGATTTTCACTGTGATGAGAGGGTTGGAAATTTTTAAAACATGATGGAGCTGTGGCCCCATCCAGGTCACAACTACTTAGAGAAAATAGGGTTACAAAATCTCTTTTGTTGTAAAGAAAGAAGTATGCCGACATAACCATAGCGTGGATTTTAAATCTTTAATATCTGCTTACCCAGCTCAAAAATTGGAAACCCATGGCTTGCTACCTACACTGACAAACTTGCTTCATAAGCAGAAGAAAGTATTGCTGTTCTTTTTCACATTTTCTAACATCAGAGTTGGATTTTTTTTTCACTAACAAATTGATGTAGTAAGTGATATGAAGTAATATCAGAAGAGTATCATGACCATTTTTTAAACTGTGTGTGTTTGCGTGTGTAGGCGTGTGTGTGCACGCACGTGCATGTACCTGAGCATCCCACAAGACCGGTCCAAGGGATGCTGATTTCGGGGTCCATGTCTTGACCACCCAGGACACCAGAATAGGGCCTGGACCAGTCCTGTAATCCCCGAGGCAGGAGCAGGTGCCTAGGGGTGAGGCCTTGGAGGACCTGCGTGACCCCAAAGCCCCTCAGGACTCAAGTAGGGGGACTTTGTGTTGGACTCATGCAGGAAGTGGACCTGAGGACCGTCAGGGGAAAACAGGGACAAGATCTGAATGTCTACCTAGGCCTTCAAGGGTGTGTGGTAAGAAAACCTGCTCACACAGGGATGCACTTGAATTTGTGCCCCGTATTCTAACAAAAATGGGAATAGAAGGACGAGCTGATACGAGCCATGCACACGGCAGCAGCAGACACACAAAGAGCACTTGTTCCTACGTGCCAGACATGCACACACATGTCACTTGCCTGTCACCCCCAAAGAATCCCCCCGGCAGCAAGGGAGGCAATAGCATCCCCATGTTGCAGATGAGAAAACTGAGGTGCAGAGAGGCTGCAAGACGCACGTGAGGTCACAGGGGCAGCCCAGGGGCAGAGTCCAGGCCTACGCCCTCATCTGTGGCCGGTCTACCTCCTGGTGCTTTCGAAGAGCTTCGAGGACCTTCTACTTGTCATTTTCTGTAGCTGCGTAAGGTTGAACGGGTTCTTCCTCTGACCCGTTTATTCTGAGAATAAATAAACACAGAGGTGCCTGCTTCTGTTGGGGTTCTCTGGGGCTCATCTCACAGCACCCCCTGCTGAGATGCTGTCTCCCACCCCTTCTCTGGGGCAGCTCGACAGACCTCCAGCACCCAAGGGAGGTTCTGTCCCTACTTGGGCGCTCAAGTTGGCTTATCAAGCAGACACCACTCTACAGGCCCATGATTGGTGCAAACGTAAAGGCAGCGGCTTTAGAGCAGGATCAGACTGATTTGAAGCCTGCTCATAAGTGTGATGTTTTTGAGCAGCAAAGGCAAAATATCAATTTAGAGCCCCAGAGGACTGGGAATGAAGGATGTTTTGATTTTGTTGTTGTTGTTGTTGTTTTGCGGTACGCGGGCCTCTCACTGTCGTGGCCTCTCCCGTTGCGGAGCACAGGCTCCGGACGCGCAGGCTCAGCAGCCATGGCTCACGGGCCCAGCCGCTCCGTGGCACGTGGGATCTTCCCGGACCGGGGCACGAACCCATGTCCCCTGCATCGGCAGGCGGACTCTCAACCACTGCGCCACCAGGGAAGCCCTGATTTGTTTTTAACTTGTTAAATTGCAAGAGTGATCATCACAGTGGTGGGTTTGAATGTTCATGGTGTGTTGGTCGGCAGGTATTTATAGAGTTGTCAGGTTCGTGCTGAGGTTTTGCCCAGCACCAGATATACAGCAATAATGCCTGCTTTTGGTGATCTGTGACAGTCTCCGAGAAGAATGACATGTGAAACGGATAAATCTGTGATAACAATTTTATTTTTTTAATTTAATTCTTATTTTCTATTAGAGTGTAGTTGATTTGCAGTGTTGTGTTAGCTTCAGGTGTACAGGGATTCAGTTATGCATATACATGTATCCACTCTTTTTCAGATTCTTTTCCCATTTGTGTTACTACAGATTATTGAGTAGAGTTTCCTGTGCTATGTGATAACAATTTTAGATCGATGCATTATGCACACACACACAGGCAAACACACACACACAGACACACACAAGAAAACCACGGTAATACAAGAGAGAATAACAGAAGGAACCTGAATTTGGTGGCAGCAGTGCTGTCCAGCAGAACTTTATGTGACCCTGGAAATGTGCTCTGTATCTGGGCTATCCAGTAGGGCCATTGGACATTCAGGATGCGGCTAGTGACACTGAGGAACTGAATTCTTAATTTTATTTAATTTTCATTCATTTAAGTGTCAACGGCCATGTGTGCCTGCCAGTAATGGCCCCTTACGTTTCTGAGGGAACCATGTGTCCCCCATGCTTTCCCAGCATGATCGGGTGAAACTCATCTCCCCGCTAACCCCACGACATAGATGTCAGGCCTGAACCATCAAAAAAAAAAAAAAAAAAAAAAAAAGGAATAACCTGGCTTCAATGAACGATGAAGAGAGAAATCAATCATACGCCCTCTTCGTTGGCACGTGAATCTTTCGCGAGGCTTTGGAACTGATTCATTCATGGGTGAAACCCCCCAAAAACACTCAGTCAGTGTAAGCTTTTGGATTTTGGGAGCTACCCTTATGGCTGTTCTTTCCATGCCTGCTTCTAGAACTGCCCCGTCCATTCTCCAAGCGCCCCCAGCTCTGAGAGGCACACAGCAGTTCTCTCCCTTCATGCAGAAGCCAGAGTTGTGTTCAGTTGCTTGCAAGCAAAGACTCTGAGTTCACGGTGTCTCCTTGAAGACCACATGTGTCATCCACTCATTCAACACACATCGGATCAGTACCTGCTATGTGCTGGGACCCAGAAATTAGCCAGAGTCTTTGTACTGATGAAGTTCAAGGTGTGGGACCAGGGCAGAGAGGACGTCCGTAAATCTGATTGTGTTCCTACTTCTTCCCAAGCGACTCACCTCGCCCGTGCAGACCTGAGTTCCCTCATCTGTAACCCAAAGGGTCAGCCAAGGTAGACCAGAAGATTCCCCCATCTTAAAACCTGTGTCACTCCATCCAAAGCAGAGAGAGGGGTGATGTAACAGAACATTCGTGGTGGTCATCAGGAGATGGGAACACGGGGCGAATACTTGGAAAGCTCCAAGGAAGGCTGTGTTCTGCCCCCGTATTGGCCAGAAGTTCCAAGGATGTCTGAGTCTGTGTGGGGAATCTCCAATTAGCGGGTACCAGGGAAAACAGAGGCTGCCCTCCTGGTCTTTGCCATCCCATCACCCTCCGTAAGAACAGACCTTTGGAAGTCAGGACTTCCCCAAAGAGCAAAGGTCTCCATTGGTGGTCTTGAACTATTTAGTCATTTTGAACAAAGAAAATGCACGGTGACTGGTGGCTTTGCTGGGTCGCATCTTGAACTGCTTTCGAGTGTTGGAGGTGCTGGCAAAACTGAAACATATTTCTCCGAGCCCCTCTTTCTTTTCATTTTTCTTCTCCCCTTGTGGCTGCGGGAGAAGATGAAGGCCATATGCTTCCAATTCCGGAGGACTTAGCTCTCCACGTCAGCCTCTGGGAAAAGAGGTTTGATGTGCAGCCATCCTGAGGACTCATGAGTCGTTTGGATCAGTCCCTTTCCTCTCAGCATTTAGCTGTAGAAGAGAAGAGAGGCTGCATTTTTTTTTCTTTTTCTTTTTTTTTTTTTTTTTTTTGCATTAGGAGACAAATGGGAATCACAGGAAGGTCTGAAATGCCAAGATCATGCAATCTCAGCAGTTTAAACCCTGGGGACTTCATTCATCAGAGTAAGGGAAGATGAGGAAGCCAGCAACGTAGGGAACTGGAAATTCTTGGGTCAGGGGATTCCTCGAGGAGAGGAAGGTTAGCAAGAGCCAGCCCTGCCCCCGTGATGCTGTGTCTCCATCCACATCCCGCTCTCTTACCGGGAGATGACCAGCTTAGCTAAGCAGCTGTTAGGAACTCAGCTCAAACCCAGCCCCTGGGCCTTTCCCAAAGGCAACACAGAAATACAGTAGCAATAGACATCAAGCCAGTGGTACATGAAATTCCACGAAAGAGAGTAAACAGTCTGGAGGTGGGGCAGCGGGAGGGAGCCCTCATCCCCCCACCCACCGAGTTCTTGCAACGTGTTACATCTTGGTAGCCACACAGCTGTGATCTGATTTCATGTTAGGAGACTGTGTTCAAAGACCGACTGTTTCTTCTCAGGAAAAGTTTCCTTAATGATGTGACTAGTTAAATAGCTACTTAAGTGTTGCAGCTATTGTCAAGAGTCTTTCCTTGATCATCCGCTAATTTAGGCGTGTTGGAAATATCCACCAAGATAATGCAGAGAGCAGTGCAGTGTTTTACAAAATGAGTTTTCAAATAAAGATGCAGAATTTCCCCAAATCCATGAAAGTGATTTTTTTTTCACAAGCTGCTCCAACCACATGCAAAATCACCGAAGACAAAACCAGGGAGCATCTGGTGGTGGATCTACCAGCTCACTGTGGAAGAAGAGAGAGGAAAAAGAGAATGATTTGATGATCAAAGAGACGGCCTTTGTCAAATTGATGAAACACGCTAAGCCGTTGCCAAAAAAAGGGCCTTCTTTTTTGCAGCTAATTGAGCTGCAAAAGTCAAGTATAAATAAAAAACCTATTTATATAGTACCATCACTCAGTTTTGTAGGAATAAGTCAAGTTGCCATTTTTTCACTGAAAGTAGCATTTCATTTTTCTTTTTTAGTGAGCAAATGATTTTAATTAAAGCCTACATTTGGTTAAAAGGCAGATCAAATGTAATTATTTTCATAACTTTGACTTTTCAGAAGAAGATCCCAGTTGAAGCCTTCTCCCTCGACCCCACGTCAACTGTTGACAGTGGAGTTGAGACCTGGTAGGTTCTTCTGTTCAAACAAGCCCCCTCAGGGCTCTGAGTGAGAAAGTGAGGCAGGGGACACAGGGCAGTTTTTCCACGGTGAGGATGCATCCCTGTGAGGTCCCACTGGTGTGTCCTGTCTCAGGTCTGCCCCTCCCTGGGCTGTCTGGTTATGGGTGAGTTTCTTTGCCCCATCAGTAAAATGGGATGATCGCAGTGTCCACAGCGTCGGGTTGTTATAAGGATTAAGATTTCATTTCCTTCACGATGTATATGATCTCATATGATATATATACATATACATATATATATACACACACACATATATATATATATATCACGATCTCAAAGAGGTATCTGCATCCCGCCTCCCATTGCAGCATTACTTGCAAGAGCCAAGACAAGGAAACAACCTGAATGTCCATTGATGGATGAATGGATAAAGAAAGTGTGGAATATTTTACAGCCATTAAAAAATAAATCCTACCATTTGAAACAATATGGATGGACCTTGAGGGTATTATGCTGAGTGAAATAAGTCAGACAGAGAAAGACAAATACCGTATGATCTCAGTTATAGGTAGAATCTAAACACGTGGAACTCACAGAACCAGAGAATATAAAGCTAAATAGGGGGACTTCCCTTGGTGGCACAGTGGTTAAGAATCCGCCTGCCAACGCAGGGGACACGGGTTCGAGCCCTGGTCTGGGAAGATCCCACATGCCGTGGACCAACTAAGCTCATGCGCCACAACTACTGAGCCTGCGCTCTAGAGCCTGTGAGCCACAACTACTGAGCCCACGTGCCCCAACTACTGAAGCCCATGTGCCTAGAGCCCGTGCTGTGCAACAAGAGAAGCCACCACAATGAGAAGCCCACACACCGCAAGGAAGAGTAGCCCCCACTCACCACAACTAAAGAAAGCCTGTGCGCGGCAACAAAGACCCAACGCAGCCAAAGATAAATTAATTAATTAATTAATTTTTAAAAATTGGTTTAACATTTGAAAATCAATTAATGTAATTTATCTCATAACCAGATAAAGGAAAGAAATTATGATGATATTAACAGATTCAGAAAAAGAAAAAGGTGAAGGGGGGCCGAAGATGGAGAAGGTGGGGTTACGGACTGAGTCATGAGATGGCTGAGGTCTGGGGATATAAAGTGCAGCGCGGCGACCCTGACTAACATTATTGCACCATATACTTAAAAATAGCTGGTAGAGAAGATCTTAAAAGTTCTCACCAACTCCTCCCAAAAAGATAATTATGGAAGATGATGGAAGTATTATTGTGGTGATCATTTCACAATGCATATGTGTATCAAATCATCACACTGCACACCTTAAACGTACACAATGTATGTGTCGATTCTATCTCAGTAAAGCTCAGTGATGTCACATACTTGAGCATCTGGCCCGCTTTATGTGACCGCACAATGAAATTGTTACCTGTGGCTGTCATTGTCATTCTTACTATGCTATTACGTATTATACTACACTTTTATACGATTACTATTATTAATTTACTAACACATTTTTACTATTAATCAGTGACTTTACTAATTTTAAAATCATCATCATACTTATACTTCTTTGCCAGCCAAATGCACACTTGTCCATTCCCCTTACTTAGATCCCAAAAGGTCTGAAACCTAGACATTTTTGTCCACTCTCTGATCTTAGCGTTGGATTTCGGAGCACACTTCTAACTGGGAGTGTGGTTTCCTCTGAGCCCTCAAACCAAATAAAATGTAAATCTCCAAGGAGGGCTTCCCTCCCTGCCCTGCAGTCGTGCTTGGAATGGTATCTGAGTCTTGTTTTTTACAAGGGGCCTTTAAAAGCTGCCGGGGCCCCTGGAAAAGCCCCAGCCCCCTTTGTCCAGATGGGGATGGAGATGGCCGGGTTGCCCCGTACATTGTACGCTGAGCAGCCCTCCCCGGGAAGAGCTGTGATTTATACTTGCAGGCTTGTCACCGGGTGAAAGGAAGGGCCACTTTTTCAGTTTGATCAAATGTTAGGTTTGAAAGCCACCCACTGCTGTAAACTCAGCTGGATCCACGGGCCGAGATGAAACACATTGCCCGCTTTGTTGGCGAGATGGCATTTAGGAAGAGGATGTGAATCGCTTCCCTTTTCGGGGCTCACAGAGACAAGATGTGTGCTGATGAGAATGAGGGGCCCGCCCCCTGCCTCCCAGGGCTCGGGTGCAGGGGGCGCTGTGATCTGATCCTCTTTGCTTTCCCTGGGATGTTTCCCGCCATCAACCTCCCGGTGTGCCAGCCTTTGACGGAATGGGGCTGTTTGATGCAAACTGTTATCACCATTTTCCTGACATGGCCAAGTGCACAGTGCAGACTTGCTTACTCCCCTTGGCCGGTCCTGCAGGATGGGGTTTTAAAAAAGGGCGCCACTGTGCCACCAGAACATGCAGTCACCCTTAATGATATTCCAGCTTTCCGGGTGCACAGGGTTCCTCTCTCCCCAGATCACAGAGCTTTTGGATGATTTCCTGGATTCCCCGAGGCTGTCTGACCTCTCAGTAGCCAGGACAGGACGTAGAAGTAGCCCTTGTCTCCCTCCCGTTCATGAAGTTTGAGCTTGTGTGACGGAAATGTGTTCCAGCCTCTACCAGGCAGCAGGGGAGACAGATCTCAGAATCCTCAGATCTTCAGAAATCGTCTCAGAATCCTCCCCTGTGAAATTTGGGGGCTGCTCTAGAAGCATTCTAAGACCCTTCCCAGCCTTGTTCATAACGGACGTTTATTAAACACCTATTATGTGCTGAGTGCCGTGTTACAGACTGGAGACTCCAGCCTGAAATAAGAAAGACAGGGTCCCACAAGGACACCCCTGTGGACAGAGACAGAAAGAAAGCACGTGCATCAATAAGCAAGGTGAGGTCAGAAAAGTCTAAGCGGTGGAACAGGTGACCTGATGGAGAGGACCTGGGAAGAAGCGTGGATTTAAAGCTCCTTGAACAGTGGCGACAGAGAAGGGCTTTCTGCACAGGTGGCATTGGAGCTGAGAGCAGAATGGAACGATGGGAGCGGCCATGGGAAGCGCATCCCAGATGGAGGAGACGATGGGCAAAGGCCTGAGATGGGAGAAAATACCCCCGCACTGGTAGGGGCTCTACAGAAAGGCAGCCAGTGTAATGGGGCTTAGAGAGCAGGGCACAGGCGAGCTTGGAGAGGCTGGCGAGGTCCGATTATGGAGGGTTTGGGAAAGAACCTAGGTCTGTTTCAGGAGCGGCGGACTCCAAAGATGTGTCTGCTCTCGGAGCACAGTCGTTGAGGAGCGTTTCCTCCAGGTACCAAGCATATGAGCTCATTATGCACAGATGCCCGTCTTTAGGGGAGAAAACTCGCTTTTCTGGTGGGTTGTATTTTGGGCAGCTTAATCCAGGTGGCACACGCTCCCCTCACCCCTGCTCCCTGACCCAAAGGGTTGGAAAGTGATGCTGATATTTGAATTCACACAGTCCCACGGGACACGCCCCATCTTGGGTTCCTGACCTCCCCAGCACAGTCCAGATTCTCTGCAGATGCTGTTCTCGTCCTGGATGATGACATCAGCCGTGAGCTAACTCAGAAACCAGGGAGTCTCCCTGCCCCATCCTGCCCCTCCCATGGGTCACAGAGTCCCGTGGATCCAACCTCTTTGATTTCTCTTGCATCCTTTCTTTCCCCAACTCCACTGCTCTGTTCAGCTCCTCAGTATTTCCTGCCTGGACATTTGTCTGCATCCTCTATTTTTTAAAATACTTTTATTCTGACATAATTCCAGATTTACAGAAGCATTGTAAGAATAGTACAAAGAATCTGGTACATGCTTCACCCAGATTCTTCATCTCCAAATGTCCAAGGGTTAACATTTTACCACATTTGCTTTCTCCATCTCCCCCACGTGTGTACAAATACATATACATATCATCTGAAATACATATATACACATACTTCTTTTCTAAACCATTTGAGAGTATATTGAAGACACAGTGCCCTTTTATCCCGAAATTTCCTAAAAACAAAGACATCCTCTTACATCACCATAGTCTAATTCAAATCAAGAAATTAACGTTGACGTAATACTACAATCAATCTACAGACCCTATTCAGAGTTCTCCAGTTCTCCCGACAATGGTCTTTATAGCAAAAGAAAGTCATTAACAGATACACGCTGCTGTACATAAAATAGGTAAACAACCAGGACCTACTGTATAGCACAGGGAATTATATTCAGTATCTTGTAATAACCTATAGTGGAAAAGAATCTGAAAAAGAGAATATATATATATTATATATATATATATATAATACATATATATGTGTAAAACTGAATCATTTTTCTGTACACCTGAAACTAACACAACATTATAATTCAACTATATGTCAATTAAAAAAATTTAAAACAAAAAGCAAGTCTCGGATGATGTGTTGCCTTTGGTTGTTATGGCCCTTCGTTCTCCTTTAATCTAGAATAGTTCCTCATCTTTCTGTGACCTCACAACCTTGCTAGTCTGAAGAGTACAAGGCAGTTATTTCCCAGAATCCTCCTCTGTTTGGTTTAACTGATGCTTCCTCATGCGTAGATTCCGACTGTGCACGGTTGGCTGGGACACCTCGCAGGAGATGTGCATTGTATCCAGAGGCGTGTGCTGTCCACCCGTCCCCTTCCAGACACGTCCATCACTTTGTTTTTCACTGCAAAGTCGCCCTGTGGAAATAAGCCACTTTATTATACTAAATACCAATAAGTGTTTTGCAGGGAAATACTTCCAGACAACATAAAGACCTCGTGATTCCTCAAACTATTACTTCCTGGTCTTCACATCTGTTGATGATTTTTGCCTAAAGTAATTATTACTGTGGTGGTTGTTAAATGTTGATTTATTTTTCTGCTAACTTCTACCTTCCTATCTTCCTTGTACATTTGTCACTCGGTTTGGGTCTATAAGACCTTTCCCTTAGCCCTATTTAGTTTATGTAATTGTCTACTTATCTATTTATTTATATTAGCTCGTGAACCCTTATTTTATTCAATGGCTGGCAGCCTCTTTCAGTAGTCATTTTTGCCTTCAAAACTGCATCCTTCTCAACCGAGGCTCCTGGGTTTAAATTCTGTCTACCTAAAGAGTTTTTACCCAAGCAGGGATCTGAACCTCTCATTTTTCCAACTCTAAATCTTTGTCAGTGGTTTCTGATTTCCTGGAATTCAAAATTAGGAATCTTAGTGAGTAGAAGTGAGGGTCCTGTTTTCCGGTGCCTTCCCTGCTACAGAGGCCTGCGGCCCACTCCAGTGACTATCTCCTGGGGACTCCTGATCTGCTCTGTCCAGGAAGACTGGCAGTCACATGTGCTACTGAGCCCTTGAAATGGGACTGGTCCGAACTGAGATGTGCTGGAAGTGAAAACTACACACCACGTTTTGTCGAAAAAAGGATGTCAAAGTCTCATGAATAATGTATGTAGAGATTACAGGTTGAAACGATCATGTTTTGGATCTATTGGGTTAAATGAAATGTGCTATTTAAATGAACTTCACCAGTTTCTTTTTACTTTTTCAGTGCGGCTATAAGGAAATTTACGCTATTTTGGCCCATAGTCAAGGAACTGGTCTAGACAATGCTAAGTGCCCTTCCGTTGAACTTGAGAGGTGAAGGAGGTCATATCATGCAGAATGTTACCAGAGCCCTTGCTTGGTACCTGGCGACTTGGTGTGAATTAGAAAAATCTGCTTATTCTGTGCATAATAAGAAGGAGAAAATACCCCTTCTTTGAGGAAGACCCAGCCCCCAGCCAGGGCACATGGAGCGTGGAGCACAGCCCCCTCTAGAGCCCTCTTGGCTAGGAGCCCTTGTGCAGTTTACAGCCTGCACAACTGCACGTAGCATCCCCAGACTGATTTGTACCCCCTGCTTGGCTGTACAGGGCGGAGTCATCTGGTTTGGGGACCAGGGAGCGTTATTAGAAGCCAGGTTGCCTAGTGGGTGAGACTGCCGTCCCTGGGGTCAGATACACCTGAATTCCAAGCCTAGCTCTGATAACTAACCACCAGACCTCTAATCTTGGGCTGATGACTTCCTTAAACTCTCTGCGTTTCCATTTCCCCACTAGCAACACAGAAATGACAGTAACAGGACCCTGTGAGTTTGGTGAAAGAATGAATTCCTCTCCCACGTGCCCGGTCGCTGACACATAGTAATCGCTCCACAGAGGTCAGCTGCTTTTGCGATTACGCACGTCCTTGTTTTAGGGTGGGCATGAGGGCATGAGGGATGAACGGATATGCTTAAGGAAGAGTTTCACTTCCGGCCTCGGATAACCCCCAGTCCATCGGTTGCAAAGTATTTCGCTCCCACAAAACGATCCTGTGAAATACAAAGCACGTTTTCCGCTTATCATTTTTAGGTAACTGTGTAGTATTTCGCCTCCAAGGCCGGCACTGTCAGCCCATTCTGCAGACAGGGAGACTGAGGGTCTGGGTGTCCTTTCTCAAAGCCAGTGCACCGAGTTAGAGGACAGACAACAAAGGAAGAAAGGCAGGCTTTGACCTTCCCCCAGACATTTGAGAGCTTGCTGCATCCTGAGTATTTCGGGATGACTTCAGATACTCCAGGTGTGTGTGTTGCTAAAGTGTGTTCCCTGAGGCTCTGTGGGGACATTTCAGTGTCCTGAGGGGGGCGGGGTGACATGAGTGGGTGGTTGCTACTTGTTGGTTTTATGTACTGGGATACTGGCAAGTCCCGGGCGACACTCAATTTTAATGGCAGTGAAGATGAAAATGAGATGAGGATGGTGACCGTGGTGATTGTGGTAACTCTGGTTGATTGCGCCCCCTTTTTAAATTGAAGTACAGTTGAGTTACAATGTTGTGTTAGTTTCAGGTGTACAGCAAAGTGATTCAGTTTTACGTATATATTTCAGATTATTTTCCGTTATAGCTTATTACAAGATATTAGGTATAGTTCCCTGTGCTACTATAGAAAATACATAAACATTGGGCCCTTTTAAAATGCCAGATGTGGGAATTGCCTGGTGGTCCAGTGGTTGGACTGTGGTCTCACCGCTGAGGGCCTGGGTTCAATCCCTGGTCGGGGAGCTAAGATCCTGCAAGCTGTATGGGTGGCCAAAAAAAAAAAAAGTGCCAGACGCTATTAAGCACTGCAGAGATGACCTCACCGGAACTCAAAACAGCCCCGGGAAGTTCTGTCCTAGGTCCCTTTTTACAGCTGAGAACACGGAGGCGTCAGGGGCTACGTCCCCGCCCGTGTCCACAGTCAGACCTCCTGGGTGAAATCTCAGGTCTGCGAAGCCTGACGTCGTAATGCTGGGCGGGTGACATCTGGGTCGAGAGCCTTGGTTTTCTCCCATGTGAGATGGGGTGGTAGTGGCATCCTTGTCACAGAGTTACAGGGATATTGAACAGGATGCTGCTAACGAGCATCAATCGGGGTGTGGCACAGAGGGATCACCCAGTATTGTGACCCGTCTGTGTCGCCCTTCATTTGAGAGAAGGGTCCCACGATTCCCACCTGGATGGAAAGTGCTCACCTGGGTCGTGCTTCTTGTCTACAAGTCCGGAACTTGGGACAGACATGTTTCTCCTTCAGGGGTGGTGTCTCGCCCCGTCCTGAGGCTGCGGTGGCCTGGGTTTTGAAGCTTCGCTCTCTTGGGGGTGTCCTGACTTAGGTGCTTCAGTCCTTGGTGGACACATGTTGATCTCGTCCTTCTTCCTGTTGTGGAGACCCCTGTACCTGATCCTAAATTAGTACGTGCATCACAATGGAGGCGCTCACATTTCCGGGGTTTCCCAGGCTAACACTCCACCACAAACATGAATAGTGTGGGTTTAAAATCCAGACTCGGGCTCTTTTTTCTGGCTGATAGAGCTTACGTTTTGTGAAAGTCTTTCTTTTCTTCACTGATTTCCCCCTGCCCAGCATCTAGTGATACATCTACCCTCTCCACTGCCATCCTGGGGGCTCAGGCTTAGACTGGCAGATGCCCGGGTCAGCAAGCCTCTCCTGCTGGATCCAGAACCCTGGGAGTACAGGGGGATCCAGCCTTCCTGCAGCAGTAATCTGGCCTGTGCATGAAGACCACCCAGTTCCCCAATTCTGAAATGGCTTCCTTTGGGCAACAGTAAACAGACGAGGTGGACTATTAACGGTGCCTTGGGCACGGCACAGGTGTGATCTGGGAGTATTCCCGTCCTGGACAGCATCCCAGCGAGAACCAGATTTTCCCAGTGTGGTGCAAAGGAAGCATCTTTAGTGAAGGGACTACTGACTATGTTACGGGCAGGGTCAGGGGAACAGACAAGCTACTTTGAGGTGCTCAGGGATACACAGCAGAGGGAAGTTGTGTATCCCTGGGTGATGTTGAGAGCTTGGAAGGAGGGACTAGCAGGAGGGAGATACAAACAAGGAAGGAAGTGCCACCACAACAGGAACAGCGTCGGGGACTTCCCTGGAGGACCAGTGGTTAGGATTCCTTGCTTTCACTGCCGTGGATCCGGGTTCGTTGGATCCTTGGTCGGGGAGCTAAGATCCTACAAGCCACACAGCCAAAACCAAAAGAGGCACAGCATCAAAAATGGGAGCGCGTGGAAAGTGGAAAGGCATCTGACCTCTCACTCCTCCATCTCCCCCACCCCGCTCCGTACTGGATCCAGATGATGCACCTGTGTGACAGCTCCCTAAGGCACAGAGAAAGGTAGAGAATGGACGGGGGCTAGACCAGGAATTTCCAGCACAGCTCCTAAAACTAACAGACTGTTTCATATTTATTCATAGAGTTCAACCTCTCCCGCACAAGCCCGGGATCATAGCAAACACTCCAAAAGAGCTTACTCTGCCCCGGGCATTGTTCTGAGGACTCTCTGCAGACCAGCTCTTTTAATTCCCACTGTGACCCAGAGATCAGTGTTATATTGTCCTCGTTCAGATAGAAGTGATGAAGCTGGGAATTGCAATCTGTGTATTTTGGCTCCAGTTTAATCCAGTCACAATGCTCAGGAGCCTCACGTGATATGAGCGGGATGGAGTTTAAGTGCAGAGGAGGCCGTGGGCCGAGGGTTGCAGCTTCATGTGGGCAGAAGGTGTGTTGATGCTTTGCCTAGTGAAGATCTGTTTCCACTTTTCTGGTAGCAGCACCTGGATTTTCCTTGGGGAGCCGCCCCTCCCTAACCCAAAGTCAATGTAAGTCAAGTGCAACTGACTTGCGTCCTGGCTCCAAGGAAAGCATGTGACCCACGCCTGTCCAATCAAAGCATTCATACCCCCAGCCAAAGTGATTGGTTCAGAGGTGGGCACGTGGCACAGATTAGACCAATCAGAGCCCATGAGAGTCATCCTGGGTTTTGACTGATTCTGTTGAGGGGGAGGCATGGTCCTTCCACTGGGAATCCAGAGGTGATGGAATGTGAGCTTCCGACAGCTGTCATCTTTCTTTTTTTTCATTTAAACATCCTTATTGAAATATAATTTACATACTCTAAAATCTACCCTTTTAAGTATACAATTCAGTGACTTTTAGCAACTTCACTGAATTGTGCAACCATCACCGTGACTTCGGTTTTAAGACATTTCCATCACCCTAGTAAGATCCTTCATACCCCTTTGGGGTTAATCCAGAATCCCACCCCTAGCCCCAGGCAACCGCTAATTTTCTTGGTCTCTGTTGATGGCTAGCAGCCATCTTGCTGTGCTGAAGGGAGGTCCTGTCTGAGATGAGCAAGACCGGGGAAAGTGAGGCTGGGAGATGGAGAGAGACTGAGTCCTGTGAGATTATTTGAGCCCCAAGATCTAGCCATTGCTGAGTCTTTGTTCCTGGAATTTCCATTTATTAGAGGCAATACAATCCCTTGCCTGTAAAAGTGTGTGTGTGTGTGCGCGTGCACGCGTGCACACGCGCACTTGTTTGTTGTTTTCTGTTTCATGTAACTGGAATTATCTTGACTTCCATATCCAAATTATAAATTTTACTCCAGAGGGAAAGAGAGAGGGACAGAGACAGACAGAGAGGAGAGAGATCTCAAGATGAAATGAATGAGTATAAAAGAGAAAGCTTGGGTTTGCTGGTGACAAAAAGCCAGATACGATGTATCAGGTTATTACTCCCAGCTAAGTTGGTGATGTGTTAACTACTCTGTGCCTGCTTACTAATTTCTTATGTCATGCCCTGCTCAAAAAGGGAGACTTGCAGAGATGCTGACAACACGGAAAGATGAAGTACATTTAAAATAAGAAAAATGAAGCAAAGGGAAAACGTGGGCTGGGAAGGAAGCTGAAACTAAAAGCTTAGTAAGCAAATTGCTTACCATGAGGACTTGGGCACAATTACCAAAGACTGATGCCAGCTAAACTCTAGGCTTTATAGTAACCAAAATTAAGAGGGAAATAGGCTTAGTTTTGAAAACATGAGGTTTATAAGTTTACAAAACCAACTAGCTGCTGAATTTCTCTCTTGAGCTACTTCATCGTGCAGTTCGCTAAAAGCAATTTTAAAGGAGTCAACGTGACACCATCCGTGGGGAACACAGGGTTGGATTCAAGTTCAAAGACTTAGGTGCTTTGTGCTAAGTACCATCTGCTCAACACTACCAGTATTAGATTAGTCGGGAATGCTTTTGGCTGCAAGTAATAGTATATTAAGCCACAAAGGCTATAATTATCTTTAATAACAAGAACTCTGGCGGGGACATGGCGAGAATTCCTAGGTATGGTTCAGTGACTCAAAGATGTCTTCAGAAACCCGAGATCTTTCTATCTTTCTGCTCGACTTTCCTTGGATTTTTTGGCTTCTTCCCTTAGGATCAAATAGCTACTTCTGTCTCATTAGGCATCACATCCTCAGTCAAGAAAGGAAGAAGAATGGCGTCAGTCCTCTCTGTCCTTTCTTATCAAGAAAGGAAAAGCCTTCCCCATAGGTAGATAGGTCCTTAATTATAATTGACCAGAACTGGATCACCTCTCCCTTCAAGGTAGGCTGGGGAATAGAGAAACTATACGAAGGAAATGGGACTGGGGATTGACAGACCAATTATCAGCAAACTGCTGAGCTCAACACTGTCAGCTTTAGGAGGCAAGGAAGAGGAAGGGAGTGAATATCGCATAGTGAACGAGCAGTGTTTGCCGGAGGGAAAACGGTGAATGCAATCAATTCCTAGGTAGATGGCTTCCATCCCGTATGCTTAGGCTAGAGAGATGTACAGGGTACCATGGAGCACAGAAGGAGAGCACCTGGTGCACTGGGGGATCAGGGAAGGTCTGAGGTTGACTACTGAGCTTATCTTTTTTTTTTTTTTTTTTTTTTTGCGGTACGCAGGCCTCTCACTGCTGTGGCCTCTCCCGTTGCGGAGCACAGGCTCCGGACGCACAGGCTCAGTGGCCATGGCTCACGGGCCCAGCCGCTCCGTGGCACGTGGGATCTTCCCAGACTGGGGCATGAACCCGTGTCCCCTGCATCAGCAGGTGGACTCTCAACCACTGCGCCACCAGGGAAGCCCTACTGAGCTTATCTTAAAGGAAAAGTAGAGTCACTTGGGAATGTGGGAGTGGTGGTAGAAAAGCCCAGCAGGTGGAGGCATGAGCTAAGAAAAGGGAGTCTAAATCTGTCCCATGTGTTGAAAGAAACGCCACCAGTTCTGTGTTAATATGTCATGTGAGAGTCAAGGAGGAATGACTGGAAAGCTACCTGGGGACGAGGTCATGGGTGGCCTCGTGTGCTCTGCGTTGAGCTTAGATTCTGTTCCTGGAGCAACATGTCAAGTGGTTGGATTTAAAATATAGAGCTGGTAAGAACCTGGGCTCTGGAGCCCAGATTCCTAGGTTGAAATCTTACCTGTCCCACCTACCCTCTCTGTGCTTTATTTTTCTCATCTCAAAAGGGGAAAATAAGAGGGTCTGCATCCTTAGGATTGTAGTGAGGCTTAATGAGTTAATTCAGGTAAAGCATGAAGAACAGTGGCTGGCACATAGTCAACCTTAGCACATGGTGATGATGAGGATGGTGGTGATGATGATGAGGATGGTGGTAATGATGATGGTGATGGTGATAAAAGTAGAGGCTTAGAGACAATTGGGACACTGTTGTAATGGTCTATATGAAAGATGATAGAACTTAAACTAGGACACTCTAAGATGGAGTTGGTGTGTGACATACAGAAGAGAGTAGATTTTCAAAACTTGCGGACTAATGGGATGAGGGAAAGAGAGGGGTCAAGAAGAGCTCCCAGGATTTGGGTTTTGTTGACTGGGCGCAGGTATTGCTGGTGTGTCTCTTGGATTTGGGCCCTAGGGTGTAGCTGCAGTGACTAAAAGTGAATCTACTTCTTCAACACAGTGAAGGGTTCGCAGGGGGGTGTGGGAAGGACTGCCAGCGCTTACAATTTGGAGACACGTGATGGGGCCATGGATCGATGTGAGCCGTTTGATGCTCATGGGCTGTTCATTCACTCATCCAGTGTCTCTTGAGCACCTTTATGCCAGGTGCTGTTTTAGGCCCTGGGAGCATGATGTGGAACAAGACACAGTCCCTGCCCTCCTGGAGCTTACCTTCCGTAGGGAAAATGCAGTCAACCAAGAAATGAAGAACCCCATGATACCCCTCATGCAGAGATAAGGATACAAAAAAAAAAAATAAAGGACTGTAAGGGGTTAGAACAAGGTTTCTCAGCCTTGGCACTATGCACCTTTGGCCGTTTGATTCTTCGTTGTGAGGGCTCTTCTGTGCACGGTGAGACACTTAGCAGAATTCCTTGCCTCTGCCAACCAGATGCCAGGATCATCCCCTGATTGCTCCAACCCAAAATGCCCTCAGATTTGCCAGATGTCCTCTGCGGAACAAAATTTCCCTGATTGAAAAGCTCTTGGTGCAACAGAAAGTGACTGAAGGGGATGGATGCCATGTCCAATAGGATGTGGAAGGGGGATCTTCCCATGTGTGTTTCCTGGGGCCACCATAGCACATTACCCTATACTTGGTGTCTTAAAGCACAAGAAATGTCTGGAGACCAAGAATCTCAAATCAAGCTGTTGGCAGGGTTGGTTCCTTCTAGAGGCTCTGCAGGAACATTCTTTCCATGCCTGGCTCCTAATTTCTGGTGGTTGCCAGTGGTCCTTGGCTAGTGTCCGCATCATTCCCATGTCTGACCCTTTCTTCACATGGCCCCTCCCCTCTGTGTTTCTTCTCTGTGTCTATAAAATGTGTCTCAGAAATCCCTCTCTATTCTCTGATACAGAAACCAGTCATCTGATTTAGAACTCACCCTAAATCTCGGATAATTTCATGGTGAGATCATGAACTAATTATATCTACAAAGACCCTTCTGCAAATAAGGCTGCATTCACAGAACCAAGAGTTAGGATTTGGACATATCTTTTCAGGAGACATAATTCAACTTTCTGTGCTCCCTAAGGAGATGACAAGTGAACTGAGATCCAAGTAAAGTATGGGAATGAGGCACTTAAAGGAGAGAGAGAGAGAGAGAGAGAGAGAGAGAGAGAGAGAGAGAGAGTGAGAGAGAGTGTGTGTGTGTGATGTTCTAAGAAAAGGTGATGGATGTAAAGGTGGATTTGAGGCGTGAACGAGAATGGTGTGTCCCGGGAAAAAACGATGACCACTGGGTCTGCAGTACAGGAAGCAAGGGGGCGATTGAGAAGGTGTGTTTGGGGAACTAGGCAAAGGCCAGACCATGCTGAGCCTCAGAGGCCGCGAGAAGAAGTTTTGGGTTTTATTCCAAGTGCGGTGGGGAGCTTTGGGCTTTTAAGCAGGGGTTTGCTGTGGGTTTGTTCTGGTTTCCGCTTCTCCCTTTGGAGAAAGCTTAAGAAGACAGTGATGACTTTGCAGCTGTTAATCACCAGGAAACTGTAATCAGTCGGAGAATGTTTGAAATCATAAGTTAAGGATTTTTAGAAGGAAGCGAACCAAAGAAATACTGTGGTAGCCTGCCCGAATTCTTTCCCGGGCTCCAAGTAACCAGGTGCACTGGAGAGATTACTTTTCTTCTTCTGATTTGTGGAGGTCTCAGGGTCTAAATTTTGAAACAGCTGATAGAACATGTTCTGGGATGGTGGGATAGGAATCTGAAACTTTTCTACTTGTCTCACAGTAAAATTGCTTTTACTATTCGCTCAAGGTCTTTTTTTTTAAGTATAGTTGATTTACAATATTGGGTTACTTTCAGGTGTACAGCAAAGTGATTCAGTTATATATATATGTGTTAGTTTTTGCAGATTTTTTTCCATTATAGGTTATTACAAGGTACTGCATATTGTTCCATGTGTTCTACAGTACATGCTTGTTGTTTACCTATTTTATATATAGTCGTGTGTACATGTTAATTCCATCCTCCTAATTTATCCCTCCTCCCCCTTCCCCTTTGGTAACCACAAGTTTGTTTTCAGTCTCTGAGTCTTTTTCTGTTTTGTAAATAGATTGATTTGTATTATTTTTTAGACTCCACATATAAGTGATATAATATGATATTTGTCATTGTCTGACTTACTTCACTTAGTATGATCATCTCTAGGTCCATCCATGTTGCTGCAAATGGCCTTATTTCATTCTTTTTATGACTGAGTAATATTCCATGGTCTATATGTACTACATCCTCTTTATCCATACATCTGTTGATAAAGCGTTTGGGTTTTTTCCTTGTCTTGGCTATTGTAAATAGTGCTGCTGTGAACACTGGGGTGCATATATCTTTTTGAATGGGAATTTTGGTCTTTTCCAGATAAATGCCCAGGAATGTGATTGTTAGATCATATGGTAGCTCTACTTTTAGTTTTTTGAGGAACCTCCATAGTGTTCTCCACAGTGGCTACACCAATTTACATTCCCACCAACTGTGTAAGAGGGTCCCCTTTTCTCCACATCCTCTCCAGCATTTGTTATTTGTTTGTGTTTATTTTAATTTATTTATTTATTCATTTATTTATTTTTGGTTGCATTGATTCTTCATTGCTGCATGCCGGCTTTCTCTAGTTGTGTCGAGTGGGGGCTACTCATCGTTGTGGGCTCAGTAGTTATGGCTTGTGGGCTCAGTAGTTATGGCTCATGGGCTCAGTAGTTATGGATCGTGGGCTCTAGAGCACAGGCTCAGTAGTTGTGGCGCACGGGCTTAGTTGCTCCGCGGCATGTGGGATCCTCCCGGACCAGGGCTTGAACCCGTGTCCCCTGCATTGGCCACTTAACCACTTTGTTATTTGTAGACTTTTTGATTATGGCCATTCTGACTCACGTGAAGTGGTACCTCAGAGTGGTTTTGATTTGCATTTCTCTAATAATTAGCAATGTTGTCCCTCGAGGTCTTAATAGGGGGAAAAAAGCCTTCAAAATATCTCTTTTGGTTAAGTATCAACTTCAAAGAATCATGTGATATTTGTTTCTATAGAAGGGAAAATAAGGGTCATGGACTTAAAGACCTGAGGGACTGCAAAGCTTATGAACTTGAAGCATCAGATAAAACCACTCAGATTCCAGGGGTCTCAAGGCTTGTGTGTCAGTGTGTGACTTGACTTATAAATGGCCGATCAAATCGTGACATGATTTAGAGACTGTGGGGAATTTGAAAGCTGGAACAGTGCTTTGTCCATAGGAGTTCCAAACAATTGTAGGGTGAATGAATGCTTAGTTCACAGACGAGAAAACAGAACTCATAAGAGGTAGTAATCTCATTTCATACACAGAAACCCTAAGAGAAAGTGTGATTCCCTGGCTTCTGCACACATGGGCACATGCCCTGAAATGGGCACGCAATGTGAGGCTCTCTTACCACCATTATTCTCTGTTCTGTGTTTGTCATAGTGTGAGTTTATTGCATAAAGATGCACGGCCCCCAAACATGCCAACCACTACAGGCATTCAACTGTGGAAACATCTGTTTTCTCTGATGCTGGAGGGAGAAACTGCTGGACTCATGGAACTAAGAGATTTTGTACTATTCTCCATCACGATGCTTTCCAGAGGTGTTTTCCAAGGATATATTCTACGGTGTCTTTATGCCTTAGAAGCTAACTATAAAATCTACCTACCACATAAGATGTGACGCCATTGCACGATTGGATGGTCTTTTTTTTTTTTTTTTTGGCGGTACGCGGGCCTCTCACTGCTGTAGCCTCTCCTGTTGCGGAGCACAGGCTCTGGATGCGCAGGCCCAGCGGTCATGGCTCACGGGCCCAGCCGCTCTGTGGCACGTGGGATCCTCCCGGACCAGGGCACGAACCCGCGTCCCCTGCACCGGCAGGCGGACTCCCAACCACTGCGCCACCAGGGAAGCCCTAGGGAAGGGTTTTTAAAGGCAAGGTCCTAGGGAGAGGGTCACGGGGTGCGTGATCAGCTCATGCACAATCCTCTAATTGGTTGGTGGTGAGCTAACAGGGTGATGTTTCAGGAACCTGAATCATCAACCTTCTGGTTCCAATGGTCTGGGGTCTGCGTGCTGGTGGTCAGTATGCTTTAACTTCTTCTACCTGGTATGGTTTCAGTATCTGTAAAACAAGTCAAGGATATGGCTCAGGATATTATCTATAGCCCTTGAGGAGAAACTAAAGGTCCTGGACTTTGTTGAATGGCTCAACTATTACTATTTTGTCTTGCTTGTTGGTTTTCTTTTGTTTCTGCATTTTCTCACTTCTCTGATTAAATTTGCTCTTTGAAACTTAGGGAAAGGCTAGGAGGCTAAAGCTTTTCTACAAACAAGAGGCATGGGACATGGGGTAGGGAGTGGGGGGAAGAGGGGGGTCTGTCCCCAGGAAGGATCCTGCTTGGCTTCAAAATTAGAGAATCTCTATCAAGTGTTATAGCAGATCTTATGTAAATGTGAGCTCCTCTTCCTTTTCTTCTCCCATTTCTTGAATTATTTCTTCCACACAAGATCCATAACGCCATGGGTATAATTCATTCACAGTAAGAAACAGGCCACAGGATTTAAAATACTATGGTAGCAAAATGTGTTATTTGAATTTCTCTTTTCCAAGGCAGAGATGTAGTGAGGAATACAGTCAATAGTCATTATTCTTGTTATTCACAGTAGTTCTATTCTCGAAAGTGGCCGTGAACACTGAATTAGCGAATACTATCCATTGCTTGAAAAGAAACACTACAGGGGGCAGGGGTGGGGTCAGTATCCTGAGAGCCTCTGGTCACAGCATCTCAGTCAACAGATCAATACATAACCTGATTTTAACGTGTGTTTCTGTTTCAAGACACCTGGCTTAATATATATTGTGGATTCATTAACACTGAACTCACAGCCAACAACATCATAACTCATGCTTGAATGAAGTGTGTCTAAGACACGTGTTTTCCCCGTAAGGCACATCGCAGCCTTCTTGCACTTGGGAACACTAGCGAGTGCTTCAGCACTATGCTGTTTTAAACAGTGGAATTAGCAACAAAAAGCACAAAAAGGTGAAAAACATGACATTAAATTGACTGTGAAAAGGACATTTGTTTACATACAGTCTGAGAACTAAAACAAGAAGGCAGAGCATCAACTCTGACCTCAGCTGGGGCACTGTGCATTCAGGCCACTCACATTTTTCTCCACTCAGCCTTGTCTGCAAATGATCGTGAAAGCACCTTGATTATTGATTTTGACTCTGCAAATAAACTTCAGCGAGTGGGTGGGTTCGCAAATACGGAATCTGCGAGTCAGGAGGATGGCTGCGTATACAGCCTAGTTCAAGAGTTCCACCTGCCTTACTTGCTTTCCATTCCCCTCCAGTCAATAGAATCAGAGACTCCGAAGAAAAATAAAGCTGATAATGCTGAATATGTGTGCTAAGGGGGGAACGCCAGTCTTTGCAGAGAAACAGCTTCAGCTGGGTTGTTGTGGGCACTGTTTTGTGAAAGGGCGTGAAATCACAAGAGCAAACCTCTATAGGTGTGAGAAAGGACGTCTGTCCATTCTAGGGTCTCCTGCCTGGGAAGTGCCGTTTTATTTTTATTTTTTCTAATTCCATTTATTTACTATTTTATTGAGGTGCATTCACATACCATGCAATTCAGCCATTTAAAATGTACAACTCAATGTTATTTTAGTGTATTCTCAGGTACGCGCAACATCACCACAGTCGATCTTACAACATTTTTATTACCTCAAAAAAAACCCTATACCCTTTATTCATCACCCCCTATTCCCCATCCCCCAGCCCTAAGCAACCACTAATCGACTTTATCTTTAGATTTCCCTGTTCTGGACATTTAGTGTGAATAGAATGAGGTCTTTCGTGATTGACTTCTTTCATTTAGCAAAATGTTTTCAAGGTTCATCCATGCTGTAGCATGTTTCAGAACTCCATTCCCTTTTATGGCAGAATAATCCGTTTTATGGCTATACTACATTTTTAAATTAATTTTTTTATTAAAGTATAGTTGATTTACAATGTTGTGTTAGTTTCTGCTGTACAGCAAAGTGAGTCAGTCATATATATATATATATATATATATATATATATATATATATATATATATATATATATATACACAGAGAGAGAGAGAGAGAGGGAGAAAGAGTCACTTTTTTTTAGATTCTATTCCCATATAGGTCTGTTTTAAAGACCCCCATCTGGAGGCTGTAATCTCAGGGCAGGCTCAGCAGAGACAGATCAGGGAAGGAGACTTCCCAGCTAGGAAGCTGGAGGGGACTTAATACCAGGACAGACACAAAGAGCAGCTCAGAAGGACATGACATCTGTCAGCTTGAAAGAGCGCCAGGGGCAAGACACAAACTTCAGTGGCTCAAAGAGAGCACTTCTCAGAAACTTGCCTTGCTTTTGGAAAACAGTGAAAAGTGATGGACGCTCTCTCCACCTCGCAAGAGGAAAGGGCACCTGCTTTCGAAGGGGGCTGGATGATGGCCGCAAAGAGGGTGCCGCCCCAATGTGTTTGGGGTCTCCGACCTCCTTTTTGTCCACATCCTGGAGAAGACCCCCCTCCACATACCTCACTTAGCCATGTCTTTTCTTGTTGTTTTCTGTATTCATTTTTAACTTTGTTTTTAGGAACACAAATAATGCATTAATACCGTGATGGCTAAGCTAATTGCCCGTTGCTTAGCAACCTGCTGCCACTCCAGGATACTTCAGCCTCTCTTTGGGCAAAGGAATCCGCTATTATGAGCTTGTCATGAACCCCGGACCCTTTTCACACTTTGGACCTCCACAGATACGTGCTCATAAGAAAATGCAGTGTGATTTCCTGAGTTTTGAAAATGTGCACAAATGCCATCAGACTGTACAGACTATTTTCCCTTGTTCTTTCAACTCAAGAGATTTTTAATATCTATGTTACTAAATAGAGGTCCAGACAGTGGTGACCAACAGAACTTCTACAATAGTGGCCATGTCCACTGAGCGCTGGAAATTCGGCGAGGGCGACCAAGGAGAATTTTTAATTGTATCTAATTTTGGTTAATTTAAATTTCAATAGCTGCATGTGGCTGGCTGGTAGTTACCGTATTGGACAAAAAGCACAGACCTAGGTCACCCTTTTTATTACTTTTTAAGTTAGCATTTGATGATGGGAAGTTTTCAAACATATACAAAGAAGAGAGAATCGTATAATGAATTCCCACGGATTCATCTTCCGGCTTTAATAATTACCAGTGTGTCACCATTCTTGTTGCTAGATGCTTCCTTTTCGCTAATCTACAGTGTTCCTTTGCATAAATACATTATGGGTTAGCCGTCGTTCTCCTGTTGACAGAAGGGCATTTAGGCTGTTTCTGATTTTCTGCTAAAACACGTAAGAGTGAACCTCGTTGCACATTTCTCCTAGAGCATGTGGTATGTGTGTGTATATCTGTGTATATCTCTGTGTATATGTATGTATAAGTGTATGTGTGGAAGTGTGTATACATGTATGTATATCCGTGTGTATCTGTGGGTGCACTTCTGTAAGTGTGTAATGTGTGTGTATATCTGTGTGTATATTTGTGTATGTGTGTATGTGTGTATTCATTTATCTGTATCTGTATCTGTATCTGTGTGTATGTGTGTGCATGTATGTGTACGTGCATGTCTGTAAGTGCGTGAATGTGTGTGCATATCTATGAATGTGTGTGCATATATGTATGTGTATGTATGTATATATATCTGTGTGTATTTATGTATGTGTGTATATGTCTGTGTGAATATGTGTGTATATGTATGTGTGTATACGTGTGTGTATATATCTGTGCATATCTGTATCTGTGTATGCATCTGTGTGCATCTGTGTGTATATGTGTGTGCGCACATGTGTGCACACGTGTGTGTGTTTCTCTAGGGCAGACACTTCGAAGCGGGTCATGGAGTCTGTGCACTTTCAGCCTTCACACTGTCACTTGCCCATCCATTTCCATAGTAGTGAAACAGACACAACACTGAAACCTGAGCTGGGCCCTGGAAGAGCTCACGGGGGCCCCCGCTCCGCCCATCCACCGTGATGGATGCTTGAGCCAGTTCCCATGGTGCTCAGCCTCTGGACACCCCACTGGGAAGCCCTGTGGGTTCCTGGCTTCAGGGCAAGATAAAGGCAGGTCAGATTAGTGACACAAAGGCCCCCTGGTCTCCTAATCATTTTATCATTCCTAAATTTCTCTCTCCACCCCCAGGGATTTCTATTTTCTCCCTCCCCCGTCCTTGTCTTTGCAGGGCAGGGGACCATCGGTGTTTTTAGAGGCTACTTGAATGAGTTTTTCCAGGCAAGTACTTTCCCATAAAGGCACAATTAATGCAGAAAGGAGTCAGAAGCTCGGGGATGGGAAAAGTTAAGCCACTTTGCTTTTCCAACAGCTCACAAAGTTCTGACCTGCTTCCAGGAACCCTGGTGCTGCAACCGCGCCTTTTCACTGAGAACGGCTCCCACAGCGGAACGCTTATGGATTATCTAAGTAACTCTGCTTTTTACACTATTAAGAGAACTGGCATCTGTTTAGCTGCCATACTGTGGCCCAATCGCTAATACCAAGGTGGGGAGTTTCGCTAAGCTGCTCAGTTAAAAAAAAGAAAGAAAAAAAATATTTTCTAAACCGACAAAACAAAAGGAGGCCTTTGTTCCCTTTCCCTTGTTTGTTGGAAAGGGAACAAAGGAACAAAGAGATGAGTGACCTAAATTATTACTGCAGGGACTGAAGTCTAGCCTTTTTCTTCTTGGAAGACAAAGAAAACTATTTAGAGAGTAAATCGTGAGTTGATCAACTCAAGTCATTGGTCTCAGGTGCTGGACCCGGGTCTCGGTCATGCGTGGGAGAGGACACGGGACGGTGTCCCTTCAGCAGACCCTGGGGGGGCCTGGCAGGGGGACAGGCAGCACTGTGACGGGGTCTGGGCGGGTCTCCGAGGAACCTGCCTTGGTGCCTGTGTCAGCAGGACTTGCTGTTTGGTTTCCATCAAGAGCTTTTAAGGACCCCCGTGAGCCGAGGCATCCTTGTCTCCCGCGTCAAAGATCAGACACCAAAGTTTCTCTGACTCCAAGAGAGACGAGCCTGGGGACCAGGCATCTGATGGCCTTCATCACTTCCGTGAGGCCACCGCGTGGGCCCGTGCGTCGTGATTCCACGTCACACGAGCTCCCCTGGCGTCTCCTGAAAACACAGAGGGATGCAGGAGCTCTTTCTTATGCATCCATCTTGTTCGGTTCTGATTTTTCCACGTGTTTCTGGAGACTTGTGTTCACCTAATCAGGCCTCATTTAGTAGGTGGATGTTTGCCCTACCCTCGCAGGGTGGCAGCACCGAAGACAGGTGAGGGGTCTTCACCTTCCTCCACTCTCGCGTGACGGCCACCAACCCCCCTTCCCCGACACACACACCTGGTACTTGACCAGCCTAACGCTGGACTCCCACTCCAAGCAGGACGTGGCCCCATCCAGCTCGTAGAACCTTTACAGTAACCTGAGCTATTCATGTCCCCAGAGCGGGTCACAGACAGGCCAGGAACCAGACACAGCCTCCAATCTTGATTTTTCTCACTTTGTCTGGAAGTGTCTGAGACCCCTTATGGGCCGCTGCTTCAAGCTTTTACACACGCAGGCAGCAGAATGTCAGGAAAAGAGCTGAGGTTTGGAATTTGGATGGATCTCAGTTGGAAACCCTATATGGCTAGAAAGTAAGTGAACCTCTCAGCCTCACTCTTCCCACCTGTGAAATGGGGCTAACAAGACCTAAGAGGATTTTCTTTTTGTAACTGAGATGTAATTGACCTAGAACATTATATTCGTTTTCACGGGTACAGCATAAGAATTCAAGGTTTGTATATATCGTGAAATGATCACCACAGCAAGTCTAGTTAATGTTCATCACCATCCATAGTTACAAATTTTTTTCCTGTGATGAGAAATTTTAAGATCTGCTGTCTTAGCAGCTTTCAAATATACAGTACAGTGTGTTAACTACAGTCACCGTGCTGTACATTGCATCCTCAGTATTTATTTTTAAATTTATTTATTTATTTTTGGCTGCATTGGGTCTTCGTTGCTGCACGCAGGCTTTTCTCTAGTTGGGGCGAGTGGGGGCTACTCTTCATTGCGGTGCGTGGGCTTCTTGTTGCGGTGGCTTCTCTTGTTGTGGAGCACGGGCTCTAGGCGCATGGACTCAGTAGTTGTGGCACGTGGGCTCAGTAGTTGTGGCTCACGGGCTCTAGAGTGCAGGCTCAGTAGTTGTGCACATAGGCTTAGTTGCTCCGCAGCATGTGGGATCTTCCTGGACCAGGGCTCGAACCCGTGTCCCCTGCATTGGCAGGCAGATTCTCAACCACTGTGCCACCAGGGAAGTCCCATACTTATTTATTTTATAACTTTGTGTTTGTACCTCTTGACCTCCTTCACCCATTTCGATAATCCTAGGAGGATTCATTTATTTCATGATCACCTATTTTGATAATCCTAGGGGGATTATTGAAAACCTTAGAAACACAAACACCAATTCCTGATGCATGATCAGCCATCATCCGATTTTTATTTCCCCCTGGAATTTTGTTCTTTTTCAGTTAAAGTCAACAGTGCTGTAAGAATACCCACCCCGTATGCTGTTCGTGATATGTATAAAATCACAGCTCCACTTTACGTGGGAAACATTTAAAGATTCACTTCGGCACTTTTTAGATCATTAATTAATGGTGGGAGAATTGGAAGTTAGGAAATGAGAAAAGGTCTGTGAAGTCATAAAGCCAGAGAGGAGCTGTAGGGAACTCGGTTGTGCACCGCTATCCTTCCTGGCATCTCCATTGCATAAAATGCGACACACCCAAAATAGCCAGGGAAGGAAATCTGATGTGCAGCTTGATTCAATAACAGAGAAAGGGGGTAGGTGGGGAGGTTTGGAGGTGGGTGAGGTTGGCTGTGTACATCAGCTGCTGTCTTCACAGCCTGTCTCCTAACTCTGAGCTGGGACTGAAGACCTCCTCCTGGCCGGGCTGCAGCCTTCAGGTCTAGAAGGACTTGGCCCTGGCTGGCTGGATGGAAGATGGTAGGACCCCTCCTGCCCAGCCCTGCAAGCTGGGGGCTGTGCATTAGTCCTCAATGATTTCATGGGCATTTTACTCAGCAGAGCCTGAGGTCAGAACCCTAAAAGGCTCCGCATCAACCAGATGAGCTTTAATCGGAGGCGTGGTTTGATTCCAGGCGCTGCTTCCAGAATTCAGTTCTAACTCACCCCGAAGGCTCTCCAGTCAATCCACGGATCTGGCACAGTTCTTTCTTTGACCAACATTTAACCAGTTATCTTCCTCAACTGCTAGGAGGTCAATGCTTGCCCTTTGGCTAAAGTGGGGGGGGGAACTCTCCCTTGGGTCCCCTCCAGGGCAAGGAAGTCTCCAGATCATATGCGACCCTTATGCAGACGTAGCCCCTGAAAGAGGCCGCGGCCCCAGGAATTTCCCTCCATTTCCCCTTCCCTTGTGTGTCTGCTGAATCTACATCTGTCCTCCCACAAGCCCTGCTTTTCACTCTCGTGGGGCAGAAAGTAGATTCAGGGGTGAGGGGTTTGGGAAGAGATCAGTGGGGAAAGACGAGAAAGTACAGCGGACCCTTGAACAACATGGGTTTAAACCGCACAGGTCCACTTACTTACATGTAAATAATAATTTTTCTGTAGTAAACACTGCGGTCCTTCATGATCCAAGGCTAGTTGAATTCTCGAATGCAGAACCTCGGATACAGAGGAACCATGGAAATGCGGATTTTCAGCTCCCCAAACCCCGGCGTTGTTCACAGGTCCGCTGTAGAGTATAATAAAAACAACACAGCAGCCAGCACTTCACCGCGCCTGTCCTGGTCTGGGGTTGCCCAAAGGCTGTTCCACGGAGTGGGTCCTTCCATCTCGTTGACAACCCCGTGTAGTGGGTGTCATTACTGTTCTCCTGCATCTTATGGATGAGGACGTGGAGGTGAAGAAAGGTGGGGCCTTTGGCGGAGGGTCACACGCTAGGGACGGACGCAGCTGGGACCTCAGGGCCTGGGACGGGCGTGGTCCAGGTACGGCCCGGCTGTCCCCTTACCTGGATCCCCTCCCCTGGGCAACGTCTGCAGCTCTCCCTCCTTCCGTGCCTCACCTTCCCTGATGGCACCCATCACGCCACGCTGTTTCTCTCTTCCCCATTATCACTCCCATCAAGGTACACACTCTGCAGCCCTCTTTGTTCCCTGGTGCTTAGTAGATGTTCATTTTGTATCTGTCCGACGCATGAATGAAGATGCGATTGCCAAACCTAGAAGCACAGCGAGCTGTGCCGTGTTCTACCGTCCACAGTATCCCATTCGGGACGAGAAAGGGTGTCTGGCTGCCCTGACCTGGCCCGGGGGCCTGTCCCCTGGTGCGAGTGACTCACTGGTGAACTTTGTCTCCGCTGTCATTCCAGACATGGCTGGGGTCCCTGCACTCGGAGATGTGGGCACCTTTGGCTGACCAAGCGCCTAGCATCACTCAGCTCGGGGAAACGTGCGCCTTGACCTGGAGCCGACAAACCAAGCCCCTTGCCCCTTAGCGTCTGAGTTCTCTGACTTCTCTTGTGCATGCTTCCAGCAATTCTGTAGCACCAAATTGCTTTTCATTCATTACAATGACAAGTTCTGGAGAGGCGCCCACGCTGCAGGGAGGGGGCTGGGGGACTGCTGAAGGCTGGTTGCTACAGGGCTGGACCACTAGTCTCCGCTCTCCGGGGCTGGGTGACCGATGGATGGATGGACGGACGGGTGGATGGCCGGCTGCTGCTTGCTCGGCTGGCCTGCCAGTGGCTGCAGACCTCCCTGGCCTTGGCCTCTCTTGGGTCCCCCAGGGCACGCCCTCTGGTGGCTGCACTTAGAAGTGTCCCCTGTGCCGGTGGCCAGGCAATTCCTGTGTGGGTCCTGGGACCTTCTGTAGAGGACGCCAAGTCTTCTAGAACATTAGATGCCCCGTCCACTTCAGAGAGCCTGGGCTGAGGCAAAGCATCTGTGTCTGGGACCTATTTGGTTTGGAGAGCTGGGCTGGATTAGCTTCTCTCCTCTGGGATGGGTGGGCTCTGGGTGGAGAAAGAAAGCCCCTCTCTAAGGCTGGGGTGGCCGATCCAGAGATGCAGGGGCCAGCCAGCTGGGCATCTTGGTGACCCAGAGACCCAAGGGGACAGCTCCTTCCTGGCTCCAGCTAATAGCTGCCAGGCAGGGAGGCCAGCCTGGTATGGTCCCAAATTCCAGTGTTTCAAATGAAACTAAGAATCTACATTTTTACGTGCTGCCTCTAATTTCAAAGAACTGGCAACGCACCTGCCCTGCCTTTCAAAGTCTCTTCCTCCCTCGTTCCATCTCTGGCTCCCTCGCTTCCCCCTTCCATCCTCCCTGTCTTTCTTGTAGACACCATGCCTTGCAGTAAACTTATCTGAGGACCGACGTGGCACCTGTGCCTCCAGAGAAGGCCCCTCTGGGTCTGAGCTCCTTGGCCACAACCAGCATCTCTGCTGGTGAAGCATATGCTGTGGGCGAGACAGCCAAGGTTCGGATGTCCCGCCAGCCTCATTATTCCTGCCAGCAAGGCTGCTTTGTGGGCCACCCTAGGAAGGAGGTTTCATCATCCTCCAAGTAGCCTGAGCCGGGCACTCCCTGCAGCAGAGATGATGCTTCCCCCATGTGTGTTTTCTGTTGTTTGTTTCACTTGCCCTGGTTTTGGTGCCATAACTGGGAGGATCTTGTTTCTACTTTTTAACAGACTGTTGGCTTCACACGTAGCTTGAGGAAAACAGTGGCAGCTGCCTAAACACACACCAGATACTAAATTCACAGGAGGCAGCTCGACAGAAAAGTCAGTGCTGGCAGCCAGAAGGAGGGGACACGGTGGGTTTTGTCAGGCTCTGTGGTACCTGCACATGCCGTGAGGGTCCTGGGGGATCCAAGACCAGAGATGCTGACGGGACAGGGAAGTTGGTCCGGGGCGCTCAGGCATTGGCCGCCTGTGGTTCCCAGGGTACCCACCCATTCATTCATTCGTTCGTTCGTACTTACTGAGTGCTCCCATGGTCCATGTACTGGCTCAGAAGCCGGGGAGAGAGAAGGTAAAGTCTCTCTTTCATGCGTTTTCCTGTCTAGCGGGAGAGGAGACACACTAAACAAAGAAACCAACAAATAAACGTCATTTTGGAGGGAGTAAGAAGACCCATGAAAGATAGTAACATGGGTTGAGCTCCTGGGGACCGATTGGAACAGGGTGAGAGCTACTTTGGCTGGAATGGCCATGAGGTCAGCCCCTGCCTTGATACATACATTTCTTCTCCAGAGTCCCTACCACCACCCAACAGTAAATACATCTGTTTTCTCCCACTGGAAGGGGAAGCATCAGGATGGTGGGAACTGTGTTTTGTTCACCGTGGTTTTTCTAGTGCCTGGAACAGGATTAGGCATGTAGTAGGTGCTCAGTGAGCTTTGCTGGATGCAATGCAAAGGAGCCAACCCCGTGAAGCTCTGGGGAGAGGAGAGCGAGCTGAGCATCTCTGAGGTGGAATTAGCAGGTCTGTGTGGTCCAGGTGTGGTACAAGCTGGGTGGGTGAAATCGGGTGAGTCCAGGTAGACGTGGGGCAGATCAGATTCCAGCCTCTGCCGTACTGAGAAGTTTAGATTTTATTCTAACAGCACAGAGGAGCCATCGGAGGGTTCTGAGTTTTCTGGGACTGTTGTAAAAGGTCACCTCAAGTGTATGGGCTGACACAGCACAGATTTATTATCTTAGCACTCTGGAGGCCACAAGTCCAAAGGGAGTCTCACGGGGCTAAGATCAAGGGGTCTGCGGAACTGTGTCCCTTCTGGAGGCTCCAGGGGCAAATCCGTTTTCTTGCCTTTTTGGGCTTCTAGAGGCTGCACACACTCCTTGGCTTGTGGCACCTTCCTCCGTCTTCACAGCCAGCAAGTGCGACTTGAGTCCTTCTCATGAGGCATCATCTTGACCCTCCTGTCCTTCCTCGTCCTGCCACTTGGAAGGACCGTGTGGATTTCACTGGGCTTGCCCAGACGTCCCGGGAGCATCTTCCTGTCTTAGAGTCAGCTGGTTATCAACCTTCACTCCACCCGCAGCCTGAATTCCCCTTCTCCCTGCACCATGTTCACAGATCCCGGGATTAGGATGTGGCTTTTAGGTCCTGATCTGAGGGTTCCCATGTGGAGATCATTCTGAGTCTGCATGGGCTGGGTGGCTCACCGACCCGCCACACACGCTGGTGATCCTGCCCAAGGTGACTGGGGATGGAAGAGAAGGGACAGGTTTGGGGTCTCTTTGGGAATCAGATTCTGCAGTAGCCTTGCAGGGGTTCAGGCGGAAGCTGTCATTTCAAACAGCTTTAGCCTGTCCTCGTGACGTGTGTTACCAACTCCTGGAGAGTAGGTCTCACGCTTTACAGCAGGGGTTTTCAAGGGGGGTCCTGGGCTGGCAGCAGCAGCACCCCATCACCCTGCAGCTTGTTAGAAATGCGCGTGCTCCACCCTGCCCCCCAGACTCCGGGCGAGGGGTGGCAATCCCATGGGCGGATACCACGGTCAGAACCTGTGAGGCAGCCAAGGTCTGTTCTAACATCCGGAGCCTGGGGTTCTGCTGTGCCCGTGATCTGAGGCAGCAGGCCGGCGGGGTGGCCTTTGAGAAAGTCGGGAGGCCCTTTCTTACCTTTCCTCCAAGACTGCACTGCATGGATCTCAAGGATGGAGACAGGCTCCCTGGACAGAAGCTCCCTGTGGTGAGATTAAAGGAGTCCCTGGGCCCCTGACTTTTTATGCAAACGTCTGCTAAATGGGCACAGGCATGTCCCTTAGGAAAGATGTCCTTAGTACTTAGCAGCGTCCCCAAAAGACCCAGGACCCCGTAAAAGGATTAAGTAGCTCCATTCTGTGTGCTGGACATGAGGAAGGAACGTGAATAACATGTATTGAACCTGTCCTGGACACAGGACTCTGTTTTAACCATTTTATATACACTGACATATTTACTACTTCAGGAGGAAGGTGTTATCCTTACTACTGTCCCCATTTTACAGATAAGGAAACTGAGGCACAAAGAGATGAAATGCCTTGCTCTAGGCCAGACAGCTGCTAAGGGGTGGAGACAGGATCCGTGCCCAGGCAGCCAGGCTTCAACGCCTGGGTTCGCAGCCCCGAGCTGCACTCTAGACCCGGGTGGGCTGACTTGACCGTGGCCCTTGGGACTGGCCCCACCATCTGCTTGTAGGGCCTGTAGCTGAGAATTGTGTCTACATTTTTAAATGATTGCATTTGAAATGGTTATATAAGCACTTACGTAATGTCCTTGATTTTGCCTCTTGGTCTAAAATACCTGCCGTCTACGAATGCCTGCTATCTGGACCTTTAAGAAAAATTTGCTGCTGGTGCCTTTCTCTGCCTCCCTCCCTCTTCCTGTCACTGTCACTCCCACTCTCACTGTCACTCTGTCTGTCTCTCTCTCTCTGGAGAAGCTGTGTACACACGACACAGACTCTTCCCTCCAGGGAGAGAGGGAGCTGGTGCTTTCAAGAACTCTGGTGGGGTGATTTCTATAAACCGCTGCAGCAGACCCTGGGGAGAAGGTGGTTGCCTTTCCCATTTCAATTGATGAAGAAACTGAGGCTCATGAAGGTAGAGTCTCTTGTCCAATGGCCAGGTTCACAAGCTAGGATTTCAACTCCAAAGCACACTTCTTTCTCAACCTCGTGTTCCTCCTGAGATCCAAAGGAGTTTATATTCCAGTTTGACAAACAGGACTTGAGCACGAGAGAGCCTGGCCTCAGGGCATCAGAGAGGACCACAGTGCCTGGACAGACTGTGGGTAGGACAGATAGTCAGGGAAGAGGAAGGGCCACTGCTGGCCAGACATGGCAAGGAAGACTTCCTGGAGGAGGCGAGGCAAGAGCAAGTGATATTCAAACTGCCTTACACAGCAAGGGAACTTACGTGCTGTGGCTCAGAGCTGCATGGCAGTTTCTGACCTCAAGTGTAGAAGGCTCAAGGTGCATCAACAATGTCACTAGGAGTCTGCAGGTAATGGAAACCTGAAAATGGGTGGTTCAGACAAATTGGAGGCTTTATTTTTCTTACAAAACAAAAAGTCCTGAGAAACTTCTTGTCCTGACAGACAGCCTCTCAGCAGCATTACTATAAAATTGATCCCCACTTGATCCAGGAAATGACCGGACAAGAAAACCCCCTCAGCCTGTGACATTGAACAAAGTCCCTCTTCTGAAATGTCCCCAAACTTCTCCCATGCCCCCTCCAGCCAACTGAGGACTGTCAAACGGACCAAAGATCGATTGGAGGGTCTCCGCCAATTCAAATTTCCCAACTTCATACAACTCTTGTCAATCACGCATGGTCACAGCGGTCCCTCCTTTTACTTTTTAAAATTGCCTCTCCTTCCTAAGACGCTTGAACCCCTGCTGAAAGGAGGCTGACAGTGGATGGGTTTCCTTACCGTGAGTCTAGGAATCAGCAGCCTTTCTTGTCTTGGAATTAGTTTTGTCTTCGATGGTCCAAAGTTTGGTGGCCCAGGTTGGTATGATGCTTCAGGGTGCCAAGAGGGACCCAGACACTGCAGGTGTCACTAAGCCCAGCCCATGAGAGCTCAGCCTCTTGAAGACAGGAGTATCAAGGAATCTGTGGACTTATTTATTATTCAAAACACCACAGGCAGGGAAGGTAGCATTTCACAAGGACTTTTAATAACACAGGGAGGGGAAAAAAAAGGTTTAGCAGAAAAATAAAGCAACAGATACACCTGTGCAACTTGGATTAAACTTCCACATGGGTACCAGGGATGCTCACAAAGAAATCGTCTGGTCAGCCCAGCGTCTGCTGACCCCCATCTGATCCTAGAATGAAGCTGAGGCATGTTGGATGCACAAGTATTTATGTGAAACTCACTACTTTCCATCTCCTTTGAGGTTGGATATTAGAAGAAATAGCAAAGAAGGGACTTCCCTGGCAGTCCAGTGGTTAAGACTTTGCCTTCCAATACTGTGGGTGTGGGTTTGATCCCCAGTTGGGGAGCGAAGATCCCACATGCCTCGCGGCCAAAATACCAAAACATAAAACAAAAGCAATATTGTAACAAATTCAATAAAGACTTTAAAAATGGTCCACATCAAAAAAATCTTAAAAAAAAGAAATCGCAAGGAAAAGGGGGGCAGTAATTCTACCTTTAAATGATGCACCTGTTGAGAAGTCACACACAGAACTATTTATACATCTACTTTGCCGTGTCAGTCGGCCAAATCAGATCATTGCAGCCCTGTTGCCAAGGGAAGCTGTCTTGAAACAACATTTTAATTGCACAAGTAATGTGTGAATACACGCTCTCATTTTATAAAAGAAAAGAAAACACCCAGTAAAGCTAAGATATGTGTGACCCTCCAAAAGATCTCATCTCCCTTTAGATTAATAATCACTTTTGTAAGTGTGATATTATCATGAAAAACTTCTCCTAAACATTTGTATGTATGTATAGATAGAAGATAGAATAGTGTGTTTCAGTTTGTTCTTATTTTAACATAATTATTATGTGAAGTGATTTAATGTATGTTAATTTTTATAAATCTCAATATTGATACAGTTATTATTATTGATGTACATATTTTAATATTTTATGATACTTGCGTGTGTAACTGTGTGATAATGCTAATTGTCTACACAGTATTCGTTCTTGTAGCCTAGTAGTTGGGGCATCTCTGCCCCTCCCCCACGGTAGAGGCTATTTCTCTCCCCACGCCCTGTCCCCTTCTCCCAGCACCCCTGCTTTCTGGGGAGCATGGTTTGCTGTTCCTTCCTTTTCATCTTACGGCTTTTGTCATGGGCAGAGAGGGAAGGGTCTGGGTGGGGCTTCCCCAATGGCTTTCTAATATACTCCAACTTTTTTATTGAAGTAGAATTGATTTACAGTGTTTCAGGTGTACAGCAAAGTGATTCAGTTATATATATATATATACACATGTATATTTCTATTCCTTTTCAGAGTCTTTTCCATTATGGGTTATTACAAGATATTGAATATAGTTCCCTGTGCTATACAGTAGGTCCTTGTTGCTTCTCTCTTTTATATATAGTCGTGTGTAGCTGTTAATCCTACATTCCCAATTTTTCCCTCCCTACCCCTTTCCCCTAGTAACCATAAGTTTGTTTTCTGTGTCTTGTACATGTCCTTTTATTTTTTAAATTTTTATTGGAGTACAGTTGATTTACAATGTTGTGTTAGTTTCAGGTATACAGCAAAGTGAATCAGTTATACATATACATTTATGCACTCTTTTTTAGATTCTTTTCCCATATAGGCCATTACAGAGTATTGAGTAGAGTTCCCTGTGCTGTACAGTAGGTCCTTATTAGTTACCTATTGTATATACAGTAGTGTGTCTATGTCAATCCCAATCTCCCAATTTATCCCTCCCCCACCCCTTACCCCCTGGTAACCATAAGATTGTTTTCTACATCTGTGATTCTACTTCCGTTTTGTAGATAAGTTCATTTTGTACATGCCTTTTTAAGTTTGTGAGTTTCCAAAGGAAGGTGCCTCTTTCTGGAACAATTGCAAACTTAGCCTTCAACGCCAAGGTCCAGCTGTATACCCTGGCAGAAGGCAAGAAGGGTGCCCACATTCTATAAAACATTCAAAAGCAACAACAAAACTGAGTGAAAGTTGGTCTGCCTTCCTATCACTGTGGGCTGGCAGTCGGAAACTCCAAGGGTGGTAAAATGTGACGGCCTCGCCCTGCAACATCACTGCCTCGTGCAAACACCTCCTCCAGAGTATGGGTCCAGGGTGCCTGCCTCACTTTCCTTCCCAGCCTGGCCAATTCTGAAGCACCATCTCATCACAGGACCACCTTCTACTTGTAAACAGTTACTAAGGCACACATCTCAGCTATTGTATCACATTGGCATCCTTATTTCTACCCATCGTCATTCTTCCCTTCTGTGGCCGGTCTTCTCTCCTGGGCTTAGAGTCCTATGAGCTTGATCACCATAGTTTATTTATCTACACATTATTCCTGACAGAAGCCAGGCAGCTCAAGACACACCAAAGATTCCCAGTTAATATTTATTGAATGAAGAGCATTCCTCATAATGTCCCCCAGTTGGAGTGTTTTTTTTTTTTTTTTGAGATTAATGTTAAGACCAAGATCGAAGGCTTGCCCCTGCAATATTAAATAAGAACAGTTGTAAGCTCAGCGGCCTCATCAATCAAAAACAGGAAATCGAGGATCAGTTAGTTCAAAGTGACGGGAAGTGCATCTCAGACGGGCTTAAGCTATGAACGGAAACACCCAGAGACCCTCTGACTTTAGGCATGGCTGGATTTAGGGTCAGCTCTTGACTCTTCTTTCCTCAATGTTAACTTGATTTTCTAGCTGGAATCCAGCATCTCTAGACTGGCACAGCCGTAGATGGTAATAGTCCTCTTGCTGTTATTTTTACCAAGCTGGCGCTCTATAGGAAAAACATCGCTGGAAGAGAGAGATGTGAACTTAAAGAAAGCATATGGGGCTTCCCTGGTGGCGCAGTGGTTGAGAGTCATCCTGCCAATGCAGGGGACACAGGTTCGTGCCCCAGTCCGGGAAGGTCCCACATGCCACGGAGCGGCTGGGCCCGTGAGCCATGGCCACTGAGCCTGTGCATCCGGAGCCTGTGCTCCCCAACGGGAGAGGCCACAACAGTGAGAGGCCCGTGTACCGCAAAAAAAAAAAAAAAAAAAAAGAAAGCATATGTCCTGAAGCAGGTGAGCACATGGGTCCTGAGTTCAAATCCTGATTCTAGTACTCTTAGCTAGGTGATGCTTGGGTAGGTTACATCACCTCTTTGAACCTCAGTCTCCTTGTGTGTAAAATGGGATCATAAGAGTGCCTAACATAAAGGGCTGTTCCAAGTTTAAAGGACTGAGATGCAGTACCTGGACCTACAGGTTGTTGATGGTCGGTGTTGGCTATGTTCATCCTTCTGTATCCATAATGCAGGTTTTCTGAGGCTAATGTTTCACCTTCCATCTAAGGGACTTTTTCCCCCTTGAGTGTTCAGAATTCTCCCCTCTCAATTCTCCATCCTTTGTGGAAAACTCTGTTTCAGTGTCTTCTTTCACGATATGAAGAGTTAAAAGCTATATATAATGAAAGAGAAAACGCTTTCATCTTCTGATGGATTCTTTCCTCTTTTTTGTTTACTCAACCATCAGGAAAGCATTTTCTACTTTGTAGCCTAAGACTCTTCATTAATATAATCATCTGAAATACTGGTGTAACCAAACAAAACTACAGATGCTAACCAGCGGGCAAATGAAACTCATATGTTGGGGGAAAAATGAGGATGACTCAGTGGGTTACAGAAGGGTTTTTTAAAATTATCTGCAATTAGTGGGAAAGAAAATATGTGGACTCTATTAAAAATAAGCTCTTTATTTTTTAGGGGGAAAACCATCATAAAGAACAGGAATGCTGTTCCCTTTTATTTACATGAATTGAGATAATTGGGACTCTCAGGATAAATAATACCACCATCTGTGATAAATAGATGCTTCTCTCTTTGAATAGATACAGCAGAACATTCCCAAACCAACCATATGCTATGTGAACATCAAATGCAGTTATTTAAATTCTGCTGTAAATGCTTACATTATGCAACTCCAAATCTCTCCCGATGTTGGAATCCAATCTTTTTTTCTTTTTTTTCTTGCATCCTATTCCAAACTGTCTTGGAGGCATCGTAAGAGGCATGTTTACATTTGGATCAATGAATAAACCTGGTATCTCTGTCAGATTGTAAAGAGCCCTGAAGGAAACATCAAGAAAGTCCTCATCTGCATGAAACACAACTCTTAGAAAGGCTTCGCCTATATCAGAGATCAGCAAACAGTGGCTCACAGGCAGATCCAGCCACCACTGCGTTTGGATGACCTGTGAACTAAGAATACTCTTACATTTTTAAATGGTTGGAAAAAAAGCATATTTTAAAGAAGAATGTTTCTGACGTCATAATTCTATGAAGTTCCAATTTCAATGTCCATAAATAAAGTTTTATTGGAGCATGGGCACAACCGTGTTTACATTGGTCTCTGGCTGCCCTTTTGGCATAACAGAAGGGTTGAGTAGTTGAAACAGAGTGTATTTAGCCCATTAAGCGTAAAATATTTACTATGTGGGCCTTGACAGAAAAAGTGTCTTGATCCCTTCTTTCTATGACCTGTGAAGCCAAATCACCTCAGTGGATGAAGCCAATCTGTGTCATCTTAGAAGCTTTCCGCTGGAAGTAAGAGAAAACCCGTGTGCCTTATTCTCATAATAGGAAGGGCAGTGGAGAGGCAAGACTGAGGGTGTGTGTATTCAGTCGACCCCCCCCCTTTGGTGTCAAGACCCAGGATCTGGCCACTGTACCTCCCCCATCCTGGCTTTGTCTCGGTATTTCACTCAGTTTCAGGGTGGGTGACAGTATTAGTGGGGTAAACTGGTCTTTCCCTTGCCTCTGGGAAGAAAGGCGTTTGCTGCCACGGTTCTCTTAGGGGGGAGGGCTTCTCTCCCAGGAGTCCCAGCAAACCTCTCCTTGTAGCTCCTGGGCCCAAAGTGTCCAAGGGCATGGTTTCCCAACCTCAGTGCCATTGACCTTCGGGGCCAGCGAATTCTGAGCTGTGGAGCTGTCCTGCACATGGAAAGCACTGAGAAGCATCCCTGGCATCCGTCCACTAGAGGCCGGTAGCGTCCTAACCCCCCAACCATGGCAGTGGAACTGTTTCCATGTAAGTGAAATCATACAGTATGTGTCTTTCACCATCTGATTTATTTCACTTAGCATGATACTCTCGAGATCCATCTGTGTTGTCTCAAATGGCAAGATTTCATCTTTTTTATGGATGAGTAGTATTCCCTTATATGTAGGTATCTAGATAGATAGAAACATCTAGAGATACACAGGTACATAGATATCTACATAGACGTCAATATCTATCTTTATAGATAGATGTATAGATACCACATCTTCTTTATCCATTTACCCACTGATGGGCACTTAGGTTGTTTCCATGTCTTGGCTATTGTAAACAGTGCCACCATGAACATAGGGGTGCAGATGTCTTTTCAAATTAGTGTTTCTGTATTCTTTGGATAAATACCCGGAAGTAGGATAGCTGGATCACATAGCAGCTCTATTCTTAATTTTTTGAGGACTCTCCACACTGTCTTCCATGGTGGATGCAGCAGTTTACATTCCCACCAACCAAGCAACATGAAATCAGAATAAGTGAACAGACCAAACCAAACTAAAACAAATACGTAAATACAGAGGACAGAGTAGTGGTTACCGGGGGAGGCGGGGCTACATGGGTCAAGGGGTTTCCCTTTGACTGTGTGCTGATGGATGGGAACCAGTTTTCGGTGGTGAGCATGTTGTAGTGTATACAGAAGTAAAAATACAATGTTGTACACATGAAACTTACATAGTATTATAAATCAGTGTTACCCCAATTAGAAAAATACATTTAAAAAATTAAAAATTTAAAAAAGCAGCTACCTCAAGAAAAGAATTGTTTCCAGACATTTCCAGATGGCCCCCAGGTGGCATAATTGCCCCTATGTGGGAACCACGGGTTTGGGCCTGTGCAGAATTGAACCAGTTCCTGGAAACAGATCTGGAATTACCCTGTGTGGTTTAAACCAGGGATTGGCAAACATCAGACCATGGGCCAAATCCAGCCCACCATCTATTTTTGTGTGGCCCACAGGCTGAGTCAGGGTGATGTAAACATGTAAGAATGGTAAAAAGTAAAAATGTAAATGGTTACATTTAAAATAGCTATATAAGTACCTTTGTAATATTGATTTTGCTTCTAAGGCTGCAAAGCCTAAGGTGTTTATTATATGGCTCTTTAAGAAAATAATGTGCCAACCCGTGGATTAGACCAGTGGTTCTCAACCCTTGGCTTTATAGATCATAAAATTAAATTCATAATCTTGTAAACTGTCTATATACATAATTAAAAACAAATCAGTGTAGTGCCCTGTACTAGAGATGAAAAACATGACGAAAGTAATAGATAGGAAAATAATATTTTAATATGTGTACATATAGGGAAGGTCAAATGAAGTCGTCAGATACTTGCCCATGTATTTAGCGTCAGCATGGATGTGACAGCCACACATGCAGGCTGGTATAGCTCTTTCGGCAACTTGGATTTCACAGAGAGATAGGGCATTGCTCATGTAATTTGCCAAAAGGGTAAACAAGTTTTTAGTAAAGTTTCATGAAATCAAAGTACAATCTGGATTTCCCTGGCGGCGCAGTGGTTAAGAATCCGCCTGCCAATGCAGGGGACACGAGTTCAAACCCTGGTCCGGGAAGATCCCACATGCCGTGGGGCAACTAAGCCCGTGTGCCACAACTACTGAGCCCGTGAGCCACAACTACTGAGCCTATGTGCCGCAACTACTGAACCCTGTGCACCTAGAGCCCGTGCTCCGCAACAAGAGAAGCCACCGCAATGAGAAGCCCACACACCACGACGAAGAGTAGCCCCCACTCGCCACAACTAGAGAAAGCCCACGTGCAGCAACGAAGACCCAACACAGCCATAAATAAGTACAATCTGCACCCCAGTAGTTGCAATACTGGCAAATGCACAGGTTCCACTGTTGCCCCTCCTGGAATTTTTAGTGGAGATAGGTTCTTGGCTTGGGTCGTCCTCATAGGTTTCTCACCTTTGTGAGTGTCCAGTGGTACAGTCAGAAGTCACATGGGGCCTGGGCAATTATTTGTTGCCTGGGACCATCTCAGGCCTTGCAGGGCATCTAGCAGAGCTGGACCCCGCTCTCTGAACATCAGCGGTCTTCTTCCCTCTAGTCACTGTGATAACCAGCTCTGCCTCTGTGAACGCCCCGAATGCCATCTCTGGTCGGCTGAACAATACCACCGTCTGCCCCCATAAAGATGTCTGTTTCTCAGTTGTCAGAGCCTGTGAATGTGTGACCTTCCGTGGCAAGAGGGACTTAGCAGATGTGATTCAGTTGAACATTTTGAGATGAGGAGATGGTCCTGGATCACCCAGATGGGCTGATGTAACCACAAAGGTCCTTATAAGGCGGAGGCCGGAGGTCAGAGGGAAGAGAAGCTGCTGGCTTTGAAGAGAGAGGAAGGAAGCGGCCAGGAGCCAAGGAACGCAGGCGCCTCTAACAAATGGAAAAGGCTCAGAAACTGATTGTCCCCTGAAGCCCCCCGGGGGATCGCAACCCTGCCGACCCCTTCATGGTAGACTTCTGACCTCCAGAACTGTAAATAAATATTTTTTTGCTTTTGGTTTACACTGCTAAGCTTGTGGTAATGTGTTACAGCGGCAATAGGAAACTAATACGTACATCGTCTCACGGGGGAGCTCTGTCTTGAGCCAGTCGGAGCCCCTCGTGGACCTGGGGTCTGAGCCACATTGCAGGGACGGAGGGAGAGGGATCGGCCTTGTGGGCCGTTTGCCAAGATCAAGCCATTTGCCAATTGCAGCCCAGTTAAAAACTGCGTTTTAGATTTAGAACTTTGCCTAGCAAATATTTCCCTCTGTGCCTACCCAAGGCACTATTCTCATGCTGATAAAGACTGAGATTCTGGGTGTTTTAGAGAGTTTGTCTTTGAGAGGCATGTCTCCTTTGCTCTACTTCCAGGGGACTGAGCAGTGCCTGAGAGTGACTATGGACTTTAACCAGAGAACGGGGCGGGGGGGATACCCCCCCATGGCCTCCAAGGGGAATATAAGTACCTGCTCCTTTAAAGGAGAGTTTTACTGTTTCAAAATTGCAAACCACACTATGTAATTTCAGCAGAGGATATTGGGGGGAGGTTTGTTCAGAAGAGGCATTGAAATCCAATAATCCATTTATCAAAAAGGTGCCTTTTGTTTCAAGAAAAAAAGTAACAATGCGCCATATTTATCAGAGAGAGACATTTTGTGTCTGGCGAATGTTAATAAATCACAAATGGCGGGGAGAGAGAAAAAAAACCTTCCAAGTGCTCCGGCCGGCTTGTGTTTCAAGTAAGCTGCGATGACTTGGAAGGAAAGTCCAATCAGGGTTTTCCTTGAGGCTTGTGGGGAAAGGCAGGCTTCTGTGTCGTAGGTTTCTGATATCATACAGGTAAACTGGAGATGTCGGAACAGGCCATTGAAGTTATAAAAAGAGCCCACCCCTCTTGATTTCAGATTTCTTTTCTCACATGGCTGTCACCCAATTTTTTTTTTTTTTTTTTTACGAATTATGGTTATCACCTATTTTTTTCATGTTGCTGTAGCCTGAAAACCTTTTTACTATAACTTATCAACAGGATTGAAATAATGGTAATGGTCATAATAACAGGAACAGAAACTTCTCCCCAATTATTAGGCATGTTCTAGGTACTGGGTACTTTCTTTATTGCTCTAAGGGAATTGGTTTTGATATGATTCCCACTTTAAAGATGAAGATTCTCAAACTCAAAAGTTTAAGGTATTTGCAAAAAAAACAAAAACTTACCTAATACGTTGGGGACAGGGGTTCATTTTTGGATGTGGTCTGGCTTTGGGAGTGCTCTTACCCACTGGGCTGGAGAGGGTTTGGTTACAATCCTTCCTCCTGTCTCTTTGGCACCTGTGACAAACCTCTGAACACCTGCTGTGAATCGAGCTAGATCAGGGTTTCTCATCCTCGGCATTACTGGTGTTTTGGACTGGATGTTTCTTTGTGGCGGGGGGCAGTCCCGTGCATTGTAGGATGTTCTCATCATCGCTAGTCTCACCCCACTAGGTGACAGTAGCACCCAGCTGTGAAAATCAAACATGTCTCCTGTGGACGTTGCCAGGCATCTCCAGGGTGCAAAGTCACCCTTAGTTGAGAACCTCTGATACTCTTTAGGAAGGACATTTGCACATCCTAAAACAGCACCACTTGTGCCTCTGGATTATTCCAGCGAGGTTTGTTTGTAGCTTATTTAATTGACAAGGAAACCGGGACCTAGCATTTTCACCAAAGTACCACATGAGCATCCATCGCTTACCACATTCAGGGCAACAGCGGGCCCCGGCCCCGCTTTCTAGACCAACTTCCCCACTCCTCACACACCCAGCTCCTGAGCTTTCCCTCCACTGACCCTTTCCTGGTGCTGTGCCCCGCCCCCCCCACCCAAGGATCCTTCCCCTATTCCAGTCACCCTCCCGAGATCCAACCCATCCTTCATGTCACAGCTCAGAGAGAATTAATGCTAAAGAATCCATCTCGGTCAACACATCCCAAAGCGAGCATCGCAGTGGAGGTGGCACATGATGTTCGCTGAAGGGTCATTTCCCCTGGTGTTGTTCTGTCTGGGTGCTAAGTGGCATGGACACCTCCTGCGTCCACTATCGACACCTCCTGCATCCACTATCTCAGAATCTCAAAAACTCAATTTCCGGCAGCCAGCTTTGCAGTAGAGTTCTCTGATGAACGGCCGATGGAGGACACGATATCCCAACACTGACAGGCAACCACAGATAAAGAAAATGGATAAACAGGAAGGGAGACAGCAAATGAACGTGCTGTCAGCTGGGAGGCCAGATGCAGAGGGGCAGCTGTCAGCTTCTCTCCTCTTCCCCTCTCACGTCCATAGGCAATCAGCATCGGACTTTTCCAGGGGTATTGTTTCAGATGGGTAAAAATTACTCAATAATCCTGTCTTTCTGGGAGACGCTGCTATGAGTGGATGAACCAGAATTAGAGGGTGGGTATCTGTCTGTGTTTCACTAGGTCACGGCAACCGTGGAATGGTTTCCTTGCAATCAGCAGATAGAGCGTCAGGAGAGAAATACCACAACAGCTGGTAACCACCACAGGTCCCTTAATCTGCTAGATGAGGGCTCCCCAAAATGTGAGATGAGCTTGGGAGATCCACATGGTGTCACAGCATGTGACTGTGCAAACAGGCCTTGCACAGCTCCAGGGGGGCCATTTTCATGAGTGTCTATGAGGTTGGGTATTGCAGGTACACCTACAAGGTGGGAAACCACCTGAGTCTTACCAATGAGAAAGTGATTCCCTTTTCAGTTCTGTCTGAATTACTCTAATTCCCTCGAGGAGGAGGAAGTCTCATGTTGGTGTCACTGTATTTGTTTAGTTTCTTACCCTTGGTAATCTCTTGATATTTATTAGTTACCCCATCAGGTGTTGCTGCATAAAAAACCACCTCCAAATTTAGAGACCTAGTTCACTTTTCATTTCTCATGAGTCTAGGGGTGACCGATCTTGGCTGAACTTGGCTAATTTTGGCTGGGCTCTCTCACCTGTTTGGGGGTGGCTGCAGGCTCTGGGTTAGCTGATTTGGGATGGCCTCCACTGGAATAACTCTGCTTTCCTTCACATGGTCTCTGCAGAAATTCAAAAGAGAGTTAGTGGAAGCCTGAGCTTGGAATTGGCACATCGCCACTTCCGCCATATTCTGCCGACCACAGCAAATTCAAGGCCAACCTAGATTCAAGGAGTGGGGAAACAGACTCCTAATTTTGAAGGGAAAATTGCAAAGTCACACACAAAAGGTATAGAAAGAGGAGGAGAATGGGAGCCATTTTGTAATTGCTCTACAGCAGGTACTATTAGTTCCTATATAATGAAATCTGTCTACCTGTCTATCTACCTGTGTACCCATCCATCCATCCATCCAAACATCCATCCAAACATCCATCCAACCATTGATCCACCCATCCATCCAAACATTCATCCAACCATTGATCCATACATACATACATCCAAACATCCATCCAACCATTGATCCACCCATCCATCCAAACATTCATCCAACCGTTGATCCATACATACATACATCCAAACATCCATCCAACCATTGATCCACCCATCCATCCAAACATTCATCCAACCGTTGATCCATACATACATACATCCAAACATTCATCCAACCATTGACCCATCCCGCCAGCCATTGATCCATCCTTCCATCCCTCCATCCATCCCTCCCTCCCTCCCTCCATCCATCCATCCATCCATCCATTTATCTATAGAAACTGAAACCGTCCAAGAAGGTAAGAACTTGCCCGATATCACATGGGTATTGAGTAGATCAACTCTAGGTCTCTATAGCAAAACATCATGTCTTTAACCACTGTACTAGATCCCACTCCCTTCTTTACAATGTCTGTCTCTTCTTGGCTCGAGTTAAATCTCTCATGAACTGAAAAACTTCAGAACTAGGTTCAGCAGGAAGGTATGAGCTAGAGGCACTTTTTGTTCCACACGAAAGATAAAGAGGGAGTTAAATGATGGAAGAATCCTCAGAGAGGAGATAAGAGGACAGCAAGCCCACTTCCGCTTTATCTTATTGAAAATAAACTCAGCATTTGCTTCAAAGCAAAAGGTTTACTTTTAGGATTTTTTTTAAAGTAAAAAGACCAAAAAAAAGGAGAAAAAAGGAATTTTTATGTGCAAGAAGAGTGAAGAATGATAAGAAAGCGTGTTGACAAGCTTCCCTGTTGTGGGATTCACCTGCACAGATGGGCCTTAGAATCCTTGCTACGTTCCTTCAGAGAGTCCTTGGCCCACTATCTTTTCCAAACAAACGAGTCTCTAAATCTCTACCCTTCGAGGTTTAAAAGCTTTTTTGGAGAGGGATGAATGCATCAGAATAAAAGCATTAAATGTAGTAATTAGTCCATTGGGTTTGACACAATTCTATAAGTTGCTTAAAGAGTCAGTGATTACCTATTCTCTAGTAGGTCTGTGTCTTTATTCCCGTCTTGCCCCTAGGTTCTTCATGACCTTTTTTTTTTTCTTAGATTCCATATATATGTGTTAGCATATGGTATTTGTTTTTCTCTTTCTGACTTACTTCACTCTGTATGACAGACTCTAGGTCCATCTACCTCACTACAAATATCTCAATTTCGTTTCTTTTTATGGCTGAGTAATATTCCATTGTATATATGTGCCACATGTTTTTTATCCATTCATCCGATGATGGACACTTAGGTTGCTTCCATGTCCCGGCTATTGTACATAGAGCTTCAATGAACATTTTGGTACGTGACTCTTTTTGAATTATGGTTTTCTCAGGGTATATGCCCAGTAGTGGGATTGCTGGGTCATATGGTAATTCTATTTTTAGTTTTTTAAGGAACCTCCATACTGTTCTCCATAGTGGCTGTATCAATTTACATTCCCACCAACAGTGCAAGAGTGTTCCCTTTTCTCCACACCCTCTCCATCATTTATTGTTTCTAGATTTTTTGATGATGGCCATTCTGACTGGTGTGAGATGATATCTCATTGTAGTTTTGATTTGCATTTCTCTAATGATTAATGATGTTGAGCATCCTTTCATGTGTTTGTTGGCAATCTGTATATCTTCTTTGGAGAAATATCTATTTAGGTCTTCTACCCATTTTTGGATTGGGTCATTTGTTTTTTTGTTATTGAGCTGCATGAGCTGCTTGTAAATCTTGGAAATTAATCCTTTGTCAGTGTGACAAAGTGAGAGAGTGGCATGGACATATATACACTACCAAACGTAAAATAGATAGCTAGTGGGAAGCAGCCGCATAGCACAGGGAGATCAGCTCGGTGGTTTGTGACCACCTAGAGGGGTGGGATATAGAAGGTGGGAGGGAGGGAGACGCAAGAGGGAAGAGATATGGGAACATATGTATATGTACAACTGATTCACTGTGTTATAAAGCAGAAACTAACACACCATTGTAAAGCAATTATACTCCAATAAAGATGTTAAACAAAAGAAGAGTCAATGATTTTCTTTAAACACATAGAGCCAGAACCTTTTCTAGAATGTTATGCAGGGCCTTCTGAGAGTGTTTTAACCTGGTCCTGAAATGAGTGGGTTAAAAGGGAAGCAGTAAAATATCCCTAAAGAGAGAGGCACAAAGTACCCGTGTTACCGGTGACCTCAGAACAACGCCTCTGGGCGAAGAACAAAGGAGAAAGCTATTTCTTTGAAAAGCCATCTTGACAACCTAAGGCCGTTCAGCTGCAGCACCAAAGGCAGCTTTGATCTGCTAGCCAGTGTCCCGGCCAGGAAGAGGATTAGGGGAAGTTCCAGAGGAGAGAGGCATGGGGTAGCCCCATAGGCTGGATGGGCTGTGCTGGCTGCAGTTAGAAGCAGGGACAGCAGGGGAGGTTGGAGCATCAGGGGAGAGGAATGGCCGTGTTCTCTCTCAGTATATGAATGGGGGCTTATGTGGGTTTTCTGGTCTGGTTCTGAAAGACGAGGCCCAGGCGATGGTCTTTCCTGGGCTTTGCAAAGTTAGCAGTTGGGGCTCAGTAACCTCTTGTGCCCTGGGTGAGCAGCGAGTCCCCAGCAATGGAAGTATCAACCCACGGGGAAGCTTTAGAGGGCAACCTTCAATCAGCAAGGAGGCAGCTGGTTGTACTGCTAATGATGTGGGTGATGGACAGAGAAAGACAGGAAGATGGGAGCGATGTGCTGCTTTTCCCTGGCTCAGTGTTGAACCTCCAGCCTCCAGTGTACATTGACTTACCCGGCTGGAGATTCTAACTGGTGCTTTTAAACACAGATGCTCCTGAGGGTCCAGCAGGAAGTGTTACTGAGCAAGGTGGTTTGCTGGGTCTGTTCTCTTACTGTTGCCGGGTGGGCAGACAGCCTACACGCTGCTGCCATTCCTCTCATGTTTGCAGAGAGGCTGGAAACCCAGATACTCCCCAGTTTTTAAAAAAGGTTCCCATTCATAGCCATCTTTTAAGATATCGTGGGCCAAACAGAACCCACCTGCAGGCTGAGTTGAGTGCCGTAAGTGAGCAGTTTGCAATGGCTCCCAGGTTGCTGTTTTTCTTTCTACTTTATGATATTTTTGGCTATGAGCAAGATCTTGTAAAATTTTTACACAGGCACGTTTATCATTGTTTAATTGCATTTGGCGCTTGAGTCATCATTAGAGAGCTTTCCCTAGACCCAGGTTATAGAGGAAATCACATTTTCATTCAGTAGTGAAAAAACGTCATTGTTTTACATCTAGATCACTGATGCATTTGAAGTTCATTCTTGTGTATGGTGTGAGGTATGGCCCTAATTGTATCATTTTGCCAAACGGCTGGCCGGTTGCCCTAGTACCATTTAAAGTCTGTCTCTGCCTCATGATTTGTGGTGCCACCTTTAAAACATACGAAATGTCTAGATGTACAGGGGCTTATTTATGAGCTGTTCTCTTCCACTGGTCTGGTTTTCTCTTCATGTACCAGTGTCATTAAAAATGTTTGAAACTCATTAATAAATACACCCACTTTACACTCCTACACTTGCCAGCATTAGATCAGACTCCATAAAATTGCCACTGTTCAACAATTCTTAATGGACAAAAATCTCCCTTTCATAGGTTTCGACCTAATACACGCAGGTAATTTTCGGAGCATGTAGTCATTTACTGGCTGATCCCCGAGGGAACATGAAAATCCTAGCCAAGTGGACTGCGGAATGTTTACCCTCGTTTCTAAATTGCTCGTCAATTACCCCTCGTTCCTAAGTGACCTCTAAGGAGCCCGGAATAACCCCATCTTTGTCTTTTCTTTTTTTTCTTTCCCCCCTGCAGTGATCGAGGGCCGCGGGGTCACAGACAACATCCAGAGGTTTTCCTCGCTGCCCCCTTATCTGCCCGTGACCTACCACGTGCTCAGAGCGGAGACCTCCTTCTTCCTGAAGGAGACCAACCAGGACTTGACACGCAACTCCAGCCTGCAGTCCCGAGTCGAGTCCTTCTTCCCCTACAAAGCCAGGCGGCCCCCGATCTTAAATGCCAGCTATGGGCCTTTTTCGGTGGAAAAGGTCGTGCCCCCGGACCTGATGTCGACGCCAGACTTTTTGGGTGCCACCGACAAAGTTAATTTCAACTGGAAGCTGAAAGCGCACATCCTGCGGGACAAGGTCTCCCCGAGCCGGCCCCGCGTGCAGGTGCTGTTCCACGTGGTGGGCAGGGACTGGGACGACGCCGTCCCCGCGCAGAGGCTGCCCTGCCTGCGGGTGTTCGCCTTCCGGGAGACCCGGGAGGTGAGGAGCAGCTGCCGGCTGCAGGGGGCCCTGGGGCTCTGCGTGGCGCAGCTGGAGCTCCCGGCCGCCTGGTTCGGGCCCCCCACGGTGGTGGCCGGGAGGAAGAAGTCGCCCGAGCCCCCCGAGGGCAGCCCCGTGGAGCTCTACTACGCCCTGCAGCCCGGGGACGAGCGCGGAGACTGTGCCGGCGGCGACGTCCGGAAGGGCAATGCCATCCGCCCCGGGAAGGACGGGCTGGAGGAGAGCACGTCCCACCTGCAGAGGATCGGCACCGTCGGCCTCTACTGGGCCCAGGACAGCGCCCAGCTCAGCGAGTTGCGCCTGGATGGCAACGTGGCCGTCTGGCTGCCCTCCCGGCCGGCCAAGCAAGGAGACGTGGTCACTGCCTATGTCACCGTGGCCAGCAATTCCACCGTGGACTTCTTCATCTTGAGGTAGGTGCCCATTGTAGTCTGGGGCGCGCCTACGGTGACGCCGGCCGGGAAGGTGGGGTGCAGATTTGAGAAGATTCCATCTTCACCGCCTTCAGGGACGCTCCGGCTTCAAAGTAGAAGCCAAATTCTGCACCCGGCCACAGGCTTTCAGCAGCTTCGCTGTATATTAGGGGGTGGGAGAAAGGGCCGGAATTGCACCCCTAAGAAACAAGACTAACTTAACCACTGTCTTCTGACCTTGCATTACCTTTGAATTGGCAGAGGGATATGACTTCTTTTAAGCTTCAGATTTTTTTATACATGTACAAATACTTGGTTGCATGGCAAAGTATATGTTCAGGGGGCCCAAGAAAAGACATAGGCATATCTCAATCTCTGCTATCTCATTTGGGGTGTAAACGTGAAAAAAAAAAAAAGAAGCCAAGGATAGTATCTTTTTTTTTTTTTTTTTTTTTTTTGGTGAGGTTAAATTTTTCCAGTTAGTGGGAAAACCCCAGTTTGTGAGTACAGTTTAGCAATGATTCAGGGAGTCTGTCCAACAGAAGATTCTTTAGCAGAGGTATTCCATCTCATAAAAAAAGAAAAAAGAAAACTAAATTGAAACAACTACGGAACAACCCACCTACCATCACCTCTGTTCGTTCAGCAGATCACCCCAAACTTGTAATGGGCTCTTTCCCTGCATAGTGATTCTAAGGTTCAGATCAGGAACGCCTGTTATCTGAGGATAACTAATAATGGGGGGCAAGCCACCTGAAGCAAATCCTCTTAAAATGTGGCCCAGGATTTCATAAAAATGAAAAACTATTTGCTTGAGGTTTGTTTAAAAGATAAGGATGATAAATAGCAGGTTTTTGTCTGATATCATTAAAAAGGACTTAGGTTGTAATTGCAGCTGTGCTTTGGTTCTTTTTAGAAGAAAAAATTAATCACATGTTGCTTGAGTTGTTTGGGAAAATATTCTCAAACTAAAATGATGGCATCTTATAGCATGTTTCATTTTGGTTTAAATTTTGTTGTCTGATAATAAGAATGGTCCATTTTCAAGGGTTTTAATAAGTTTCTTGAGGCATTTCTTAGTCCTTTGGATTCAAATAATTCTCTTCTGAAGTGTCTGTCTAGTCGTCATCCTTATAATGTTTTCTTTCAAGTTTTAAGTGGACTGGTTTTACCAGATCCTTCTTTGACAGTGGTTTGGGATTTGATCAAGGGCTTTACAGCATCACTTTCAGTGGCGTTAGGCAGTCCTGCATCTTCTACAAAATATAAACTGTGCCCTGTGGGAAAAATTCCCATCGTATTTGCACTGATGGATGGTCAGCCTGGTGCCTGCTGCCTTTGCGGCGGGGGGGAGGATAAACTCAGTGTCTTAATGCAAGCGTCAGCCTTATAACTGCAGGGCCAGGATAGCAGATATTGAGATAGAAGAATCCAGGTTTGCTTCCTCCTGCCTTGGATGGGGAAAGACACTGATCTGGAAGGTTTGAGTTTCATTTCCACTGAGTCCGTTAGCACCCTGGTCTCACGTCCTTCTATTGTAAAATAAATGTATCAATCCCGAGCTTTGGAAAAGAGGGACAGAAGAGGGAATCAATAGTACTGCTAACAAGTTTTAAGATTCCAGAGTCATAAGTATCTTCCCACTTGTACTTATCCTTAGCTTCCCTCTTTAGCACAGCAGGCTTGAGGGGTGAGTGTGCTTGAGCCACTGGGTCCCCACGTGTAAGATGCAGGGCCTTCCGCTGCAGGTGGGACACTCAGACCTGGTTCACTGGAGAGGAGAAGCTGTTTTCTGTATTTTTTGTCACAAAGATGAGCATGATGTGGGAGAACACAGGTCCTGCGACCAGCTGGCCTCAATGCTGGTCTGCTTCCTGGCTTGGTGACTGTAGGCATGCCACCTCATCTCCATGTGCCTTAGTTTCCTAATTCAGATGAGATTCTGGTACCTACTGCCATAGAGACGGGAAGATTCAGTGGGCTAGTATTTATTTGTGAGATGCTTACAACAGTATCTGGCACATAAAGGTCCTTCTATGAAGGATTGGTTTTGAACATCCATCAAAACTTCAATAAGCATTGAATTCTATTTGAGCAGTGAAAGGATATTGTGCTTTGCATAAAACAACAGCTACCAGGTCTGTACTGAAAGTTGTATTGATTCTCACTTCACCAGGCTTTTGTTTAAAGAGAAAAAAAAAATTGCTTTATAATGACAAGAGCTTTAGGAGCCCAGAGGGTCGGAGCGACATGGATGTTGCTTGATGCCGGGCAGGGCAGTAGCCCGATTTCTGCCTTCCTGATCTCTCCACCCACGGGTCAGAGTCCTGGGGAGAGAGAGGAGGTGGAGGAGAAACAGAGTCAAGAATGACTCCAAGACATGGGGCATGAAGGATGCAGCTGCCCTGATTGGTATGGAGAGGCTGTGGGTAAAGTAGGTGTTCCCTTTCCAGATAACGTATCTCATTTTAAATTAATTTTAATTTATAAATTAATTATTCTAAGGAAAAAAATATTCAGTAAGAAAACACAAAAAGATGTACACAGATGTGGCAAAATAGTGAAGTTTGCATGAGGCTTACGGAAGTCTGGGAAACACCACTTTCTTCCTAGTAAAAGTAGCAGCTCGTGGAAATCCACCTTTATCTAGCTGTCTCCAGTGATGGTCACTGGTTCAGTCAATTACAGGAGAAATCCATCTGGCCCATCACTGGAACCCAGCTGCGAAATTCACGGGGGATTTTTTTTTTTTTGCGGGGGGAGGGACTTTGCTACACCCCTCCTGATTGTGAAATCCAAAGACATTCTCCATTGCCTCCTTGGAAGATGGCTTTGCCAACAAGGCTATGATGCTTGAAGACAACCCAAACTTCTTGGGAATTTTTAGAGGGCCAATAACATACATGGACACTTGACCTAAACCTTCTTTCTGAGATCGTTTCCACAAACGATACTCTCTTCCACAGGCTCGAGGAAGCAGCCTGCATTTCGTTAGCTGTGTCGTGTGTTTAATTCAAAGGCGATCCCTGCTTTATGATCAGATTGGTTCCTGAGACTCAGTCAAGGTGTGGAGGTTGAAGCTTTGTTTCTTGTGGATATAACGTTATTTTAGAAACCTATTTTGGAAAAATAGAAACATAAGGGGCTTCCCTGGTGGTGCAGTGGTTGAGAGTCCACCTGCCGATGCAGGGGACACAGGTTCGTGCCCTGGTCCGGGAAGATCCCACATGCCGCGGAGCAGCTGGGCCCGTGAGCCATGGCCACTGAGCCTGCACGTCCGGAGCCTGTGCTCCACAATGGGGGAGGCCACAGCAGTGAGAGGCCCGCATACCGCAAAAAAAAAAAAAAAAAGAAACAGAAAATAATGGCCAACATAAAGGAAAATACCTAACTGGATATGTTTTACAGATACTTGTAAGTAGGTCAGTTCCATGGGTATCAGTCCCTTGTCCCCTGGGATATGGCTTAACACATATTGGGCTGGCCAAAAAGTTCATTCGGATTTTTCCAGAAGGTGTTAACAGGAAAACCCGGATGAACATTTTGGCCAACCCAGTAGTCAAGGACTAGTAAACAGTTATTGAATCGATGCAAAAGCAAATACGTAATGTCAGATTTACACTATGATGTGCCTTTTCATGGATGTTTTCCTTCATGACTTACTAACTGAATCTTCTTGAAATAGTATCAAGATTCCTTACAGCAAGCATAAGCATTATTCCCTATTCTGAGGGTTTTCAAAACATATTGACAACTGGGGTCATCAGTCCTGACAATTCCTGATGCCATCTCCACGTACCTGAATGCTGCTGACAACCCGGGATGCTGAGGACCACACTTCTTACTCAAAGCTCAATCTTAGACTGGGTTTGCGGAATTACTTCCTGTGTTGGGACCAACGTTCACATTATCTCAAGTTGCAGGTGTTAGGCAGGTAGATCACTCTTTACCTTGCAGGTCTTTGAAGGGAAGAGGAGGGGACAACGTGGCACCTCTGATCTTATTAGCAGGAAGCAACTGAAATTGATCCCTAAAGAAGCCAAGGCAGTGGTTCACTGGTCCCTTTTAAAATAAGCTTGCTTAATTGAAATCCCTAATTCACAGGAACGGTCGGGAGATGTCCTCCTCCAAGTGTAACTAATTCAGAACGCTGCAACTTTGTGACTGGAATTAGGGATGCTAAGAGAGTCATAAAGAGTCTTTCCTCTTTACAAGATTACATTATGCTGCTACTGTGAGCTTACACATAGCAAATCGTCCTATCTCGAGTCTCATAATGAAAAGAATATAAGTAGCATACCAACTGGTTTAGTCTACGCCAGGATTTCTCAACCTCCGCAAGATGGGCATTTGGGGCCAGATCATTCTTTATCGTGAGGCCATCCTGTGCATTGTAGGATGTTTAGCAGCATCTCTGGCCTCCACCCACTAGCAGTGGTACCTTCTCTTCAGTTGTGACAACCAAATTGTCTCCAGACATTGACAGATATCTCTTGAGGGACAAAATCACCCCAGTTGACAGCCACTGGTCTACACCTTTGATGTGCAGAGGGTATGGATATCTGGATGGTCTGTGCGGAGATTTGGGTGGGAAATGAAGAAATGGTCTGGCTCGTCCTAGGCGTCTGACCAAAGTCAAAAGCTGCTGAGACCGTATTTCCTTGGTTTCTCTTCTGACCGTGTACTCCCTCATTCTGATCCTTCCCCATCAAGAGTTAAGTGTCTGATCAGTATAATCAATTATAAATCAAAGGATCCAAACTATTTTACAGGTGACTGAGGGAGAGAGAAAACAAGATACTTGGCATCACCTGTCTTGGATTCCATGTGTTTCTGGATTTCTGTCGAGCTCAGGTAGTTATCCCAAGTCCTGTTTCTGGATTTCTGTCGAGCTCAGGTAGTTATCCCAAGTCTTGTCAGCCGGTGGTCCGGCCACCACGCCTCCCCTCAAAGGTAGCTGACTCTTCAGAACAAGTCATGACCCCCACGAGCAGAAATAGAAATCCTTCCATCTCTTTCTCTCCACAAGAACTGACAACAGAACAACCGTTGGCATGGCTGCTTTGTCCTTTTCTGGGTAAAGTTTGTGTATCAGTGGTGATCATGGAGCCTTCAGGGTTTAAATCCTAAGAGGTGATTTTTCCTTTTTAAGTAAAACATGGTGAAGTCACAAGGTAATTCTCCCAGAAGAATAAAGGAGTAGAAGAAAAATGACGCTATGCCAGGCGTCCAGTCTGAAAAGCCCTTGCTTTGTAGAGGCAGGATCACAAATTAAGGGAGCAAGTAGTGAGGCAGCCCTCCGCTGGGGTGCAAGGGGTATCATTCTGTTCCTTCCTGGCTATTGGATGTGGGACCTACTGATTCATTACCTCTGTCCTGGTGTGGCTGGGAGGTATATGCACAGTCATTCTTATTAATAACTAATGTCCCCCAGCCAAATCAACACGACGTCATATGCATTTAAGTGCTGCTTTATGTTCCCAGCATCTTTCCAATAAATAAACAACAAAGATGAAGGGTACAGTCAGGCAAGAGGCTTTTAAGGAGATGTGCTAAAGGAAGAAGAATGTTAGGGAAGTATTATTTTTCTTTAAGCAGGATGAGATTTGTAGGTGGATTTATTTCTAGAACCTCAACGTGTAACAAGGGAATGCAGGTAAAGTGCAGAGCCTGGCTCTCTCCAACTCTACAAGGATCTTGTGAGGTTCATCTTTTACAGACAAATCTTGTTCCTAACCAGCCCAGGGCAGAAGGCAGAGGGCAGAGTCTCAGGATCCCCCTGGTAGGTGGATGGTGGGATTCATGGGGCATCTCTCTCCTAATAGACTGAAGCCCATCACTGAGCTTCACTACTAAGTCTACTTACACTTAATTATACACAGATACGCAAAATATACAAATGGTCATAGCAGCATTATTCACAATAGCCAAAACATGGAGATAACCCAAACGTTCCATTGATGGATGTATGAATAAGTGAATTGTGATATATTCCTACAATGGAATAGAATATGGCCGTAGAAAGGCATGAAGTATTGATACGGGCTACCATTGTGGATGAACCTTGAAAACATGGCGCTGAGTGGAAGAAGCCAGACACAAAAGACCACGTGTGGTATGATTCTATGTATAGGAAATATCTAGAATAGGCAAGTTCATAGAGGCAGACAGTAGAGTAGTGGTTGCCAGGACCCAGTGAAATAGATGGCCAGTGGTGAATGATTGCTAAGGGTATGGGGTTTCTTTTTGGAGGGATGAAAATATTCTAGAATTAGATAGTGCAGGTGGGTGTACAACTTTGTGAATATACTGAACACCTCTGAATTGTATACTTCAAAAATATACGATATACAAAACTAAACCATATATACAATATAGAAATAAGCCATACATAAAAATAAACCATATGTATTATATATAAACATCTGTAAATAAGTATATATATAAAGAAACTATATATAAGTATACACTGTATGTATATAGAGGGATATATTGTAAGACGGTATGGAAAAACCCGAACGAACTTTTTGGCCATCCCATTATATCTCCCAGTAGATGGTGTGTGTGATAGAAAAGATGGTTGGTCTTGACCTTTCTTTCTTGCCTCTAAACTTAACCACATATTAAACATGGAACGAATTAAAGAAAATAAAACTCTAGTCTAACTGAGGCTCTTTCCCTCAAGTGATCAAATGTTCCATTGCCTTTCCCACACTTGGCAACATTCTTAGGATCTTGCCCGGTTGAATCTTTCCCACGGACACTAAAGCGTTGGTTATGCTTTGTACCATGTCACGATGAGAAGCCGCCTCAACGTTTCAGATGAACGAAAATGGCCAAAGCAGGGATGGGCTGTCTTACCTCAGACGTCTATACGGGCTAGCCAGGGAATAGAGACACGTGCAGCTGTATGCGGGGGGCGGGCGAGTGCTCAGAGGGCCTTAGCAGCCCCCATAATCTCAATTAACCAGCCCCCGAGACCGCCCCAGATCAACACTTAATCCAGCGAGGGCAGTATATTATGTCCGCACAGTTCTCCACCTCCACGCACTGGCCAGTCTGATGGGTGCACCCTCCACAGTGGAAATGATGGGACCAGTAGGGAAGCAGCAAGAGGGGGTCACGTGTGTTTTTTTTTTTTCATGTGCATTTCTAAAGGGAGCAGCCTCTTCTCAACACCCAACAATTGTTGCCACTCTGGAGCCCAAGACCATGACAACCAGGTTTACGGGTCTTGAAGACAAGCTGGAAACGCAGGGTTTGTGTACAGTCTTTCAAACAGAATGACTTTTCAGCCATCTCCATGCAGCCTGGGGACCTGCTCGTGTCTGCAGGTTGCCATGCTGCATCTCTTGATCCATAAGTCAGGGCTCAGAGTAGAATGGGTTAGTGTCCGAGGGCTGCTGTAACAAATGGCACCAAACTGGATGGCTTAAACAACAGAAATTTTTTCTCTGACAGTTCTGGAAGCCAGAAGTCTGAAATCAAGGCACTGGCAGGGCTGTGCTCCCTCTGAAGCCTCTAGAGAAGAGCGCTTCTTTCCCTCTTTCAGACGCTGGTGGCTGCTGTCAACCTTTAGGCTTCCTTGGCTTGTGGTCGCATCCCTCCACTCTCTGCCCCGTCTTCACATCAGTTTTCCCTCTGTTGCTCCTCTATGTCTGTGTCTCAAATTGCCCTCTCCTTTCTCTTGTAAAGAAACCTGTCATTCAGATATCATATGATACCGCTTATAAGCTGAATCTAAAAACAACGATACAAATGAACTTATTTACAAAACAGAAACAGACTCACAGACATAGAAAACAAACTTATGGCTACCAAAGGGGAAAGGGAGGCAGGGATAAACTGGAAGTTTAACATATACACACGACTATATTTAAAATAACCAACAAGGACTTACTGTACAGCACAAGGAACTCTGCTCAATATTCTGTAACAACCTAAATGGGAAAAGAATTTGAAAAAGAATAGATACAGGTATACGTACAACTGAATCCCTTTGCCGTATCCCTGAAACTAGCACAATGTTGGAAATCAACAGTAGTCCAATATAAAATAAAAATTTACAAAAAAAAAATAAAGAAACGAGTCATTGGATTTAAGACCCACCCCAATCCAGAATGATCTCATTTTTGAGATCCTTAACTAGTTACATCTGCAAAGACCCTGTTTACAAGTAAGGTCACGTTCTGAGGTTCTAGATGGATATGAATTGGGAGAAGGACCATTCTTCAACCCCCCCTAGAGAAGATGGGCCACTCGATGTATTTCAGAGCCTTCCACTGTGCCATCCTTGGTTCTTTTGAATTGCTCCATCCCGCGGCGGGAAGGCAATGCTATGAATAAGAATGTGTGCCTTCGCTACATGAAGAATAAACCCTTCTCTGTTGGGGGAGTCCAGACCTGTACCCTCAAATCCATTCCACTAATTTCTGAGTGAAGCCTGTGTGTGTGTGGTTATAATTGAATATTAGGGAGTGTGGTTTTTTTTCGCCTGATCCCTTTTGTGTCCAAGGATACGAAAAACCCTCAAAGGCAATTTCCAGATACCTGGCTTGCCCTGGATAATTGTTGGCTCTTCATTTCCAATGGAGCTTCAATCTGCAGGGTCAAGTAGAACCCTCGAGAATGACTGCACAGTCCCCACACTCACCCTGAAGAGGAGTAGACCGTCCAACAGGATGGTGTTTGCCTTGACTGCCAATTTGGAGCTAATTCAGAAAATTCTGGAGACTCATTTTCCCACACTTGTGTTGAAAATGCCTTCCCTGTTGAAGGCCTCCCCAGGAAAGGTTTGTTTTCATTTTCTCCAGCTTGTCGTTTTAAATGTATTCTGCTGGAATAGAGAAAAGGAACAATTTTCTTTCTGCTTGGGAAGAAGTAAAGAAATAATGTTTCCTGCCTGGGGCCCCTCCCCAGCCCCCCAGAACACATCTGGGTTGCCAGGCAGCCCGGCTTCTGCGAAACATTTGAGAACAATTTGACTGTTGTGGGAAACATTTAAACATAAAATTGATTCCAGTTCTGTGAACAGAGAAAAGCAGAGTCCTTCTGACCAAGTCCTGCCTCTTTTGTTCCACGTTCTTTCAACCATGTAAAAGTCATGTTAGTTTTCTAGTTTCCCCAGATCACAGCTTTGTCTGTTGCAAACAATATAACACATACATAAGTGGCCCTGTGACACACGGTCCCTTTCTATCCGGCCATTTTGGGAAAGAGAGTCTGGCTAAAGGCGTGGTAGTCATTGCAGTAAGAGTGTCAAAATTTTAGTATTGTGGTATACTGGGGTATTTCTTTTTTCTTGATATGGATTTTTTTCTTTTGTTTTTGAGTCCCTCTTTTTATTTTGTTTTTTAATTTAATTTAATTTTTAAGTTGAAGTATAGTTGATTTACAATGTTGTGTTAGTTTCAGGTGTACAGCAAGGTGACTCAGATATATATGCATATGCTGGAGTATTTTAAAGTACTGATTTGCTGCTACTATGGTGTCATGTCACTGCTCCAGGGTTCCTAAATATCAGAAATTTCAACTGTTTATGGCTTGCAACCGCAAGAGTTATTAGCTGAATTAAAATCTCGGAGAGGGGAAAAAAATCTTACCAGATTCAAAAGCATTCTGAATGCATTCCCGCTGGTTTATTTCACTAAGTGAAAGAAGTCGGCCGGAGAGAGACAAATACTGTGTGTTATCACTTATAGGCGGAGTCTAAAAATGCAGCAAACTAGTGAATATGACAAAAAAGAAGCAGACGCACAGACAGAGAGAAGGTACTAATGATTACCAGTGAGGAGAGGGAAGGGGGGAGGGGAAGAGGGAGGGGGAGGGGGAGGTCCAAACTGTTGGGCGTAAGGCAGGTCACAAGGATGTGCCGTACGACACGGGGAGTAAAGCCAGTACTTTGTAATAACTGTCGATGGAAAGTAACCTTTAAAACTTGAATTAAAAACTAATTTCAAAAATTTAAAGAACAAAACATATGCATACAAATTTTAAAAAAGAATTTTTTTTCCACTAAAAAATAAAACCTTTCTTGGAAACTTCTTGCTATTTCAGCTTCCATGTCCTATGTTCCTAGCAATGTTGAGCATATTTTCTTGTGTTTATTAGTCCTTTGTGTGCTCCCCAGGGCCAGTCTGGCTCCAGTCTACTTTCAGAAGTACGATGCACTATTTTACTTAGAAGGGAAGGGTCCTGGAAATTAGGACATCAAGACAGACAAGAGGCTGTGGTGTAAGAGGGGATAGAACAGAGGGGAGAGAGGCTGTGGATCTCAGGACCAATTACCAGCCGTTTTCTCCAGCTGAATCCAGTGACCTCACTCCCCACATGGCTGAGTCCCATTGCCCCACCCCACCCCATCCCCTCTTTCCTCCACGGTGGATCCACATTCTCAAGGCCTGACCTTGTTCCCTTAGTTTAACTTATATCAACTAGGACTTTCTTCCTCCTTCATCTTGCCTTGAGAGCATACAGCTAGAAAGACCAGCATCCCCAGACCTGGACGGTGGCTGTCCCTCAGGTGGAACCACATGTGAGGGCAGTGCCTAAAAGACAGAGACCACATCTTACATGTCCCTAAAATACCAGCATCCAGTTGGCGTGGTTAAGAATCCGCCTGCCACTGCAGGAGACACGGGCTTGAGCCCTGGTCCCAGAAGATCCCACATGCGGCGGAGCAACTAAGCCCGTGTGCCACAACTACTGAGCCTGTGCTCTAGAGCCCACGAGCCACAACTACTGAGCCCACAAGCCACAACTACTGAAGCCCATGCGCCTAGAGCCCCTGCTCCGCAACAAGAGAAGCCACCGCAAAGAGAGGCCCGCGCACCGCAACAAAGAGTAGTCCCTGCTCGCCGCAACTAGAGAAAGCCTGTGCACAGCAACAAAGACCCAACACAGCCAAGAATATAAATAGATAAAAATAAATATATAAAAAGAAAAGCCACGTGCGGGCTTTCTCTAGTTGCGGTGAGCAGGGAGCTACTCTTCGTTGTGTTGTGCGGGCCTCTCGTTGCGGTGGCTTCTCTTGTTGTGGAGCACGGGCTCTAGGTGCACGGACCTCCGTAGTTGCAGCACGCAGGCTTAGTTGCTCCACGGCATGTGGGATCTTCCCGGACCAGGGATCAAACCTGTCTCCTCTGCATTGGCAGATGGATTCTTAACCAGTGCGCCACCAGGGAAGTCCCCCAATTGGTGTTATGCAGTCACTTTGGACATGCCTTCTTGAAGGAGTCTTCTCTTCTTTTGAGTTTTTCAGAGACATCTTTAAAAAGGGAAATTGCTACAACAAAGTAAAGAAACGCATAGCCTTTTCAGCAGCTCTCACCCAGTGTCAGCTGGATGGGACCAGTCACTCCTGAAGTCAAAATCCTGGCTGCCTCTGGGACTGCTGGCTGGATGTGGACCTATTGGGATTCTAGGAGAGTATATTTGCATAGTGTTTGTCAAGTCATTCATTTGTAACATGCCATGCAGTCCTCTCAACAACCCATTCTGGCATCCAAACTCTTTAGCTCCATCAGCCAAATCCCCTCCTTACGTGTCATTATAATTCACCTGCTGGCTCCCTACATGGTGACCCCCAGTGGCTCCTAGTTGCGACCATGCTGAGAGTTTATTTTTTATTTATTTATTTGGCTGCGTCGGGTCTTAGTTGCCGCACACGGGATCTTCTGTTGCAGTACACGGGCTTCTCTCTACTTGTGGCTCGCAGGCTCCAGAGCACGTGGGCTCTGTAGTTGCGGCACGCAGGCTTAGTTGCCCTGCAGCATGTGGGATCGTCATTCCCTGAGCAGGGATTGAACCCGCGTCCCCTGCATTGGAAGGTGGATTCTTAACCACTGGACCAGCAGGGAAGTCCCCATGCTGAGAGTTTAAAAGTGGACTTCTACAGTGAAATAGCACCTCGCACCCATTAGATTGGCTGCTATTCAATAAACAGAAAATAGTAAGTGTTGATGAGGATGTGGAGAAATTGGAACCCCTTGTGTCCTATTGATGGGAATGTAAAGTGGTGCAGCTGTTGGGAAAAACAATATGGTGGTCATCAAAAAAACGAAAAATAGAATTACCATATGATCCAGCAGTTCCTCTTCTGTGTATATACCCAAAATAATTGAAATCAGGATCTTGAAGAGATATTTATATACCCATGTTCATTGCAGCATTACTCAAAACACCCGAGAAGTGGAAGAAACCCAAGTGTTCATCAATGGATGAACGCATAAACAAAATGTACAGTGGAATGTTATGCTACCTTAATAAAAAGCAAGGAACTTCTGACACCTGCTGCAACATGGATAATAACCTTGAAGACATTATATCAAGTGAAATAAGCCAGTCAAAATGATAAAATGATAAATGCTGTGTGATTCCACTTCCATGAGGTACTTCGATGAGTCAAAATCATAGAGACAGGGCTTCCCCGGTGGCACAGTGGTTGAGAGTCCGCCTGCCGATGGAGGGGACACGGGTTCGTGCCGTGGTCCAGGAAGATCCCACATGCCGCGGAGCAGCTGGGCCTGTGAGCCATGGCCGCTGAGCCTGCATGTCCGGAGCCTGTGCTCTGCAACAAGAGAGGCCACAACAGTGAGAGGCCCGCGTACCACAAAAAAAAAAAAAAAAAAAAAAAAAAAAAAAAAATCATAGAGGCAAAAAGTAGACTTGTGGTTGACAGGCTGGGGGGATGACGGGGGATTATTGTTCAGTGGGTGCAGAGTTTCATTTTTACAAGATGAATCGAATTACGGAGATGGATGGTGGTGTTGGTTGTACATTATAAATGTATTTAATACCACTGAACAGTACACTTGAAAATGGTTAAGATGGTAAATTTTATATGATGTCTATTTTACCACCATCACCACAACAAAAGCTATTTTAAGTTGGACTTCTCCTTTATAATTTGTCCAATGAATGTCCTGGAATTGAGTCTCCTTGGCTTGGTTTCAGCCACATACTCAGCCCTAACACATTTATTGTGACCAGCTATTTAAACATAGTACCCTTCAAGTTAGAAGTGGTGGATTAATTCCACTAAAAACTTGTTGACTAAAAGTACAGGCAGAGTGGCTTGACAAAGGGAAAGTTGGGATGCGGGCAGTAGAAGAAGGAGGATTTGTACACTGGGCAGCAAAGAGCAAGAGGTGTCCATCACTGGAGCACAGTGACGGAGGTATAAGCTCCAGAGATGGATGATCGAATTGAAATCCTGGACTCAGGGTTTCCTAGCTGTACAACCAAGGCAGGTTCCTCAACCTCTCTGTGCCTTGATTTCTGTATGAGGATAATAATAATAGGACATACTTACAGGGTTATGGTGAGGCATAAATGATACAGAAATTTAACATATGCTTGGTACACTTATACATATTAATTTGTTGTTATTATTGCATTATTATTTTTTATTATCACATGGGTTTTCCTCAAGTTACATAGATAGTCTTTGTATCTGCTCTTGGTTTAGGGCTACTAATTGCAGCTAAAAATATTCTGATGAACTCCCATCTCTACTCTAACACATACATTCTTTTGGAAGAAGGATCCCATTGCTTTCCCTTAGGTAAACCCCCCTCCCAGGGCAATTTGGAAATTACCTGGAGACTGTTTTGTTGTCAAAACTGGGGAGGGGGTTTCTACTGGTGTCTCGTGGGTAGAGACCAGGGACAATGGTAGATCTCCTACAAGCACAGGACAGCTTCCCCCACCCCCACCAAAGACTATTCCAGCTCGGAATGCTAATCAGTGATGCTGAGGTTGGAACACCCTGAGAAAAACAAGTGGTTGATCACGGCATGCATCACTACAACCATCGGTTATAACCAATTGTCTCTCAGACTTCAAAGCCAGTCATGGTTCTCAGTGAGTCAGGAATATACCCATGGACATGTGGGGAAAGCCATCTGTTGGGACCATCATGGCCTTGCCTGGCAAGGTAAGAAGCTCTGCTGATTTGAAACGCTCCTCCTAGATGCTGGCAGTAGATAAAGTGGCCATAAGCTATTGAAATCGAGGCCAATTTTCATGTTTACCAAAGAGCAAGTATCTAATTTAGTTTGTCTATACTCTGTGATAAGTATATCTTAATATCCCTCCTTAAAAAAGAGAGAGAGGGGAAAAAAGAAAACAACAAAAAAAGGGCTTTGATAACATCAGAGAGGTCTGTTCAAAGATGGAGCCATCCTTGACGTCACATTGGCAGAAAGAGGACCACACTCCAATGACCACTCATTTCATTAGCTGCTAAGGAGTACTTCCCAGAATGGGCTCCATGGGCATGGGACTGGCTCTCAAAATTGATAGATCAGTGTCAGCGTGTCTCAGATGGAAGGGCTAAAGATTGAGTCCAGCTGACAAACCCAGTTGTGCCATCCTGAAATGCACAGGGGAGCTCGAAGGATGGAATGTGGCAGCTGCATTCAAATGGGCAGTGGGAAGGGGCCACCTCCACATAGCTGCACTGTTGGCTGCAGGGCCGGGGAGCAGCTTGGCCATCTCAGCAACTGCTGGAGATACAGCATCTCTGACGAGTTCAAGAGATGATCTCCCCAGTCCTAGTCAACCTAGGTTGGGTTTTTTTTTTTTTTTTTTTATTTTTTGGCCATGCTGCGTGGCATATGGGATCTTAGTTCCCCAACCAGGGATCGAACCCACGTCCCCTGAAGTGGAAGCATGGAGTCTTAACCACTGGACCGCCAGGGAGGTCCCAACCTACAATGGATATTTAACTGTCCCTCTGCCCACCTTCTATTGGGGGATAATACTTTGATATGTGATATGTCATCCCTCTGTGCTTCTTATTCCATTCTTAGTCCATGGTTCTTCCCAAGATTGAAGGCATAAAGAGAACATGTTATACTGATTTCCAGAAGGAATGGGCTAACATAGCACAAATGGCAAACGAGAGTGAAACCCTTAATTTTTGAATTGGACCGGAAAATCTGGAAAACTCCCATCAGGTTTGTTCTTATTGCAAAAAAATTAGACAACGGTTTCCTAAACTGAGGGTAAAGAAAAAAAAAAAAAAGCAACAGATGGGAATTAGGAGTTAAAAGTTGGTAGGACCCTAAAAGGATCCTTGAGCTTTGAGTGGTCCATCTGAGAAGTTTGGGAAGCCAGAAAGTGTGGATATCTCTTCTCTCCTTCCCCATAAAAGACAAGAACAAGCAAGATCTCTAAGTTCCCTTGTGCTTAGCATGGTAGGAAAGAGAAGTAGGGTCAAAATGGTGTGAGGTGTCTGGGCAAAAAAAGCCTTCACCCCCATGCAATTTTCCGTATTTTCTTTTCAGTATAAGGGATATAGAAGCAACTAAAGGGATGCTGGCTTTGTTGTCAAAATAAACAAGGCGCATCGGTGGACCGCCTGTGAAGTTGCTCTGTTGACTGGAGAATATGCCTTTGACATGTATGTGCCTGGATAGACACACAGACAGCTCACAGATGCCAGTGTGGGCTGATGCCACAAGGACTGATGTCCCCACTGACCCTCAACCCCCCCCAAGAATGGAGATGGTCCTTAAGGATGGGAGGCCATCGGCTAGAATGCTTCAGCCACAGGGAACAGAGCTCAACCAAGAGTATTCAAACCAGCGATTCCCCACCTTGAGCGGACATCAGAATATATATAATTAATATATGTATATGTATAAGTTCTTTTAAAATATATGTAATTCATATGAGGGATATGAAATTTTCAGAAGGTATATATATTTACAGAGAGAAAGAGAAAGGGAGACAGAGACAGAGAGAGATAGAGACAGAGAAACAGAAAAAGAAGCAAAATCATACATGGCAGATTTTCAAAGTCTGTCAATTTAGGTGAAGGTTAGATGGGCATTGATGACACTATTCTTTTAATTTTCCCACAACTTGAGAACTCTTGGAGAAAAGCTGGAAAAAAATTCCAGTGTCTGAAACCTATACTAATCCAGTTAAATCAGAATCTCTGGGGCTGTGCTTGGGTATCATCAGTATTTTTAAAAATCTCTCCAGGTGATGCTGATAAACAGTCAAGACTGAGGTCCACAGATGCAGGCTTGCCCGTCTCTCCAGCCTCATTTTTAAACCTCGTTTCTCACACTTGTTGCACTGAAGCCTCGCTGCCACCTTTTCATTGCAACTCAAAGCTCACTCCTGCCTCATGGCCTTTGTACCTGCTGTGCTCTCTGCCTGGAATGCTCTTCTTTCTGCCTTCACAGAGTGGGCTTCTTCTTGTTACCCAGGACTTGGCTTACATTGGTTCTCCTGCCTTTTCACTTCCCTCCAAGCCAGAGAGGAGCTCACCCTCCTTCAAGTTCTCCAAAGCATTCTTTTCTCACCACTCTTATCCTTTATCATCCTGGCACTACCCTGTATGGATCTGCGAACCTGAAAATACCTGTACTGCATTCCTAGTATTCCCTGCAGCATCTCAAAGTGCTTCCTCTCAGATGGAAGGTCCAAGACACACTTAATTCACAAAGATACTGGTGAGCCGTAAGGGTCTGGGTCCAGGGTGATCTTGTGACTGCATGGGAAGCTTTCATGTTCCTATAACGATGTCCTCGGTGTTTGCAAACAAGGGAGGGAGCAGACTGGTAATGAACTGAATGACTTCAGATTCTCTTCTCATCTGACTGTTAATGACAGTCATAGTTGCTCAAGGGATTTGTATGGAGGAAGCAGCACGTAACCTTAGATTCTGGCTTTCAAGTTGGACCACATTCAGGCAACTCGACTCTTCTAGGAAGAAATAATCTCCACTCTTCTTTGACTGAAGATGGTGGCACTAAATATCTCTCCTGTTTGTCCAGAGTAAAGGACATCGCCCCCCTTCTTGGCACAGACAGTATATGATTAGATGTTTTGTTCGTTCCCCCACCGCACTTGAAAAGTGCAATTAACCCTGTGAGGAAAGACCATTAAGAAGCAGTCTTAAGTCAAGACGCAAAGAATTCATTGAGAAATTATGTTTTTCAATCTGACGGAGATGGGAGAGACTCAAAGGAAGATATTTAAACATTGCACAGAGGTGTAAAGGCCATTATACTGGGCTCTGTCACCGTCGAGGTTAATTGAAACCACTGAAAGCGTTACCCAGAAAAGAATGGAAAGTTACCCGTATCTGCAACAGCCTCATGAAAACTTCTGAAATGCAGGCGGTGGCGGGACTGTTGCTATGGAAATTGCTGCCTTTTATTTTTTTGCATAAGAAAAGTTAAAGAAAATGTTACTTTAAAAACACCTACAACTTTTGTCTTTGCTTCCATATTGCGATCATGTGGGCCGGCTAAGTTAAACAGTTCAGAGGTGAGCACATTCGAAGTGAACTGAACAAAGGAGACGGAATAGAAGGGAAGCGTGCGATTTACCAGTTTCAAGTGGCCTCTTTTTCCCTCTCGTTTCATCTCCTAAGGTTGTGTGCTCTTAGCTCCTGACGTTCTCTCTGCTATTTCACTACGCATGTTCAGAGCCCTCGGTACTCATGAAGCAGAGCCATCCCTGGGTGATGTGACAATGATTGCTGATATCTAAGATGTGATGCCTTGGTCCCAGGGCGCTCTGAATCTAGAGAGGGGCCAGGAGTGTTCTGGAGCTGACGTCCTCTGGGAAAGCTGGCTTCTCTTCTCTGGCTCTTGGGTCCCTCGCTGCCCTAACTGACGAGCATCCTTGTGGCTGCCACTGAGAAACACTCCCTGGGCTGGCGTAGAGAGGACCCGCCCCGAGTGCCTGGCATCCACGAAATCTCCAGAGAGTGTGTCTCTGTCAGTGTTCTGGCACTCACTGCAAGGTCTGTGTGGAAGAAGAATGAACTCCCCATCATGGAGTAAGTGGTGATTAAAAACCAACCCCTGGGGATGTTACACTGGCTTCTAGAATGTTCTGTCTTCAAGCACAGCCAAGCCCCTGTTTGTAGAACATGAACGAGGTGATCAGAAAGTACTGAAGAACCACAGTAATGGAGTCATAATGAATGTGAGATGATTAATCTCTGTCATCTTCAAAGCCGTGACAACGTTACAATGCTGCGTTTCCCTGTATATCCTTTTTCTCCCCACTAACGCTATGAAAAGTAAAAAGCAAAGGAAAACTGCATGGAAAGGTTGGTGAAATGATCCAATATATAACTTTGGTTAAAATTATTTGGTCTTTCAGATATGTTAAGGTAACTCTGCTTTCGACGGTTTGAATGCATGATTCTGCCCATTGGCCGGACAAAATCGTCTCATTTTAGGGATATCAGACTCACAGGGCAGGGAAAGGGGGAGGGTAGGCCTCCCTCAGTCCTTCTTGTTTGCTGAGCTTCAGTCTCAGAACCATGAGGTTCTGGATCCCGGACCATCAGGGATGCAGGCAGACTTGCTAGTCTTTGGGGTGAGCAAGCAGCAGACAAACCGTGGGTCTCCACGGGGGAGTACGCCAGCAAGGTCTGAGCACCTGACCCTAGAGACCACACGCACATCTAGGGAGACCAGACTTCCCAGGTCATAAAGCTCCCTTTCTTCCGTTTCCCCAGAGGCATCTGTATTTCTCCATCACATTCATTTGATCAACTATTTAGCAAACGTCTATTGCCTGGAAGCAGTAATCCCCAGGAAAGAAAACAGTGCGGGTCGGCCCATTAAGTAGATTAGCTCTGTAGACGTCCACATTCGGAGGCTGCCTTTTCCTGGATTGCTTTGCACCCCACCATTATATTAGATATGATGCCTGCGCTTCAGAGTGGGGGAGTAATTCAGGCATTCCCAGCCGAGATCGGTACTCACTTAAAAAGTGATGGAATAAGAAATAGCCTTTTTAAAATGGAAAGGCCTGAAAATACCTTCATGCTTGCCTCTGGGGACTGTGATTGCACTACTGGTTTCTAAAAAATGTTTCCATAGCTGCAAATATCAATGAGTAAATAGCGTGTGAGATGCAAAAGTCCAAGGTCTAAGAGAGTATATGGCTTTCTTCCACCTTCAGTTCCTTAAAGTTGGTCTTATACCAGGACTTCCTACAATGGATAGGAGATAATCCCCTCAAAGGAATCTGGTGCCATTAGGAAGGGAAAAGCAAATGGTTATAAAAAGAAGGAACCACATTTGATGCCTGGTTTAGTGTATAAGGGATACACACAGAGGTTTACAGATGCAGGTTTAATAACCAGCTCTCTGGGAAGGGGGAAGAGAAACAGCCCTTATTTGTAGTATTGGTCTATTTCTATGGTGTAAATTCTCCCACCATCCACGTTACTACATGGCTAGCAAAATTCCTGAAAATTTAATATGTGGGCCTCACGAGCCCAGATGCACCAGCTTCAGCACATCTCTAAATGGATGTCGTTGTGTCAATTGCTTTTTAAAACACATACTAATATAAACCCTAAGTCAAGTACCACATATGCTCAATTTCTAAAACACATGGCCTGCTGAGCAGCGGAGTTGGGACAATTCAGACTTTTTAGTTGTTACTGATTAGAATGGACTGGAGGTCTTTTTGAAACATTGGAGTGAAGACAACAAAATTATTAGTTGATAATAACTTACCAAGAACTTATATGTGCCAGGCCTCAGTCTAAATACTGTGCATAGATTATACTATCTCACTAAGTTCTCATAAAGGCTCTCTGAAGTAGGTGTTATTATTATTATAATCTTTATGTTATAGGGAGGAGGAGATTGATGCATTGAAAGTTAACTTACTGTTCCAAAGTCACCTGGTTAGTAGCTGGTGGAACTGGGATTTGAACCCCAATGATATAGCTACTGAACTAAAAAGGTGTAACAGTAGCTTTTTCTGTAATAAACCACCCTGGAAATTAGTGGCTTAGAGCAATAACTGCTTGTTTAATTTTTGATTCTGTGGGTCTGTAATCTGTGCTGTGCTCAGCTGGGCGGTTCTTCTGATCTTGGCGGGCTCACTCAACTGCCAGGCAGCCCTCTAGCTCTGCTTCTGCAGGTTGGCTGTTGGCTGGGATGATGGGGGCCTCGGGGCCTTGTGTGTCTCAGCACCTAGCAGGCCAGCTTGGGCTTGTTCACAGGGTGGTCTCAGGGCTCCAAGAAAGAGTAGAGACAAGGTCCTGACATGAACTTAGTCCAACAGGGCTTTTGCCACCTTCTCTTCTCTCAATACAACAAATCACAAGGCCATCCCATATGTGAGGAATGAGGAAAGAGACTTCACCTCTTTTTAAAACATTTTTTTATTTTAATTTTAAATTTTTTATATTTTATACAGTTTTTAAAGGTTACTTTCTGTTTACAGTTACTACAAAATATGGCAGTACTCCCCATGTTGTACATACATCCTTGAGTCTCTCTTACACCCAATAGTTTGTACCTCCCACTTCCCTCCCCTATATTGCCTCTCCCCCCAACTGGTAACCACTAGTTTGTTCTCTATACCTGGGAGTCTGCTTCCTTTGTGTTATATTCACTAGTTTGTTGTATTGCTTAGATTCCACATATAGGTGATATACAGTATTTATCTTTCTTTTTCTGATTACTTCTCTTCGTATGCTCATCTCTAGTTGCATCCATGTTGCTGCAAATGGCATTATTTCATTCTTTTTTATGGCTGAGTAGTATTCCATTGTATATATGGAGTATCTGTTGATGAAGAGACCTCACCTCTTAATGAGAGAACTTCAAAGTCACATTCCAAAAGAACTCATCATGGAGAAGGAAAGAATTAGGACCATTTTCACTGTCTATCAGAAAGAATAATCTGAACATAAAGTTATGTTCTTTGTTTCCCCTTTATTAACCAATTCATAAAAACATAACTTAGCACATGGCTTAAGATCTGGTGGCTTGAAGAAGTGTTTCCTTGGGCCTATGTAGTATTTTTAAACCGAAGAAATTTTAAGTAAGACTCTGGCTTTCTGTTTTCTCTTAAAGATCGGAAGGTCTGAGGCTTGAGCCCATTTTTTTCTCCAGTAGTTGGGAGCCAGCCTGTGGCCGCCTTGGAGGTGGGGAGGAGCTTTTGTTTTCTACCCGTTCACAGCCCCACCACTCCCTACAGTACCTCCCAGGCAAGCCTTCCTCACTTACCCCAGTTACTCTCCTGACCCCTGGAGGCATTTTCATTTATAGGCCCTGTAGCTGTGTGGGCTTCCACCTTTCATCAAGTTAATTTGTGTTAACCTACTCCACTGCAAGAAGCAAAGCGACCAGATAGCTTCTTATTAGTCTTTGCTTTGGGTCTGTTTCCAGTTTATTGAGAGGACGTCCCCATTTGGACCAAAGCCAGGATGAAACTTCAATCTTGTTTGGTGTTATCACAATTCCATTGTGGAGGAAGTAATCATAGTTTTCCAGTATGTCATGTCTGAAGACGCAGTCTTTTTTTTTATATATATATATCTTTATGGAAGTATAATTGCTCTACAATGGTGTGTTAGTTGGCTGCTGTATAACAAAGTGAATCAGCTATACATATACATATATCCCCATATCCCCTCCCTCTTGCGTCTCCCTCCCTCCCTCCCTATCCCACCCCTCTAGGTGGTCACAAACCACCGAGCTGATCTCCCTGTGCTATGCGGCTGCTTCCCACTAGCTATCTATTTTACGTTTGGTAGTGTATATATGTCCATGCCACTCTCTCACTTCGTCCCAGCTTCCCCTTCCCCCGCCCCCGTGTCCTCAAGTCCATTCTCTACGTCTGTGTCTTTATTCCTGCCCTGCCTCTAGGTTCTTCAGTACCATGTTTTTAGATTTCACATATGTGCGTTAGCATATGGTATTTGTTTTTCTCTTTCTGACTTCACTCTGTCTGACAGACTCTAGGTCCATCCACCTCACTACAAATAACTCAATTTCATTCCTTTTTATGGCTGAGTAATATTCCCTTGTATATATGTGCCACACCTTCTTTATCCATTCATCTGTCAGTGGACATTTAGGTTGCTTCCATAAGATGCAGTCTTATCAGGGCTTGGCTAGGAATGTATTACAGTGTACCCATCCGAGTACAAGATAATAATGCTGTCCATAATCCGAAGATCTCAGAAATAGCCGTGATTTTATGACAGGTGTCTTCTTAGTTCTGTAGCTAGTGAAGTGAATCAGACTGCTGCTTCCTGGTAAAGTGACTGGAAGTTTCCATATGGAAACGCTTTGGGAGGAGATGAAGGTATATTTGACACACAGAAGCAGAAATGAGGCAACTTCCTGGAAAATGGAATCAAGTTGAGTATTCAGTAGGTTCTAGAATCTTCCAGTGAAATATTCACAATACCTATGAAGATTTGGGGATCCCAGCCTGCCTCTAGAGGGATGTGGACCCTGCCTTTCACAAGCAAATGGCTAAAAGTAGCTTCAGGTTGTGGAGGGAATGTTCTGTGCGCTCTGGAGGAGACCTTTGCATGACAATGGAAATGGTCGACATAAGTTTGTGCCATACGGTATAGCAGTCTCTTGCCATGGGTGCTCACTGAGCCCTTGAAATGTGGCTGGTGAGATTGTGACACTACATTTTGGATTGTATTTCATTTTAATTCATTTTAATTTAAACAGCCACATGTGGCTAGTGGCTACCCTATTGAAGAGCACAGAGAACTCAGGAGAAGACTGACCTTTTTTTTTTCTTTTTGAGCAAAGTGATTTTATATATATATATATGTTCTTTTTCATATTCTTTTCCATGACGGTTTATCACAGGATATTGAATATAGTTCCCTGTGCTCTACAGTAGGACCTTGTTGCTTATCCATCCTATGTATGATAGTTTGCATCTGCTAATCACAAACTCCCAATCCTTCCCTCCCCTAACCCCTTCTCCCTTGGCAACCACAAGTCTGTTCTCTATGTCCATGAGTCTGTTTCTGTTTCGTAGATAAGTTCCTTTGTGTTCTTAGATTCCACATATAAGTGATATCATCTGGTATTTCTCTTTCTCTTTCTGACTTTCTTCACTTAGTATGATAATATCTAGGTCCATCTCTGTTGCTGTAAATGGCATTATTTCATCCTTTTTTATGGCTGAGTAATATTCCATTGCATATATATACCATATCTTCTTTATCCATTCATCTGTCGATGGACACTTAGGTTGCTTCCATGTCTTGGCTGTTATGAATAGTGCTGCAATGAACATTGTGGTACATGACTCTTTTTGAATTATGATTTTCTCAGGGTATATGCCCAGGAGTGGGATTGCTGGATCCTATGGTAGTTCTATTTTTAGTTTTTTAAGGAGCCTCCTTACTGTTCTCCATAGTGCCTGCACCAATTCACATTCCCACCAACAGTGTAGGAGGGTTCCCTTTTCTCCACACCCTCTCCGGCATTTGTTATTTGTAGACTTTTTAATGATGGTCATTCTGACTGGTGTGAGGTGGGACCTCACTGTGGTTTTGATTTGCATTTCTCTGATATTTAGTGATGTTGAGCATCTTTCCGTGTGCCTATTGGCCATCTGTATGTCTAGGAGATGCTGATCTTAAACCCTGACTCTGGGTGTTCCATATCTAGAATAAATAATAGTGTGAACCCAACTCCTTTTATAGTTGGAGTCCCACCAAGGATGAGGCTTTGAGATGACGCTGTTTCTCCCTCTCTAACCCCCAGCCCCTCAGCAGATAGAGTCAGCTATCAGTGACTGTCTCATGAAGTTTAAAGGCCAATGAAATGTCTGACAACCTTTCCAAAAGTATGGTAAGAACACCACTGGCGATATACCAAATTTTAGTTACTTCTTGCTCATGCTTCTTTTATTTTACTAATTATTTGTTTCAGTATGTATGAGGAGAGGATAATTAGCTGATCAAACTCTTAATGTCAAAGATAAGAGTTCAGGCTCAGTTTCTAAAAATATCAGTGGGGTTGAATTCATTTACAGAAAAATATTACATAAACAATGAGATAGTTTGTCCTCAGACATGGCACACATTGCAAAGTCAGTAAAGAAAGAAATGAAATTTAAGAAATGCTGATGGAGATGCTGACATTTTTTGTGCTCTGATGATTGTAAGTTTCTTTTTTTTTTTCTTTTCTCTCTCTCTTTTTTTAAACAGATGCACATGTCTTAAAACATCAAGTCTTGCCCTTCAAACCTTTGGGCAGCTGAGTGAACTACTTTTTATTTTTTCTTGTTTCATTTGGCTTCTCTTGTTTTTATTTGGAAGTAAGCCGAAAGCATGAATATTCATGATGCCGTTAAACAAGATTTTTATTGAAAACAAAAATGGATCCAAAGTTTTTCATTTGTGCTTCTCCAGTCAGAGAGTGAAAGCCCCATTGAAAGATCAGTATCAGAGATTTCGGTTATTTGCCATTTACTTTTGCTAAGAATGTATAGATTTTTCGCTACTGAGGCGTTATCCTGTTCTGGAAAAAAAAAAAAAAAGTTAAGTATTTATATACTTCCGTTTTCTGTCCTTGAGCAACAGAGGAAGAAAGGAGAATACGGCTAATACAAAAGGGGGAAATATTTATTTTCTGCTTGTCCTAAATAGGAGAAGAAAAAAATAGGCACCAAAAGCTTAAAAAGGTGCCTTTGATTTCTCTGAGGCCCCTTTTGCTTTTTGATACCTAGAAAATTGATCCTCTTCATCCTTTTTAATTTGTGTGTCTCCACCCACTACCCTCTGCAGGAAAGAGGGCTGCTGCATATTTTGCGAGGTTGATTAATCAATGCATTATTCTTTCTCGCTCTTTCCAGCAGTTCAGGGCTACCCATTTTTCATCAGACCTATTGTTACTTGGCAGAAAATAAATAGACCATCAAAAATGTATTGCCATACCGACTGAAAGATGAAGAGGAGTGAACAGTTCACTTTGCGTTTGTGCAAATAATATTATGAAAAAGAAATTCCCGGGAGAGGCTTTATAATCAAATGAGTTTATTCTTGACTGGTGGGGTGAGTGGGAGACTTTGAGCCATAAATCATTGATTTATTCATTTATTCCTGAAGTTAATAAATATCTGTTAAGCACCTACTAAGCGCAATCCCTACATACAAATCAGAACAGACCAAAAAGGATCCTAACAGAGCTTACATTTTGTGGGTGGGCAGGCAATTATCAGACAATAAAATAGACTAACTTAAAATACAGTGAAAAGTGCAATGACAAAAATTAAACAAAAATTAAGCTTTCTTACATATGCTTTAACAAGTTTTAGATCCAGAAATGATTTGAGAAAGAAAGGGAAGACAAAAGAACAGAAGAACAAACAATTTTCACAAGTGTACTTAAGGCAATGTTCCGGAGTGTGGTTTGTGCATGGCTGGTAGTCCATGGGTCATTATCTTTAAATGGTGATAATGAATGACATATTTAGTGTTTGGGTAACCTTCCATTTTTATCAAGGGATGCAAGTTCTCCATTCTTAATAGTCATACAAAGTTTCATGTCCTAGTACATTTATAAGTCAAAAAGGTAAATGGTTGTAAAGAAAAATATTAAGTAAATTATAGAAGGTTTAGTATATGGATATGAGAGCATTTGTGTTGGGAATACACACATGGCTGTGCCAGTGAGCTGAATACATGCCTCCTGTCCAAAAACAAAACAAAACGAAACAAAACAAAAACAATATAACAAAAACTAAAGAAAGAAATGCAAGACAACCTTGTTGATTCTTCCATCATTGCAGTGTGACCAAGAGTCCCTGTTGAGGTGATTTACCTATCTCAATTCTCTGTCACTGCATAGTATCCCACCCCAAAACTTGGTGGCTCAGTTTTGGCTTGTCCGTGATGCCCTGGGCTGGTCAGACAGGGCTCAGCCAGGACACTAGCCTCTGCTTCATGCAGTTACAGGTTGGGTTCCTCATGCTGGTCTTGGGTGGCCTCGGCCTGCAGCGGCTTGAAGCAGGATTTCGGTTCCCAGCCAGAGATTGAGATCGGGCAGCGGCCGTGAGAGTGCTGAATCCTGGCCACTAGACCAGTGGCCAGTGACAAGGCCCTGGCCCTTCGGCTTTGCAGAAATGAATTCCCACAAAGACGGAAAGTAGTTAAACAAGTAAAGTGTTTATTAGGAGGGAAAAGAGTACGTGTGTGGAGGGCTTCCCTGGTGGCGCAGTGGTTGAGAGTTGGCCTGCCGATGCAGGGGACATGGGTTCGTGCCCCGGTCCGGGAAGATCCCACGTGCCGTGGAGCGGCTGGGCCCATGAGCCGTGGCCACTGAGCCTGCTCGTCCGGAGCATGTGCTCCACAATGGGAGGGGCCACAACAGTGAGAGGCCCGTGTACCGCAAAATAAAAAAAAAAAAAAGAGTACGTGTGGATAGACACAGGGGTGGGCTCAGAGAGAGAGTTGCGCCCTCGTGGTAGTTTGAATCACTTATATGGAACATTTCTTCTGGGTTTCCTTTCGCCAGCCATCTTGCTTTGCCTGGTTCTGAGTCTGTATTTGTGATTTGAGATACTCAAGCTGGGCATTACCCCCCCCACCCCCAGGTAAAGCACTTCATCTGTCAGTGGAGGAAACTAGGATTGCTCACATTTCTAGTATTACTTGTGAGTGGTCAGAGGGAGCACGGGAGAAACATTGGGAGGGGGGAAGGGCAACATCCCACGACAGCACAGGTGCTCCCCCAGTCGCCCCATGAAACTCTGCTTAGTCTCCAAATATTGATTCTCAGGAGCCCAGGGACTGCCCTGGTGGCGCAGTGGTTAAGAATCCGCCTGCCAGTGCAGGGGACACGGGTTCGAGCCCTGGTCCGGGAAGATCCCACATGCCGTGGGGCAACTAAGCCCGTGCACAACAACTACTGAGCCTGCGCTCTACAGCCCGCAAGCCACAACTACTGAGCCTGCGCTCTAGGCAAAAATAAATAAAATAAATTTATTTAAAAAAACAGGAGCCCACCAGGTCCTACACCTTTGTTTCATTCCCTGTGACCATGCCCAGCTCTTCCAGGGTCTGGGCAGTTGCTGCAGGCTCTGAGGGTCTTTCTCTTTTATTGGGAGTTTCACCTAAAATGATTTGTCCATTTGAAAAATGCTCTCTTATCCCAAGAAAAGTGATATCTGAGCTCTTAGAGAATCCTGGTGAGAAGCAGTCTCCTGTTCATAAAGGCACACCACACGTCGCCCGTAGTCAATCCTGCCCTTGCCTTGGAGCTCCCTGAGGATGGGAACTGGATCTCATCCATCCCAGCCTCCTTGGTCTCACACAGAGGAAGAGCCATGAAAACATCCATCAAGCTGGATAGAATTCCCTTCCATCAGAGTTTAAATAATCAACCAAACGAAACAGTCCTGCAACCCTCAGGACACTTCACTTGATGTAGAAGTAGCTAATTCAGGACCTGGACGTTCAAACCTCTCTGGGGTCAGCAAAGTACAAACTGAGGGTCACATCCAGTCTGCCAGCTATTTTTGTATAATCCAGGAACTAAGAATGGTTTGTATATTTTTTAATGACTGAAAAGAAAAACTGAGGAAGAATAATGGCTCATGACCCAAGAAAATTATATGAAATCCTCTTCCTCAATAACATAAATGAAGTTTTATGGGAGTCTGGCCATGCCCTTTCCTTCTGCATCACCTGTGGCTTCCTCCACGTTACAGTGGCAGAGGGGGGTGGGGGCAGAAGATCCCACATTGGGCTCATCTCTTCCCACCGCTGCTCGGGGCACTGCCAGTTACGCTGATGCAGCTCTAACGTGAGAGCATCCAGAAAAACTGGGTGGAGATTTGTTTCCTTTCTTATTATATGAATACAGACATAGCACCCTCAGTTTTGCCTCACAATCTGCAAGGGCTAAAATATTTCCTCTGTGACCCTTTCCAGAGAAAGTTCTCCAGGCCCTACACTGGAGCACGTTTGGAGGCTGATCTTAGATTTCATATCTACTCTAAGGGCATCTCAGTAAGATTAGCAAGTGGTTGAAGAGAGCAAGGAGGGGTTTTGGGAACTTCCTGGTTTGCTCTCCTGGGAAAAAAATGGACCAAGGGATCTGGGGCACTATTGCTCTTATTCTTTCTATCCTCCATGTGCAGCTTCAACTCCAAACAGGATAATAAAACCAACAGTAGGCAGGTATACCCACAAAGAGGCTTGTGCTCAAACAGATAACTCAGTGCACTGTGGCTTCTGGCATGTGCCTGTGTAATTATGTCCTTTGCCTTTGCTAGGTCCTCAGGACAGGTTGGCCCAAGCAGAAAAGGGGTCTCCAGTCTCCCTGAAGAAGGCAGCCAATTCTGTCCCCTTTTGAAATTGGCCTCCAGACAGGTGGGGTGACTTGCCTCTATGTATGGCCCTGTAGAGATGGTGTGAGCTGATTGCCTTCTTCCCTGTATCCACTGACCAGTGAATGTGACTGGGAAAGGTAGAAACTTCAGGCCATAGAACTGAATTTTTTTTTTTAAACAAGAGCCCCTTGTGGTATTTTCCCTTCCCTCTCCCTCTTGTATGATGACTACAGAGTGTCAGGAGAAATCTGAATTTGGGGTACTCCAAGTAAGTAAGTAAGTTTGAGATAAGATGAGTCTTAGGTGTGATTATGGCTCGGAGCAAAGAGTTGCTTGGTAAATAAATCATGGCTGTCATATCCAATTAAGTGGGTCTGCAGTGACTAGATCCTTGTCTGAATTCAGCATTGCTCCAGACCCAGACTCTTTCCCCGAATGGAGGTGGCTAATTTCAGAAACAAAAGACGTGGAAACATGGTTCAGCTACCTCGGCTTGGGTTCGGGGCGGGAATATGTGCATCTTACCCATAAAGGTTGCATTCTGGTCCCTTGAAGTGACAAGGAAGCCAGTAAGTAGGAACGATCGAGACAGACTTATCGTTCATTAGGAGAGATGCGACGGTTTGTGAACGTGAGCTTGCTGGTGAAACTGTGCCGGTTGATTACACTGCGAGGTGGAGCAGGTTTTCCACCATCAAGTCATTTTAATCAGCAAAGGAGAAATAAAAGATCTTGTTCTGTGGGTAATGAGTAAACACGACCTCCATTTTATTGGTGCTTATAAATGGCAGGTTTTGTGTGCTTCCTGCCCTGGACGCTAAAAGCCAAGGCAACAAAGCCAAGGAGAAAAAGACAAAAGGAAAGGAAACAAAGACAAAATGCGTAGGGACTAGGGAGTGACAGCAGAGGGTGACATGCAGGCGATGGGGCAGGTATCAGGTCAGCCCAGCCCACCTGAACTCATGCTCTGGCCCCCATGACTGCTTGAGGATGCTTGCTGCTCTATCGGTTCAGCATTGCATATTGTGCTGGGTGTTTGTAAAACAGAAATGGTCAAGATGGTACCCTATCTCTGTGAGCTCACGTTTCTGGTCCAGGATGGCAAATATGTCAGCTTTGATCTGTTTTCAGCGGATGCCTGGAATGATCCGTCGAGAAGGATTCTGAGGCCCGAGTGGAGGGGACAAGGGTGCATTGATTGCTGATGTGGGCCATGCACCAGGAAAGGAGTGGCAGCCTGCAAACCACGTGTGTTATTTCAGGAACTATAACTCTGTTTCAGAAAACACTAGAATCTTGGCAGATTTGGTCTTGGCAGATGCTGAAGACCAAAAGTATGAGGCCCAATGTAGTCTCCAGATATGATTGTTTGAGTTGCATGGAAAAAATTTCCCCCTTTTGTCTATTTTTATTCCTTTCCTTCCTTCTTTCTTTATGGAGTAAACAGGCATTCTTATGCTTTATATGATATTCCTATATTTCTTTTTTATAATGTATTGACATAAATTGCATACATTAAAAGGCACAGATCTTAACTCAGTGGTGTGATTACTTTTGACAAATGTATACGCCCATGTACCCAACACCTCTCTTAAGACATAGAACAATTTCATCATTCCAGAAAGTTCCCTCATGGGCCTTCCTGGGCAGTCCTCTCCCCCATGTACTGAAGCAGCCAATGTTCTGATTTCTGTCACCACAGAGTAGTGTTACATGCTCTTTAACGTCATGTAAGTGGACTTATAAGTAATATTTTTCATCTCACTTCTTTAGCTCAGAATTTTTTTGAGATTGATTCATATTGTTATATGTAACAGCACTTCATTCCCTTTTATTGATGAGCTGTAGTTCATCCTACGAATATACTACAATTGGTTTATCCATTCATCTGGTTGTTTCCAATTTGAGCTATCATGCATAAAACTGCTATGAATATTTGTATGCAAGGTTTTGTGTGCACATATGTTTTCATTCATTTTGGAGTGAAATTGCTGGGTTGTAGGGTAAGCAGATGTTTCACATCTTAAGGAACTGCCAAACAGTCCTCCAATGTGGTTAGACCATTTTATACTCCTGTCAGCAATATTTAACAGAATATAGAACAAAATATAAATTTATTTTCTTAAGTTTGTTTCTTTCTCACATAACATCCAGGAATCATCAGTTTAGGGTTGTATAATCACTTCACAGTGTTGGGACCCAGGTCCCTTCTAACTTTTCTTTTTTTCACATCTTTACTGGAGTATAAATGCTTTACAATGTTGTGTTAGTTTCTACTGTACAACAAAGTGAATCAGCTATATGTATACATATATCCCCATATGCCCTCCCTCTTGAGCCTCCCTCCCACCCTCCCTATCCCACCCCTCTAGGTCGTCACAAAACACTGAGCTGATCACTGTGTGCTATGCAGCAGCTTCCCACTAGCTATCCATTTTACATTTGTTAGTGTATGTATGTCAGTGCCACTCTCTCACTTCATCCCAGCTTCCCCTTCCCCTCCGTGCCCTCAAGTCCGTTCTTTACAACTGTGTAGAGACGTATTTATTCCTGCCCTGCCACTAGGTTCATCAGTACTGCTTTTTAAAATTCTATATATATGTGTTAGCATACGGTATTTCTTTTTCTCTTTCTGACTTACTTCACTCTGTATGACAGATTCTAGGTCCATCCACCTCGCTACAAATAACTCAATTTCGTTCCTTTTTATGGCTGAGTAATATTCCATTGTATATATGTGCCACATCTTCGTTATCCATTCATCTGTCGATGGACACTTAGGTTGCTTCCATGTCCTGGCTATTGTAAATAATGCTGCAGTGAACATTGTGGTACATGTATCTTTTTGAATTATGGTTTTCTCAGGGTATATACCCAGTAGTGGGATTACTGGGTCAGATGGTAGTTCCATTTTTAGTTTTTTAAGGAACCTCCATACTGTTTTCCATAGTGGCTGTATCAATTTACATTCCCACCAACAGTGCAGGAGGGTTCCCTTTTCTCCACACTCTCTTCAGCATTTATTGTTTGTAGAGTTTTTGATGGCTGTTTTGACTGGTGTGAGGTGATACCTCATTGTAGTTTTGATTTGCATTTCTCTAATGATTAGTGATGTTGAGCATATTTTCATGTGTTTGTTGGCAATCTGTATGTCTTCTTTGGAGAAATGTCTATTTAGATCTTCTGCCCGTTTTGGGATTGGGTTGTTTGTTTTTGTGATATTGAGCTACATGAGCTGCTTATATATTTTGGAGATTAATCCTTTGTCAGTTGCTTCGTTGGCAAGTATTTCCTCCCATTCTGAGGGTTGTCTTTTCTTCTTGTTTGTGGTTTCTGTTGCTGTGCAAAAGGTTTTAAGTTTCTTTGTTTCTATTTCATTTATTTCTGCTCTGATCTTTATGATTTCTTTCCTTCTAACTTTGGGTTTTCTTCTTCTTTTTCTAGTTGCTTTATGTGTAAGGTTAGATTGTTTATTTGAGATTTTTCTTGTTTCTTGAGGTGAGCTTCCATTGCCTTGAATTTCCCTTAGAACTGCTTTTGCTGCATCCCATAGGTTATTGGATCGTCATGTTTTCATTGTCATTTGTTTCTAAATATTTTTTGATTTCCTCTTTGATTTCTTCAGTGATCTCTTGGTTATTTTGCAGTGCACTGTTTCGCTTCCATGTATTTGTGCTTTTTACTGTTTTTTTTTCCTGTAATTGATTTCTAATCTTATAGCATTGTGGTCAGAAAAGATGCTTGATACAATTTCAGTTTTCTTAAATTTTCCAAGGCTTGATTTGTGACCCAAGATGTGATCTATTCTGGAGAACGTTCCGTGTGCACTTGAGAAGAAAGTGTATTCTTCTGCTTTTGGGTGGAATGTCATAAAAATATCTATTAAGTCTATGTGGTCTATTGTTTCATTTAAAGCTTGTGTTTCCTTATTTACTTTCTGTCTGGATGATCTATTGGTGTAAATGGGGTGTTAAAGTCCCCCACTATTATTGTGTTACTGTTGATTTCTCCTTTCATGGCTGTTAGCATTTGCCATATGTATTGAGGTGCTCCTATGTTGGGTGCATAAATATTTATAATTGTTATATCTTCTTCTTAGATTGATCCCTTGATCATTATGTAGTGTCCTTCCTTATCTCGTATAACTGTCTTTATTTAAAGTCTATTTTATCTGATATGAGTATTGCTACTCCAGCTTTCTTGTGATTTCCAATTGCATGGGATATCTTTTTCCATCCCCTCACTTTCAGTCTGTATGTGTCCCTAGGTCTGAAGTGGGTTTCTTGTAGACAGCATATATGAGTCTTGTTTTTGTATCCATTAAGCCAGTCTGTGTCTTTTAGTTAGAGAATTTAATCCATTTATGTTCAAGGTAATTATTGATATGTATGTTCCTATTACCATTTTCTTAATTGATTTGGGTTTGTTTTTGTGGGTCTTTTTCTTCTCTTGTGTTTCTTGCTTAGAGAAGTTCCTTTAGCATTTGTTGTAAAGCTCGTTTGGTGGTGCTGAATTCTCATAGCTTTTGCTTGTCTATAAACCTTTTGATTTCTCCATTGAATCTGAATGAGATCCTTGCTGGGTAGAATAATCTTGGTTGTAGGTTTTTCCGTTTCATCATTTAAAATATGTCCTGACACCCCCTTCTGGCTTGCAGAGTTTCTGTTGAAAGGTCAGCTGTTTACCTTATGGGGATTCCCTTGAATGTTATTTATTGCTTTTCCCTTGCTGCTTTTAATATTGTTTCTTTGTATTTAATGTTTGATAGTTTGATTAATATGTGTCTTGGCATGTTTTTTTTGGGGGGAGGGGGTGGTTAGCCTGTATGAGACTCTCTGCACTTCCTGGACTTGATTGACTATTTCCTTTCCCATGTTAGGGAAGTTTTCAACTATAATCTCTTCAAATATTTTCTCAGACTCTTTCTTTTTCTCTTCTTCTGGGACCGCTATAATTCGAATGTTGGTGCATTTGATGTTGTCCCAGTGGTCTCTGAGACTGTCCTCAATTCTTTTCATTCTTTTTTCTGCTCCATGGCAGTTATTTCCACCATTTTATCTTCCAGCTCCCTTATCCGTTCTTCTGCCTCAATTATTCTGCTATTGATTCCTTCTAGAGAATTTTTAATTTCACTTATTGTGTTGTTCATCACTGTTTGTTTGCTCTTTAGTTCTTCTAGATCCTTGTTAAATGTTTCTTGTATTTTCTCCATTCTGTTTCTGAGATTTTGGATCATCTTTACTATCATTACTCTGAATTCTCTTTCAGGTAGTTTGCCGATTTCATCTACATTTATTTGATCTTGTAGGTTTTTACCTTGCTCCTTCGTCTGTAACATATTTTTTTGTCATTTCATTCTTTTTTTTTTTTTTGATGGGCGAGGCTGTGTTCCTGTCTTACTGGTTGCTTGGCTTGAGGCGTCCAGCACTGGAGTTTGCAGGCAGGTGGGTAGAAGAGCCGGGTCTTAGTGCTGAGATGAAGATCCCCAGGAGGCCTCACTCTGATTAATATTCCCTGGGGTCTGAGGTTCTCTGTTCGTCCAGCAGTTTGGATTCAGAGCTCGCACCACAGGAGCTTGTGCCTGACCTCTGGCCTGGGAAAGAAAATCCCACAAGCTGTGTGGTTAGGCCAAAAAAAAAAAAAAAAAAAAGCAGTACAATAACAAAGAATAAAAAAAATAAAATTAGAAAGATAAAAAATATATTAGGAAAAATAAAAATATAATTGAAACAACTGCAACAAGGTAAAACGAAACCACAACAGAAAAAAGGGAAAAAAAAGGGGGAGTGGGGAACAAGCCAAAAGGAGCAGAACAGTAACAAAAGTATAAAGAATAAACTCAAATTAGAAAAATAAAAGATTTATTAGAAAAAATAAAAATATAAATGTATTAACAACAATGAATCAACAACAAGTTTAAAACAGAACACCCCAATCTAAAAGAGGAAAAAAGAAAAAAAAAAAAGCCTTGGCTATGGGGGCTGAGTTTAGGCGGGGGTGGAACTTAGGCAGGGGCGGGTCCTAGGCGGGTGCGGGGTGGGGGGGTGACGTTTGATCGTGGGGCAGGTCCTTGGCTCAGGACTTGAGCAGCCGGAAAAGGCCTTGGGGGTGGGGCCTAGCCGAGTGACGTTCAAGCGTGGGGCGGGGCCTCTGCCTAGGACCTGCGGAAGGGGAGAGGTAGCACGTGGAAAGGAGGGCCTCTGGAGTGTGGAGTTCCGGGGTTTGGAGGTAGGCCCCTGGGTGCGGGGGTGTGGGTGGGGCTTAGGCCCAGTGCATTGGAGGGGGTCTCAGAGGGGGTCTCCGAGTGTAGAGGCGGGGCCCTGGGTGGGGGTCTAGGGGCGGGGCCTGGGCTCTGCGTGGCAGGAGGGAGGCTCCCAGGGCAGAGGATTAGCTCCGGGTGCCCACCAGGCTCCCTGGTGCCTAAGTGGACAGGGAAAGCGCTGGCCCCGTTCCTTCCTGCCCTCCCCCACCGTCTTCCCCAGGGTCTCCCCCTGTCGCGGCTGGACCCCTAACCATGGGTGGGTCCCGCTGGCTGTAGGAGCTCCTCCCCTTCCCCAGCCGCCCCTCAGGGGTGCTGGTCCTGGAGGTCTGGCCTTTACTTTTGCTCCCCCTTCCCTCCCTCCCACTCCTTCAGGACCCCCGCAGCTGGAGGGGGCCTGATGGGCAGAGGATCAGGCCCGGGATCTCAGCAGGCTCCCAGGGGCCCACGTGGGGAGGGGAAACCTGGCCACGCTCCGTTTTGATCCTCTGCCCTCCCAGTGGTCCCCCGATTTCCCCCTTCCGGCGAGGGATCCCTTCCCCTCCCCCAGCCGCCCCTCAGGGGCACCGGTCCCTTCCCACCTCCACTTCTTCCCCCCCTCACTCCCCGCCATGCCCCACGTCCTACCTGGTCACTGGGGGTTCCTCCCGTCCCCTTAGGTGTCCGTGGTCCCCTACCAGTGCCTGGTAGGTGCCCTGGTTGTGCGGAGATGCAAATTCCACATCCTCCTAGTACGCCATCTTGACTCCACCCCCCTCTGACTTCTTGCTGCGCCATCCTTGGACTGTTGCCCTCCTTAACGCAATGGCCCATCACCACACCCTGATTCCAGCCAGTGCAAAGGAGGAGAAATGGGAGGAGGAAGCCTTACTCTTCCACTTTAAAGCAGTGGCGCCCTGGCGAATATTTAACAACCAGATCTCAGATGGGGGTGGAGGAGGTTGATTTGTTGCTTTTGCCAATTTCCGTTTTATAAATATCCCACTGTGCCCAATTTCAAGCCACAAACATGGATGTGGAGTTGAGAAGAGATCACCACGGTGCCGTCGGATCCAGGGCTACTCCATCCCACCACTGTTTCAAGAGCACTGTCCAAAAGTTGCCCATCATCACTCCTACTCACATCCCACTGACCAGAACTTAGACACGTGGCTATCCCCAACTGCCAGGGAGGCTGGGAAATGTAGTTTTCAGTCTGCCTTTAGTCTGGACACCAGGTGCCCAGGGAAAATTCAGAGAGTCTTGTCATACGGAAAAAAGAGAAGATGAATTATTTAAGACCACTGGAAGTCTGTCGTACAGGGACTTTAAACAGGGAAGTATCCTGTGATTAAAAATTGCATTTTGGGGGCTTCCCTGGTGGTGCAGTGGTTAAGAATCCGCCTGCCAGTGCAGGGGACACAGATTTGAGCCCTGGTCCGGGAAGATCCCACATGCCGCAGAGCAACGACAACTCCTGAGCCTGTGCTCTAGAGCCCACAAGCCACAACTACTGAGCCAGAGTGCCACAACTACCGAAGCCTGCACACCTAGAGTCCAGCCTCCACAACAAGAGAAGCCACCTCAATGAGAAGCCCGCGCACCGTAACTAGAAAAAGCCCACACGCGGCAACGAAGACCCAACACAGCCAAAAATTAATTAATTAATTAATTAATTAATTAAAAATTGCGTTTGGGAAAAGTCCTCCCAGCAGCTGTGTAGAGAAGGGATGGAAGGCATGGGGCTGGAGTAGGAAGACCAGGGAGGAAGCTGCAGCTGGGGTAGGGAAGAGGGGCTGGGCTCTCCAGGATTTGGTTGTTTGTTGTTAGAAGCTGGTAGTAGAATGGTAGGGTTAAAAGGGGTGGGAGTCTCCAGCCTGGATGACAGTGGTACCATTGATTGAAATTAGAAAACCAAGTTTTTTTGTTTTGTTTTTTTTAAAAAAATAATGTCCTTTTAAATTTATTTATTTATTTATTTATTTATTTATGGCTGTGTTGGGTCTTCGTTTCTGTGCGAGGGCTTTCTCTAGTTGTGGCAAGCAGGGGCCACTCTTCATCGTGGTGCACAGGCCTCTCACTATTGCGGCCTCTCTTGTTGTGGAGCACAGGCTCCAGACACGCAGGCTCAGTAGTTGTGGCTCACGGGCCCAGTTGCTCCCCGGCATGTGGGATCCTCCCAGACCAGGGCTCGAACCCATGTCGGCTGCATTGGCAGGCAGACTCTCAACCACTGCACCACCAGGGAAGCCCCGAAAACCAAGTTTTGAGGGAAGGGGAAGAATTCTCTTTTAAATTTATTTGTATTTGAGGTGCTCTTGGCATCTGTATTATCCAGCAAGTATCAAAAAATAGGGCTTGGAGCTTAGAGAGGGCAGATTTGGTATTGATCAGGGTCCATATTAGTAGTTTCCAAATTTGGACTTCTCCATGAATTCAGAAGAGATCTGCTTGGGGGTGTAATAAATAGGACCATTTTAGTTATGATAACAGAAACTCAAATTAAACTGGCTTAAGGAAAAACTAAAGCAGTGGTTCATGAAACTAGGATAGTGCAGGTGTCAGGCCTGGATGGACCAAGGGCCAATAACAATATCACTAGGACATGTACTGTCTTTCTGTTCATTTCTCACCCCTGCTTTCTTCTATTATGGCTTTGTTCTAAGCAGTATCTCCTCACAGGGTAGCCAGGTGGCTGCCAGAAAATTCAAATCTGTATTCTTTCAGCTTAGCAAGTCCAGTTGCTCAAGCAGAGTCCCGGGACTGGTCCTCAGTGTCCCATACTGGGTCACAAGGCTGTTCCTGAATTGAGCACTGTGAACCGTCTTGGTCTGGTTTGGCTGTTGTGTCCACCCCAAGCAGGAGGGTGGATCAGCCCCAGCTAACCCACACTGAGTGGTGACGGCTACCCTAAAGAAATGAAAGGCATCACCAGAAGAGAGAATGGACCCTGGACAGCCGAAGCAGCAGATGTCAGTTAACTAAGGCCAGTTTCCAGGAAGGAGCTGCTGTTTTGCATTTGGCCCTTACTTTATCAGGGAAGTGCATGGACACTCTTGCCTCTTCCCTACCTGGTCTCCACTTAGGTCTATTCAGTCATCGGTAGGTCTTGGGTTCTTGCTACTAGTGATTTTCATGGTGTAGCATCTCATTGGGGGTTGGGGTGCATGGAGCACTTACCAAAGATAAAGGGAAGCAGGCCAGGGGCAGCCCTTGGCTTCTGATGGCTCAGCCTGCAGCGATTCCTTAATTTGAAAATGAGTAGCTAGGGAGAGAAAGTGTGATCATCAAACATCTTGGACCTCTTTGTACTATTTTTTTTTTTTTTTTTTTTTTTTTTTTTGCGGTACGCAGGCCTCTCACTGTTGCGACCTCTCCCGTTGCAGAGCACAGGCTCCAGACGCGCAGGCTCAGCAGCCATGGCTCACGGGCCCAGCCGCTCCGTGGCATGTGGGATCTTCCCAGACCGGGGCACGAACCCGCGTCCCTTGCCTCGTCAGGCAGACTCCCAACCACTGCGCCACCAGGGAAGCCCTCTTTCTACTATTTTTAAGAGACACTTAGTGAAGGCATGTTTGAAAAAAATAACAATAACATTGGTGACCTTGTCACTGACCCCCAATTAAAAAACCATCTATCTTCTCTGTGTGTAAATTTCACCTTGGAAAGTTTGCTCCTGGCAGCTGTTAATTAGAAGGGGGAAAAAAGAGGAATTGACATTCTAAAATCTTTTCCTACATGTACTTTCTCTTCATTCAGTTGCCACAGGAGACCAGACAGGCAACATAAGATGGTGCACTGGGAGGAGTATAATTAGCAAAAAGGAGAGGTAGGATCTGTGCATCTATATAAGCAATCATCCCCCAAAAAAGAAATAAAGGAAAAGGTCTAGGGAGAGGATTTGACCTGAAGACTGTCGCTTGAAGACCCCTAAAACGTGAAGCAAAGTTTTCATTGCACCTTATTTCAGGGAGCTCCCTCCTCACTCCCCAGGACTCCTGTGCACAGTTGAACAGGTTGTGCACTGCTCAAGTAGCTGAGGAGGTGCTGGGGGCTGAAATGCAGCCAGTCATTGCTCACCAAGCCAGGACCCCATGGGTCTGTGTGCACCCAAAGGAAGCTGGGGGGTTTTTTGGGGTTTTTTTGTAATTCATTCAAAAGTGATGAATGTCCTAGTGGACTGCCTTCCCCACTGAAGACCCCAGAAGAAGCCTCATCTTCATTGTGGTTCACTGCCCAAGGCTCATCATTGTAAATTCCATTCTCCAGGGGTGGTGTAGTTCCTGGCCTAAGACCCAGTCATGAATGGCATCTGAGTTAGATTGTTCAGTGCCATTTGGATGCTACTTCATTCTACACCTGAAAGGTTTCTGCTGCCTGCTAAGTGTTCCATTAAATAACAGACATAACCTGCTTAGAGCATCTGGCTCATGCTTATGTGACCAGCAGAAGGTGGGAGCCTTCTTCAATCTGCAGTCTAACTTCCTTGGAGCTCTGGTAATAAACACAGTTTCCCGTTTGCATCATTGTTTACAAAAGCAGAATTCAATACAGTGGTCTATATTAAGAAACAAAAAAAGTACCTGTGATAATGATGTAAGCTTTTTTACTATTCCACCCAGATTTGCTGAGCACCTACTATGTGTTAGATGCATTAATAGCATGTCTGTGAATAAGACAGTCCAAGAATCCTTTCTCCCTACAGCTTACATTCCAATAGCAAAACACGTACAATAAATAAGGAAACAAATGCAGAAATAAGATAATTTCAGATACCAACAAGGGTTTCGAAGATAAGAAAGTAGGATTGTGAGAGTGGGTTTTTTTGATTGGGTTGACAGGGACCTTCTTAGCAAGTGATACTTGAGTAGAATATGAATAACAGGAAAGGTCTGGCTGTGTGAAGAGCTGAGGGAAGGGTGAACCCCAGTGGGTAAGAATGGCCAGTGCAAAGACCCTGAGGTAGGAGCAAGCTTGGCCCACTCAAAGGACAGAAAGATAATTGTGGCTGGCGTGTTGAAAGAAGACTAGGAAAGTAGACAGGGTGCAGAGGGGTTTGCATTGTACTCATCGTGTGGTAGGAATTCCTGAGCTCCCTGCCCTATTCCTGTCTTGTAAACCCAGCCTCGCATTTGGGGCATCCGTTTAGGTATCTACGATTCATCACAAATCACGCAGACAAAGCAAAACCCTGGTCCCCCTTCCAATTCCACCCCCACAACGAAAACTCAGCCCGAGTCACGCCTTCCACCCATGCATTCTCCATCTCAGTGAACGCACCGCAGTCTGCCTGCTTGCTCAGTCCCCAAGCCCACAAGTCATGCTGGATTTCTCTCCCTTTACTGCTCTGTGCATCCTGTCCACTCCACTCCAGAGTATATCCTTGCTTCGACCCCAGCGCAGACCTCCTCCATCACCTCTCTGTGCCCAGCCTCCATCACCACCTGCCTGGACAACCTCAACAGGGCATGATTGCTCCCCGGCATCAACCCCACTCCATAATCTATTCTCTGCACGGCAGCCAAGGAGACTTTAATACAACATGAATCAAAACATGTCAACTCCTTCTGCTTAAAACTCTCCATAGTTTTCCCATCACATTTGGGGTGCCAGTTCTTGATGGGAGTCCCTCCTTCCTCTCCCCAAGCATGCAGCCATAACTTGGTATAACATTTTCTGTTTGCCCCCGTGAGTCCACGCCACCCTGTGCCATCCGACAGGCAGGGCTGACTCCTGTTCATCTTGCTTTCCCACCCCTAGCACGGGGCTTGGCACACAGTAGGTGGTCATAACCATTTGTCAGGCGAAATGTGCAGCATCCTTGGGAGCCACCGAGAATTCTTCTGTCTATTATGAAATCCCGGGCAACACGTTATCATCAGAGGTAACTCCTTCAGGGGAATTTAAAAGGTGGGGTTCACAGCAGATCTTGGAGGAGCCACTGCAGATCTGAGGAAGAGAAAAAGACAGCTTACAGTAGGCAACTGAAACGATCCCTGGAGAAAGAACTTTGACATTGGACTTTTTATTTCCATATCTGAGCATTCATTGGTTTCCCTTGTAGCTCGTGTTCCCAGAACTGTTTGTAATGTGAGGTATCAAAGCTAAATATTTATATAAAAGTGAAGCTTTCACCAACGTGAAAACACACGAGGGCCCAGTCACCCTTCCTCCCGCTTGAGTGGGATGGAGAGTTGCCCATCATCTGTGAAGAGAGGGTCATAGAAAGGAAGGAGACAGGTTGACTTCCCTGTAGGAGTCACAAATCCAGAAAGCCACGTGCCCTGGGAGGGAGCCGTCGTATAAGCAAAATGCTACAAGGAGGGAGGGAAAATGGCAGCCACTGGTTCCGCTGGACCTGCGAGCATGTTTCATTTAGCTTATATAAAGTGTCATTCCACTGCCAACATTTCAACTTTTCATTTGAAAAATTCACCTTTCTGAAATCTTACGGAAATTCTGAGTGTTCAGCAGTGTGAATCAGCTGCAAGCAAGGGGAGCCTAATTCCCCCTCCAGGTCTGGATTTTCTCACACCTGGAAGGCTGCACTTCTTAATGTTATCTGTTCCAGCCTGGGTAGCTGTTCAGGTTGGAAAGTCCTGACCCAGTGCTTCACATAGAAGGAAACAGATGCTAAAAGTTCTGAGGAGGAGCTGGGGGCGGAGGAATTGGATGAAGGTGGTCAAAGGGTACGAACTTCCAGTTACCAGAAAAATATCCACTAAGGTTGTATGTACAGCATGATTAGTATAATGAGCGCTGCTGCATGGTGTACAGGAAAGTTGTTTAGAAAGTAAATCCTGAGTTCTCATCTCATCGAGAAGAAATTGTCTTTCTATTTCTTTAATACATCTCTGAGATGATAGACGTTCAACAAACCTATTGTGGGAATCATTTCATGATGGATGTAAGTCAGATCATGACGCTGTACACCTTGAACGTATACCCTGTTGTATGCCGCTTACATCTCAATAAAACTGGAAGAAGATGAATAAATAGACGTGCTGAAGAGAGGGAGGTGTTGATTCATCCTGGGAAACCAGTGAAGATTTTGTAGGGCCCTTGAGCTGGTGCTTGAATTATGAGTAGGGTTTCAATATGATGAAGAAGGGAAGGGTTTGCAGGTAAAAGACAGAAGATGTGCAGGGATTCCAAGGTCTGTGGGAGCAGGGAAGGTGGACTGGGCGTCGGTTCCCCATCTTATTGGGAGTTTGCCGCATGTATAATGCAAGTATCAGACACATGGCTAATTTGGAAGGAAAATCCCCCTTATGGACTATTTATACATACTCTCATCTCATACTCCGGGTGTGTTTGGGTGGCTTTCTCCCTAATCGCTTTGTTTGGGAAATTGAAAAAGATGCTGTTGGCATGCGGGGACAATGGGAGAACAGCAGCTGCCAGAGATTTTCTTCTCCGCAGCAGCAGGAAATTCATATTCTTAATAAAAACACCAAATCGTCATGTCTTGTAAAGAGTGAACATTATGGAGTTTTTGATGAGAATGGCTGTGCTGGCGTGGGCTATGGCTTAAATGATTGAATTAAATTAGTTTATATTTTAACGAGGTGGCTAAACAGAGACTGATTGTCACGGGGGATTGTGAGCCAGTTGAGCTAAGTCTTGTTTTCTTTGCCTTTCTTTCTCGCTGTTGTTATCCCGTGAATTGGAACTAACATGCTCCAAGCTGCCCTCGGAGCCTCTCAGTAGCAGGAATCGGGCTCAGATTTGGGGCTCCGAGGAAGCAGGGACCTTCCCAGCACTGGCCTGGGGCTCATTTGGAATAGGTTCCTGGCTAATTTGCCTGAATGTTTTTTCGGTTTCTGCACAGAGCTGCAGCATGGAGGAGAGAGCAGGATAAGAAGCTGAGACTGGGTTTCTGATGTGTGGCCTCTGATGCGCTGCATGAGGGACAAGCCTTCGCTCTCCCCAGCCCTCCGTTTCTGCTTCTGCAAAAACACACCTGCCTCTGTCCTTCTGTCCATCCGTCTGTTCATTCCTCCAACAGACATGTGATGTGCGCCCGTGATGTGTTCGTCCCTACCCACGTGAGGCTTACAGTCCAGTGGAGGAGACACATGTAGGTCTGACAGATACACAAATACGGTGGCATGCAAGGGGGTCTATGCCAGGTGTTATGTGGGTGGGGATGGGAGGGATGACTCTACAGGGCGTCAGCAAAGGGCAGGGGAGTATCTGATGAGGATGTGATGCTACTTGACGTCCGAGGTCAAGCAGGTGCTGGCACACCTGTTCAGGTGAACACTTGGATAGCAGGGTGAAGGTGTTGCTTGGGCAAAGAGTGGTCCAGACAGAAAGACCAGTCTTGGATGACAAGGGTGATGACGAGTTTGGAGGTGCTGCCTGAAGCCCTGGGGAGGCAGCGGGGGGCTTGGATCTTCTCCTGAGAGCACAGGGAAGCCATGGAGTAGGGGACGGATCAGATTTTCATTTTATTTAAAAAATTTTTTAAATTTATTTTTGTTATTAAAGTATAGTTGATTTACAATGTTGTGTTAATTTCTGCTATACAGCAAAGTGATTCACTTATACATGTATATACATTCTTTTTTTAGTATTCTTTTCCATTACAGTTTATCACAGGATATGGAATATAGTTCCCTGTGCTCTGCAGTAGGACCTTGTTGTTTATCCATCCTGTAGATACTAGTTTGCATCTGCTGACCCCAAACTCCCACTCCACCCCTCCCCCAATCACTCTGGCTGCCACAGGAGAGCATCGGTGAGGAGGGTTGAACAAGGTCAAGATTTCCCAAATTACTAGACGTACCACCTATTTTAGTTGATCCATTAACATTTTTATTTATGGAATTATGTATTTTAGTTGTATGCATATTAGGGAAAAAATTATCACATAAAAGTCTGCGATGGCGCAGATATTATTGCTTAGGAAAAAACATAAAAACGAATTAAAATATTAAATCATAGAATATGAGTTATGGTTCTCACAAAAATCATGAAAATACTCAAAAGACTAAGTGTGGGAAATGTCAGACTTGACTTTTCCTAGGTTTCTCTCTAGCTCCCTCATACTTGGGTTTCTTAGGTCTTCGGAACACCAAGAATTACACTCGACCCTCGTAGGCAAGCATACCCCTTGGGAGAAGTTAGATCAACCGCTTAGGGGAAGCAAAAGGAACTACTGACTGTGGTTTCTTAACAGGAAGAAATGGAAATATATCTCTCTGACTTCATAATTCTGTCCCAGCAGTTTAATCCATTGATAGAAAAGCACTCGTATCTCAGATAGTAGAGAAACCAGTTAAAGCAGGGCTTCTCGACCATTTTTTATTATACATAGAAGTACGTGTTACAAAAACAAACTTATGGTTACCAGAGGGGATAGTTAGGGGGCGAGGATAAATTAGAAGTTTGGGATTAACAGATCTACACTACTATATTTAAAATAGATAACCAACAATTATCTACTGTATAGCGCAAGGAAGTATACTCAATATCTTGTAAGTAACTTACAGTGGAAAAGAAGCTGAAAAAATGAATATATATATATATATATATATATGTATATAACTGAATCACTTTGCTGTTCACCTGAAACTAACACAACATTGTAAATTAACTATAGTTCAATTAAAAATAGTTAAATAGAATAAAATGCATTAGAAACTATCTGGAAATGTCCACACCAAAGGAAGAAGTGTTGCCTCTGAAGAAGAGATGGTCAGAAATATTGTAACATTTTACGAAGAAAATAAATTCATGTGTTAATACCTTGTAAGTGAAAATAAATGTTACAAATAATACTAAAAAAAAAACACGTGTTACATTATGACTTAGAACACATATACAAGTGTGAGTGTACAAAACAAATAATACCATGTAATGTGTGTTCTTATATAATGTCTTTAAGTATTTGTGTTTACATATATATGTACACATGTGTATATATGTGTATGTGCATGTTTATGTCTAAAAATCAAGTTTCACAAAACAATATGTACTTTTGCTTTGTGTGACAAGCTGATATTTTTTCTACCTGTTCTCCTTCATTCCTTATAAAAGGCTGCTTGACAACCACTAAATTGATTTCAAAACCCAGAATGGAAAAATACTGATTTGAAAAATCCTGTGCCCTGATAGGACCAGCTTCTGAGAGTCTGGAGTGGCGTGTAGATGGGCAGGATGCCAGGTTGGCCGCTGGCCATTCATTTCATTTTTGTCAGGTGACGAGAAGAGGACAAGTCACCCATCAAGGCAGAGACAGTGGCTTTGCTGACTCGCCACTCTGTCCTGGTGATGACGGACGATTCCAAACCAGTGAACTCTGACAGAGGAGAGGCGTTTGCTGCCTTCTGTCTGAATTTCATGTGGTTCCTGGGACCAGCTACCGTCCAGCTTAATTGATTTCCCTTTGGCTTTTTAGCGCAGGCAGGGGCTAAAGCATCTTCTAACAGCTTGTTAATCACTGCGTCTCTGTTACCTCCTGGTTTTGTTGAGCCAGTCTTCCAACAATGGCTAATTTGAAAGGAAAATATGCAGGAAAGTGGAGGAAAGGACAAAGGGGACTAATGCAGTTACTGATGCAGTTAGTAATGCAAGGATGGATCAGTCACACGTTGAAGAGCCAGTCAGATCCCGATCAGATCCCGATCAGATCCCAGTCAGATCCCCTTGATTCCATGAGCCACATGCAGCTGAGCAGATGGGGGTAACCAGAGACTTCCTTAGATTGAATTTACTATGCAAGAGGAATACTATTCAAATTTTGATGGACCCCTTACATTGGGCAGGCAAACTTTTTCTTGGAGTAAAGGGCCAAATGGTACATATTCTTATCTTTGCAAACCAGAAGGTCTTTGTCACAACTACAACTCCGCCATCAGATTGCAAAAGCAGCCATAGACAGTACACAAACAGATGAGTATGCTGCATTCCAATACACTATTTACAAACATAATCAATAATCTTTTCTGTACTTAGATTTTTCTGCAATGGAGTATGTTGCAAGAAATCTTTGAACGAGGGCTTCCTAACCTGGTGCTGTTGACATTCTGAACCGGGTACTTCTTTGTCCTGTGCATTAAAGGATGTTTAGCAGCATCCCTGGCCTCTACCCAATAAATGCCAGTGTGGAGATCTCCTGAAATGTCTCCAGGTATGGCAGAGCTCCCCAGGGGGGCAAGATCGCCTTAAATTGAGAACTCCGCCTTTCAGCTCTTCACTTTGATTTTCCTTCATGTTGTATTTTGTGTGTTTGGTCTCTCTGGCCAAGATATTATGGCATTAATTTGAGGATTTGGAAGAGAAGACTGCCCCTGGCCAAGGGGTTAGTTTACAGGATTAATTCTGACTGTGGTCTGAATCTTGGTCTTCGATCTTCTGAACAGAATGAGAGGGTGTTGCCAAGCCCTGCTCCTGAATCTGGACATTGCTGTGAAGAAGAGAGATAGATATATAAGATACGAGTTTTAAAAGGTATCTTTACTGGACAGATGTAAAATGGGAGGAACATTTTAAGCAAGAAGCAGCATCACACAGAATGGTGCTTGTGTGCACAGATCCTGGGGTCAGACTGACGGAGATGCAGTCCAGATGCCAACACTACCTGGCTGTGTGACCTTAGGCAAGCTACTTGACCTCTCTGTGCCTCGGTCTTCTCCTCTGTAAAATGGAAATAATGTTAATCCTTTCTCGGTAAGGATGTGTTGAATATTGAATGAATGGATATCTCAAAGTGTCTGGCCTGGATTAAGCCCCTCTGTCAAGTAATATAAATAAAATAAAAACTTAAGAAGACAGTTTAATACTCAATTTCTGGCAACAATAAGTTAAAAAATTTGGAAATTTGGCTGAGTGTGGAAAGCAGTGTCTTGAGTGTGAAAATCAAACCAGGCTACATTAACTATAAGTTGGGGATGTTTGGGGGTAATGCTGATGAAATATCGGTCTCCACCAGCTATGGCATTTCCTAAACAATATGCACACAAGTCGCCAAGGGAGATGCTGGTGGGTCCAAGGCCTCTTGAGGTCAGCTGTCCAGGAAGAGAGTGGGACCCTGCTTTTCACAAGCTTCTGGGCCAATTCACGACACCAGTGTGTAGACTGGCATTCAGGGCTATGGGAAAATGTAAGATGAAAAATCTCTTGGTAATCCCATGTATCTCTCTCTACCTGTAACAGCAGTGATAAGTAAGCAGTATAGTCTCCCCACCTTTCGCTGTGTCTTCCAGGTGATGCGCATGCTTTGTGGGGTGCTAGCAGTTCTTGGGCAGAAAGGGCAGGCAGCCACACAAGTTTGGAAGATAATTCCACTAATCAAAGGGGACTGTGGTTCTTTATTTCTGGATTCCTTAGAGCCTTAACCATTACCCAGGGACTCGAAGGTGGGGAGGGCTGTAGGGAGAAGTTTGCCCCAACTTCTCCTCCCTGTTAAAGTTGTGCAGCTTGGGAAAGGCCACCTTTGATGGCTCTCCCTCCATGCCTGGACTGAGAACTTTGGTGCAGGTGAACAGCTGGCAGAAGCTTCGACAATGTCAAGGCAGGTCCTCCGTATATCATACTCAGTGTGTTAAGGACTAGTGTCGCAGCCCTGCTGTGAATTTCAAGCAGGGATGATTCCATATTGGAATTAGGAAAGTCTGTGGCTGACACCCAGATCGGGAACTGAACAGGGGGCAAAGGACCACAAGCATCAGAGTCTCAGCTTTGACCTTTGCCTTTGTCTTTTGGGGCTGGTATCACAGAATATCACAGACTGGGTGCTTATACAACAATTTATTTCTCACAGTTCTGGAGGCTAGAAGTCCAAGATCAAGGTACCTGCAGATTCTGTGTCTGGAGAGGACCCACTTCCTGGTTCATGAATGGCTGTCGTCTTTGTGTCCCCACATACGGTGGAAGGGGCAGGGGAACTCTCGGGGGTCTCTTTGATACGGGCACTAATCCCATTCATGGGGGCTCCCCCCTCATGACCTAATCACCTCCCAAAGGCCCACCTCAAATTCAAACACATTGGGGGTTAGCTTTCAGCATATGAATTTTGTGGGGACACAGATACTCAGTCAACAGCGGCCTTGATTCACATAGGAGCAAACATGCCTCGCTTCCTTGAAAACATGGCTGTAAAAACAGCTTTTCTCATCCTACAGCCTTTAGCTATTAAATGGCACCTCCTGGTGCAACCATTCTTGAGGTTCCTGTAGCCCGGAATCTACGTTATAGACAAGGTCAGGCTGTGTGTTAGTTTCTGAGAGCTGCAGTAACAAATTACCCTCAACGTGGCGGCTCAAAACAACCGAAATGTATTCTCTCATGGTTCGGGAGGCTGAAAGTGTGAAATCAAGTTCGTGGTAGAGCTGGTTCCTTCTGGAGGCTCTAGGGGAGAATCTGTCCTTTGCCTCTTTCAGCTTCTGGTGGCAGCTGCAGGCATTTCTTGGCTTGTGGTTGCATCACTCCCGTCTCTGCCTCTGTCTTCACATGGCTTCTCTTTCATGTGATCCCTTTTCTGTGTGTCTCTCAAAGGACACTTGTTGATGGATTTAGGACCCACCTACCTGCACAAGCCTGGATGATCTCATCTTTTGATCCTTAATTGAATCTGCAAAGACTCTTTTTCCAAATAAGCTCACATTCACAGTTATCCGGGATGTGGACATATATTTTGGGGGTCGCTATTCAATGCAGTACAGGTCACGTCATCTTGAAAACTGCTGACATTGCTAATAACCACCTAGTTGATTGGCATCTTAGATCCATTAGACGACTTCTTTGCATTGATGGATCACTCTGTCATAAAACTCTAGCAGCAGTCCTTAAACTGGATTGAACATCAGTATATCCTGAAGGGCTTAACCTGCCCAAGGATGAAACAGAGATTACTAGGTCCTGTTGCAGAGTGTCTGATCTGGCTAGTCTAGCGGACCTGGGAATTTGCTTATTTAAGAAGTTCCCAGGTGATCCTAATGCTCTTGGTCCAGGGACCCCACTTCAAGAATCATTGCCTAATAGGTTTTCTCTTGGAGGGAATTCACCAGCCTTTTGGGCCCACAGTGTGCTGGTGGTCTGTGTTCCTGGGTAAAACTCCAGTTCCCTAAATTGTAGCTCAAAAGCCTCACTGCCTTTATTTATTATTTTTAAAAATTTATTTATTTTATTTTATTTTTTATTGCATAGGGTCTTTGTTGCTGCACGCAGGCTTTTCTCTAGTTGTGGCGAGTGGGGACTACTCTTCATTGTGGCGTGCGGGCTTCTCTTGTTGCGGAGCACAGGCTCTAGGTGTGTGGGCTCAGTAGTTGTGGCACGTGGACTCAGTAGTTGTGGCTCTCGGACTCTAGGCGCAGGCTCAGTAGTTGTGGGGCACGGGTTTAGTTGCTCCACGGCATGTGGGATCTCCCTGGACCAGGGCTCGAACCCGTGTCCCCTGCATTGGCAGGCAGATTCTCAACCACTGCGCCACCAGGGAAGCCAGCCTCACTGCGTTTAGCACACACTGTGATGCTCCAGAAAAGCATCACACCAAGGATGTCATTGGTCCATAAGGATGATGCAGCCAACTGCCAGTGGCACAACTTCAATGGAGACGCAGTTAATTTGCAGCAAAGCAGCAGAACAGTGCTCCTTAAATTCAAACACATTTTCTTAAGTAAGATTACAGTGACAACAGAGGTAATATTTTGATAGTTGTCAGAGTAATTAGAATACCCGATGAGAATCTACTTCAATACTCATTGAAGTAGAGAAAATTCTGACATCCCTGGAGGGGAAATTACAATATAGCCAGCTTGTGACACTCCATGCAACCCCTTATTTTTGTTATGAATTCCAGGTTTATGACTACACCTCTCCTCTGAGCCATGGTCAGTTGAAAACTTCACAGTGGCAAGCTGCACAAATTGGTGAAAATAGGAAATCTCGGGAAAAAACCTACCCCTCTCTTAAAAACAGCAGCTTGCTGAAAAATTCCAAGAATCGTCCATGTCTGGGTTTTCTGATTGTGAGCAGTTGTCAGACAATGCCCTCTGTGACTCCTTCTCCACTCAGGGCAGTGGGCTGCCCAGCGACTTCTCCACCAGAGTTCAGGAGAGCCACCGTGAGGTCCTATGGCAAGGAGCAGGGGACGAGGAGGTGAGCATATGGTAGCAATTTTGCAAAGCAGCTGGGGGAAGAGCATGACAGGGTTTCAGCCCCACGAGGTTCATTTCCAGAATTCCGTGCACACAGCCAGCAGGTGGAGAAAGCGGGTAACACAACCAGAAGACAAGGGGCAGGGCGGTCCTGTCACAACAGCCTGCCACCCGTTCCACAAGCCATTTCTTGGACATCCAGGAAGTTACTTGCAGTTTTTTTTTTTCCTGATAAAAAAGGCTGAGGCTTAGACACAAAAAGTCACACACTGTTTTTACTTCCATTCCATTTATACATAATCTCATTTATATCATATGTCCAGAATAGAGAAATCCATAGAAACAGAAAGTAGGTTAGTGGTTGCAGGTGGTGGGGAGAGAAGCTAGGGGGAGGGACCTGCTGATGGACACAGGGTTCTTTTGGGAGTGATGGAATGTTCTGGAATGAGATGGTGGTGATAGTTGCACAACTCTGTGAATATATTAATGTACACTGACCACCCTTCAATTTGGTGAGTTATATGAATTATATCTTCATTTTTTAAAGTTATTCAGGCTTAAGATTATATTGAAGACCAGTTTCTCCAGGAGGGGGCAAAATACATAGAAAAAAGGCAGATAGTCAAATCCCATCTCTCTCTCTGTTTTTTTTTCCATTTACATTTTTTGTAGATTTTTTCTTCAAACTAGCATCTGTTGAGTACTTAATACATGCAGGATGAACACAGTAGGAGCACAGGCCCAGGGGTTACATATGTAACATCACTGAATCTTCCCAGCTCTTCCATGTGATGTGGGTCCTCTGCATCCCATTCTACAGGTGAGGAAACTGAGGCACAGCCCACCCAGGGACCCAGAGCTTCCAGTGAGCACTTTGGGAGTGATCTGGGGTGGTAGGAGGCTCTTTTTTCCTGTTCACTTCCATGTCTTCCAAATGACTCAGGAGCCAGCAAGGAATTTCTGCCCTACCAGTGACTTTTGCTCTATAACTTTATCTGGGCAATAAATCAAACCAGCTTTGGGACTACACAATGGGAGTTAGCAACGGAGCATCTGCCTCCTTCTTGGCAGGCATCAAAGGGCAAACTCACCTTTCCAGTGGGTCTCTGATAAGCCCCGTGCTCTTCCCTGAGTTACCTGTGTCTGACACGGGGCCACCAGAAAAGGCTCTCCGTAGTTGAATTTATTTGGAACTGAAACAGCAGAGTCAAGTGTGCCCACAAGATACAGAGTCCACATTCCTGGGATTGGGTGTCATTCCTGGCAAGTTCGGGAAAGGATAGTAGAATTCACTCACGTGGCAGCACAGAGATATCCTCACATCACAGAATGTGTACGTTGCAGAATCAAAGCAGGGCTGCAGAAGGAGGCTTAAGGACTCTGGGAGACTTGAAGGAGAGAGAAAGGCTGAAGGAAAGAACATTTCTCACGTGGCTTGCAGCTGCCTCCAGCCTGGAAGGAGAATGTTTTCTGCCGACATCATAAAATCATGTAGGAAAAAAACCTCCTGTCTGATCTAATATTGATGGTGCCTGTGAAATGCATTTAGTATTAGGGGGAAAAAACTACAGAATTTGCTAAAAGTCTGTCACACTTTAATTCTTTAGATCTTAGTAGCATGTAGCCCAGGGTTTCCCAGCCTTAGTTGTACTGTATGATCACTTGGGGAGCTTTATAAAAAAATACTGTGTCTTGCCCCCATGACAGTGGATTCCTGATCTATGAGAGTGGGACCCAGGTGTCAGATTTTCAGATGAATGTGTTGTGCAGCCAGAGTTGAGGAACACTGGATATTTATATAGTATAGGGATGTGTGTTATACTATAATCCCTAAGGATTATACTTTCCACAATCTGTGGGGCAGATTCTCAGTAGTCCACTTAAATGCTGATAAACCAAACCTGAACAGAAAATAAAACCCCACTTTCACTTCAATTTAGAATGTATTACCATTATTTTCTCCAACAAAATTAGTTTCCTTCTGTGGTTTGCTGATGTTTAATTTTACGTCTGTTGGTTGGTATATGAGTTAGCTACTGCTGTGTAACAAATCACTCTCCCCCCACCGAAAAAAACCCTCAGTGGCCTAAATCAACATTCATTTGTTGTTTCTCACTATTGTGAAGTTTGCCTGGGCTGGGCATTCTTTTTTTTTTAATTTATTATTATCATTATTATTTGTTTGTATTATTATTATTATTATTATTAGGCCATGCCATGCCGCTTGTGGGATCTTAGTTCCCCATCCAGGGATCAACCCATGCCCTCAGCAGTGAAAGCACTGAGTCTTGACCACTGCACTGCCAGGGAATTCCTTTTTCGTCTTTTATTTACTTTTTAAAAGATTTATTATTTATTTATTTATTTTTGTCTGTGTTGGGTCTTAGTTGCAGCATGTGGGATCTTCGTTGAGGCAGGCGGGATCTTTCATTGCGACGTGTGGACTCTTCGTTGTGGTGTGCAGGTTTCTCTCTAGTGGTGGCGTGTGGGTTTTCTCTTCTCTAGCTGTGGCGCACAGACTCCAGGGCTCATGGGCTGTGTAGTTGTGGTGCCTGGGTTCCAGAGCACGTGGGCTCTGTAGTTTGCAGCACACAGGCTCTAGTTGAGGCGCGAGAGCTCAGTAGTTGTGGCTCGCGGGCTTAGTTGCCCTGTGGCATGTGGGATCTTAGTTCCCTGACCAGGGATTGAACCTGCGTCCCCTGCATTGGCAGGCGGATTCTTTACCACTGGACCAGCAGGGAAGTTCCTGGGCTGGGCATTCTGCTAATCTTGCTGTTAATCTCGGCTGGCCCCCTTCACACATCAGATGGGCAGATGCCTCCTGCACTGTACACCTCTCAACCTCCTCTTGGGGCCAGCAAGTTAGTTTGGGGACGTCTTCTCATGGTAATAGCAGAGCATAGCAAAGCACAATAGAGCAAGCAAAAGCATCAATGGCATCTCAAGGCCACAGTTTGGAACTGGCCTGTCATCATTTCTACCTTGTTCTATTAGAGTAACTATGGCCGAGCTCAGAGATGAGGACTCGGAAAGAAACCACTAGCTACTCACTGGAAAGGCACTGCAAGCCGCACAACGGGGCTACGGAAAGGGATAAAGAATCGAGGCAAGTAATGCTGTATAGACCATCCTGCTGAGTGGCAGTGAGAAGCCTTCCTAAAATGGAAGCTGGTCTTGGTCACTCTGTGATGGAAATTGATGCGACTGTCTGTTCTCAAACAACAGGTCTGTTTTATCCAGAGAAGAAAATGATGGCGTACCAAGACTAAGATGCTTTCTTGCTACGTCTTCTAGGTTCTCCTCAGTCCTACAATTGACATCTTACTTCCCTGGGTGTATGAGTAGTTCCTTCCAAAGTTGCCGTGGTTTGCAAACTTGACTGAAACCCAAATAGGTGAAGCATATCTAGCAGAGAAAAGTAGGTCAATGCATCATTTCCTTCAAAGCCCGCACACGTACCACATGCAGATAGATGCTTAATGAATGCTCATTCGAGATGATTACGACTGCATTTCCATCCGCGATTTAGCCATCAGCTGTTTATTGAAAAACACTGATTGTTTTTTTTTTCTTTTAATCTCTAAGCTCTTTTGGTTCTTAAGGAAAATAAATCGTGAAGCAAACTAGCGAAGGCTCATTTCCGCCTCTCTTAACTTCAGGAGGGGACAGTGAGGCTTAGCAAAGGAAGGGACCCCCTTTCAGGGCAGAACTCCATCCCTGTATGTTGGCCCAAAGAGCACGCCGAAATTTTGTTTGCAGGGGTCTTACCCACGACTCTCCTTTTATCCCAGGGATGGATTAGAGTGTTCAGTTTCCACTCACACTCTGCTTCTGACTCAACCTGGGAAGTTCTCACCTGTTTTGTTCTTTGGGATGACCTGGGTACCATCTTAGAACTCACCAGAGGTGGTAAAACAATGCCCCGGCCATCAAACACTCCAAGACAACCTTTGTCTCTAAATTACACCATGAAGGCAAAGGAGCTTCCTCAATGATTTGCAAACCCATTGGGCTCAGGGAGGAATCAGTTGCTCTGATTCATTTAATCACGTCTACCCTGCACTCCCAACTTGTACCACGAGATCTCATGATGGCGGATGTAGTAGCTGATGATGAGGCTGCTGGAGATGGAATCTACTAGTCTCTCCACTTTTTTGTGTGCTTGTGAATTTTGATAATAAGAAGGTAAGAGGGAGATTGCATATATGCTGGCCTATGACAGTGTCCTTTGTGTGAATCCAAATCATTCTGTGTCTAAATGTAGGGGACGTAGCATATTGGTTAAGAGTAGGGTGGGCAAACCATGGCCCAAAGGCCAAATCTGGCCTGCCACATGTTTTTGCACAGCCCATGAGCTAAACATGGCTTTTGCATCTCTAAATGATGGCAAAACAAAATTGAAAGAAGATAATTTGTGATAAGTGAAAATTATATGAAATTCAGACTTGTGTCTATAAATAAGGTTTCGCCCAGCCACGCTCATTTGTTACGTGTCCACGATGGCTGCCTTCACACTCTGAGGGCAGAATTGAGTAGTTGCAGCAAAGAAACCTTAAATATTTATTATCTGGCCCTTTGCAGGAAATGTTTGCTGACCCCTGTCTAACAGCATAAACTCAGAAACCAGACTTGCTGGGACAAGTCCGACTCTGCTACTTACTCGCACTGTGACCTTGAATCCCTCTGTGCTTCAGCATTCCTTTCTACACAGTGGGAATGATGGTGACGATATAATCATGTCCTTCTCACGTGAATACTGTGAGAATAGAAAAGAACTGATATATTCTAAGGGCTGAGAACAGTGCCTCACACATAAAAAGATCCTTTCAGTGATGCGAAAAATTCTGCCAGGAAAACCCCTGATGGAAAAAGAGTCTGAACCAAATCTCCTTTTTCACCTTCCTCCCAGAATTCATGGACAGTGGAACCCAGCCTATTTGATACATTTCTGCTTCCGTAATCATTCTATTTGGACCTTCCTTGCCGAATCTGTATTTCTTCTCTCTGTTTCTGAAGCTGAAATAGACTGTAATAAGCACCTAAGTTGTACCAGAAATCTGCACTGGTTAACAGATTTATATCAGATGCCAGGGAAGTGCAAGGAAATGCCAGCATCCCAGCCCCAAGCAAAACCAACCCATGGGTGAGCTGGGGAGTCGGGAAGGGCTTGCCCTCCGCTAAGGCTCTAGACCCAGTGCATGCAGAAACTGAGACTTTCCAGGGATGCTCGGATTAAAGTGAGAGAAATCCTCTCTTCTTTGAGGGTCCCATCAGAGCTGAATTTCAGGAACTCCCAGGGACCCCCCCCCCAGATTACCATTCAGGGTACAGATCTGTCATCCCGATCAAGGGTATGGAGCTGACCAGCCTCCAGTCCTTATGGAGCCAGGCTGGCAGGAGGAGGATGCATGAACCTATGGGAGAAAATGTGAAGAGCATTTGGCATGCTCAATTCAAATTGTTTGAACAAGAATGACTCAAATGCACGCATAATCTTTCAGCCCATAATTCATCGGAAAAGGCTTCAGCTCTTTGAAAAGGGTCTGTGAATAGATCCTCTCTGTTGGCTCAGAGCGGGTGGGGATCAAACCTGGGTTGTTTATCACTGTTCCCAACTCCTGGCCTTGTGTTGGGCAAATAGTAGGTGTTTAATAAAAGTAAGCTGAGGGGCTTCCCTGGTGGCGCAGTGGTTAAGAATCCGCCTGCCAATGCAGGGGACACAGGTTTGAGCCCTGGTCCGGGAAGATCCCACATGCCGCGGAGCAACAAGCCCGTGCACCACAACTACTGAACCTGCGTTCTAGAGCCCGCGAGCCACAACTACTGAGCCCACGTGCCACAACTACTGAGCCTGCGTTCTAGAGCCCGCGAACCACAACTACTGAACCCACATGCCAAAACTACTGAAGCCCGCACGCCTAGAGCCCGTGCTCTGCAACAAGAGAAGCCCGCACACAATGAAGGGTAGACCCCGCTCGCCACAACTAGAGAAAGCCCGCGTGCAGCAACGAAGACCCAATACAGCCAAAAATAAATAAATAAAATTTATTTTTTTTTATTACTAAAAAAAAATAAGTGTAAGCTGAATGCCTGAACGAATGGGTGAGTGTGAATTGCTAATGGAATACAGGCTTGTGCATGGTCAGTCTGCTTGGTTGGATATCCAGATGCTTAAGTGTATCACTGCTAGTATAGAGAAAGCTTCTATCATAGTAATAATGATTAAAATAATAATAAAACAATAATAATAACATCAGCAACTTACTAAGATAACAGTTACTAAGGGTTCACTAGAAGCCAGCTGTGACCCCAGCACCGGCATTCAATAGGCCATATACTCCTGCCAACAACCCTAATGATTTGTATTAGATGCAGAAAATGGGGAGGGTTCTGAAGCTTATTTGAGGTGGCACAGATGTAAGGAGTGGAGCCAGGATGTGAGCTAGGCTGTCTGGCTGTAGAGCCACCACTGTTAACCTCTCTGCTGTACCCACGCTGTCAAAAGAGCAGGCCCCCTGTCCAGAACACTCCTGTGTCCCAGACCTGTGCTAAGTACTTTCCCAGCATCATCTTCCAGAACCTTCCTCATCACTTGAAGCACTCTCCTTGTCCCCACTTTACGGATGAGGAAACTGAGGCTTAGGAACGTGTAGCTGATGGTCTCTTGTCATACAGGTAGCAAAGCACAAGCTCCACCCCGCAATCTGATTCTGGAAGCAGAATCCTAATCCTGCCTCTTCCACCAGGGACATTACTAGCCTCCAGCGTGGCATCTGGGTCTCAGTGCCAACTCCAGAACTGCGCTGAATGGTGTCACTATACACCAGAGAGAGGGCAGGTGAGCTTGGTGATGCAAACCCTTAGGGTCCTCTGCCCCACCTGCCGCAGGCCCTGTTTCCTCGTGGGCAAGTGGACGTGAGGTCACACGCTGCCCTTGCAGCGTTGTTGCAAAGCCCTAGCACAAGCCCCGAGCGCATGGATGGTTCTCCACACCTGGAGATGTTGATCTTCTTCCGCTTCTTCAAGACCAACCCCCACTCCTCTCGAAGCCGCAGCTTCACACTTTGAAAGCCCACAAATTCCTCTTTCTTGTGGGACCTCCCCTTGATCTTTCAGAATAAGCCACCAGGAGGGCCCCGCGTTTCCCACACTGGTCTCCTTCAGTGTCCTGAGCATGGGGACCCTTATTTCTTGGGGGGGGTGTATGCCTCTCATCCCCTAGCACAGAGCCTTGCACAGAACAGGAGCTCAGCATGTATCTGCATATGTGGACAGATAAGTGAGCATGGGAAGCGGGTGCAAAGCAAAAAATAACGTTTGCTCCAGGGGAGGAACAGCAACTAAGGGGGTCCCTATCTATGCACTGGAGGAGCTCCAGGAAGCCCTCTCCACCCTTGATAAGCCCTGCAGACTCACCACGCAGGTTCCCCTTCTCCATCACTTAACTGCGGGAATGTCGGCACGTTCCTTACCTCCTGGTGCCTCGCTGTCCCTGCTTGTAAAATGCAATTGCTACGAGGATTGGGATAAAGCACATCCAGAGTTTGGTCCGCACTAAGCTTTTCGTAGGTTGCGTAATGCATACATGCATTTCTGTGGATCGAAGCCATGGTGTGCAGGCATCAGTAGGACCGGTTGTCAGGGCTCCATGTGAAATGTTCAGGAATTGTACCGGCCGGTTTTGAAACATAGCCATCACTGAAAATCGAGTTGTATAAAAGTACAATTAAATAAACTGTATTAAAAACGAAGCTCCTAAGAACAAACTACTGGTTACCTGTGAGGAACGGGGTAAGAGGGGCAAGCTAGGGCTTGGGAGTGGGAGGTACAAACTGTTGGGTGGAAGAGAGACTCAAGGATGTATGTACGACACGGGGAACAGAGCCAACACTTTGTAATAACTGTCGATGGAAAGTAACCTTTAAAAATTGTGTAAACATTTTAAGAAAACAAAGGTCATAATCAAAACTCATCACTTCCCCAAAATTATTCTGTAGGTTGATGTTATCTGTGCTCTTGAGATTATTCACATCGTTGTATCCAAAAGGGGGAAGTATTACATACCATACGCCTCAGATGCCTTCTCAACTCTGGTTCAGAGTCCTCATGTTGGCAGTTTGAACTCTATTATGTTGGGAATCTTTTATTTTATTTATTTTATTTTTTAAAAATTTTTATCGGAGTGCCGTTGCTTTACAATGTTGTGTTAGTTTCTGCTACACAGCAAAGGGAATCAGTTATATGCATACATATATCCCCTCTTTTTTGGATTTCCTTCCCATTTAGGTCACCACGGAGCACTGAGTAGAGTTCCCTGTGCTCTACAGCAGGTTATCTGTTTTATACATAGTAGTGTATATATGTCCATCCCAGTCTCCCAATTCATCCCATCCCGCCCCCCACCCCGTGGTATCCGTAAGTTTGTTCTCTACGTCTGTGTCTCTATTTCTGCTTTACAAATTAGTTTATCTGGACCGTTTTTTCTAGATTCCACATATAAGCGATACTACACGATCTTTGTTTTTCTCTTTCTGACTTACTTCACTCTGTATGACGGTCTCTAGGTCCGTCCACGTCTCTGCAAATATTTTACATGACAGAAATTAACAGACACCGCAAAGCAAGACGTTGGTCCCCTCCCCAGCCCCTCATTCCGCCGCCCTTCAGTCAGCTGGTTGGTAAACGTTTACCAGTACATCACTGGATGAAGTCGTTGCTGGTTCCAAACTGTCCCCTTTCAAATGCAGAGACCTGCCCCTCCGGAAGGACATTTTGAGCTGCTTTCATCATTAACTTCTCGGTGTGGGAGATTTTTTTTTAACGTCTTTATTGGAGTATAATTGCTTTACAATGGTGTGTTAGTTTCTGCTTTATAACAAAGTGAATCAGTTATACATATACATATGTTCCCATATCCCCTCCCTCTTGCGTCTCCCTCCCACCCTCCCTATCCCACCCCACTAGGTGGTCACAAAGCACCCAGCTGATCTCCCTGTGCTCTGCGGCTGCTTCCCACTAGCTATCTACCTTACATTTGGTAGTGTATATATGTCCATGCCTCTCTTTCACTTTGTCACAGCTTACCCTTCCCCCTCCCCATATCCTCAAGTCCATTCTCAAGTAGGTCTGTGTCTTTATTCCTGTTTTACCCCTAGGTTCTTCATGACATTTTTTTTCTTCTTAAATTCCATATATATGTGTTAGCATACGGTATTTGTCTTTCTCTTTCTGACTTACTTGACTCTGTATGACAGACTCTAGGTCTATCCACCTCATTACAAATAGCTCAGTTTCGTTTCTTTTTATGGCTGAGTAATATTCCATTGTATATATATGTGCCACATCTTCTTTATCCATTCATCCGATGATGGACACTTAGGTTGCTTCCATCTCCTGGCTATTGTAAATAGAGCTGCAGTGAACATTTTGGTACATGGGTGTGGGAGATTTTATTGGCTCACAGATCTGGCCAAAGTTTTGAACTGGGGCGAGGGCAGAGGGGAACGTGGAGGAGGGAGGGTTCCAGTCAGAGACTGCTGCTCTAGGGAAGAGCTTTAGCAGGAGCTGGTGGGAGAGGCAGCTGGCACATGGGCTTTGCAGATTTCCCAGGAGCGCGCTGACCCCGCAGGGCCTTCCCAGCCTTCCCCCCCTCCCATTATTCCTGCGTGCTGGCCGCCTCTCCCGCCCAGACCTCCGCCTGCTCGGCCGGGACCCCTTACTTCTTCTTGTCATCACTGTTCTCGGGGGAGATCGAACAGCAGTTCTCAGATATTAAAAGGGCTATTATATAGGAAGGATAACAGCCGTGGGAAGAAGTTCCTGGAAGAGAGAGTTCAGTCCAATTAAAGAAAGAATCTTTTTTAGTAGCTAGAGGTGAACTCCCAGGAAACAGGCTTTCTCCTACAATAAACTTCTTCAGAGAGTTGGAGCAGAACCCTGGGCTGTCGGAAGAGGATACTGGAGAAGGCATCTGGGCTTTGTGAGTGACGTACTAAGGCCACGTTTTAAGTCTAAGACAGTGGTTCTCAGTTTGGGGTGGGGGACGATTTTGCTCCCCAGGGGAACTTTGAAATTGTCTGAAGACGTTTTTGGTTGTCACAGTGCCACTGGCGTCCAGTGGGTAGAGGCCGGGGGCCGGTGGGAGGCAACCACATGCACAGAAGGCCCTCACAGCAGGGATGTACCCATCCCCAAATGTCAGCAGGGCCACAGCTGAGAAATCTGCTCTAGGATGTAATGAACCCTCTGTCTCAGGCCTTCATCAGATGACCCAGAAGAATTTTGGGTTCTCAAACTGTTGATTCTCAAACAGAAACAGACCCACAGACTTAGAAAACAAGCTTATGGTTACCAAAGGGGAAAGGCGGGGGGAGGGATAAACTGGGAGTTTGGGATGGACATGGACACACGGCTGTATTTAAAATAGATAACCCACAGGGACCTGCTGCAGAGCACAGGGAACTCGGCTCAATACTCTATAATAGCCTAAATGGGAAAAGACTTTGAAAAAGAATAGATATGTGTATAACTGAATCACTTTGCTGTACACCTGTAACGAACACAAATTTGTTAATCAACGCTACTCCAATATGAAATAAAAATTTTTTAAAACTGTCGATTCTCTGCTTTCCCAGCATCATGCTGAATTACATTAATGCACTGAATGTGCAGGTGAGGGGAGAGGTTTCTGAGGGTCAGCAAAGCAGTTTTCCTTTCTCATTCCTCTTCCTTTTGATTTTTATCCACTCTTCCTTTTATAGCAGCTGTATATCATATTTATAGCATGTAACGTTTCCAGGTTACATCTGAGACGTCAAGTCAAAAAAAGATGGCCTCTCCCTGGATCCTTGGAGATTTCTCTTCATATTGAGGAGACAGAGATCGACACATGGTGGGTTGGTTTCATTTTAGAAATGGACAACAGGATGATTCAAGAAGGTAGAGTCCACCCAGCTATACCTTCTAGACCTAGAATAATGGTCAGATTGGCTGCATGGTGAGGCCTTGGAAGGCACACCTGCTTGTTTTATTTCCCATAGTCTTATATCAAAGTATTACTATTTCAGAGATCCTTGTCTCCTTGATCTGGAGCCTTGGGTGACATTGTCTGACTTCAGAAGTGACAGCCTTATGGGGGCATGCCTGTCTTCACATTTCCAAGACTGACACCATTGGTGAATTAGGCAAGATCTGGGGAAATCTAATATTTCTCAAGCAGAAGAAAAGTAATTAAGGGAACACAAAATTGGACACTAAGAATGAAAATAAATTGGGTGGAAATGGACCCAATGTGTATCTACAAGCGAAGAGGCCAAGAGTCACCCCTCCTGACAAATCAGGCATCTTCCCTCTCAGATGGTTACCCTAATGGATTTTCCAAATCCTTGCCTTGCGGATACTGTGGGGCAGTGAGACTTTGAAAAGACTTACTACTTCTGTTTCCTCGACAGCATGCCCACCTTTCTTTCCCTCTCACCTCTGTATATTCTTACCACCTTTGAAGAAACAATGACAACTAAATTACACTGTAGGAAGGGAGGTTTTGACAGGGAGGGCCCCTCAGTCCTTGGGCAGCCCAGGGAAAGTTCTGGCTATCATTTGATCTCATTGTGTGAACCTAGTGTTTGCAGAGAATTTACAACACCTGCCGAGATAATTGCAGATTCTCCAGGATGTATTTTTAGATGCTTTACATACACGTGCGTGTGTGCACATACCCAAGTCAGCACTTTGAGTGCTGGAACTAGTGTGAAATCCAAGAAAAAAAGAATATCAAGGACATCATGCTCCCGAGGGTGTGAATTTCTACTCTAGTCTGCAAACTTATTACTTAAACCCAGTTGACAGCAAGAGGGAGAAAGTGGGCACCAGGACTTTCTGGAAATGCAGGAGGCACAGATCAGGGCAACTTGAGGGCTGGTTGCTTTGCTCGGAGCTGAGAGGAGATGCCTCATTGATCAGTTTCCTGCCGTGGCCGTGCACCCAGCATGGGGCCGGTATTTGGTTCCACGGAGCTCAGTGAGCTTTGCTTCCTTGTTTCCCTAACCCTACGCCTCGTTCTAATGAGCCCCTCAAAACCAACCTTTCCAGAGCATTTATTTCACCCCCCTTCCCTGATCACCTTCGTGATGTTCTTCTAGCTCCCAAATGGAGAATTCTGCCAGCATCTAACCACTTCTTAGCAACTTTGCATCAACTACACAAGAATGATCTACTTTTCTCTCTCTCTGGACTTTTGCAATCATAACCAGTTTTGACAACTGCTAACCAAGACACAGAACTTTTTTTTAATTGAAGTAGTTGATTTACAGTGCTGTGTTAGTTGTACAGCAGAGTGATTCAGTTATGCACATAAACATTCTTCATATTCTTTTCCACTGTGGTTTATTACAGGATATTGAATATAGTTCTGTGCCATGCAGTAGTTCCTTTTGTTTATCTATTTTATATATAGTAGTTTGTATCTGCTAATCCCAGACTCCTAATTTATCCCTTCCCTCCCTCTTTCTCCTTTGGTAACCATAAGTCTGTTTTCTGTCTGTGATTTTGTTTTTGTTTCATAAATAAGTTCATTTGTGTAATAGTTTAGATTCCACCTATAAGTGATATCATATGGTATTTGTCTTTCTCTGTCTGACTTACTTCACTTTGTATGAACACCTCTAGGTCCATTCATGTTGCTGCAAATGGCACTATTTCATTCTTCGTTATGGCTGAGTAGTATTCCATTTCAAGACACAGAACCTTAATATCACCCCAGAAAGTTCCCTCATGTCCCTTTGTAGTCAAGGCACACCCTCTCCCTTAGAAGTAATCAGAATGGGACGGATAAATTAGGAATTTGGGATTGACATGGACACACTACTGTATTTAAAATAGATAATCAACAAGGACCTACTGTATAGCACAGGGAACTCTGCTCAATATTCTGTAATAACCTAAATGGGAAAAGACTCTAAAAAAGAATAGAGACCTGTATGGGTAAAACTGAATCACTTTGCTGTACACCTGTAACTAACACATCACTGTTAATCAACTCTAATATAAAATAAAATTTAAAAAAAATTTTAAAGAACTAGTCAGAATAGATCTGATGTCTGTCTTCATGCGTCAGTTTTGCCTGCCCTAGAATTCTGTTCCCATGGCATCAGACCGTATGCACCCTCTGTGTGTGGTATTTTTCACTCAGCGTACTGCTGACATTGGGCCACATTCTTATACATATCAGCACTTCATTCCTTTTCATTGCTGAGTAGTATTCCATCGTATGGCTGTACCACAGTCTGTTTGTCCATTCAGCTGTTGATGGATACCCAGACTATTTCTAATTTTTGGCTATCTTGAAAAAAGCTGAAATAGTCTTTTAGTGGGTCTCCCTACACCTCCAGCCTCACTCCTTGCTGTTTGTAGTCTGTCCACAATGCAATAGGGAAAGTGAGTCCTTTAAAATATTAATATTAAAATATCAGATCATGCTACTCCTCTGCTTAAAATTCTCCCACACTTCCTCATCTCACTCAGACAAGCAAACCTAAAATCCTTTCCATAGCCACCCAGGCCCTACATGATCCGGTCTCTCACAGGGGTCTGACTCCATCTCCTGCTGTTTTCTGTCTGGTTCACTCTGTGCTAACAACACTGCCATTGTGTGAGCAGACCAGTGAAGTTTCTACCCCAGGGCCTTTGTACATGCTGTTCTTCCTGCCAGGAATGCTCTTTCCCCATGTAGCTACAGGGCTCAACCCCTCCTATCATTCAGATTTCACTCTATTAGAGAACTCTTCTCTGATGACTCTGCCTGAGAGGGACTTCACTGGCCTTACTGTCTAGACCTGTACTGTCCATAAAGTAACCACTAGCCACACATGTCTAATTAAGTTAAAACTACTTAAAGTTTAAATCACAGTTCTTCCATTGCATAGGTACATGTCAAGTGTTCAGTAGCCGCATGTGCTGTGGTAGGCAGATACATGTGTACAGCTGGCTCTCTCACTGGGAAAAACAAAGCCCCGATTTCTAGTACTTGCCAATTCCCATGGTGTACATACTCCCACCGTAGCTGATTTCAAAGATGGCTGTATTTACCCACTGCTTGCAAATTGTGGCTTGTGGTTACCACACTGAACAGTGCAGACTATGGAACATCTCCATCATCTCAGGAAATCTCATTGGGCAGCTGTCCTTCGAATGTTTACCGTGATCAATGGATCAATTAATTGCATTCATGATCACCTGCCAAATTAAATATTTCTATACATTTGCTTGTGTTCTGCTCCAACAACTAGAAGCCCCCTCTCTGCAAATGACAGAAATGTTGTCTGCAGCACCTGGGACATGGAGGGCTCTTAATATATATTTATTGAATGAATGCTTATGTGTCATCAAGTCCTTTTCCAAACAAATCTGTATCAGGGTAGCTTTTTTTTTTTTTTTTTGTGGTACACGGGCCTCTCACTGCTGTGGCCTCTCCCGTTGCAGAGCACAGGCTCCGGACGCACAGGCTCAGCGGCCATGGCTCACGGGCCCAGCCGCTCCGTGGTATGTGGGATCTTCCCGGACCGGGGCACGAACCCTCGTCCCCTGCATCGGCAGGCAGACTCTCAACCACTGCGCCACCAGGGAAGCCCCAGGGTAGCTTTTATAAATAAAATTCTCTTTTCAGTTCTCACCTGAGTGCCATCTGTCCCAGCTACATTGATGAAGGTTACAGTTGTTCATAACAAGAACTGTCTCTTTATCCACAAATACATGTAAAGGGTCCCCTGCAAGGCTGTTAACTCGAGGTACCTTGGAGAGCTCCAAACCACACAGTTCCTTGGAAAGACCAAGGATTCAGAGTAACAGGGCTGGTCCCTGAAAGAGCAGATGCCTTGTCTCAGCATCCCCCCCAACTTTCCTCCCTCCTGCATCCCCTCCCCATCAGCACGTACTCTAAGCATATTCTCCTGCTGCATGTGGGTTGCCAAGGCAGATGCTGACACCATGAAGTGATGAGGTTGTAGCTCGTCATGGCAGCCCATCTTTTCGTTGTCTCCTTGCTGGCCATGCTCACGCTGAAGTAAAGAGGAGGGGAAGGGAGAAAAGGAGAAGAAAAACATCAGAGAAGAAAAACTGAAAAAGGCATGGACTCTTATCATGGATTGTGTACAGCAGATCATAACGGCTGTAGCACCAAGACTACGCAGGCTGCTGTCATGGTATCGTGACATCTGTGGGATGGAGATTGAACTGAGCAGTTGTGAGAAGGAGTGAGGGGCAGACTTGTGAGATGTAAACACAAGCTGGTGCCAACAGAAATCATAGGTGTACGAGAACGTGTAAAATCTTTGTACTGTGAACATCTTAAGCATGATGGACTAGGCACACAAAGAACATGCCTGTGTTAAAGGGCCACTAAGGAAATAGAGTGGTAACTGGGATTTTTTACAACATCCTGAAACATGATTTTCGAGCAAACAAGAGATCTAAAGAACCTAGAGGTCCATATTTGTACCCCACCAAGACTTTAGTGTTTGAAAGTGTGTCATAACCCTCAAAAGACTGGGTACCATTGCCTTACAGCCTAAGACTGGGCCTTAGGCCTTACAGCCTAAGACTGGGTGTCCTCATTTTATCCATTACTTCTAAATAGAATTCAATCTGAATTCCAATTAAGGGGATGATGTGTGAAGCCATGAGAATCAGGGGAAGGCTGGTGGGGGAGGTGTTGGGGAAAAGAAAGTCCTTATATCACTCTATCTTGGTGAACATTCAGTTCTCTGAATCAAATGTCCATGAAAAGAAATGGATTTTGAGCCAAGAGCTGGGATTGACTCAAGAACTAGCTCAGGGCAAGGTTAATTCTAGATCCCACGTTGTGTTTGGCTTATGTTTTAGAAACTAGCCTGTCTCTTCAGTGGTCAGAAGTTCCAGAAGGCTTTCTTTCCCTCACTTTGCCTTAGAAACTCCCCCGATATGCCCAGAGAACATCTGGGCCACCATAATGTCTTCCAAGACCATGTGAAACACAAGCCCTCCCCTTCCCATCATTGGAAAGAATGACTTAGTGGGTGGACCTTGCGTCTCAGTGGAGCCAGCTAGAGGCAGAACAGGCTCCAGGAGATCCACACTGGTGGAATGATGGGACAAATTGATTGTCACATCGGATAATGGCAGGTCACCACAAATTCTCTTTATCAAGAGTATCTGGAGCCACTTTGTTTGTTTGTTTCTTTGTTTTTGTGGTACACGGTCCTCTCACTGTCGTGGCCTCTCCCATTGCGGAGCACAGGCTCCGGACGCGCAGGCTCAGTGGCCATGGCTCACGGGCCCAGCTGCTCTGCAGCATGTGGGATCTTCCCGGACCGGGGCACAAACCCGTGTCGCCTGCATCGGCAGGCGGACTCTCAACCACTGCACCACCAGGGAAGCCCTGGAGCCACTTTAAGGCAGATATACCTACTGGTCAGTTCTAAATAACAAACCAGTCACAATATAAAAAGCCTAAGTAGTGGAGTGGGAAGAATATTGATTATAAATTAGAAGAATGAGGGTTTCAGAACTAGCTCTGGTCCTATCTGATGATATGATTCTAGAAAAGTCCCTAAGTCCCAGTTGTTAAATCTGTGTAATACAGATAATAGTATCTTGTCCTTCCATCCCATGGGATAATTTATCAATGCTAATCATTTTCCTTTCTTTATTGATTACCATGTGCCAGGGACTCTCACCACTTCGCTTCATTTAATTCATAGCTATATGAGCTCGTCCAGTTAAAATACCCATTTTTCAGATGAGAAAATTAAGGCTGACTTTTGATGACTCACCTACAGAGCACAGTCAGGTAGATGTGGAACTGGTGTCCAACCCAGCGTTACTGACTCAAAAGACCATATTTTAACCACAGTGCTATTCCCTTGCCCGGGGCGGGAAACAGAAGGGAGGTGTGAAGAGAACCTATGGGCAAAACAAAACAACCTGCCCTGTGGTAGCGACATTTGTTATCATTGATAAGGACCAGGAGCTTTGGCTGTCTCGAGCCTCCTTTTTTTTTTTCCTTGGAAAACAACTTTGAAGTTGATAGATTTGGCTACAACTGAACATTTTGGGCATCTTAAGAAGTTCAGAATTACTACCTGATTCTGTCCGTAAATTTAGCTTCAAGCCACCCTGCCTTGTTCAGCAGAGAGCCGCACATACGTTCCCAGCAGTGTCCACTGGCTGATTGTACCTAGGGGAGTGAGGGTCAATTGGAGATTAGTCCCTGCACCATTTCTGGGACTTCACTTTGGCTCAGATTTACACTGTAAGCATCCTGATCTACTCCCTATGGGTGGTGGGTGCTCAAGAAGCTTTCCTTAAACCTCTCGGGGGCCTTTTCACCTTGTAATCAACTTGCTCCTGTTCCAGCTCAGGCCCTGGTGTGCTTGACCTTGGCCTCCACACCTCCTCCCTGAGCTGATTCTTGTGTTTTAGACTTAGCACTTATTCACATCATGCTCCTGGACTGCCTTTCTGGCTCCTTCTCAAGGACTTTCGGGTTGTATTAGTGTCACCAGCTCTCCCCTTCTGCTTTGCTCTAGCCGTCAGCTTTACCCTCGTTGTGCTCCCATTGGCTACCTGCCAATGACCTTTGGGGCTCTACTGATCCCCTCTAGGGGATGTTTCAGATGGATTCTTCCAGACCAGTGGTTCTGCACCCTTCTCAATTATCCTTATGGTCTCTGGGCTAACTCGTTAGGATTTATAAGTTCTATAAAGATCTGAAAGTTTTGTTATGTTGTTATGTTAATTAAATGATCTCCTTATATAACTATAATCTCTATAACAGCAGAAACCTTTGTATATATTGCTTACTAGTATCTATAAAATAGAATTTGGATGATCAGGAACAAGACAAGGATGTCTGCTCCCTCAATTTCTATTCAGCATTCTACTGTAGCTTCCAGCCAAGGCAATGAGGCAGGAAAAAGAAATAAAAGATATCCAGATTGGAAAGGAAGGTGCAAAACTATCTTTATGTGCAAATGGCCTGATCATGTATGTAGAGAATCCTAAAAAAATCAATTAAAAAACTATTAGAACTAATAAAAGAGTTCAGCAAAGTTGCAGGATATGAGATCAATATTAAAAATTGGATTTCTATACACTAGCAATGAACATCGGAAAATGAAATTAAGGAAACAATTCCATTTACAATAGCATCCAAAAAATGCCCAGGAATAAATTTTTTAAAAGAAGGGCAAGACGGGCTTCCCTGGTGGTGCAGTGGTTGAGAGTCCGCCTGCCAATGCAGGGGACACGGGTTCGTGCCCTGGTCTGGGAAGATCCCACATGCTGCGGAGCGGCTGGGCCCGTGAGCCATGGCCGCTGAGCCTGCGCGTCCGGAGCCTGTGCTCCGCAACGGGAGAGGCCACAACAGTGAGAGGCCTGCATACCAAAAAAAAAAAAAAAAAAAAAAACCAAAAAAAAAAAAAAAAGAAGGGCAAGACTTGTACTCTGGGTACTACAAGACTTGTACTCTGGGTACTACAAAATATTGTTGAAAGAAGTGAAAGAATAAAAGAATACTTGAATAAATGCAAAGACATCTTGCATTCTGGAACTGGAAGACTTACTACTGTTAAGATGACAGTGCTCCCCCAGATTGATCCACAGATTCAATACAATTCCTGTCAAAATCCCAGCTGCCACTTTTGCAGAAATTTTCAAGCAGACCTTAATATTCATATGGAAATGCAAAGGAACCAGAATAGCGAAAATAATCTTCAAAAAGAAGAACAAATCTTGAAGGATCATACCTCCTGTTTCAAAAACTTAATACAAAGCTTCAGTAAGGTTCATAACACAAGAATTGTGTGGTACCAGCTTAAAGGTAGACATATAGGTCAATGGAATAGAAATGAGTCCAGAAATAAACCCATGGAATTAAGGTCAATTGATTTTCAACAAGGGTGTCAAAACAATTCCATGGGGAAACATGTCTTTCAACAAGCGGTGCTGGGCAACAGGCGATCCTCAGGCCAGAGAACATTCCTTCATCTGGGAACTCTGATGGGACCAACTGTGATGGTTAATTTTATGTGTCAGCTTGACTGGGGCTAATGGGTACCCAGACAACTGGTAAAATATTATTTCTGGGGTGTCTGTGATGGTGTTTCCGGAAGAGATTAGCCTATGAATGCGTAGACCTAGTAAAGAAGATCCACCCCCACCTCCCCAGTGTGGGTGGGCACCATCCAATCCATCTAGGGCTCAAATAGAACAAAAAGGTAGAGGAAGGGAGAATTCTCTTTCCCTCTTCTCGAGCTGAGGCGTCCATGTTCTCCTGCCCTCGGACATCAGAGTTCCTGATTCTCTGGCCTTTAGACTCTTGGAAATTATACCACCACCAGCACCCCCAGGATGTTGGACTCAGACTGAATTATACCCCCAGCTTTTGTGATTCTCCAGCTTGCAGAGGACAGAGAGTGGGAATTCTCAGCCTCCATCATTGTGTGGGCCAATTGCCATAATAAATCTCCTCTTAAAAATCTATAGCTAAGACTACTGGTTCTTTTCCTATGAAGACCCCTGACTAATCCACCAATGGGTGACACTCACCCAGAGACGCCACCACTTGTGGTGGAGGGCTTCTCAGCTTCTGCCTAAGCAGGGGTGCTGCCTTCTTTTTCAGAGAAAGCACACGTCCATAGAACTTTCCATCCGCTCTGTTCTCCTGAGTGCTCCCAGTTCAGTCCCACTTAACCAGTCACAGAGCATTATAGGAGGCTCTGTCAATCGGAGATTGGAATAATAGCACTGCCATTACCCTCAAGCAGTGTTGAAACATGAAGGGTAAAGTGTGTCTCATTATTCAGGTTTTCAGAAGTGATGGCATCGAGCCAGAATGGTCCCATTAACTCTCAAGGCCTTACTTTTGATGCTCTCTACCTGTAAATAATAATTTCTTTTCAAGGAAATGAAGAAAAGTTGAAGGCTATCATTGACCTCAAAACAGCAGAGTTTCTCACATTCAAAGAGGCATTATCTGCCGATGAGGCTTTCCGAGTTTCTCTGATGAGAGTCTGATGTACAGTTTGTAGAGTCAAAAAAATTCTCCCACTTTTGATTCAGAATGATAAAGAATTCAAAATGCAGGCAAGGAGCAGAAGCTTCTGGTCCTGTTGGGAACAGCCGGATGACATGTTTCTGGGCCTGACTCCTGCCAACTTCTGCGGTAGTCTTTTCCTTCCAATGGACCACTTATTTATGCCTTTGGGCCTTAGTTGATGTATCTATAAATTGAGGAATTGAGCTAGACTCTAAAACATATGATCCTGAACTTCAGTTTTCAGATCTTTTTATATTGGCATAATCTTAGTTTGGTGCATTAAATCTACAGCAATAATAGCAACTGCTAACATTTATTGGGTGGTTACAATGTGCTTACTCTATCCTTTATCCTTTGGTCCCCTCAGCAATGCTGTGAGGGAGATTCTGTCATTTGCTCCATTACACAGATGAGGACGTGAGTGCTCAGAGAGGTTAAGTACCTTGCCCAAGCTCACACAGCTATTAAGTGTCAGAGCTGGCATTCAAACCTAGATCTAAGTACCAAGTCTTGACTATGGTCTAACTATCTACTGCTATTGAGCAAATTACCCCAAAACTTAGAGGCTCACAAGAATGCAATCATTTTATTATCTCTCATGGTTTATGTGTGTTGGGAATTTGGGAGGGGTTTGGCTGGGTAGCTTAGCTCATGGTCCCTCTCCAGTGCCTGGAACTGGAACCAGAACAGCTGGAAACTACTGGGCTCTCTCCTCTCTCTCTCTTCCCTGCCTTCCTCCCAAGTATCTCAGGGCCTTTCCTGTGGTCTTTGCATGTGCGTTAGTGGGTCTCCCTCATGACGTGGTGCCCTCAGGGAAAGTCAGACTGTGTATATGGCAGCTCAGGGGCTCCAAGAGCAAGTGAACTCAGGGACAAATTAGAATCGAATAGCCTTATGTGGTACATATATACAATGGAATACTACTCAGCCATAAAGAAGAATGAAATAATGCCATTGGCAGCAACATGGATGCAACTAGAGATGATCATACTATGTGAAGTCAGTCAGAGAGAGAAAGACAAATACCATGTGATATCACTTATAGGTGGAATCTAAAATATGACACAAATGAACTTATCTGTGACACAGAAACAGACTCACAGACGTAGAGAACAGACTTGTGACTGCCAAGGGGGAGGGAGACTGGGGGAGGGATGGATTGGGGGTTTGGGGTGAGCAGATGCAAACTATTATATACTGAATGGATAAACAGCAAGGTCCTACTCTAGAGCACAGAGGACTATATTCAACATCCTGTGATAAACCATAATGGAAAAGAATATGAAAAAAGAATATATATATACATTCTTTGCTGTACAGTAGAAATTAACACAGTATTATAAATCAATTATACTTCAATAAAAAAATACTGATGAAAATAGAGTAGCTTTTTATGACCTAGCCTTGGAAGTCACACACAACATTCCTTAAAGCAGCACCAACACGCTCATTTGGTCCAGAGTTGAAAGAGCCCACCCATTTTGAACAGATGGGACATAGACTCCCACCTCTCCATGGGAGGATTGTCAAAACCCCATTTTAAGGTGAATACGTGCAATGGAAGTAATGGCTGGGCTGTCTTTGGAGAACGCGGTCTGCCACAATTCCTGCGTTAGTCTGCTGGGGATGCCGTGACAGAATACAGCAGGCTGGTGGGCTTAAAGAACAGAAATTTAGTTTCTCATTGTTCTGGAAGTCCAAGATCTAGGTGCCAGCAGGGTTGGTGTCTGGTTCTCTCTTGGGGTTGTGATGGCCGCCTTCTCGCTATGCCCTCACATGACCTTTCCTCCAGGTGCATGTGGAGAGAGAGCTCTTGGGTGTCTCTTCCTTGGAAAGCCTCCTACCTCAGAATGGACTGCATTCTGCTGCCTGTAACCCAACATCAAGCAGCGGCAGCTTAAGTGCTGCAGGTCTTGTTAGTCAGTGTGTTTATTCTCCTATAACAAGAAGTCTGGAGGTGAGCCATTCGGGGCTGGCGCAGCTGCTCAGAATGTTCTCAAGGACGCGATCTCCTTCAGTCTCTCTGCTCCCACATCGTTAATGTGTGGTTTTCATTCTCACAGTCAGCACGTTGCTGACCCACCTCTAGACCTCATGCCCACATTCCAGGTAGAGGAGAAGAAGTGCAGAGGGGTTTGCGGTCCTCCTGCCTCAGCACCCACGTCTCTTATCTGTTCAGCTCTTCAGCCAGCATTTCCAAGAGCAAAATCCTGCAAACCAAAAAGACATTACTTGTTTGTTTGGGTTTTTTCCCCCCCACCAAAGGAGCAGATACTCAGTTTGACATATGGGAGATGGGCTTTGGTTTCCCTTGCAGAGTTCTAGTCAGAAGAAACCAAGGAGGGGGTCTGCCATGGCTGCAGAAACCACCTCAAGGTCTCCCAGGTTTCCTCCTTTACAAGACTTGGAAGTAGAGGGAGGCCGTGGTGGGAGTGGGTTCTGTGGGGAGAACACAGAAATAACATGTGAGAGTCATCAAGTTTAAGTTGAGGCACGGTCGCCTGAGACCAGTGCCCGCAGCTTTGCGGACATCTGTTGCTCTCCCCTGCCCGGCTACACCCTCTTTCTTCTGAAAAGGCCCCCTCCCTGCGTCTGCTGGTGGTGCCCACCCCTCCCCGACTCCCTGTGACTCTGGGGCTTCTGTCTTCACCACCAGATGAAGTGGCATTGGCCAGTCAACGTGTTTCCTTCCCATTAGCTGCTGAGTCTGCTTCTGAAATGGGCACGTGCCCTAAGTCAGAGCAAGCGGAATCCTGGTGACTACTTTATAGGTGTAATTGTGACCTGGATGTCTCAGTAAGACTCCATTCTGGGATTTCTTCCATAGGTGGTAGGAAAAGAACACTTTCTTTCCACCAGGATTATGAAGTGGGGGTTGCCGCTTCCCCTGCTTCCTAAAAAGATCGTGTCCCAAAGCCTGTCCAGAGGAAAGCAGCGTCAAGAGAAGGAGTTCAAGTCCTGATGACCTGCTGGGCCCCATTTTTTCCTTAAATCAGTCTGCATTGGACTTCTGATGCTTACAACCAAAAAACATTCCCCTGAAACACAGGGTGCCCTCCACGCACCGTGGGTGACCCCCTCCTGTTTTATGTTTGATTCCATTCCTTCCATACTTCACCTGGAGCCCTAATTGTGCTTGAGAAACGTCGGACCACACAGGAGAGGAATGTGATAATGAGATTTTAGGATCAAGAGAGAGAAGAAACGGAAACCCTTGCGATTGTGTGTGACTTTTTACAGGCTGTTTTTTTTTTTTTTTTTTTTACATCTTTATTGGAGTATAATTGCTTTACAATGGTGTGCTGGTTTCTGCTTTATAACAGAGTGAATCAGTTATACATATACATACGTTCCCATATCTCTTCCCTCTTGCGTCTCCCTCCTTCTCACCCTCCCTATCCCACGCCTCTAGGTGGTCACAAACCCCCGAGCTGATCTCCCTGTGCTATGCGGCTGCTTCCCACTAGCTATCTATTTTACGTTTGGTAGTGTATAATACAATCCTACCTTAAGAAACAGGAAACATCTCGAATAAACAACCTAACCTTGCACCTAAAGCAATTAGAGAAAGAAGAACAAAAAAACCCCAAAGTTAGCAGAAGGAAAGAAATCATAAAAATCAGATCAGAAATAAATGAAAAAGAAATGAAGGAAACAATAGCAAAGGTCAATAAAACTAAAAGCTGGTTCTTTGAGAAGATAAACAAAATTGATAAACCATTAGCCAGACTCATCAAGAGAAAAAGGGAGAAGACTCTAATCAATAGAATTAGAAAGGAAAAAGGAGAAGTAACAACTGACACTGCAGAAATACAAAAGATCATGAGAGATTACTACAAGCAACTCTATGCCAATAAAATGGACAACCTGGAAGAAATGGACAAATTCTTAGAAAAGCACAACCTGCCAAGACTGACTCAGGAAGAAATAGAAAATATGAACAGACCAATCACAAGCACTGAAATTGAAACTGTGATTAAAAATCTTCCAACAAACAAAAGCCCAGGACCAGATGGCTTCACAGGCGAATTCTATCAAACATTTAGAGAAGAGCTAACACCTATCCTTCTCAAACTCTTCCAAAATACAGCAGAGGGAGGAACACTCCCAAACTCATTCTACAAGGCCACCATCACCTTGATACCAAAACCAGACAAAGATGTCACAAAAAAAGAAAACTACAGACCAATATCACTGATGAACATAGATGCAAAAATCCTCAACAAAATACTAGCAAACAGAATCCAACAGCACATTAAAAGGATCATACACCATGATCAAGTGGGGTTTATCCCAGGAATGCAAGGATTCTTCAATATACGCAAATCAATCAACGTCATACACCATATTAACAAATTGAAGCAGGCTGTTTCTTTTTATAAGCCCAAACCATTCCTGAGGCCGCGTCTTTCAGATGAGACTCCAAAGGACAGGATTTCTCTCGAGGCATTGTCTGCGTGCTTCATTTCCCTGGATTGTCTTTTAGAAAAAGCTCCAGAAATGTCAGTGAGAAAGCTTTGAAAATTCTCCAACTCTTGCGGAGATGGGATACGACTCGGAGCCTCTGTCTGTTTCTTTCTTTGGTTACTTTTCAGGGATGCTAGCTCAGACAGTCATCCTAAATCATCAGATTGTTTAAACGTTTTATGTTTCAAAAGGTGTGGAAAAAAATCTCCTGCTGAGAAATCCATGATAAAGTGAGCAAACTCTCCTAGGAGCATGTTTTGAAGGAGAAAGGGATCCCGGAGACTCTCTAAGTTTCTCTGTGGGTGATCGCACCTTTTGATTGCCATCAATAGGAAATTGACTGTGGGTTGGGAAGTTGAGGGAATTAACAAACTGTCCGTGGAGATGGTGACACTCACCAGATGTAGCGCTAATCGGTTTAGTGCATCCAGATACCAGCGTATTGTCAGATCTCTGGATACTTGTGGAATGTGAACAGTGCTGCAGCTCCATCAGTTTTTTTTTTTTTTTAACATCTTTATTGGAGTATAATTGCTTTACAATGGTGTGTTAGTTTCTGCTGTATAACAAAGTGAATCAGCTATACATATACATACATCCCCATATCCCCTCCCTCTTGCGTCTCCCTCCCACCCTCCCTATCCCACCCCTCTAGGTGGTCACAAAACACCGAGCTGATCTCCCTGTGCTATGCGGCTGCTTCCCACTAGCTATCTATTTTACATTTGGTAGTATATATTAGTCCATGCCACTCTCTCACTTCGTCCCAGCTTACCCTTCTGCGCTGCTTTATCTGTGAGTAACCCCGCTTCGTGACCCTTGAGACGCAGAGTTCATGACTGTTTTATCCTCTCAACAGTAGAGGCAGGGGAAAGAAGAGGGCGGGTGTCAGGGGCTCTGGTGCCCAGGCTGTGTGCACAGCCCCTTCCCTGTGGCCACCACAGATGTCCTGCTTCACTCCCCAGCCTCTCTGCAGAGTGGTCCTGGCTCGGAACGCCCCAAAGACCTCCTTGTGTGGAGCTTCTTTCTAACCAGTCCCCCTCCTACCTCCCCTGATCCCCCGTCTCCTTCTGAAGAGCAGCTGTCCTTGTCAGCTGAGTGCCACCCCAGCTGCTGGTTCCTGTGCCTCATCCCTTTCCTCAGCCATCTGGTCTGGAACATGAGACACGATGGGCTGGGCGCTGTCACGCTCTCCCTCGAGGCTGCCTGTGAGCGGAGCTGGCCTCCACTCTTATCCCAGAGGGCCAGTCCACCCCGTCTCAGATAGTTGTGCACCAGCTGACTTTCTGGAGTTGTCAGGCAGCTCAGAGCCTGATGGGAGACTAAAGAACATTCTTTTCTCTTTGGGTTTGTTTTGTAAACCAACGCTCCTACCAAGGCCTTTCTGTGCAAATAAATTCCCAGTTGAAACACCAGCCTCTCGATTCCTGATATGGGCCTTGCTTGCTTTCTAAAAATCTTTCCATGTGCTTATTTAGTTCTTAGGAGTCTTTTACCAGCGTGTAACACACCTCCAGAAAAGGGCACAAATCTTAGGTGGGCAGCTTCCAGTTTTTGTAAAGTGAACACTCATGTAGCCAGAATCCACTGCAAGACGCAGAATATAACCAAAGCCTCCAAAAGCCACCTCATACCCTTCTAGTCACTTCCAATCGCCGCCCCCCCCGCCATGTCCCTGTCAAAGTAACCATCATTTTACTTTTTTCTTCCAGTTTTTTTTTCATCCAGGATATTATGGACATACAGCACTGTATAAGTTTAAAGTCTACAGCATAACGATTTGACTTACATACATCACAAAATGAACCCCATGATACGTTTGGTGAACATCCATCATCGTATATAGATATAAAATTAACGAAATAGATAGAAATTTTTCTTGTGATGATAACTCTTTAAGATTTGTTCTCTTAACAGCTTTCATGCGTAGCATACAGCAGTGATTATTGTTTATCATGTTTCACATTCCCTAGTACTTACCGTATAACTGGAAGTTTGCGCCTTTTGACTGCCTTCACCCAGTTCCCCTCCTCTCACCCTCCACCTCTGATAACCACAGGTCTGATCTCTCTTCTATGAGTTGGCTAGTTTGTTTCATTGGCCTACAACACTGTGTTAATTCCCGGCATACAACATGGTGCTTAGATACTTCTGTACATTTCAAAGTGATCACCATGATAAGTCTAGTTCTCATCTGGCACCATACACAGATGTTACATTACTTTTGACTATATTCTCTACACTGTACACTTCATCCCCATGATTCGTTTGTTTTTAATAAGTGAAATTTTGTACCTCTTACCTTCCTCCACCCATTTCACTCTTCTCCCCCACCTCCTCCCTTCTGGCAGCCGCCTGTTTGTTCTCTGTATCCGTGACTCTGCTTCAGCTTTGTTATGTTCGTTCATTTGTTTTGTCTTTTAGATTCCGCGTAAAAGTGAAATCATACAGTATGTGTCTTTCTGTGTCTGACTTATGTCACTTAGCCTAATACCCTCTAGGTCTATCCCTCTATGTTGTCACAAATGGCATGATTTAATTTTTTTAATGGCTGAGTAGTATTCCATCATATACATGTACCACAACTTCTTTATCCACTCATCTGTGGATGGGTGTTTAGTTGCTTTCATCTCTTGGCTATAGTGAATAATGCTACAGTGAACATTGGGGTGCATATATCTTTTCAAATTCATGTTTCTGTGTTCTTCGGAGAAAGTAACCATTATTTTAAAGAAAGTATAATGCACGTGGTGGACTCTCCTTTTCAAGATGTATTAATCCATAGTTAAAACTTACTGAGATCTTACTATGTGGCAGGTTCCACGAACACAACATAAGTTAACTCATTTTATCTTTAGAGCCATTTCCTGGAGTAGGTTATGATACTATTTTTAATTATTAGTCTCATTTAACAGATAACGAGACAGATGCAAGAAATTGTCCTTCTATTTTCTCACTAGCTTTTTTTTTGTTTTTGGCTGCATTGGGTCTTTGCTGCTGCGTGCGGGCTTTCTCTAGTTGCGGCAAGTGGGGGCTACTCTTCGTTGTGGTGCGCGGGCTTCTCGTTGCAGTGGCTTCTCTTGTTGCAGAGCACAGGCTCTAGGTGCGCGGGCTTCAGTAGTTGTAGCTCGCAGGCTTCAGTAGCTGGGGCTCGTGGGCTCTAGAGTGCGAGCTCAGTAGTTGTGGCACCTGGGCTTAGTTGCTCCGTGGCATGTGGCATCTTCCCGGACCAGGGCTCGAACCCGTGTCCCCTGCATTGGCAGGCGGATCCTTAACCACTGAGCCACCAAGGAAGCCCTCTCACTAGCTTTTTAAACTAGCTTTACAACTTTTAACAGATTTAATTTTATTAGAAAACTTTTATTTGTTTCCTTTTAAGTAAGTGTGCAGTTTTTATTTATTCTTTTTTTTTTTTCACCGTTAAAGAGTTGATACCTTTGAGAGGTCATAAGAACTTACCAGAATGTTCGAAGTTATCCCATCAGATATTGAAGGAAGGATCTCCCCTACAGAGGAAGTTGATGTATGCAAGGTAGATGCTGATGGGAAAGACCCAGGGTCAGAGAAAAGGAGCCTTTAATCCCGGATGTCTCACGAGGCACTCAGGCCAACTCCAGTTCATCCTTCAAGGTTGAGCTCAATGTCATACCTTCCCTGGCCCACCCTTGCTCCTACTCCACCTCAGCCCCCCAGCTTTCCCTCGTAGAGCAGCTGTCCCCAACATTCTTGGCCCCCGGGACCGGTTGAGCGGTTTCATGGAAGGCAGTTTTTCCCCGGACAGGGTAGGGGGGATGCTTCAGGTGGTAACGCGAGTGACGGGGGGCGATGAGCCGCGGCAGGTGACGCTTCGCCCACTTGCCCGCCACTCCCCTCCTGCTGTGCGGCCCGCTTCCTAAGAGGCCCCTAACCCCGGGGGTCGGGCACCCCTGTCTAGAGGATCCCACGGCACCCTGTATTTCTACCTCACGGAATTGCTCACCCACATAGCTGAGTTTCATGGTTATTTGTCTCCCAAAAAAGAGCAGACTTTATGAGGGCTCCTGGGGGATGAGTTCACCTCTGTCCATCTGGTACCCAGGCCACAGTGGGGCCTCAGAAGATGTCTGTGGGATGAATGCATGAGAATGAGAAAGAGGATGAGAAAGGAGAGAGTTGTGGGTTGGTCTGGGTGTGTGAGGACCAAGCTGACCCAGTGGGGAGCGTCTGGATGACTCAGACATCTTACAGCTAGTAGCTGGGAGAACCAGGCAGGTGTGGACCCTGCAGGGAGACGCCCAGAGGAGGCTAGATGGCTGAGGAGGGGACCATGCCGCTCACAGGGCACACGGGATATTTGGTGATAATCCTTCTCCCAAATAAGGCAGATGATGCTTTCTGTACCATGTCACAGGCCTGAGAACTTTTTCTTGATAAAAAAGAAAAGAATGCGTTCCATTATCAGCAGGTCAAACGGAATGACTTTCTCCCCTTTCCTGTTTTTGTCGCTTTTTGTTTTTCTGCCATGCCACACAGCTTGCAATATCCCAGATCAGGGATTGAACCCGGCCCCTGGGCACTGAAAGCACCAAGTCCTAACCACTGGACCGCCAGGGAATTCCCTGTCACATTTTCATTTTGCCTTGGTCTTCATTGATCAGAGGATAGAGAGGGAAAATAGTAGAAGGAGGCCTAGTGAAGGGTGCAGGAAGGTTAGAAATGGTTATTAGGGTGCTCAGCACGACTCCCGAGACGGCGCCCTGTCTGGACCCGAAGGTCTACCAGGAAGAGGATGCTGAGGTAGGCAGGTGGGTGTTGATGGGCTCAGGATGGGAATGGGGACAACGGCCAGGCACCTGGGGTTAGTTTTCCTCCTTTTTTTTTTTGGTATTTTTCGATCTCTGTTTGTTTCATAACTTACTCTTCTTTTGAAATCTGTGATCCCTCTTGGTTGACGGGTCCCGAAAGCAACCACTATGAAAACATTTCCAGGCGGATAAAACGGCGACTGGAAGAGACCTTCATAGAGGGTCAGGCACCTGGCAGCCTGCTGACATGCTCAGCCAAGAGGGAGGAATCTTTATCGCTTTAAAATAAACAAATAAATGGCAAGATGGGCTCGCCTCCCACCCTGTACCTTTTTCCCAGGCTAGTGTCTTTCAAGCTCTATCCTGAATGGGAAGTTCTGATTTCTACCCCACCCCACTGCCTGTGTAAATTCTCGGAGCCTGTCGTCTGGAAGGTTCGTCTTGCGTTTTCTGCATCGCCGGAGCTGCCTGGCAACGAACCCAAAGTTCTCCGGCTCCGGGCTGGCTTCCATCAGAGGGTTATGACCCTGGGAAACCACGGTCCCCCCTGAGTTGCCAGAGCGGCGAATAAGGTGAAAAGATTGCAGGGGTCTCCTCGAGCAGGATTAAAGGACCTTGGCAGGCTCTGGGATGCTGAGAGGGAGAGGACCCTGGGTGGGTGTGGAACACCCACCGAGGCATCCCTCTCAGGGCAGCTGGCAAACACCGTATCCTCTTAGCCAGGCTTGCTGCCTCTTCCTCCCCAGACTGGAGAAGGCCTGTGACTTGAGGCTCTGTGACCTGCTGACCCATTTGCAGCCACTCTGCATCTCAGTAGTTCCCTGTTGCCTTTCTGTTGTTCCATGGTTGTCCCCTTCTGGGTCCTGCTGGTGGGCCCCCTCCCTGGACAGGTCGACAGCCAAGGCAAAAGGGTTGTGAGTCATGGACACCTTGTCTCTGCATGCCTGGCCTGGCGTTTGGGCCCAGGAGTTTCTGCAGGTTATGGATGGCTGGGGTGATAAGCGGTGTCTGGATCTAGCCACGCTGCCCACCGGGCAGGACCCTGCATCTCCTCAGCAGTAGGTGGTCATCTCGATGCACAAACTTAGCTGCTTGTGTGCCATTCATCAGATATTAGTGAAGCACCTTCCAGAAGCCAGGCACGTGGTAAGCTGGGCAGCTGACACCCTGCTTTGGGATTGAGCAATCAGCGCATCGAAAATTAGTGGAGAGTCCTCAGACCACCCTCATGCTGGCCCCTGCTGCAAGTTCAGGGGATTCCCCGTACCACCGTTAGTTTCCGTAATTCATCAAAAGGATTCACAGAGCTCACGGCAGGCTGTCATAGGCATTGTTGGCATTTATCACAAAGAATGGTACAAACTAAAAGCTACAGGATCAAGCACACGAGGCAGGGTCCAGAGAAGCATCATGCACACCGTTTCCAATGGCCCTCCTCTGCAGGGTGACCAGAGCATGACCTTCCCGGCCTCGATGTGTGACAGCACACAGGAAGTGCTGCCTAGCTCACCTGAGCCTCGGTGTCCAGCATCTTTACTGGGCTCCATCACCTGAGCACGGCTGTCCTCAGTCCCCAGCCTCTCAGGAGGACCAGCTGACATTGTAGGACCCAGCGCCTTCTCCATAAGTCACATTGTTGAAGGGCTCAAAGTGGTGAGCCTCTGAACCACACTGCTTCAATCTGGCTGGCCCCAGGTCCCAGGCCAACAATGGCATTCCCCCCTGTGACATGGCAGGGGCGTGGACATGATCCCTCCAGAGCCTGGAGGTCGATGCACTTTTGTTTCCGATGAGAGCGTCTCTGCCCAGCTCCTTTCTGGCCTGACCCTCGCAGGGCTGCTAGGCAGACTGGGGTGTCACCTGGGATCCGATTCTCTCAGTCACAGGAGTCCTCCCTGCCCCCAGGCCATGGCGCGCTCTTTAAGTTATGTTGTTATTTTTTCAGAAGGAAGTAGTTCAGAAGTCATCACGATGGATGAAAAGTCAGGCGAAGAGCAGTGCTTCTCCCCTTTCCCTCTGCACGGCCGTCTCGGGGCCCATCCCCGCTCTCCTCCCCCTGCAGGAGCCCCTCACAGCCATTTCCTGTATCTCCTTCCAATTTTTTGTACAAATATCATCAAATATAAGCATCTTTTCTTATTTCCCTCCCCTTTTCTTACACTAAGGTAAACACTCTGTATATACTGTCTTGAGCCCTCCTTTCTCATAAACAGCATCTCCTAGAGCTTTTTCCATATCAGCACACCTGTTCTCTCTGTGTATTTTTATTGCCAGATAATATTCCACTGGGTGGAGCTTCTGGAATTTATTTAACCAGTCCATGAGAACTCGGGTGTTTTCCAAACATCTGTTATTAAAAAGAATGCTTCAAAAAAATTGTAGTGTCATGCGTCAGCAAATAGCTTTCTACCTATGCCATTGCATGTGTCTGTGTATATCTGCTGGGTAAATGCTGTACAGTACTTTAAATAAGAGAAGCAAGACCACTGGGTCAGAGGGAGAAGCCACATGTCATTTAGATGCAGGTTGCCCCATGCCCCTCCATCAGCTGCTCTGTGCTGCACTCCCACCAGTCGGGAGGGTCTGTCCCCCATAGATCACCAAGACAGTGGGCCTGGTGCCACCTTTGGATTCCTCCTGCCTCCATTTTTGAAAAGTCAAAAGCCAGGAATGGGTGATTTTCTGTGCTCTCGATCCAACATCATTGAACACACATGTACACTGAACCCCAAATGAACCAAGCAGTGGTGTAGGCGTTGGGATCCTGCAAAGTTCTCTCAATGTGGAGATGGTCTTTTGGTGGGGAAAACACACAAGAAAGACTCAATAGAGGATGAACGGGGATGGAGGGGCCTGGAGGAACCATAACACAGAAGAGGGGATGGAGGGGCAGGTGGAGGTGAGCAGCGTCCCATGCCATTGTGGGCTCCCCGTGGAGGTGACATTGGTGCAGAGACCTGCTCAGGGGGAAAGACTGTTCCAGGCAGAGGGTAGAGCAAATGGAAAGATGGAGGGGAGGCCTGTTGGCAGGAGGGGTTTGGTATAGAAAGACCTCTCTCCCCCTCCCCCAAATCCCAGTTTGGGGGGAGGCCAGGAGATAGGCTACAGCAGGAATGAAAATCACGTTGACTCATTTTTCAGATCTAATCCCATGAACTATTCCAAAACGCAAAGCCTATCTTAATTCCTTTTCCTCTGCATTTGTTAGGGGGTGAGAAACGATGCTCGATAGACACTTTCTGCAGAGCCTCCTCTTAACCTTCTGGAAGAGACTCCTAGCTCTGCAGCTCTGACATCTTGGTCATTATCTTACTTAGTTAACATGCAGTGAGTCCTGGGGAGCCAAGAGGAAAAGCATCCCAGCTGTTTCAGGTGCAACCATGACATCTCCAATTATAATGGAAATTTTGCTCCTTGGAGAGGAAAGGAAATGCTGATTAGAGGAGATGACAGGTACCAAAATGAGATGTAGGCACTGGAGAGATTTCTTTTCACCAAAGAATTTGCTAGGGGATGCGAGGGCTTTTCCTTTAATTGAAGAAATACTTTCAGACACTATGTCCCGCCTCCCCTTTTGCAAAGCCCACACATTCAATGGTGACCAGCGGTTCGCGGTCCAGGACCCATGACTCAGCCCTCCTCCTTACAGACAGCCAAGAGGTAATGGAGATAAAGCCTCGTCAAAGGACAAACGGCTTCCAGGCCCAGCCATCCCTGCCGCCAGAGAGACTCTGAGGACAGCAGCACTGCCGTTCACGTGATCTAAGTTAGCTTCGCCTTTCCTGATGTTTTCAGGCTCAAAATCTTGCCACGCTGAATAGCCACCAATCAGAACAGTCAGAAATGCTATCAGCCTGTCCAGCACACAAAGACAGAGCTAAATCCGTCTCTTGCAAAGACAAAAGGGTTGATTCCATCCACGAAGGGTGGGTGGACCCATCCGAGTTTAGGACACCCTTAACACCCAGGCACCCAGAAATGTTTATGAAAGAATTTTATAATTGGGTAGTTTGAGAGAAATCAAAGCAGTAATTATGGGGAAAATTGTTCCTATTTATGTTTACAAAGCACTCTATATACCAGCCCGTACTGTGCTCTAAACACCTTAGTAATGCATCCTAATTTAATTCTCCTAAGGATTTAGAATATAGGCTCTATTATTCTCTTCATTCTGAGATAAGGAAGCAATCACAGAGAGAGAGAGAGTAATTCATCTATGGCCAGACAGGACTTCCGGCACTTATTTCATGATCTTGTCTTATTTTGATTTTCATCCATCTGGAAGGTGGTGGAGGGTGGGTATGAGGACACAATTTGTTCAGTGCTTAGGATTTCAAAGGTCTGATTTGACCCCAGATGCAAAGTCTGTACCCAAAAGAACAAGTCAATATATTGGATATTCCTATTGGGGAGACCACTGTGAGTAGCAAGAGGTGACAGTGACAAAATCCAAGAACTGGGATTCATTCTGCGTCTTTATTGTGCAGACTGGGCATTCATGACTTCGGGAGCCCTTGCATCTCATGACAGATGACATTTGTTCACTCAGCAAATAGTTCTTGAGCCGTATTCAGCACCAGGGATAACAGAGTGAACACAGCAGATGAAATTGCCTGCTCCACATTCTGATGAGGGAACCCAGACCATAAACAAATTAAGAAAATAAGATATGTCAATAGAGTGGGCAGAGTGTTGGCTGATCCTGAGTCCCAGTAGAATAAAACACAAGGTAATAACTTCCTTGAATAGAACAACTTTGCAGTGTCTACACTGCCAAGACAGAGTTTGGGCACTGATAGTGCAAAGCTCTATAAGCCTTACCATGTTTATAACTTGATCCGTAGCAAGTTGGGCAAGTTCTTTGTTAAAATCGAGTAAACTTCCATAGCAGGCTTTGTTGGTCAGCTAACCAACAGCCATTACCAAATGTTTTCTTCCTTGCATGGTAGATATCGCCATACAACCCATTTCTGGTCATTTAAATATATAGGTGCTTCCTGGGAGATGCATAAGGAGAGAGGCATAAACAGATAGCTCTCTTGCATTGCCAGTTCCACACCCTTGTTACCTGCATTTGCATTTCATAATGTGAAGATGTGATATCAGGAGCTGTGGCAGCCTTTTTGTGAGCATGAGTATTCAAGCCAAAGTGCAAAAGCCATTGAACATGGCCAAATACAAGAACTGAATGCACCTTGGCCCTGAAACACTTAGCAGCAGAATTAAGAGTGAGACTACATATCCACCTTTGATTCCATTTTCTTTGATTTGCAGTTGAAAGTATCTTTAACTGATATATTTTTAAAACAAACACAGCCCATTAAAACACTTAAGATATCCACAAAAAGACTTGATTAAAATGTGTGTAGCAGCTGGGCTTCCCTGGTTGCGCAGTGGTTGAGAGTCCGCCTGCCGATGCAGGGGACATGGGTTCGTGCCCCGGTCTGGGAGGATCCCACATGACGCGGAGTGGCTGGGCCCGTGGGCCATGGCCGCTGAGCCTGCGTGTCCGGAGCCTGTGCTCTGCAACAGGAGAGGCCACAGCAGTGAGAGGCCCGCATACCAGAAAAAAAAAAAATGTGTATAGCAGCATTCATAATAGCCCAAAACCAGAAATAGCTAAGGTGCCATCAACAGAATAAATAAACAGACTGTGGCATATTCATACAGGGAAACCCTACTCAGCAGTAAAAAGGAGCAGACAGCTGGTACATGCTACGTGGATTGTTCTCAAATGCATTGTGCCAAGTGAAAGATGTCATACACAGAAGATGACGTCCTGTATGGTTCCAGGTATAGAAAGTTTGTAACAGGCAACCTAATCTATGGTGGAAAAAAATCAGGACACTGGATGATTCTAGGGGGTAGGGTGGATAGTAACCAGGAAGGGGACCATCAGGGAGCTTTCTGGAGTGATGGCCATGTTCTGTACCTTGATAGGGGTTAAAGGTGCATAGGTGAGTACCAAATGTTACTGCTACGCTCTGTGCATTTCATGGTATGTACATTTTACCTCAGAAGAAAAAAAAAGAACCTTAAAAAAATCGAATTCAAGTGAATTATTTGCATGCTGAAGTTGTTTAGGGGCAAATTGTACTGAAACACAAATGCATCCAAAGATGGATGGATGGTTGGATGGATGGATGGATGGATGGACTGATGGACGGATGGATGAAGGGATGGATATATGACAAAATATAATGCAATGCTAATGGTAGAATCTAAGTAGTGGGCATATGAGTGCTGACTGTACAAATCTTTCAACTTTCTGTACGTTGGAACTTTTCATAATAAAATTGGTGGAGGGTGGACATTAGTTGTAGACATTGCAGAAGTTATTGATAAAATTTTTTCATGGTTTACCTGGCAACTGTGTCCTTCTTACGGTGAAGGGAGTCTTATGGAAATGAGATTTGGTTCTAGGAGTTTAGTTGAGCCGGGGGTGGCATTGTCCCTGTTGCGACTGTACTATTTATGCAAAGCTTCATGTAATGCCAGGGAGGCATGTCTCCAACAGATACAAAAAGAGGCACGTCAGCTACCAAACAAGCTTAGCCTCAAAGACCAGAATAAACCTGTAAGCCAGGGACCTCGGGATTATGTTGCATTGAAAGTTTCCGCGACGAACATTGAAATTCAGGTATCGGAAGACCTCACCCTTGGGGGAAAAGCATGGTTAAGCCCTAGCCTTTTCTCTTTGATTAGAGTCGACATCTTAGGTGACACAAACAAATGTGCACTGAAAGCTCTGAGGCTTAGTCCTGCCTTTTCTGGGCTCTTGGTGGATAAAGCTTGTATCTTCTGGGCCACTGATTTATTTGTGCAGAAATGAAATAACGTGATGACAATTAACAAGATTGAAGTGGAAAGCACCTGAGTGTATATTCCAGGAGTCTTTTATTTTGGTCTGGAGTTGTTTTGCAATGAATTCATGGGGTTTTCCAACAATAACTCCTACAGGGAGAGAGACAGGAAAGTTCAATGGTGTCTGTGTTGCACAGGCTCCAGGACCATCCTGTCCACAGTCGCCCAGCCTACAGTTTCAGTGACTTGGCGTCCATGTACTTAGGGAAAGAGACATGTTAATTCAGAAGGACACCTGTCCCTGTGTGGACAGAACTGGGCCTGATGCTATGTGTGGACTGATCGCTGAGATGCCAATTCCTCTTTTCAGGGGATTAAAAAAAAAAATATATATATATATATATATATATATATATAATTGGGTGGGGGATAAATTGGGAGTCTGGGATTAACATATACACACGACTCTATATAAAATAGGTAAAGAGCAAGGGCTGACTGTACAGCAAAGGGAGCTATATCAATATCTGTTAATGACCTATAATAGAAAAGAATCTGAAAAAGAATACATATACATATATATGTATAACTGAATCCTTTTGCTGTATACTTGAAACTAACACAACATGGTAAATCAACTATATTTCAATATAAATAAATTAATTAAATTAAATATATATTATTATGTTTTAAGTATGATGAATTATGTGAAGCTACCTTTTGGAAAAAAAATAACTTTTTGAAACATTACATATAAAAGTAGTATTTCTTTTCATCTTCATCTTCAATCTACATCTTCTCCCTCACTCCCTTGAAGTCACCTTAGTGTGTGTGTGTGTGTGTGTGTGTGTACACACATCCTTGTGATTCCAGAAACTAGAGGTAGAAGAGTCCCTGGTTTGAATCCAACTTAAATACTTCCAAGCTGTGTGACCTTGGGCAAGTTACTTGACCTTCTTAGCCTCAAAAATAATCTTGGTATTTGAGGCAATAAAAACTGAGATTTTCTCCATCTGTCTTATGGGAATAATTCTACCTCCCCCTTGGCTCTGTGTGAGAATTAAGTGTGTTCGTATATTTACAACACTTGGGAAATGCTTGGCATGTAGAAAGCAGAAGGTAATATTATATGTTGTTGTGTAGAATTTACATAGTATACATAAGATATTTAAACGTTTGGATTGTTCTGTGTGGTATGATATTTCACATCACTTTGCATTACTTAATTTTCCTCTTCATTCATGTGTCCTGGACAACGTTCCACATTAGCCCATAGACTGCTATCTGACTCTCCTTGACCGCCTCAGAGAATCCACAGTATGGATCTACTTCCGTTTACTTCTCTTACTGAAAGAGTGACTATACTTTATTGTCCAAAGTGGGGCTTTCTCAGAGTGAAAAGATGTCTTAGCAATGATTAGTCCATGACAGTTAGGACCATCCTGGGAAAACCACAAGATGTGACCCCCATTTTTATCCCCACCATCAATGCAGCAATGAACACACACATAGTACGTCTTTGTGCTAAAGCATTTCTTTGCACTAAATCCCAAGAAGGTAGCCCACTGTCTTGTAGAGCATTTCTGTTTTTAAGAAACACTGCTTTATGGTTATCCTAAGTAGCTAACCATTTTACATTCCCCTCAACTCTCATCTTCAACAGGAGATAAGCATTCCTATTGCTTTATACTTTCATCAACCCTGATTTCAATTTTTCCTCCGTTGAAGAGTGAAAACATGGCACCTCCTGTACGTAATGATTTTTATTTCTTTAGAGTGTTAAGGTTAACATCCTGTTTTCTTCTTCTGTCCTCCTCCTCCCCCCTCCCCCTCCCCCGCTTCTCCTTCTCCTTCTCTTTCCTCCTCCTCTTCTTCATCTTGGCTGAAAGCTTGCCAAACAGTCATGTGATAAGCCTATCATAAGCCTGGTGTGACCAGTGAGGATGTTGTGCTTGGCGCCACCAACCTTATCTCTGCCCATTTTTATCTCTGTGGCTGGTGGATCAAAAATTGTTGTTCTTGTTATTTGGGGGTTATCATCCCTTCCTTGTCTACCTCACAGTATAATTAGGAAGAACAAACAAACTATTGTGATGTGAACAGTTAAAGGAAGAGGTAGTCTGTTATTTTTAACCTGGGTGCTTATGCCTTTGGAATTTTCACAACTAACAGGGTACCATATGTTGCTACTGGAATTGAAAATAAATTTTAAGAGGCTGTGCATTACTATCTCTTTCTGTGCATCATCTGGGCCAGGATAGCACATTTTCTCTTGTTCACTGGTCAACCGGACATTGGTTCCCTAGAGCACCATGTTACGGAAGTTTGGGAAACCCTAGGTAGGATTGGCAGGATTGATGAGTGATGTCTGCCTTGATCAAGGGACGGATGAAGGGAACATGAGTGCTTCAACATTAGGTGAATTCATTAGCTCATGAAACAGAAAGTAGGAAGGTGTGGTACCCTCCTGGTTGGTTAGTTCAGGGCTCAAATGTACCCTCAAGGACTTGATCCTTTCCATTCCCCCTCTTCCATCCTGACTGTGGTGGCCTTTGTCCTCATACTTGTCCTCTCATAGTACCAAGTTGGCTGCTATAGTTCCGTGCATAAAATCCTCACAGGATATATGCCTGGGCTAAAAAGAAAAAACACGTCCCTTCCCCTTTCCTTTTAAGGGCACAGAAACTGTTCCCAGAGGTCCTATGCCCCTGCAGACTAAGCTCCCTTATTCCCGGCCAGAACTGCATCTCCTGCCTCTTTCTAAGGCAATCAGTAGAAAAAGAAATGGAATTATAAGTTGATTGCAGTGTCAGCAAGATTCCTTCCCTAGGGCTGGAGGAAGGGGGTCCACCTCCCTTGAAGTAATTGGTCATCTGAGATCTGGACAAAATCAGGGACTGCTGGTAAGGAAGAGTGAGGGGTTGGTCTGCACCTTGGGGTCCCTGCCCAACCAGATCTCTGCTGTAATATCTGGGAGACCTTCTGTGACATTGCATGCTTGGCTCTGTCTGCCTCTGCCTAAGTCTTAATCCTTCTCTTTGCTTTCAGGTCCTCACCCCTCAACATTACAGACAAGTTCTTCCTTGATTTGGGTAGACAGCTGCCAAGCTTACCGCACCAGATTGCTGGTGTGAACTTGGCTAGACTTGCCTTGTTCATTGAAATTCTATAGCCAGTCCTGAGAAGGCAGAAGTTACAAATGGTGGCCCAAGAATAGAAACTTGTGCTTAGATATGTTTTGTGGGTGTTTTAACATATTTTAGAAATACGTGAAGTCCTTGCAATAAGGTAAAATAATAGCATTTCTTATAAAAGTAAATATTGATGGCTTCACATCCCAAATCAGAAGAACTGGCAATAATGGGTCACAACAATCCAGTAGAATCTGAAAGCACTACTTACTTTAGACCAGGCACATGCCCCAATCCTCCACCTCTCCCTATAGTAGTACTTGAGCTGCTGTTTTACTTTTGACAGTGGTAAGAATGTGAAATATTTCTTGTACCCACAATAAAGTTTGAAAATTAAAAAAAAAAAAAGATTTAAAGGACTATGTGTTTCAAGAAAAGTAGAAAAGAACATATTTTTCTCCATCAAAGTAAAAAATACTCCTTAATGTTTAACATGTGATAAGAGTGTATCTTTCCTTTTTTTAATACAATTCCAGTCCCACCTCCACCCATTTACTGACGCTTGTCCATTTTTTTGAGTTTGACTTCCTTGGTATGGAGGAAAACTCTGGGCAAGAAGAAAGAGACCCATTCTTTCCTCTTGAGTTGCCCTATTGGGTCAGCTCCTATTGACAGAATGCTTGCACGACTTCCTATTCCAAGATACGCCCCCTGAGAGATTCCAGCCAATAAGTGCCCCCATTACCTCTAGTTTGTTGCTTATTGATGGAGCTGAGATAATTATGCCTGATACACCTAATGGAAATACCAACTTGGTTAACAGCCCCAGCTGCATGCCTCAGCTTGACTTGAAACTATATTTCTCTGGTTCCCCAAAGGATGAGCAACCACCCACCACCTGGCGACTATTACCTTGCAGTTATGCTTGACTATTTCCCCTAGGACCCCTTCGTACATGGCAAAGCACCTTTGACTAGTTATTTTAAAATTATTGAGTGCTTGCCCTGAGGAGGTATTGCTCAGATGCTTTCCTCGTGAAATCTCTGCTAACACTCTCATCAACCCTATGAAGTAAATAATATCTATACTCCCATTTTGCAGATGAGGAAACTGAAGCAAAAAGAGGTTAACCAATTTAATTTGCCACAAGGTCTCACAGAGTAGAGCCAGGATTTGAATACAAGCAAGCTGGCTCTCCCTCACCATAGAGTTCTTTTCCTTAATTTTAAGGAGCCTGCGTGCCACAACTAGAGAGGCCATGCACCACAGCTATGGAGCCCCTGTGTTCTGGAGCTTGTGCACTGCAGCTACTGAGCCTGTGCACCACAACTAGAGAGAAGCTCGTGCACTGCAATGAAGAGCCTGTGTGCTGCAACTAAGACCCAACACAGCTAAATAAAGGAATCAATCAATAAATTTTTTTAAAATATTTATTTATTTATTTATTTATTTTGGCTGCTTTGCATCTTGGTTGCTGTGCGCAGGCTTTCTCTAGTTGTGGCGAGCGGGGGCTACTCTTCGTTGTGGTGCACGGGCTTCTCATTGCAGTGGCTTCTTGTTGCGGAGCACGGGCTCTAGGCATGCGGGCGTCAGTAGTTGTGGCTCGTGGGCTCAGTAGTCGTGGCTTGCGGGCTCTAGAGAACAGGCTCAGTAGTTGTGGTGCACGGGCTTAGTTGCTTTGTGACATGTGGGATCTTCCCGGACCAGGCCTCAGACCCTTGTCCCCTGCATTAGCAGGCGGATTCTTAACCTCTGTGCCACCAGGGAAGTCCCAAATAAATAGTTTTTAAAAAAATAAAATAGAATGAAACTTGATTCTCCATCAGCAGGGCTTGGCACCCTGAGCTAATACACCAAGGAGGCTGGAACTGGGGATGAGCTTTGAAATTAATCTTTGTATGGAAGGTCTCAAATGTAATAATAATATTAACAATAATAATAGCAATAATTCCTGATTAAACAACACTCCTTCAGCATGGAGCACTGAGCTAAGTGCTTCACCTGATGAATCATTGAATCAGTTAATCTATACAACAATTCTGCGAGTAGCCTCATCTTACCTAGTTGGGAACTGAAGCTCAGAGAGGTTAAGCCACCTGCCCAAAACTAATTAGCAGCAAAGCCAGAATTAAATGCCCATCAGTCACAGGTTAGAGCCCATGTGCTTAACTGCTACATGGCTCTGCCAGTAATGTAAGGATGCTACATAAATAATTCACTTAGTACTTCATCCCATTATCCTAACATCTAGCTAAATGCATAAGTCCTTGTTCAGTGATTCCCTGGTCGTATCTGAGCCATGGAGATGGTGTTTTCTAGACCCAAACTGGGGACACATTGATTTGACACATGGTCAGACAACAGGGGAGGAAATCTGAACTCCAGGCTGTCTCAAGAATGCGGGAGTGTGTGTTCCCTGTAGCTGTTGCACGTGTGCCCTTGTAATATCTTGTCACGACAGTTAGCGATGCACATGGCACGCAGGGAGAGTGCTACAGCAAGCTCAGAGTTTACCCTCAGATGTCTGTGGGTATCGTAGGAAACACAGCTTTAATAAGTGTGATCATCCATTTCCAGATCTGCTCATCACAAGACCAGACCCAAAGACAGCCTTCTTCATGAAGATTTAACAGACTGCTCTTGCCCCCTGGTAGAGCTGTCCGTCCCTGTTGTGTAGCCCCCTTAGCCTGGACATTTTCTATCAGGGCCCCCTATTAATATTGCTTAGTTGTGCTATTTTATTTTCATTTTCTCTTGGACCTCAGATTCAGAGATTTGTGGTGATTCTGCCCAGTCCCCAGGCCATCTTCATCACTGATCTGTAAATGCTGCTCTCTTGCTTTATTGATTTATTCATTCTGTTTCTCACTTTGTTCATGTAGCACTGTTTTTAAGAACCAGCCATGTTGGACTGTTGGTGGGAATGTAGATCGGTGCAGCCACTATGGAGAACAGTATGGAGGTTCCTTAAGCAACTAAAAATAGAGCTACCATATGATCCAGCAATCCCACTCCTGGGCACATATCCAGAGAAAAACATGGTTCGAAAGGATACGTGCACCCCAATGTTCATTGCAGCACTACTTACAATAGCCAGGACATGGAAGCAACCTAAATGTCCATCGACAGATGAAGGGATAAAGAAGGTGTGGTACGTACATACAATGAAATATTACTCAGCCACAAAAAAGAATGAAATAATGCCATTTGCAGCAACATGGATGGACCTAGAGATGATCATACTAAGTGAAGTAAGTCAGACAGAGAAAGACAAACATCATATTATAGCGCTTATATGTAGAATCTAAAAAAAATGGTAGAAGTGAAGTTATTTACAAAACAGGAGCAGACTCATAGACTTCGAGAACAAACTTATGGTTAACAAGGGGCAAGGGTTTGGGGGAGGGATAGGTTAGGAGTTTGGGATTGACATGTGCACACGGCTATACATAAAAGAGATAACCAACAAGGACCTACTGTATAGCACAGGGAACTCTGCTCAATATTCTGTAATAGCCTAAATGGGAAGAGAATTTGAAAAAGAATAGATACAAACTGAATCACTTTGCTGCACACCTGAAACACAACATTGTTAATCAACTATACTCCAGTATAAAATTTTAAAAATTAAAAAGAAAAACACAGTCGTGTTTGTTGTTGGGCATCCTGACCAATGGTTCTCCAAGTTTTTGCTCTCAGGATGCTTTATATTTTTAAAAATCATCAAGAACCCCAAAAGCTGTTGTTTACTTGGGTTATATACATGAGGATGTGCAATATTAGAAATTAAAACCTAATTTTTAAAAATAATTTTATGATAAGTATAATAATAATCCATTTTAAATATCAATATAAGCCCTCTGCATATAATGTATTTTATGAGAAATAACAATTTTGCAAGATAAAAGCAAGTTCAGTGAGAACACCATCACGGTTTTACATTTTTGCAAACCTGGCATATTAGAAGACACCTGGATTCTCCTATCAGAAGTTGGTATGATGTGATGTGGTAGTTGAATTGAGTATAGAACATCTGGCCTCCCAGAGATATGTAGATGGAAAAGGGCTGACCTTGTGGACAACTGTGAAAGGGTTTGGGGGAGCCCTACACGTCCTTGGACCATCCTTTGAGGACCATGGGCTACCGTGTGGTACTGTTACCGAAGGTGGGGTCTGGCTGCTCTGAAAGCCAATAAAGGGGCAAGGCTGGTGGAAAGGGCCTGAGCTTGGGAGGGGGAGAGCAGGGAGGGGAGGGCGGACCCGTGTCCAAAGGCTGACATCCCGACCCTGCTGACAGTCAGTGGGCAAGAGCTTTTATAGATGGAGGGAGGGGCTGCATGTATGTAGAAACAGCACAGGCAGCTCTGACAGGCATCTTTAAACTGGTCATCGGTGGTCTGACTGGTGTCATCTTGATTGTTTTCAGTACAGTGAGTCTTCAGTTCCAGGGTCGGTTTGTTCCCATTTCTTTTGATGCCAGTTCTCAGGATTGTGGCAGCTCATGTCATGGCTACAGTCTGGTCATCATGTAGTTAACTTCTCCACCTGGTGTGGGTTTCAGTGTCTACAAGACGGCTCCCAGGACACGGCTCAGGATATGACCTATAGCCCTTGAGGAGGAACGAAAGGGCCTTGACTTTGTTTAATGGCTAAGCTATTATTATTCGGTCCTGTTTGACTGTTCTTCTTTGCTTCTGCATTTTCTCCCTTCTCTGGTTAAACTTATTCTTTGGCTAAAGTTTTTCTACAGGCAAAAGGCAGGTGGAAGCCACTGCGGGGAAGAACCATAGCATCTTGCTACGTTTCTGTACCCTACACATTGACATCCACCGTTTCACCCGTCTGTTGCCCCAAACACTTTTTTTTTTCTTTTTTCCTGCGGTACGCAGGCCTCTCACTGTTGTGGCCTCTCCCATCGCGGAGCACAGGCTCCGGACGCGCAGGCTCAGTGGCCATGGCTCACGGGCCCAGCCGCTCCACGGCATATGGGATCTTCCCGGACCGGGGCATGAACCCGTGTCCCCTGAATGGGCAGGCGGACTCTCAACCACCGCGCCACCAGGGAAGCCCCCCAAACACTTCTTCACCTACATAACACTCTCTGCTCCCTTCCCCAAGTGGGGAGCTCCGGGTATCCTGATCCTGGGGAATTCAGCAATGTATGTACAATATTTAGCCCAGTGATCACAACCATGTCTTCAACATTCAACGCATGTTCATTCACATCATCTACATGTGTTTATAGAATGCCTGTTTTCACTGGGGAAATGCAGCTGTGAACAAGACAGATGGGGTCCCTGTTCTCATGGAGCTTATATTGAACTGGGAAGACACACTATAAAAAATAAACAAAAATATAAATAGGACCCCTTCAGTTAACAATCAGCACTGTAAGGAAACTAAAATAGGGTATGTGTTAGAAAGTAAAACAGGGTAGTCCAGGATGACCTGTCAAATGATCAGAAAAAGACAGTCCCAAAAAAGTGAATAAGTAGTGTTCTGGGAAGAAGGAACAGCACATGCAAAGGCCCTGTGGTTGGAACCATTTGTGTTTGAAGCATGGAAAAATGAATGAGTCATCTTCCCTGCTTGTGTTCTGCCACATTTACATGGTGATGCCTTGTTCTTAATTTCTTTGGCAACCAGAACAGTCACAACGGCTCTTGAAATTTTAGAAGTGTACTTCTGTTTAAGAAATTTTGAACAAGTTTTGACTCATTTCATTGTCTATCTAAAGTGATTACTGATATGTGGTTAAAGACAAATTGGGCCCAATCTCTATTTGGGAATATTCTGCTGCCCTCACTGCCATTGACATTGGCAGTGTCATTGGTACTAGACAGGATACTCTTGGTTGCCCACAACAGAATCCCCAAATTGTTCAAGCAAAATCAAAAGGAAATTGAATGATCCTGCAATACTGCTTCTGGGACTAGACACAAAATAATTGAAAACAAGGATGCAAAGAAATATTGCATACCAGTGTTCATAGAAGCATTATACAATTGACAATAGGTGGAAGCAACCCAAGTGTCCATCAACAGGTGAATAAACAGAATGTGATCTATCCATACAATAGAATATTATTCAGTCTTAAGATGGAAGGAAATTCTGACACATGCTACAACGTAGATGAATTTTGAGGACCTTATGCTAAGGGAAATAAGCCAATCACAAAAGGACCAATACTGTAGGTTCCACTTATATGAAGTACACAAGAGTAGTCAATTTCATAGAGCTAGAAAGTAGAGTGGTGGTTGCCAGGGCCTGGCGGGGGAGGAGGGAATGAAAGTTATTGTTTAGCAGGTACAGAGTGTCAATTTGGGATGATGAAAAAGTTTCGGGCATGGATGGTGGTGAGAGTTGTACACCAGTGTGAGTGTACTTAATGCCACTAAACTGTACACCTTAAGAATAGTTAAGAAAGCAGACTCACAGATGTAGAGAACAAACTAGTAGTTACCAGTGGGGAGAAGGAAGGAGGGGCAATATAGGGGAAGGGGGAAAAAGGGGGTTATTATGAGATTATATGAAATCATGTGTGTGAAACTTTTGAAAACTGTAAAGCACTATAGAATTTAAAGAATCTTTCCTTCAATAAAAAATAGATTTTTTAACATCTTTATTGGAGTATAAATGCTGTACAATGTTGTGTTAGTTTCTCCTGTACAACAAAGTGAATCAGCTGTATGTATACATATATCCCCATAATCCGCTCCCTCTTGCATCTCCCTCCCTCCCACCCTCCCTATCCCACCCCTCTAGGTGGTCACTAAGCACCGAGCTGATCTCCCTGTGCTATGCAGCTGCTTCCCACTAGCTATCTATTTTACATTTGCTAGTGTATATATGTCCATGCCACTCTCTCACTTTGTCCCAGCTTACCCTTCCCCCTCCCCGTGTCCTCAAGTCCATTCTCTATGTCTGCGTTTTTATTCCTGTTCTGCCCCTAGGTTCATCAGAACCATTTTTTTAAAATTCCATATATATGTGTAAAGAAGATGTGGCACATATATACAATGGAATATTACTCAGCCCTAAAAGGAAACGAAATTGAGTTATTTGTAGTGAGGTGGATGGACCTAGAGTGTGTCATACAGAGTGAAGTAAGTCAGAAAGAGAAAAATAGATTTTTTAAAATGGTTAAGATGGTAAATTTTATGTTATGTAGGTTTTACATTTTTTTTAAAAAAAAGGCAATTGATTCACATTCCTAGCCCAAAAGCCTGGAGTTAATACTAGATTCAAGCAGAGCTGGATCAGGGGTTCAAATGATGTCATCAAGTTTCTGCCTCTCTCTCTCTCTCTTTCTCAGGAAATTTCTACAAAATAGAATAGACGTCACCAACAGCTTCAGACTCACAACCTCCCAGCTGGCTGACCCTTAAAAAGGGATCTTCTTTCCTGTTACTAGATCAGAAAAATCTGTAAAGAAATCTGATTGGTCAAGGACGCGTCTGAGGTCATGACTCATCCTTGAACCAATTGTTATGCCTCAGGGATGTGGCAGTTATGATGGGTACAAGTTTACCTACACTGGATCAACATAGAATGGATTCCTTCGAGTCAGGTGGGGTTCTGTAATTAGAAAGGAAGAGGGCTATTATATAGAGAAGGTCAGCTGTACCCTGGATGCGAGGGACCGTTCAGAAAAATAATTGGGGAATACTTAGAGCACAATTTTAGTGCCTATGTAACTTTATAATATTGGGAGTGTGCATTCAAAATATTAGCAGCGGTATAAACCATCTCTCCAGGACTTAAGAGCTGTGCTGTGAAGACCGAGAGCCATTCCCTATGCACTTGGCTTTTCTGCAGAAAGCCAAGCCCTCCCCCGCTGGCATTAGTCCTACATAGCTCACATACAGGCTGTGATTTATGGCCATGGATATCATTTCTTCCCTTGGTGATTCACCTTTTTTTCAACCAAGAAGATAATTCTAACCCTAGAAGACCAACTCCAGGGCAGAATTCATCAAAAACGAAGCTACAAACGGTAATTTGTGAATCGGGAGAAAACAAGCCTACTCATTAAAATTCTGCAGTAGGGACCTCATGGTGAAGTTTCAGGTTGAAATGTCCTTCTAAAGAAGACTTCGGGGTGGATGGGTTTCTCTGCTCTCGTTTTCTTTTTTTCTTTTTCTTACAGAAAGGGCACATGTGCAAGCAACAGAATTCTCTGTAGGTAACATGTCAGCTCTCTCAAAATATATGGGCTTAGATTGTAAATGCACTGCCCACTCAGCCAGGCAAGAGAATGCTGTTTGTCACAACTTGTAGTGAAAGCCTTCTTGTCCCTCTCTGCCCAGAGGGCCCTGTGAATATGGGAATGTCTTTCCTTGAGGAGTGGAACATAGTCTGTCCTTCCCTTCTGTTTGTCCACAGCAGCGATTGTTAGAGCTTGATCTAGAAGGAGCCCCCCAGGGTAACTGGTGAGACAGACACTTCCGGGAATTGATTTGATGCCCAGTAGCCATGCTCCCTTCTTCGCTACCAATGGAAGTCTGATGTCGACTGAGTTTCAGGTGGAAATACCCTAATCTCAGGAAGGTAGACCCTCCCAAAGTCTCAGAGGATGAATCATCACTAGTCTACTCCCAGCCTCTTTTGCCAGTTAGTCCTTTTCCCAATTCTCAATCTAGCCAGACTGGCCTGCTGGCCCATGAGTTACACAGACAAGTTTTCTGGTGTGTTGCAGGGTCAAGGTCCTTTGAAGAGAAAGCCTTTGCCATTATTCATATTCCACTCTTTCTTTTCCTGCTTGTGATGGCAGTGAAAGAATGTGATGCTGAGACTGATGACAACTCTCTGGAAACAATGAGAGAAAAGCCAAGAGCATCCTTGAGACAGAAGCCCAGTGGCGGCCAACCTTCTGTACATCCTGTTCTTCGAGACAATTAGATGCCTTTCTTTCTGAAGCATTCTCTACACTAATTTTTTGCAAGCCAAAGTATTACTAATCAATAACATCAAGTGCTCAACTGTTATTTCTGTCAGTGACACCCAGTGGGTCATCCATATTGGGTACCTGCCCTTCCAAGAGACGTACAATTTATTGCAGTTCAAGAAGTAAGCATGCATATTCCTGTGCAGATGCTCTGGAGTCCAGCTGCCTTAAACCTTTATAGCTGTAAGTGACTTAACTGCTCAGCGCCCTGGGTCCATGAGAGGGAGCTTACATTTGATGAGCTAAGCAGTTAGCCCTGAGATCCGTGAAAGCATCCTGAAGAAGCACATGGGGCCGCTAGCAGGCCTGAAGGTGCAACGGGGTCATTGACTGCCAATGGCACATAAAGTGGCACTGGCATCAAAAAGGCCTGTATTTGTCTTCATACCAGGAAAACCACATAAATATGGCCCCTGGCTTTTAAGAGCTGACCGGCGTGAGGTGCTACCTCACTGGGGTTCTGATTTGCATTGGTCTAATAATTAGCAGTGTTGAACATCTTTTCATGTGCCTCTTGGCCATCTTTGGGGAAATGTCTATTTAAGCCTTCTGCCCATTTTCTGATTAGGTTGTGGTTTTTTTGATATTGAGCTGTATAATCTCTCTATATATTTTTGAAGTTTCACTTGATCACCCTCCAGAGGATCTCTGCTGCAGCTAAGAAAGGCATTTTGAGAAGTTTGTGCAAGAATTAGAAAGCAGCAATGGTTGGTCACTGTGTCCTGAAATGCACCCCAAGTAAGAACGAAAGAAAGATGAACTGGGGGGATGCCAGAGTGGGAGGGGGCCAAGACAGCAGCTGCAATGTGGTGCTACCTCCGCCCTGGGTCTCCTTCTCAGCTGGTTATTAGGGAGGAATGTTCACCTCCTGGCCAGGGAAAGCATTGCTACTGAAAGACTCAGGGCTCCTTCAGGGGCGAGTTACTAGGTCAGCCTCGTCGAATATGGACGGGCCAGCTGCACCAAAGCCGTCTTCCTCCTAAAGTTCCTTCGAGACTGGCCACTGAATCTCTCCAGGAGGCCACAGATACCTGCAAAGGAGTTACTTAAGGAGCCATTACGGATTTGATGGGTGGGCTCTTTTGCCCTTTTTGGTTTTCATTATTAATACATTCTTTTGCACCCGTGGTTCTTGATTCAAGAGTAGCCTGGTTGCCTATCAAGTTAGGAGTAGGGTGTGTGTGTGTGTGTGTGTGTGTGTGTGTGTGTGTGTGTGAATTACCCCCAGAAGACTTTCCCGACCATAGGAAAAGTATGACATCAAGGACAGTAATTCCAAGCCAGCACTTTGTCCTGGATCACCAGTCCCTCTGCTGAGACACAGGATAGACTAACTGGTCTAACTAGGGAATTAGACTGCATGGGTCAAACACTAACTCCGCCTCTTAACCCCTGTGTGCCCTTGAGCACATTATTTTGCTGTTCTGTGTTTTCTCACTTGTTTAAACGTGGAGCACAGTCATGGCACCTACTCAGTGAAATTGTTAGATCTTTATTGGTTTTTAAGACTTTTTAATAATAGCTTTTCATTCTCTTTAGTTCTGTTTTTTGTTTTTCTTTGCGGAGGGGGGCGGGTTTGGGCTGCACCACGTAGCTTGTGGGATCTTAGTTCCCCGACCTGAGCCCCAGCAGTGAAAGCGCCAAGTCCAAGTCCTAACCACGGGACGCCCTGGGAATTCCCAAGACTTTAATGTTTCAGAGCAGACTTGGAGAGAAAGGTACATGGATTTCCCATGTTTCCCCCACTCCCACACATGCACAGCCTTCATCATCATCAACATCCCCTGCCAGATGGTACCTTTGTTACAACTGATGAGCCGACACTGACACATCATAATCACTCAAAGTCCATAGTTTACCTTAGAGTTTACTCTTTGTGTTTGTTGTACATTCTATGGGTTTCGACAAATGTATTCACCATTAGTATATCTTAACAGAGTATTCTCACTGCCCTGAAAATCTGCACCCCACCTATTCATACCCACCAACTCCTGGCAACCACTGATCTTTCTACTGTCTCCATAGTTTTGCCTTTTCCAGAATGTCATAGAGTTAGAATCATACAGTGCGTAGCCTTTTCAGATTGGCTTCTTTCACTTGGTAACATGCATTTAAGGTTCCTCCAGGTCTTTTCATGGCTTGATAGCTCATTTCTTTTTAGCGCCGAGTAATATTCCATTGTCTGGATGGGCCACAGTTTATTTATCCGTTCACTTACAAGGGCATAGTCGTTGCTTCCAAGTTTCGGCAATTATGAATAAAGCTGTTATGAACGTCTGTGTACAGGTTTTTGTGTGGACATAATTTTCAACTCCTTTGGGTAAATACCAAGGAGAGTGATTGCCGGATCATATGGTAAGAGTATTTTAGTTTTGTAAGAAACCATCAAACTGTTTTCCAAAGCAGCTGTACCATTTTGTATTCCCACCAGCAATGAACGAGAGTTCCAGTTGCTCCACATCTTTGTCAGTATTTGGTGTTGTCATCAGTGGTCTGGGTTTGGGCCATTTTGATAGGTGTGTGGTGGTATCTCCTTGTTGTGTGGGGTTGGTTTTTTTAATTTATTTATTTTGGTACTCTTACCAGCAGTGTTTTATTTATTTATTTTAATTAATTTTTATTGAGTAGAGTTGATTTACAATGTTGTGTTAGTTTCTGCTGTACAGCAAAGTGAATCAGTTGTACATATGCATATACCCACTCTTTTTTACATTCTTTTCCCACATAGATCATTACAGAGTACTGAGTAGAGTTCCCTGTGCTATACAGTAGGTCCTTTTTGGTTATCTGTTTTATATAGAGTAGTGTGTATATGTCATTGTTGTTTTAATTCGCATTTCCCTGATGACACACCGAGGTGTTGTTATTGTTTAAATAACACATGGAAAACACTTAGCAGAGAGCCTGGCTGATACAAAAATTTGAATAATATATGTTAGTTGTTTGATATCGTCACAAACACAGCAGAGCACAGACTCCATGGCTAGTTCCCCACCTCCTCGGAACCTAGTAAATTAAGGCAGCAGAAAAGATTTGGTTTTGTTTCCTGTTGACGAGCGCTCAGACACAGCCAGGTGAGGCCCACCTTCGCAATTCTGTGTCCTTGCTCACCGTGGCCCCTGCCGTGAATCGCGCCTGGCACACAGCATGAACTCTCCTCCCGATGGTTTATTCTCCCATAATTAAATTAACATTGTGCCAGCATACTCTCAAAAATACATAAAATGAGATCATAAAAATTCTTTACTGTCTGCACATGTAGGATCCCAGCACAGTAATCTCAGAGCAACAGATGCACGGCGTGTTTGGGGACACACATTAATCTGGTGATTAGACTGTGGCGTCTTCCACATGCCAAGCTCACTCAGCTGAGCCGTGTGCTCTGCCTTAGAGCTGTATTTCTTCCCCTCCCCGGTACTGAGAGTGGGAGCCAGATGATCCTTTGCTGCGGAGGCTGTGCTGTGCATTGTAGGGTGGTCAGCACCATCTCAGCATCTACCCACTCGAGGTCAGCTTCACCCCCATCTCCTAATCTTGACCATCAGACACATCTCTAGATACTACCAAGTGTCCCCCGGGGGGCAGATCTCCCTGGTTGAGAACCACAGCCTTGGAGCCCTGCTCAGGGTGGTGTTTGGGGCAGATGGTCTATAGCAGGATGGGACTGTGGCTCCTCCCAGGTACACGTCACGGGAGACCTTTGCACTCAGGGCTGGATGGATGCATTGCTTGGATGCATGGACAGACTCCCTGCCTCAAATGGAGTTGTGTTAAAATGCTGAGAGTCTGCAGAGATTTTAGTTTCAAAGCTAATGGTTCACTATACACTTTGATGCTTTCCAGAATTATACATCTCTTCACAGCCATTCTAAACTGGTGTCCAACCAGCATTTCTAATAGACCCATATATCATCTTAACACTGCCCTGTCAAGTGCTGATTTATTAGGTTGCTATAATAATAATTTCATCCCAGAAAAATGTATACAAACTATTTTAATATAGATTGATGCCGTCTGGACTTAGCATATGATGCAATAATAAATACAGAGCCCCGCCCAGAAAGTGGGCCAGCATAATGCATTCAGTGTGTATCCAAACACATTTCTACATCTAACAACCAGTTTAAAGGAAACGCAGGGGTAGAGGAACACAGTAAGTGGCAGTGCAGAGACACCACCGGATAAATCCAGAATGTAGGCATTCTGTAGGACGAAAGACTTCGTATCTCAAAAAATATCCGTTGCATAAATAAAAGGAGGGTAACAATATAATAAAAGAGACTTAAATCTAAAGTCAGCAGAAGAAAGGAAATAGTAAGGATCAGAGAGGACTTAAATAAAATAGGGATTAAAAAACAATAGAAAAAAATCAATAAAACCAAAAGTTTGTTCTTTGAAAGGGTAAACAAAATTGACAAACTTTTGACCAGGCTCACCAAGAAGAAAAGAGAGAGAACCCAAATAAACAAAATAAGAAACCAAAAAGGAGACAGAACTGATACCGCAGAAGTACAAAAAATCATAAAAGAATACCATGAACAATTCTGTGCCAACAAATTTGACATTCTAGAAGAAATGGACAAGTTTCTAGAAACATACAGCCCATCAAAACTGAATCAAGAAGAAATAGATGATTTGAACAGACTGATCACTAGAAGTGAAATACAATCTGTAATTTAAAGAAAAAACTCCTTACAAATAAGAGAGACTTGAGAACATAATAACCAGTACCATGTGTGGATCTTGTTTGGATTTTGATGGAAACAAGCCAATTCTATATAATAACATCTTTGAGATAATAGGGGACATTTTTAACATTAGGAAATTATTAATTTTGTTAGATATGATAATGGGAAGGTGATTATGTTTTTTAAAATCTTGAAGTATTTGTGAGTGAAATGGAATGAAGTCTGGGTTTTGGTTTTAAATAGTTCAGGATAAAAACGTTGAGGTGGATGAATGAAACAAGATCAGCTAAATGTGGATTGTTGTTGAAACTGACTGATGGGTATGTATATTTCACTGTTAGAGAGTTGAGTTAATGCCTGTTTTTCTCATGGTACAGCAAGTGCTATCATGCCCACCTACCCAAAGAAAGTCAGTGCACCAAACTACTTTCTTTAGCCTGGGTGACATTTGTCATGACATTTCCTTCTGCCTTGGTTCTGCTGAATTATTTTAATCCATAATGCTTCCCCAGACTTGCTCAAGAGATAGCTCTAGGTGTGCTACCTAAATGCCAAGGAAGAGTATATAAAGCTGGATGTTAAGATACAGATTCTGTGATGACTCAGAGCAGAAACTGTGGGGAAACATGATAATATCAGTCACTGACAGATGGTTAGATATGCTTTGTCACTACAAATGATATCGCTTCAAACTTGGAGGAAGTGACCAAAGACTGGATGGCCCATAGATGGAGGACATCTTAGCATACCCATCAGGCTCCCAGCAGCCAACAAAAGTCCCACCCCAAGTTTATATTTATTATTAAAAGAACTGTCAGGACTTCCCTGGTGGCACAGTGGTTAAGAATCCACCTGCCAATGCAGGGGACACGGGTTCGAGCCCTGGTCCGGGAAGATCCCACATGCCACCGAGCAACTAAGCCTGCGTGCCATAACTACGGAGCCCACGAGCCACAACTACTGAGGCCACGAGCCACAACTGCTGAGGCCACAATCCACAACTACTGAGCCCATGTGCCACAACTACTGAAGCCCACGAACCTAGAGCCCGCACTCCGCAATAAGAGAAGCCACCGCAATGAGAAGCCCGCACACCACAATGAAGAGTAGCCCCTGCTCACCACAACTAGAGAAAGCCTGCACGCAGCAACAAAGACCAAAGGCAGCCATCATTAATTAATTAATTTTAAAAAAATAAGAACTGTTTATAGAGGTGTAGGCAGGTTTGAGGCAGGCAGGCACCAGTTTTATCACTCCTAGGCCTGAAGGGATAGGGAAGGGACCAGTGTCACCAAAGCTTGGTGACAGCTGGGGTCTTGGAGGTGGGGCTGTCCCTACGGGGGACCCAGCTGCGGCCCAAATCATGGTGCAGAATGGAGGGTGAGAGATGCCCCCCTCTTCCTACCCCTCAGTGTGGTATTTGTGTCTCCCATTGGCCCAACTCCGCTGGAGCCGGAAGGGAAGAAGATCCTGGGTGGTGCTGTTCTGGGGTTTTTTTCATGCTTTAACTTTATTGGAGTCTAGTTGATTTACAATGTTGTGTTAGTTTCAGGTGTACAGCAAAGTGATTCCGTTACACATATGCATATATTCATTCTCTTTCAGATTCTTTTCTCATGTAGGTGATCACAGAGTATTGAGTGGAGTTCCCTGTGCTCTGCAGTAGGCCCTTGTTGGTTATCTGTCTTGTCTATAGCAGTGTGTGTGTTCATCCCAAGCTCCTGCTTCGTCCCTCGCCCCACCACGTCTCCCCTTTGGTAACCGTAAGGTTGTTTTCGAGATCTCGAAGTCTGTTTCTGTTTTGTAAATAAGTTCATTTGTATCATTTTTAAAAATTAGGTTCCACAGGGCTTCCCTGGTGGCACAGTGGTTGAGAGTCCGCCTGCCAATGCAGGGGACACGGGTTCATGCCCCGGTCCGGGAGGATCCCACATGCCGTGGAGCGGCTGGGCCCGTGAGCCATGGCCGCTGAGCCTGCGCGTCCGGAGCCTGTGCTCCACAACAGGAGAGGCCGTAACAGTGAGAGGCCCGCGTACCGCAAAAAAAAAAATAAATAAAAATAAAAATTAGGTTCCACATATGAGTGATATCATATGATGTTTGTCTTTCTCTGTCTGACTTACTGAACATAGTATGATCATCTCTGGGTCCTTCCATGTTGCTGCAAATGGCATGATTTCTTTCTTCTTTATGGTTGAGTAGTATTCCATGGTATGTATGTAGGTGGTGCTGAAGTCACCCAGAAGTCAGCCTCAGCCACCTAGGGCACAAAGTAGAACAAAGAAGGGCAGGAAATGGATGGGAGGGTGGGGTGCAAATGGAGAATCTTCATCATGAATTTTAGAGGCTCGTCCTGAATAGAGGCGATTTAATGAGAGCACAGCAGTAATTGTCATGAGTGGTGCTGAGAACGTTTTACTGTGGAAATAATCCCATGTAGCACTGATCCAGTTAGCACCAGTGGTGTGCTGGGAGATGTTTAACAACCGGCTCTCTGGGGGAAAAGGCTCTGATGTGTAGCGTTGGCCAATTTCTTTGGTGTAAATCCTCTCACTGTAATGAATTTCAAGCTACCGATGTGATATCACTGAACACAGAGTTGGGAAGAGGGGTCCAGTAGCACTCCATTATATAGAATTTCCTCCATGCAGGTATGTAAACATAATCTCTAGAGCATAGATCACGGTAAATAGTGGTAAAATCATTAGGGAGTCGTGAGTTATGAGTACTGATTACCTTTGTTTTCGAATGCAGATTATTCCATTATAGGTTTATATAACATCTTTGAATAACTGCCATGTTTAACAACCAGCTTGTAGCATTCTTGCAAATTTAACAGCCAGCACACCACTGGTTTATGATGACCAGCCTGAAGTTTTAAAGACAATGATAGACATGGGCGATAGGATTGGGGGTTTTTAGGAACAAACCTCTGAGAGCAGAACATTGGTATTTATCTTATGAGTGAACAGCTCTTGTGCCAAAGTTTGCAATCGAAGGAGTGAGGAGAGCTCATTGCCTGGGACCAGATCAGGGCCAAAAAAAAAAAAGAAAAAAGAAATAACAGAGCTCGAAGCAAAAACAATGCTTGGGAAACACCAGTGTTCTCTGAGCTCCGGACTTGACTTCAAACATTTGATGAGTTTCTGTTAAAGGAATTTTCATGAACACCCAATATCAAAGGCAAATTGGAGGCAGCAAAAGGTAACGGCCAAAAGGAGACAGTGTTTGCTAAGCTAAACATGTGGTGAAACGAGACAGTCAATTGGAAAAGCATTTGATTGCAGTCGTTTTCACACAGGTCCGGGAGAGGTGAGGGGCATCTGTTCCAGCTGTACTGGCTGTGACCACTGCTCTTACTCCATTAGGGTGCAAGGACTTTATACCCAGAGGAGAGAGCTGGGTTTCAGTGGCCACACTCACAATTGCAGTGGAGCATTTACAAGGCAAATAAGAGCATTTTTCATCGGCACGCATGCCCATGCACGCAAACAAGCACAAACACACCACTTCTTTTAGGAAATTGCAGTGATGACCATTAGAACATTTTTCTCATCCTTAGAACCTGTCTGTGCTCTCTCACTCCCTGGGGCCTCCCAGGGTCCTGGTCTGAGGAAGGCACTGTGCCCCCCCAGACCTCAGCTGTCCCCAGCTCAGGAACGCTGGTGGGACAGGGTGATGGCATTCACAGGGTTCCTGATGGTGGTTCCTGGCTTCTGTCTCCCTTCACAGGGAGACAGAAGCGAGCTCACACTAATAAGAACAAAACACAGAACGAATGTGTTCAGTATTTTTGCTGCAGGGCCCTTTTCTTCCCTCCCGTGTTTTTTTTTTTTAAACATCTTCATTGGAGTATAATTGCTTTACGATGGTGTGTTAGTTTCTGCTGTATAATAAAGTGAATCAGCTATACGTATACATATATCCCCATATCCCCTCCCTCTTGCGTCTCCCAAGGTGGTGTATTAAAGCTGCATTTATGAAAGAAAACTCTGCGTTTTTTAAATTACACGTCTCTCGGGGCCTCCCTGAGTGTGATATGCATGCTTGTAACAAGAGATGCTATTTGTTGAGATTCATGAACAGACATGTTTGGTGGGTTTTTTTTTTTTTTTTGTAGCATCATGTATTTATTTTAATGTGCATTTGGAAAAAGGAGTTTGATTTTTATTTGCGGTAGTCACATCTAGTTTCTTCTTGAAATAAATTGGCTAAAGTAAAAAAAGAAAAGAAGAGGTAGTTCATTTAAAGAAGAATATTAAATAAATGATATTACAGAGAATGTATGAATATGTCAGCGATTTGAGGGTGGGGCCTGGGGAAATCCACGTGGATAGTTCACGTGGATTCAGCCTCCAGTGAGCATCTAATCAACCCCTGATACCAGGGTAGCCACTCTGGAGGAGATGATTAGACCAGTAAGAGCATCTACGATTATCTTGTATACGGACCCCGATCCCAGACAGATGTTTGTTTTCTCTTAAGTGCTTGGAAACACCGGAAGCCTTCAGCCTCTTTTCTCTGCCATATTAGCTTCATAGGACTTGTCAGGTTACTGGGTGGATATGGATATAAATTTATGAGTCTTATTGTAATGGAAGGGTCAACATCAGTGTACTGTGCCTTCATATACGGCATGTATATAAAGGATGCAAAGTGCCATCCACTCATTTTATTGGTGGCAGAAGCTGGTTTGCATACGTAGCAGGAGGCCTTCCCACTGCAGTGCCTGGAGCGTTGTCAGAGGAGAGTATGCAGTGGATGTTGATTGCGCTGCTTGTTTGTCATGATTTTGCTTCATGCAACTCCATGTAGGGGGCCAGGCCAGGGATGGGCTGTTTTAGTGACTGCTGGCTTCCTAACTTTGTCCTAGCCAGCCAGCTTAGGAAGCACATAGCAGAGACTCCAAAGCAAGGTGGGACATTTAGAGACAGACATTTATCACAAAGAGATTCCTCTGACCTTCCTCTTCATCCATTTGATCCTTTGTGGGGTGTCCATAGACACAGGGTACAAGTGAGTCCTTTTATCTGGGCTACCCAGAGATGGGCAAACCTTTCATGCTCTGATTTCTGCTGCATGCTTCACATCGTCTAACCTGTTGGATAAGCATGCTACTGATGGCCGCTCTGAGGTGCCGGTTGTAGATCCCCAAGGACAGAGGAAATTAAAAATATCCACTCCACGGTAGAGAAAGGCTAGCACCCAAAGTTTGCATCTTTGTTGAAGTTCTCTAAGGAAAGAATGAAGGGAAGATTCCAGCAATGAAGCATCCAGTTTGACCTAGAAATCCAACTGGCTTCTGGACAAGAATATACATACTCAGTGCTAAGAGGGGTCCTGTAAACCAGTGGCTCTCAGCCAGGGATGGTTTGACCCCCTGAAGAAGACATTTGTCAATGTCTGGAGATATTTTTGTTGTCACAACTGGGGAAGGAGGCTACTGGAATCTAGAAGCAGCTAAATGTCCTACAGCACACAGAACACCCCCGTTCCCCGAAGCAAAGTAGTGTCTGTCCCAAAATATCAAGAGAGTCGAGGTTGAAAACCCAGATGTCAATGAATGAAGGAACGTGGGAGAGGACTCTGATGAGCTGCCTTGAAGCACACTTGCTGAATCTGTGTCAAGGGCCACTACTCAGATTCATGCCCTGTTTCCATTTGGGACTGTCTTCAGATCCCAGGTCCTCTGTTCTTGCAGTTTCTACCCCGGCCTCACTGGGCTCATCGCTGCTCCTGCAACATAAGTCTGTATTCGGATCTCTGCAAATTCATCAACTTATAGTAGCCCCCATTCATTAGCTCAAGGTACTGTGGGTCAGAAGTCTCAGTGGGGCCAACCGAATTCTCAGCAGAGGTCTCACAGGCCTGGGTGTCAGCCAGGCTGATACTGTCTGGAGGCTCTGGGGATGGTTCTACTTCCAAGACCATAATTCACTTGTCGGCTGAACTCAGTTCTGGTGGCCGTGGGACTGGGGACCCTGTTTCCCTGCTGGCTGTCAGTCGGGCTGCGTTCAGGCCCTAAGGGCCTCATGGCCCCTCCATGTTCAAAGCCAGCAACAGCAGGCCAAGTCTCATACCCAGAATCTCTGTGATATTATCCCCAGCTAGCTACCGCCAGCTGGAGAAAAGTCTGCTTTTAAAGGGCTGGCGTGATGAGATTAGGCCTCTCTATGTTAAGGTCAACTGATTTAGGACTTTTAATTCCCAACTGCAAAAGCCCTTAATGGCAAGGTTAGGGTTGAAGTAACCAGGGACAGGACTTGTGGGTGGCATCTTTAGAATTCTCCCTACCACAGGGCCTTTGCAATGGGCTTTCCCTGCTGGAAATGGGTCACCCCCCCCCAATCCTATTGTCCACATGGTTCTTCCACAACGTCTCCCAGTCTCTGCTTGAATGGCCCTCTTCAGAGCGGCCTTCCCCAGCCATCCTACTAAAAATTGCACTTCCTCTACCCCACCCCCACATTCTCTCCCCAGCTTTATTTTCCCTCATAACCTTTGCCAGTATCTGACATGCTGTTCATTTTGCTTCTGTTCTGGTCTATCATCTGTCTCTCCCAACTGGGATGTGAGCTCTCCAAACAAAGAAAGTGAGCTCATTGGCTGTTCCACACCAGGAACAGCATTTAGCACATGGGACGCGTTCAAACAGTGCTTGCCGAATGAGTAAACATCACAGTGGGTTATAAAAGGAGAAATCCAAAATGTCATATGGAAGCTTTGGATTTTAGTTCAATGTTGGCAACAGTATTCACCCGCTAGAGCGGCCATAAAAGGTGCCACGGACTGGGTGGCTTAAGTCACAGACGTGTTGCCTCTCGGTTCTGGAGGCTGGAAGTCCAAATCAAGGTAAGGGCAGGCTTGGGTCCTTCTAAGGGTCCTGAGGGAGCATCTGTCCCAGGCCTCTCTCCTTGGGTCATAGATGGCCGTCTCCATCCTCACATGGTGTTCTCCCTAGATTGTGCCTGTTATAAATTCCCCCTTTTGGAAGGCACCAGTCATAATGGATTAGGGTTCATCCTGGTATCATTAACTGGATCACCTCTGTATAAGCCCTGTCTCCCTGTAAGGTCACATTCAGTGGTACTGGGGGTTACAGTTCAACGTACAAATTTGTACGGAAGTACAGTTCAACCCATAATAGCAACTAATTATGTTTTTCCTTTTTTACCTACTCTGGGGGTCAGATTCAGCCCCCTCAGCAGACTCAGACGTACAGGGCCAGAGACCAAGTGGTACCCAGCCCTCTCCCATACCCCCTTCTCGAGACACACAGATGCTCACGTGTTCCAGGAGCCCTCTCAGTGGCTTCTAGAAGCTCAGTGGCTTTGAGAAGCTTCTAGAGAGTGTATTTCACATGGTGATTATAGCTGACCCTGAGACGGATGGCTTGGAAGATGGAAATTAGGCTTCCTGTGTTCAGAATTTGTGCTGAACATTGATTTTCCTTAAGGAACATTTAATCATCCCTGTATTACACCTGAGTCAGGCACATTTTTGAAAAGAGGAGGAATTTTTTTTTAAGCATTAAAAAACTGAATAGTAGCATCAATTAGATACAAATGAACTTATTGACAAAACAGAAACAGACTCGCAGACTTAGAGAAGGAACTCATGGTTACCAGGGGGGAAGGGTGGTGGGAAGGGATAGTTAGGGAGTTTGGGATTGACATGTCCACACTGCTATATTTAAAATGGATAACCAGCAAGGACCTACTGTATAGCACAGGGAACTCTGCTCAATACTCTGTAACCACCTAATTGGGAAAAGAATTTGAAAAAGAATAGATACATGTGTCTGTATAACTGAATCACTTTGTTGTACACCTGAAACTAACACAACATTGTTAATCAACTCTACTCAATATAAAATAAAAAGTTAAAAAAAAAATTTTAATAAATAAACATGTAGTATAGGTGGCATGAGCTGGTACAGCCAGACAGGACCAGAAGCACCACCAGGGCTGGTCCACACCTGAGTCCTGTGTTGGTGCATCTCAGCATCCCGGCACCCAGCACATCACCTGCTGGGAAAAGTCAGTCCTCAATATTAACATATGATAGATGAAAAATGGCAGTGTTGGCGTTATTAGGCGTGGTCTCTGAGAATCTGAAATCATCTTCCCGACCAGCAACAGCAGACCCACACGCTGGGGACCATTCAACTAAGGCCTCCCCCTAGGAACAGATGATGAAAAAGAGCAGAGGTCATAGAGCTCATCACAGTAGATGCAGGACCAGAAGCTAGGTCTCCTGCATCTGGTCCAGTGCCTTCCCCTCCACACTGGATGCTGAGAAAGGGCTGCTCTCCCATCACCACTGACCAACTTGCATTGGCTCTTTCCCTAGAAACCAGGCATCCTCAAGTTTTATCCTCTTATCTCACTGTGGGTTTTTTGTTTTGTTTTGTTATGTTTTGTTTTTAATTTATTTTTGAACATCTTTATTGGAGTATAATTACTTTACATTGTTGTGTTAGTTGCTGCTGTATAACAAAGTGAATCAGCTATACGTATACATATATCCCCATGTCCCCTCCCTCTTGCATCTCCCACCCTCCCACCCTCCCTATCCCACCCCTCTAGGTGGCCACAGAGCATTGAGCTGATCTCCCTGTGCTATGCGGCTGCTTCCCACTAGCTATCTATTTTACATTTGTTAGTGTATATATGTCAATGCCACTCTCTCACTTCGTCCCAGCTTACCCTTCCCTCTCCCCATGTCCTCAAATCCATTCTCTGCGTCTGCGTTTTTATTCCTGTCCTGCCCCCAGGTTCTTCAGAACCACTTCTTTTTTTTAGGTTCCATATATATGTGTTAGCATATAGTATTTGTTTTTCTCTTTCTGACTTGCTTCACTCTGTATGACAGACTCTAGGTCCATCCAACTCATTACAAGTAACTCAATTTCATTTCTTTTTATGGCTGGGTAATAGTCCATTGTATATATGTGCCACATCTTCTTTATCCATTCATCTGTCGATGGACACTTAGGATGCTTCCATGTCCTGGCTATTGTAAACAGTGCTGCAGTGAACATTGTGGTACATATATCTTTTTTAATTATGGTTTTCTCAGGGTATATGCCCAGTACTGGGATTGCTGGGTCATATGGTAGTTCTATTTTTAGTTTTTTAAGGAACCTCCATACTGTTCTCCATAGTGGCTGTATCAATTTACATTCCCACCAACAGTGCAAGACAGTTCCCTTTTCTACACACCCTCTCCAGCATTTATTGTTGGTAGATTTTTTGGTGATGGCCATTCTGACTGGTGTGAGGTGATACCTCATTGTAGTTTTGATTTGCATTTCTCTGATGATTAGTGATGTTGAGCAACCTTTCATGTGTTTGTTGGCAATCTGTATATCTTCTTTGGAGAAATGTCTATTTAGGTCTTCTGCCCATTTGGGGATTGGGTTGTTTGTTTTTTTGATATTGAGCTGCATGAGTTGCTTGTATATTTTGGAGATTAATCCTTTGTCGGTTGTTTTGTTTGCAAATATTTTCTCCCATTCTGAGGGTTGTCTTGTTTATGGTTTCCTTTACTATGCAAAAGCTTTTAAGTTTCATTAGGTACCATTTGTTTATTTTTGTTTTTATTTCTCTAGGAGGTGGGTCAAAAAGGATTTTGCTGTGATTTATGTCATAGTGTGTTCTGCCTATGTTTTCCTCTAAGAGTTTGATAGTGTCTGCACTTACATTTAGGTCTTTAATCCATTTTGAGTTTATTTTTGTTTATGCTGTGAGGGAGTGTTCTAATTTCATTCTTTTACATGTAGCTGTCCTGTTTTCCCAACACCACTTATTGAAGAGGCTGTCTTTTCTCCATTGTATATTCTTGCCTCCTTTATCAAAGATAAGGGGACCATATGTGCGTGGGTCTATCTCTGGGCTTTCTATCCTTTTCCATTGATCTATGTTTCTGTTTTTGTGCCAGTACTATACTGTCTTGATTATTGTAGCTTTGTAGTATAGTCTTAAGTCAGGGAGCCTGATTCCTCCAGCTCTGTTTTTCTTTCTCAAGATTGCTTTGGCTAGTCAGCATCTTTTGTGTTTCCATACAAATTGTGAACTTTTTTGTTCTAGTTCTGTGAAAAATGCCAGTGGTAGTTTGATAGGGATTGCATTGAATCTGTAGATTGCTTTGGGTAGTAGAGTCATTTTCACAATGTTGATTCTTCCAACCCAAGAACATGGTATATCTCTCCATCTGTTTGTATCATCTTGAATTTCTTTCATCAGTGTCTTAGAGTTTTCTGCATACAGGTCTTTTGTCTTCTTAGGTAGGTTTATTCCTAGGTATTTTATTCTTTCTCTTGCAATGGTACATAGGAGTGTTTCCTTAATTTCTCTTTCAGATTTTTCATTGTTAGTGTATAGGAATGCAAGAGATTTCTGTGCAATAATTTTGTATCCTGCTACTTTACCAAATTCATTGATAAGCTCTACTAGTTTTCTGGTAGCATCTTTAGGATTCTTTATGTATAGTATCATGTCATCTGCAAACAGTGACAGTTTTACTTCTTCTTTTCCAATTTGGGTTCCTTTTATTTCTTTTTCATCTCTGATTGCTGTGGCTAAAGCTTCCAAAACTATGTTGAATAATAGTGGTGTGAGTGGGCAACCTTATCTTGTGCCTGATCTTAGTGGAAATAGTTTCAGTTTTTCACCATTGAGAACGATGTTGGCTGTGGGTTTGTCATACATGGCCTTTATTATGTTGAGGTAAGTTCCCTCTATGCCTACTTTCTGGAGACTTTTTATCATAAATGGGTGCTGAATTTTGTCAAAAGGTTTTTCTGCATCTATTGAGATTATCATATGGTTTTTATCCTTCAATTTGTTAATATGGTGTATCACATTGATTGATTTGTGTATATTGAAGAATCCTTGCATTCCTGGGATAAACCCCACTTGATCATGGTGTATGATCCTTTTAATGTGCTGTTGGATTCTGTTTGCTAGTATTTTGTTGAGGATTTTTGCATCTATGTTCATCAGTGATATTGGCGTGTAGTATTCTTTCCTTGTGACAACTTTGTCTGGTTTTGGTATCTGGGTGATGGTGGTCTCATAGAATGTGTTTGGGAGTGTTCCTCCCTCTGCTATATTTTGGAAGAGTTTGAGAAGGGTAGGTGTTAGCTCTTCTCTAAATGTTTGATAGAATTCGCCTGTGAATCCATCTGGTCCTGGACTTTTGTTTGTTGGAAGATTTTTAATCACAGTTTCAATTTCAGTGCTTGTGATTGGTCTGTTTATATTTTCTATTTCTTTCTATTTCAGTCTTGGAAGGTTGTGCTTTTCTAAGAATGTGTCCATTTCTTCCAGGTTGTCCATTTTATTGGCAATATAGTTGCTTGTAGTAATCTCTCATGATCCTTTGTATTTATGCAGTGTCAGTTGTTACTTCTCCTTTTGCATTTCTAATTCTGTTGATTTGAGTCTTCCTTTTTTTCTTGATGAGTTTGGCTTATGGTTTATCAATTTTATTTATCTTCTCAAAGAGCCAGGTTTTAGTTTTATTGATCTGTGCTATCATTTCCTTCATTTATTTCTGATCTGATCTTTATGATTTCTTTCCTTCTGCTAACTTTGGGGGTTTTTGTTCTTCTTTCTCTAATTGCTTTAGGTGCAAGGTTAGGTTGTTTATTTGAGATTTTTCTTGTTTCTTGAGGTAGGACTATATTGCTATAAACTTCCCTCTTAGAACTGCTTTTGCTGCATCCCATAGGTTTTGGGTCATCGTGTTTTCATTGTCATTTGTTTCTAGGTATTTTTTGATTTCCTCTTTGCTTTCTTCGGTGATCTCTTGGTTATTTAGGAGCGTATTGTTTAGCCTCCATGTGTTTGTATTTTTTACAGTTTTTTCCCTGTAATTGATACCTAGTCTCATAGCATTGTGGTCGGAAAAGATACTTGATACGATTTCAACTTTCTTAAGTTTACTGAGGCTTGATTTGTGACCCAAGATATGATCTATCCTGGAGAATATTCCATGAGCTCTTGAGAAGAAAGTGTATTCTGTTGTTTTTGGATGGAATGTCCTATAAATATCAATTAAGTCCATCTTGTTTAATGTGTCATTTAAAGCTTGTTTTTCTTTACTTATTTTCGTTTTGGTTGATCTGTCCATTGGTGAAAGTGGGGTGTTAAAGTCCCCTACTATTATTGTGTTACTGTCGATTTCCCCTTTTATGGCTGTTAGCATTTGCCTTATGTATTGAGATGCTCCTATGTTGGGTGCATAAATATTTACAATTGTTATATCTTCTTCTTGGATTGATCCCTTGATCATTATGTAGTGTCCTTCTTTACCTCTTGTAATAGTCTTTATTTGAAAGTCTATTTTGTCCGATATGAGAATTGCTATTCCAGCTTTCTTTGGATTTCCATTTGCATGGAATATCTTTTTCCATCCCCTCACTTTCAGTCTGTATGTGTCCCTAGGTCTGAAGTGGGTCTCTTGTAGACAGCATATATATGGGTCTTGTTTTTGTATCCATTCAGCCAGTCTATGTGTTTTGGTTGGAGCATTTAATCCATTTACATTTAAGGTAGTTATCGATATGTATGTTTCTATTACCATTTTCTTAATTGTTTTGGGTTTGTTATTGTAAGTCTTTTCCTTCTCTTGTGTTTCCTGCAAGGAGAAGTTCCTTTAGCATTTGTGGTAAAGCTGGTTTGGTGATGCTGAATTCTCTTAGCTTTTGCTTGTCTGTGAAGGTTTTAATTTTTCCATCGAATCTGAATGAGATCCTTGCTGGGTAATCTTGGTTGTAGGTTCTTCTCTTTCATCACTTTAAATATGTCCTGCCACTCCCTTCTGGCTTGCAGAGTTTCTGCTGAAAGATCAGCTGTTAACCTTATGGGGATTCCCTTGTATGTTATTTGTTGCTTTTCCCTTGCTGCTTTTAATATTTTTTCTTTGTATTTAATTTTTGATAGTTTGATTAATATGTGTCTTGGCGTGTTTTTCCTTGGATTTATCCTCTATGGGACTCTCTGTGCTTCCTGGACTTGACTATTTCCTTTCTCATATTAGGGAAGTTTTCAACTATAATCTCTTCAAATATTTTCTCAGTCCCTTTCTTTTTCTCTTCTTCTTCTGGGACCCCTATAATTTGAATGTTGGCGCATTTAATGGTGTCCCAGAGGTCTCTGAGACTGTCCTCAATTCTTTTCATTCTTTTTTCTTTATTCTGCTCTGCAGTAGTTATTTCCACTATTTTATCTTCCAGGTCACTTATCCATTCTTCTGCCTCAGTTATTCTGCTATTGATTCCTTCTAGAGAATTTTTAATTTCATTTATTTTGTTGTTCATCATTGTTTGTTTGCTCTTTAGTTCTTCTAGGTCCTTGTTAAATGTTTCTTGCATTTTCTCTATTCTATTTCCAAGATTTGGGATCATCTTTACTATCATTACTCTGAATTCTTTTTCAGGTAGACTGCCTATTTCCTCTTCATTTGTTAGGTCTGGTGGGTTTTTACCTTGCTCCTTCATCTGCTGTGTGTTTCTCTCTCTTCTCATTTTGCTTAACTTACTGTGTTTGGGGTCTCCTTTTCGCAGGCTGCAGATTCGTAGTTCCTGTTGTTTTTGGTGTCTGCCCCCTGTGGGTAAGGTTGGTTCAGTGGGTTGTGTAGGCTTCCTGGTGGGGTGGACTGGTGCCTTTGTTCTGGTGGATGAGGCTGGATCTTGTCCTTCTGGTGGGCAGGACTGCATCCGGTGGTGTGTTTGAGGGTGTCTGTGAACTTGTTGTGATTTTGGGCAGACTTTCTGCTAATAGGTGGGGTCGTGTTCCTATCTTGCTAGTTTTTTGTCATGGAGTGTCCACTACTAGAGCTTGCTGGTCGTTGAGTGGATCTGGGTCTTAGCATTGAGATGGAGATCTCTGGGAGACCTCTTGCTGATTGATATTACGTGAGGCCAGGAGGTCTCTGGTGGACCAACATCCTGAACTCAGCTCTCCCACCTCAGAGGCGCAGGCCTGACACCCGGCTGGAGCACCAAGACCCTGTCAGCCACACAGCCAGGTACATGGGGATTTTCTTGCCTTTTGGGAAGTCTGAGGTCTTTTGCCAGCGTTCAGTAGGAGTTCTGTAGGAGTTGTTCCACGTGTAGATATGTTTTTGATGTATTTGTGGTGAGGAAGGTGATCTCCACATCTTACTCCTCCACCACCTTGAATGTTCTCCCCACGGTGTTTTAACACTGACTCTCATTGCAGAACTTCTGCTCCTGGAACCCAAATTCTTGCAACAGCTAATTCCTTGAAGTAGATAGGAATATCCATTGACCTCATCAAAGAAAACACCTAATTAAGAAATTGGCCTTTTGAAACGTGTGCCTTCCTCCCATCTCAGAGGCTCATCACCCTACCCCACTTAGAGATGAAACCAGGCCCTGCACCAGTCAACAAGAATCCTCCTATTTTCTTGAACTCTGAAGTGTTAAGAACAATTTGTAGCTTCAGTGAAACCTCCAGTCCTGAGCAAAATCCAGATGCAGCAAAACCCAATTTCAAGCAAAGTCACATTTCAGGAGGCAGTTGCTTTGAGCAGTCGGGGTGGAAGATGTCCCTGCATTAGGACAAAGGGGGGCTTTCGCCTGCTAATGTGTGTTTAATCGTTGTCCCTCAAGCATACCTTGGTCTTCTCCTGGCCAAGGTGGCGAGTATGGTTTAGCAAAATCATTTAGCAAATCACTTTAAAGTAAGACTTGGAAGAAGTTTCTAGAGAAAAAGTGCTGTTGCTGCTGATAGGCTCTTGCTGCTCTGAAGTGGCAGCGGGGAGGGCAGGTGATGCTAATTTGGGTACCCTTGGCTTGAAAGGGGGAGATGTGTTTTATCACCGCCTCTCATCTTTGCTAGGTGATGTTTAGCCCGTTAACTATTCACAAGGATTTATTTCCTCCACCCTGTGAGGTAAGCAGGGCAGGGCTGTGTGTGTGTGTGTGTGTGTGTGTGTGTGTAATTTTTTAAGCTATTACTTTGATAAGATAACTTGCATGGAATTTAAGGAGTCAAATAGTTCTGCAGAGTTTGTTGGTAAAAACTGTATATAACATTCTCAAAGTGACAAAACCACAGTGATAGAGAACAAATCAGAGTCTGTTGGCACTGAGTGGTAGGCAGGCCTGACTATTAAGTAACATTAGGGAGTGTCTTTATAGTGATGGAATTCTTCTGTGTTCTGACTGTGGTGACGGTTACTCTAGTCTACACATATGATGTGATTTTATAGAACTATACACGCCCCCCCAAAAAAGTGCACGTGACAGGCATAGAGGACAGACTTGTGGTTGCCAAGGGGGTAGGTCCCGGGGGTGGGGGAAGGATGGAGGGGGAGGTTGGGATTAGCAGACGTAAGCTTTTTTTTTTTTTTTGCGGTACGCGGGCCTCTCACTGTTGTGCTCTCTCCTGTTGCGGAGCACAGGCTCCGGACGCGCAGGCTCAGCGGCCATGGCTCAGGGGCCCAGCTGCTCCACTGCATGTGGGATCTTCCCAGACTGGGGCACGAACCCACATCCCCTGCATCGGCAGGCGGACTCTCAACCACTGCGCCACCAGGGAAGCCCATAAGCTTTTATATATAGGATGGATAAACAAAACAAGGTCCTACTGTAGAGCACAGGGAACTCTATTCACCAGCCTGTGAAAAACCATCATGGAAAAGAATATGAATGTATGCCATATTCATAATGGAAAAGAAGGTATATTACATACGTATATACATAGCATAACTGAATCACTTTGCTATACAGCAGAAATTAACATTGTAAATCAACTATACTTCAATAAAATAATTTTTTTTAAAAATGCACGTGAAAATAGGTGAAATCTAAACAAGGTCTGAACATGAGTTCATAGCATGGCGGCAATGCCAGCTTCCTGGTTTTGACAACTTATGATGATATAAGAGAGCATCACAGGGGGCAGCTTGGGTATATGAGAACTCTATATTTTGTGCAACTTCATGTTAATCTCAAACTATCAAAGTAGTTCAAAATTGAAAGTTATTTTTAAAGAAATGCTGCAGTAGTCTGTTCCCTTCCACTGCCTTTCTCCCTGTACAGAGGCAAAATTCTTACTTTGGTATTTATGTCCATATCACTAAATGACATAGTAAGTGAGGCTGATACCTCTTTATTGTTTGGTTTTTTTTTAGTTTTAGGCACTGTCTATAAATTTCCCACTATGAAAAATAAGGATCTTTCTCGCTTTTCTCCCCGACTCCTTCCTATGTCTCCATCCCTGCAAAATAATAATCATATTTTGTCTAGATTAATAATCAGTGTTTAAAACATTGCAAGTACATATGCTAATCACAGTAAAAGTATTAAATGATGATGACTTTTCCTTTCCTGCATAATGATTTTTTATCATCAGAATTATAAACTAATTTGGTTTTATTCTTTTTCTTCATTTTCTGTTTATTTTGTTCAGATTTATTCCCAGACTCTACTGATTATCTAAATCTCCTCTTAGAAAATTCATTCACATCAAATTTATTACGAAAATTCCAGTTTCCTGAAGACGTGTTGCCAGAATTTCTCCATGCTGGCGCTCAGCTGTTATCCAGGACCTCTATTCACCATGAACGTCCTGTTCATCTCTGTCATGCATTGGATCTTCATTTCCTGGGTCTCATGATTTCTTTCTATATTTACCCCCATGTTTGATGGAGCACATCTTCAAGTAGTTTTCTGAGCAAGGATGTAGGAAATAAATTTTGGGGGAACTTGCATACCTGGAAACATTTTCTTCATCATTAGTCTAGCTATCAAATGCTAGGTTGGAAATCATTTCCCCTCCAGTTTCTGAATATATTTTTCATCGCCTTCTGGTTCCCAGAGTGTGTGTGGTGAATCTTGAATCCATTCTGATCCCTGATTCTTTCTTCAGTCTGGAGGATTGCAGATTTCACCTCTCTGTACCCAGCGTCCTAAGCTGTATCAGTCCTTTGCCTTGGTGTGGGTCCTTGTGTTCATCACCCAGGAGGCCCTGCAAATCTGGACACTCACATCCTTTCATTGGGGGAATTTTCTTGAATTACTTCATTGGTGATTCCTACTCTCCCTTTGTGTGTTTTTTATATTGTTCAGATGTTGAACCTCAAAGTAACCCTCTTCCATTTCTTTGGGTTTTTTTCTGCTTCCTAGGACAAATGTCATCAACTCTATCCATCAACCATTCCACTGATTTTCCATTTCTTCTATAATATTTTTAATTTCCAAGGGCTCATTTTTCCCTTTCTGGGTTTTTTAAATATCAATCTGTTTTTGTTTCATGATTGCAGTATCTTCTCTGATGGCTCTGTGAATGTGAATGATTGTGTATTTTGTTAATTGTGGTCTTTCCTGCGTAGGCTCTATTTTCTACAGATTTCTCTTTTCTTCTTTTTTTTTTGCCTGTTTTGTTCCCTATGTCATGCAGAAACTTTATCAGTGTCCTAAGGTTCTTGATTCTTTTTTTTTTTTTTGCGGTAGGCGGGCCTCTCACTGTTGTGGCCTCTCCCCTTGCGGAGCACAGGCTCCGGAGCACAGGCTCAGTGGCCATGGCTCACGGGCCCAGCCGCTCCGTGGCATGTGGGATCTTCCCAGACCGGGGCACGAACCCGTGTCCCCTGCATCGGCAGGCGGACTCTCAACCACTGCGCCACCAGGGAAGCCCCGGTTCTTGATTCTTGTTTGCTCATATTTAAAAAAAAAATGAAGGACTAAAAACCATTAGAAGCTCTGAGCCCCTAGATCGGCCTTGGTGACTACAAGCTTCACTGAAAAGTAACCTGGCTGGCTGGTCAGACCAGTAACCAGGGTCAGTACCGAATGGTCTAGAATCTGGTATTTTTCTTAGAAGGTGAAGGTCCAGCTTTGGGGACAAAGGACTAGGAATCTCAATGTTCAGTGTGTGTGATGTCACATAGTGACTCTTTTTTTGTCATGGTATCAAATCTTCATGGTCCCCCAGGCCTGACATGGAGTCTGGCAGTCACCCTGTTACAGGGAAAGGGAAGCGTGTTTGCATCTGGCTGCTTCATAAACATACTTTTGGCTAATCCTCCTTATTTTAGCGCTCATGGACTCCAACTTTTAGTGGTCCCACCAGTTCCTGAGATGGGGGGATTCCGTGGTATAAATTCTGCTCGTTCTTAGCTTTTCTCGCTGACGGCTCACGACTTAGTTTGGAAGTTCAGCTGACCCTTTTACCCCCTTGTACATCAGCTTACTGGTCCCCAGATCATTTACGTTTGCTGCATCTTTCTCCCCATCATCACGGGTCTTTAAAAATAGTCCCCTCGACTCTCCTTTAAGTGGGATTTGGGAAAAGAGGATAAGCAGGTATATGTGTTCGATCCAATATGTTTCTCACCAGTTTATTGATGAGAAAACTGAGGTTCAGACAGGCTAAGAGACATAGCTAAAACAACAGTTCTGAGGGACTGCTTTGCCTTTTTAAAAAGTCCCTGGCTGGGGCTTCCCTGGTGGCGCAGTGGTTGAGAGTCCGCCTGCCGATGCAGGGGACACAGGTTTGTGCCCCGGTCCAGGAAGATCCCACATGCCACGGAGCGGCTGGGCCCGTGAGCCATGGCCGCTGAGCCTGCGTGTCCGGAGCCTGTGCTCTGCAACGGGATAGGCCACAACAGTGAGAGGCCCGCGTACTGCAAAAAAGAAAAAAAAAAAAAAAAAAGTCCCTGGCTGAGTTTGTTCCCGGAGGAGACCCAGCAAGTCACGTGAAGCAGGTTGGGGACCTGCCTGCACTGATAAAACCATAACTAACATTTATTAAGTGCTTGTTGTCTACTCGACAGTGTTCCAGTCTCTTTATATGTGTTAATACACTTCATCATCACAACAGCTTTATATTGGGGGTTACTATTATCATGTCCATTTACAGGGGAGGAAAGTGAGGCCCAGAGAGGTTATTATTTGCCCAAAGTCACACAGCTACAAAGTGGAGAAAGCAGTGTGTGCACCTCCACCAGGGTTTCTGAACCTGGGCATTTTGGGCACTTTGGACTGGGTACATCTGTGCTGGGGAAGGGAGGGCTGTTCTGTGCATCAGGAGGCTGCTTAGCTGCATCCCTGGGTGCCAGCACTCTCCCCCCGGTTGAGACAACCCAAAATGTCTCCAGACATCACCACGTGTCCCCGCAGGACACAGTCGCCCCTGACCGAGAATGACTGGCCTGGGCAGGCTGGCTTTTCTCCTGACCCCTCAGCTGAGCTACTTCTTGGTTTGGAGACTGCCTGAGGCCGCTTTCCCTCACCCTCAGACCTGAGCAGCAAGTTCCGTGATTCCTGGGTCTGTGGGTAGATCCCTCTCTCACTCCACTCGCCAAGTCCCCGGCATCCTCCCCCCTCTGAGGCCCCTCGTCTGACTGTGCCACCGAATATGAAAAAAGCAGAAAAATGAAAAAGAAAGCAACGCACGCAGCTTAGCGGAGGCTGGGCGCATTTGCAAAGGCCGAGTCAGTAATCTCTGGGCTCTTTTCTTGCTCCCTTCGTCCCCGCAGGGCCAAGGTGAAGAAGGGCGTGACCATCTTGAGCACGCGGACCAGCGAGCCTCGCCAGTGGGACGTCAAGCCGGAGCTGGGCAACGGCGGGAAGCACGCCACCGCCGCCCTGGTGTGCCAGCGCCTGGCGCCCGGCGCGCGCAACAGGTAAGCGCAGGGACCCCTCCCTCCGCGTCGGTGACCCGGGGTCCCATGACCCGCTCTCCGCCTAAGATCCCTGCCTTAGACTCACAGTACCCACGGCTTAGCGGAGCTGTTACACCTCGGCTTGGAAATCTGGAGACACTTAACCTCACCTGTTGTACCTTCGGGCATCTCTGGCCGGAAAGGCAGGGCCCTGATTCTGCGGGTCCGTTGTTTGGGTTTGGGAACAGAAATTAGTTTGCACGGTCTCTTCTGCTTTGCAGAGGCTTGTTCGTTCTCCTCACCTACACTCTTGTCCTCGAGGCTGTGTCATCGCCCGTTGCCCTGCCGTTGCCCCTGCTTATCAGAGGCTGCTTTCTTACAGTGTTTGTCCTTTGCGCAAAGGGTGTGATATTGTGATTTATACGAAGAAATACATATTTGGTCTTCATCCCTGTTCCTGGCATAGAGCTCTGAAAACCCTTGCAATTTCCCAGAATGAGAGCGTAAAGCTGTCTTCTGTTTACGTTAATAAGGTTACTTTGGGAAAGCCTCCTAGGTCACCTTACGATGCGGGTTGCAGGGTATCAGCCATGTGACTGGAGGAGGGTTGGACCTTTCAGCCCCACCCCTGGCCTCTGTGTTCGAGAGGGAGACTGGTGATTGAGTTCAGTAGCCAATGGCCAATGATATAATCAACGGTGCCCATTTAATGAAGCCTCCATAAGAACTCGAAAATACTGGCTTTGGAGAGCTTCCGCCTTGGTGATGGCGTGGAGATTTGCGGAGAGTGGTGCCTGGAGAGGGCGTGGAAGCTCTGCCCACTTTCACCGTGCCTTGCCCTGTGCATCTCTATCACCGGCTGTTCCTGAGTTATACCCTTTCATGATAACCAGTAACCTGGTGAGTCAAATGTTTCTCTGAGTTCTGTGAGCCGCTCCAGCAAATTAATGGAACCCAAGGAGGGGGTCATGGTAGCCTCTAATCTTTAGCCCGAGGGTCAGAAGCACAGGGGACAATGTGGACTTGCGATTGGCATCTGAAGGTGGGGACAGTCTCGTGGGACTGAGCCCTTGACCTGTGGGATCAGACACGATCTCCAGGTAGGTAGTGTCAGAACTGAGGTGAAGTGTAGGGCACCCAGCTGGTGTCAGAGTGTTACTGATGGTGGTAGAAAAAGGACACACATCAGAATTGGTGTCAGAATCGTAAAGGATTAGACTCAGCCTTCAGTGAGGAGGACTTTAAAGACAGGAGGTGACAGTCAGTGGCAATGATGCTTAGGGATGGTATGTGAGAGTCTAGACAGACATTCTGGATTATTATTTAACATAATTTCTTTCTGTGTATAAAAGCAGCACATACTCATTTTAGAATATTTGTGAAAACAACTATAAGAGGACAAAACTTAAGCAATATATCAATATCCCTTCTACCTAAGGATAACCCACTGCTAACGTTGATTCATTTTCTTCCCATGTTTAATGCATAGATAACATCTGTGTATAGTAAATGCGTAGTAGATGCACTTATTTTACAAATTTGGTATCATAATATATATCCAGATTCTTAAGATAATTTCACTTATATTGATAACATCTTCCTTTGACATTAAATATTCCTCAGAAATATTTTAAGATTCCATCACATAGATTTAACATTACATAAATAACCATTTCCATAGTTTGGGCTATTTAATTTGTTTCCAAGTTTTATTTTCATAGATAATGCAGAAGCAAATGACCTTTCACATGAATCTTTGTCCACTTCTCTTTTTGCTTGAGGTGGCTTCTTAGAATCAAAAAGTTAGATCATTTTTTAGGGCTCTTGATACAGTCCGTCAGTGTATTTTCCTGAAGGGATTAGTGCTAAAGGAAGAAACATCCACTTCCATTACTGGATGTATTTTCTTAAGTGAACACTTCAAGCCTGCCTAGAAGAACTCTACAAATGCTCCACTGCATTTAGAAACACCCAGTTCTTTCGGGACTTCCCTGGTGGTGCAGTGGTTAAGAATCCGCCTGCCAATGCAGGGGACACGGGTTCGAGCCCTGGTCGGGAAGATCCCACATGCCACGGAGCAACTAAGCCCATGTGTCACAACTACTGAGCCTGCACTCTAGAGCCCGCAAGCCACAACTACTGAGCCCTCGTGCCACAGCCACTGAAGCCTGCACACCTAGAGCCCGTGCTCCGTCACAAGAGAAGCCACTGCAGTGAGAAGCCTGCGCACAGCAACGAAGACCCAACACAGCCAAAACTAACTAAATAAATAAATTTATAGAAACACCTAGTTCATTTATCTGTAACACCCTTTCCTCAGTCCTGCCTTCCATGTGTAGCCAGCAAAACACATCTGGTGTCCTGAACAGTTTCCTGGATCAAACACCAACCTTCACCATCATGACCCCGAGAAGGATTGTTAGTACATCTGAGGGGTGAGGGTTGGGCGTTTCACCTTGTGAAAACGTGGCTAGAAAGAAATGCGTGCATGGGTCCCTTGCTCTAAGCACGAGATCAGAGGTCAAATTAAATCTCCTGAATCAAATGCACATAAAATCTAATTAACCCACAAGATTAGTGTTGATTATGCAAGTTAAAGGGAATGTGTTCATTAACAGGCAGTGGATTTATGTGTGTAAATAGTTCTTTATGTCACAGTCAGAAGGAGTCTCAAAGTGAGGGAGATAAGCTTTGCTGTACGGGAGCAGGTTCTGAAGAGTCCTAGTGGCAACGCTGTGTGTTCTGATCTTCTGGAAATTTGATGTTGGGACCAGGTGTGTTTGCTGAGATGGTAAACATCATGCGTGATTTTCCACTGTCAGCCGCGCTGGATGTCACAGTAGCGGGAACTGTGGTTTAAAATCAGCGTTTCCTTCCTTCTGAATTCTAGAGTTTTTTTTTACTGCTTTGAGTTAGACTGGCCACAAGCTGGGTGGTTGTGAGGGCCTGGAATTCCCTGCACCCTCCCAGGTTTCTTAACATGATGTCTTAGAAGGTAATTGCTGCCTTTGCAGAAGAGCCGACATGTCAGGACTGGGGTCAGGGCTGTGCTGAAGCCATCCAGTGCCAGCTCGTGAGAGCTGATTGGATTGCTCGAATCTCCTCCCCAGTCTCTCGTGCGGTGACCGGCAGTATTTACACTATGGAAACTGGCAAACATCACAAACCAGGACTGTTTGCCATTGTTGGAAGGCCTGTTTACCAGCACACAGTGGATGGATGTTCCCGCTCACTCACTTCCTCACCTGGACTTTCAGAAAACATTGCTTGGTTCACGCACGTCTGAGGTGCTATGCTCCATGCCAGGTCGATACCCACTGAGTCAGGTGCAGACCCTGTCTTCAAGGAAGCTAAAGTCTGTGGAGCACCTAGGAACAGATTGACCACAGCTCAAATAAGGGCTTTTGAGGACATGGAAGTTGCAAACTTCACAGGGATGTGGGGGCTTACTTCCCTCTGCCCGGAGAGCAAAGGCCAAGAGTACTTGTTATCTAGTGTTTTGTAACAAAACTCCCCAAAACTGAGACGTTTATTTATTTATTTATTTATTTAAAGAGCATCATTTTTTAAAATATTTATGTATTTATTTAAAGAGCATCATTTTTAAATTTATTTATTTACTTACTTACTTATTTATTTAAAGAGCATCATTTTTTTAAGTATTTATTTATTTATTTATTTATTTATTTTCACTGCACCGGGTCTTAGTTGCAGCCTGCAGGATGTTTGTGGCAGCATGTGAACCCTCAGTTACGGCACGCGGGATCTAGCTCCCCGACCAGGGATCAAACCCGCCCGGGAGCCTGGAGTCTTACCCACTGGACCAGCGGGGAAGTCCCCAAAACTTAGACATTTAAAACAACACGTTTATTGTCTCATAGTTTCAGCAGGTTAGAGATCCAGGCACATCTTCTCCGGGTCCTCTTCTTGAGGGTATCTCACTAGGCTGCAATCAGGGCGTTAGCCAAGCTCAGTGGTTTCTCATCTGAAGGCTCAACTTGGGAAGGAACCGCTCCCAAGCTCATGAGCTTGTTGGCAAGATTCAGGTCCTCGAGAATTGCTGGACGGAGGGCCTCAGCGTCCTTCTCCTTGCCAGGCGTCCCTCTCCACCAGGACAAGCACGTGAGATGATCCAGGGAGAAAGAGAACACCAGCAAACGGAAGTCATAGTATTTATAACCTAATCTCGCATGTGACATCCAAACACATTTGCTATGTTCTACTCGTTAGATGTCTGGGCCCCATTCAAGGGGAGGTGATTACACGGGGAGGGGGGGTGAGGACCAGGAGGTGAGGATGATTGAGAGTCATCTCACACTGCCTACCTCACCTTGACTGCTCTTCAAGCTGGAGGGGGCTTCCTGTAGCTGTTGTCTCTGAACTCTCCTGGAAGGACTGGAGGAAAGAATTGAATATGTAGAAACAGAATGATGGTGTTGCAGGCACAGGAGCAAGACGGCAAATGCTTGGATGTGTGAAATCAGGAGAACTTGTGCAGAGGAGGGTGAGTGATGGTCCTGGGCTGGAAGTGACACGACAGGGAGTTTCAGGGGTTAGTCGGGAAAGGTAGGCTGGGCCATCTGATGGAGGGACGTGAGTTACAGACCCATGGTTTAGACTGGCATTTCCTTCACTGTTTATCACCTATCCTAATCTTCCAGTCGACTTGCCTTTTTTATTTTACTGAAGCCAGTTGATGAAAAGGGAAATTTTATGGTTCTACCCATATTAGTGGTGTTCTTCGATGCTCCTAAAAGTGATGGCCCTGACTTATTTAAGCAGAAGAGGGATTTATCCAAAGGATATTGCCGGAAAGGTTGTAGAATTGGCTTGGAAAATGGACGACAGCAGGGGAATCTCAGCAATAGCCGGGAACTTGCCCCAAATCATATCTCATCATGTACCACTCGGACCACTACTCACTTAGGAGTTTTCTTTAAATCACCTTTTTATTGCCCTGGCTTTTAAAAATTCTTCTTCATTTTTAGTAATAATAACCTTGAAATTATACATTTAAGGTACTTTTATTATATGTACATTATAATAAGTACAGAACTATAAGAATTGTTTAAAATAATTTTCCTGGGTGACTAGAACAGGGACATAATTTATGCATAGTCTTATCATAGGAACTACAGCCAAAGAATCACCTGGTGTGGTGGTCACTGACCTGTCCAGGTTCCTTTTGAAACCCTTACACTGCTTCTGTGTGCCTATGTGGGTGTTTCAGTCAGCTAGAGCTGCTGTAACAAAATGCCACACACTGGGTGGCTTATACAACACACATTTCTCTTCACCATTCTGGCGACCAGAAGTCCAAGATCAAGGTACCGTTAGTGCTGGTTTCTGGTGAGATCTCTCTTCCTGGCCTTTTTGCTGTGTCCTTACATGGCCTTCCCTCTGTGTGTCCATTAGGAAAGAGAGAGAGAGCTCAGGTGTTTCTTCCTCTTCTTATAGGGACACCAGTCTGATCAGACTAGGACCCCACCCTTAGGACTCCATTTAGCCTTAATTGCATTTTTAAAGCCCTGTCGCTAAATACAGTCACACTGGGGGCTAGGGCTTTCACATATGATTTTTGCAGTCGGGGGACACAATTCTGTCCGTAACAGTAGACTTGCTTTAAGATCCTGCACCTGCATCCTTCAGAGCAGTACCCGGGGCTTCTGGGGCCCTTTTGCCTACTCTTGAAGATTTCTGGAAAAGCCTGGGAGTTTTCGTCTTCCTGGGGCAGCCCTTGCAAATGATGGATGAACGTGGAGCATGAAAGCCCAGATCCCTCTCTGGGGCACATGACTCTGAATTGTAACTGATACCTGGATCTTCCACGGGAGCAGAACAAGGCTGGGACTTCTTCTGAAATCATACCTTTTTCTTACATGAACTGTTTCCCTCTCTCTTACCAGTTTTTTCTGGAAGAACTTCCCTTATCCATCACTTACAAGTGAATCCTCATCTTAGGGTTTGCTTCTAACAAACCCAGCTTGAGATTCTCAGAAACATAAGGGCCCCTGCTTCCTTCCCTGGTGAAACAGCCTCTTCTGTGTACAATTGGGAGGGAGAAGACCATCCTTCAAGACAGCTGTTTCGATGGAGCACTTTCCCCCTGTAGCCCCAGCACCTCTGAAAGATCCTGTGCACTCTGGTCCTGGAGCCACATCTATAAACCCTCAGATCCAGGAAGAGACGTTGCACCTGGTCCATACACACACACAACTGTGCTGCATTTAGTTTCCACCCCACTAGAGTAATGTTTTAGCAGTCTGAGCATCTCAGCAACAACACAAAATCAACTCACAACCTACTAGATTGTGCTTCACCCTTCTGGGTTGTGAGGCCAAGGGAACAATTAATATCCTGTCCAAACCCCATGACTTTAAATGAATCAAGCACCAAGCAGATGCCTCTGTGGCAGCAGACAAAGAAGATGAAAGGGTGTGGATGGCATGTTTGAGCACAGGAACACATTTTGTGGTCCTCTGAGTGTACGTTCCTTGGGAAGCATCTTCTACTTGCTCTTTTCTCTCCCTTCCACCTTCTGAATCTTTTTCAAACCTGGGATCTGGGCTAGTCTGAGCATCTGGGGATCAAGAATTTCATAAAGCCTGGGAAGTGAGCCCAACATTGACGGAGGGCACAGCCTACCCAGGGCTCCCCTCGACTCCAGGCTTGCACCTTTAATCCACGCATTCACCCTAAGCTTTCCCTGGGTCTTACTCTCCCAAGTTCATTCCTTTAGGAGAAACACCAAAAATTAGGGTTTTCTTTAAACTGTGGGCATTCTTTTTTTAATTTTTATTTTAGTTACTTATTTTTTTTGAAGTATAGTTGATTTACAATGTTGTGTTAATTTCTTCTGTACAGCAAAGGGATTCAGTCATATATATATACATTCTTTTTCATATTCTTTTCCATTATGGTTTTTCACAGGTTATTAAATATAGTTCCCAGTGTTGTATAGTAGGACCTTGTTGTTTATCCATTCTCTGTAGAATAGCTTACATCTGCTGCCCTCAACTTCCCAATCCATCCCTCCCCCACCCCCCTCCCCCTTGGCAACCACAAGGCTGTTCTCTATGTCTGTGAATCTGTTTCCATTTCACAGATAAGTTCATTGTGTCATATTTTAGGGTCCACATATAAGTAATATCATATGGTATTTGTCTTTCTTTGTCTGACTTACTTCACTTAGTATGATAACCTCTAGGTCCATCCATGTTGCTGCCAATGGCATTGTTTCATTCTTTTTAATGGCTGTGTAGTGTTCCATTGTATATATGTACCGCATCGTCTTTATCCATTCATCTGTCGATGGGCATTTAGATTGCTTCCATGTCTTGGCTCTTGTGAATGGTGCTGCTATGAACACAGGGGTGCATGTATCTTTTTGAATTACAGTTTTGTCAGGGTATATGCCCAGGAGTGGGATTGCTGGATCATATTGTAGCTCTATTTTTAGTTTTCTGAGGAACCTCTGTACTGTTCTCCATAGTGGCTGCACCAACTTACATTCTCACCAACAGCATAGAGGGTTCCCTGTTCTCCACACCCTCTCCAGTGTTTGTTATTTGTAGACTTTTTGATGATGACCATTCTGAGCAGTGTGAGGTGACACCTCATTGTGGTTTTGATTTGCATTTCTCTGATGATTAGTGATGTTGAGCATCTTTTCATGTGCCTGTTGATGGGCATTCTTTGAAGTTAACAGGGAACTCCATGCTGGCGATGCAACCTCCATGGCTCTGAGCAAGACTGGCTCCCCAGTGAGGGTCGCTGCATGCCACCTACAGGACTCCCGACCTGGCCACGCACACCTGTGCTGTTATCTCCTGATTGCCTGTATTTAAATGGGTTCACTTGTGCATTTTAAAAGTTCCATATTAGGTTTTATTTTTAAAACATTAGCATTCGGGGGGACGATATCTCTCTGGGGAAGCAAACATAGTATCTCAAATACAGAAACTTAAATAACAGTAATACTCTGTATGTTGCATAGTACTTGACAACATACAAAATAATACTCTGTGTATTTCATAGTTCCTGGCATTATACAAAATGCTTTGTGTATATTATTTCAGTAACTCTTCTCCATGGTTTCCTGAACTAAGAGTCAAACTGTTGGGCAGATAAAGAAAAGAAATGAAGACATTCCGAGGCAGAAAGCATCCACCCGAATACTTGGGCAAATGCT